>NW_027223766.1:36149951-36796315 GCF_028538775.1 Myotis yumanensis | reverse complement strand
TATCCTTTGCTCCCTTTCTTTATTAATAACTAGCTAACCACCTACACCAACAAATGTATCCAGGTCAGTAAGTAGAAACATTACAGCACTCCACAGCTCTCCTGGTACCTCTTCTCAATTTGTAGTCCTTCTGCCCTCCCCAAGAGTGTTGATTTATAATCTTGTAGTTTTGGGCCTTTTTTGAACTTTGTGGAATTATACAGTATGTATTTATTTTTTGCCTAACCATTATCATTATTATATTTATGAGACTTATCCTTTATGTCTGTAGTTCATTCATTTTCATTGAACTATAGTCTATATGAACATATATCTTATTTAGTCATCAGTTGTTAGGCATTTGGATTATTTTCTGGTTTGGACTATTATGATAATACTATACTGAATATTGCTGTACAAGTCTTTTGTTGTACATATACATATGTTGGTGATGATCTTTGAGTGGAAATACTACTAGATCATGGGACATACGTATATTTAACTTTAATAGATAAAGTTTGTTTTTCAAATCAGTTGTTTATAGTATCACCAGCAGTGTTACAGAGTTCTCACAGTTCCACACCTTTACGAACATTCAGTCTGTCAATTTGTGTAATTATAGCCATTGTGTTATGTGTGTAGTGGTGTCTCATGGTTTTATTATGCACTTGCCTGATTACTAGTGAGGTTCAACAGTTTTTTTCATGTTTATTGGCCATTTGAAGCCTTATCTTTTTCACTGATTTATGACTTTTTATTTTGATTTTTAGTTTACTGATTATGAACCCTTTGTTATATGTATAGCAAATCTCTTCAGCTCCTTACTTGCTTTCGCTCCCAAATGATTTTGAAGGATAAAAGTTCTGAAGTTAAATATGTTCAACCTAATCTTTCATTTCCTTTATGGTTTGTGCATTTTGTTTTCTGTTTAAGAAATTGTTTACTACTCATGGTTATAAAGGAAATCTTGAGTGTCTTTAGATCTTTTTTTCCTTCTGCTTTTCACATTTAGATCCAGAGTCCATTTGGAACTGATTTTTTATGTACAATGTGAAATAGGAGTCAGTTTCCCCCCTTTTAACTATCCAGAGTGTTTTTGTTCATCTCTGTATTCTGTCATGAGTCCCGTTCCATGGAAGCCAGTGCCATGTAGTAGTTAAAGAGAAGAACACAGAATAGATCCATGTTGTCTGAATTCAAAGTTTGGCCCTGACATTTATTAGCTCTACAACCTTGGATATATTATATACTATCCTGGGCCTCACTGTTCATCTGCAAGATGGGCATAATAAAAGTTTTCTGAGGATTAAAGGAGGTAATACATAATTTTTACCAAATCTGACTCCAGAGTTGGCAGGTCTGACTCCAGAGTTGGTGCTCTTAATGGCCACAATATACTGCTATAAAGAGGTGTCAGGTATAAATGTGTCTGACATTGTAATTATAGTTTTGAACTCCCTTTTCAATCTTTTCTCATGTGAACAATTGATATTCTACCTTCACTTTCTTCAGTTCAGACCTAAAGCTTCAATAATAACTAAATTCAGAGTTTTGTGGGTTTTTTTCTTTCTTCCTGTCCCTTCAGTAACAAAAGCAGACCAACGTGTCCTTCCCTGCTTATGAGATGCACTTTACCAATAGCCATGACTCCCATCATTTCAGTAATTTCAGCCATTATTAAAAGATTTAAGCCCTATTCTTTAGTTATATTTGCCCTCCTTGCCATTCTTATTTAAAAACTTTCTCTTATTGGTTTTCATTAGATCCATATTCTTTTTATAGGCTTATTTATAAGGTCTCAGTGTTCTTTGGAAAGAGCTCTGAAAGCATCACTAATGCTCCTCAGTCTTTTAGTTTTACACTGTAAGCTCTATAATTCTCAGATGTTTTGCACATCTTTACTGAAGGTATGATTTGCCTTTTCTTGACTCTATTGGACAGGATAGTACAAGGAATTTTTGCCAGTTTCTGTAATCTTGGAAGGTATCGCATCTTAATTTAGTTGGTCATGTCATATTTCTGTGTAGCAACTTACATTTCTCCTCAACTAGGAATCATTGTGCAAAATTATTTCTTCCTCCTGACATCAGTAACAGGTTTTAAATAAAATCTCTTGTTGCTTTTAAAGCTTATATATTCTGTGCTTTTTCTACAGAGGCTCAGGGTTCACTTTCTGTCAATCTGATTCAGTAAATATATCTTTTATCCTTTGCTAACTTGGTGATTTAAAATAATGACTTATTTGCTTATGATTCTATAGGTAAGCTGTTTGGCTTGGGCTCAATTGAGTAATTCTGCACTAATCTGGATGAGGCTTATTTATTTAAATCTTTCTTTTTTTTTCATTTACAATTGACATACAATATTATAGTATTTTCAGGTGTTCAGTGTACACCCCAGTGATTATACATTATAAAACTTATTAAGCGATCATCCCCCAAAATCTCATATCCATCTGACACTATACATAGTTATTAGAATATTATTGACTGTATACATTATGCTGTTCTTGACAATCCTGTGACTACACTGTAACTACTAATTTATACTTCTAAATCCCTTCACCTTTTTCTCCCATTTCTCCAACCCCTTCCCATCTGGCAACCATAAAAATGTCTGTCTGTCTCAACCATAGAATGTCTGTCTGTCTCTTTCTGCTCTGCTTGTTCATGTATTTTGATTTTTAGATTCAGCTGTTGACAGATATATATTTATTGCCATTTTATTGTTCATATTTTCGATCATTGTTTTCCTTCTTAAAGAAGACCCTTTAACATTTCATGTAATACTGGTTTGGTGGTGATAAACTCCTTTAGCTTTTTCTTATCTGGGAAGCTTTTTATCTGACCTTCAATTCTAAATGATAGTTTTGCTACCTAGAGTAATCTTGGTTGTAGTTCCTTGCTTTTCATCATTTTGAATATTTCTTGCCAATCCTTTCTGTCCTGCAAAGTTTCTGTTGTGAAATCAGCTGACAGTCTTATGGGTGCTCCCTTGTAGGTAATTAACTGCATTTCTCTTGCTGCTTTTAAGATTATCTTTGTCTTTAACCTTTGGCATTTTAATTATGATGTATCTTGGTGTGGGCCTCTTTGGATTCCTCTTGTTTGGGACTCTCTGAACTTGCTGGATTTGTATATCTATTTATTTTCACCAGGTAAGGGAAAGTTTCTGTCATTATTTTTTCAAATAGGCTTTCAATTTCTAGCTCTCTCACTCTCCTCCTTCCAGCATCTCCATGATGTGAATGTTGGTACACTTGAAGTTGTCCCAGAACCTCCTTACATTATCCTATATAATAAAAGGCCAGAGGCCATAAGCGTCACGACCGGAACGACCGCTTGACCAGTCGCCATGAGGTGGCATTGACCACCTCTCGGTCCCTCGTGCCCCCGGCCTGCAAGCAGCGGCGGGGCAGGACTGGGGACTGGCAAGCGGACTGAACAGCTGACCTCTTGGTCCCTGCCCCTGGCCCACAAGCTCCGATGAATCAGCGATGGTGAAAGGGGGAATCAGGGTGGGTGGCAGGAGGACCGGGCTAGCAGTAAGGCCATTGGGATCACCAGCTCATCCCTGACTGCTCGGGGCTCAGGCCTGTGGGAAAGCAGGTGCTGGCAACTTCACCTTCATGCACATGCGCCGGGCTGGCCGCTGATGGAATGCGCTGCCTGCTTGGGGCTACTCATGGCGGGGCGGGTAGGTCACGGGCGCGCCCCGCAGCTTCTGTCAGCCCCTCAAGCTGTAGCAGCGGCAGCAGCAGCAGCGGCGCCTGTGTGAGTGGCCCCAAGCAGACAGCGCATTCTATCAGTGGCCGGCGCATTCCATTAGCGGCCGGCTTGGCGCACGCGCATGGAGGTGAAGTTGCTGGCTCCCACTTTCCTGCAGACCTGAGTTCCCGAGCAGCCAGGGATGAGCTGGTGATCCCAATGGCCTGACAGCCCGGTGGAGGCGGCGTTCGGCCTTGGGACTGGTGAATGGGCAGATGATTACCCTGATCGCAGGAGGCTAGGCCTAGGGACCCTACCCACACGATTTCATGCACTGGGCCTCTAGTTTTCATATATTTGGATTCTTTTTCTTTTTGCTGTTCTGCTTCGGTGTTTTTTTTTACTTCCTCATATTCCAAATCACTGATTTTGATGTGGTTGTGGGAGTAGGCAAGTACTGCGTTCACCTATGCTGCCATCTTCTAGGAATTTATTTGAGTAAAACCGAGGACATAAGCCAGGAGAAAGATTTGAAATACTCCCTCGACTGGACTTATTTATATTTCTGTCCTATACTAGTGGTTGATAGCCTCACTTAAATATTCGAAAGGCTATCTCTTGGCTGGGAGTGCTGGGTATCTCTCATTTGGCAGGCTAACCAGGACCTACTCATGTAGGGGTCTCAGGGTTCTAAGAACAGCAAACAGGCAAACTTGGATGTGCAAGGGTTTTTCAAGCTTCTGGGGTTGTCACATGTTGCTAATATTCCACTGAGCAAAGAAAATCACATGGTCAGCCTAGATAAGGGATGCAGTACTTAATCTCTCAATAGGAAGAGAAATATGTTCTCATTTGGTAGTTTATTACACTACTAGAGGCCCGGTGCACTGGGCGAGGGTGTCCCTCAGCCTAGCCTGCACCCTCTCTAATCTGGGACCCCTCAGGGGATGCCTGACTGCTGGTTTAGGCCCAATCCCTGTCGGACATCCCTCTCACAATCTGGGACTGCTGGTTCCCAACCGCTTACCTGCCTGCCTGCCTGATTGCCCCTAACTGCTTCTGCCTGCCAGCCTGATCACCCCCTAACCACTCCCCTGCCAGCCTGATCGATGCCTAACTGCCTCCCTGCTGGCCCAATTGACCCCTGCTGCCCTCCCCTTCTGGCCTGGTCCCCCCAAACTGTCTTCCCTCCCCTGCAGGCCCGGTCGCCCCTAACTGCCCTCCCCTGCTGACCCAGTTTCCCCCAATTGCCATCCCCTGCAGGCCTGGTCCCCTTTAACTGCCCTCCCATGCCAGCCCAGTCACCCCTAACTGCCCTCCCTGCTGGCCTGATCTCCCACAACTGCCCTCCCTTGCCGGCCATCTTGTGACCACATGGGGGCAGCCATCTTGTGTGAGGGCGTGACAGTCAATTTGCATTTTACCTTTTTATTATATACGATTGTATAACTACATAGTCCCTTCCTTATGCTTTTGTTTATTTTGCCTTCCTTTTTATCCACTTTATTGAGGTATAATATCCCAAAAAACATGCACACATTTTAGGTTTACAGTTGAGTTTTGACAAGTTTAAATTCCCCTCTCACCACCACGCCAATTAAGATACACAACATCTTCATACAGAAAGTTCCCTTCTGCCACTTTGCAGTGAACCCACTCCATACTGCAGACAAGCACTGATTTGATTTTTACCACTATAAATTAATTTTTCCTGTACTAGAACTATATACATGAGATCATAGGTTATGTACTCTTTTGTGCCTGGCTTTTTTCTCTCAGTGTAATGTTTCTGAGATTCATCCAACCAGTGTCCCACTTTATTTATCCTATTACTTTGTACACCTATGTTGTTTTCAAAATTGTGTAAAGGTAAATTTTAGCCCAACTTATCCCAGTAATTGCAATGGATGAATCATTGACTATTTATGATGATGATGATGATGATCTTTTGGGTGAATTTTCTTTAAGATCCAACAGGGAATTATGAAAAAAGAATTTACTTAAGCAAAATTTAACTGTATAAAAACAAAAATGCAGAATTTACGATTAATGTGGCAAATTATAAGTAGAGATTGACATTTTAGTAAGCAAATCTGTGGGATCTAATTGAGAACTTCATTACTCATGTCTAGGCATATAAACAAGTATAAAGAAAAATATTCTTTATTGTAATGTTTTTCTAGGCATTTGTAAATTAGAGAAAATGAGGTTTTAGGAACTGCTTTTCTTTCTTTGTTTCTACTTAATAATGAAACAGAATATGTCTACTACTGACTTTTCAATGAGGTAATTGGTTTAGCATGTTCAGTAGAGGCAGGCAAGTTTGATTAATGCTCATGAAAAACTTTACTGTGAACCTACACACAATAAGTTTCCAGATAAATGCTTCTTTGGTATACTGCTAAATTCATCTGTGCTAGTGATCCATATGTTATTTATGATTGTGGAGGTGATTCTGTTACTATCCTTTTGGGAAATAGAAAATTAAATCATGATTTGAGGGAAAAATAGGATTCCGGCTTAATCAGTTAAATTGCCATATAATTCTGGAATAGACAAAATAATTGCATGTCAGGCAAAATTTGAAGTGATTGATTTATATTTTCAACTTTCTCTTTATTTGTTCTGACACAAATAAGTTTGCTTTGTTTATTCTAAATAGTACTCACTGGTTGTTAGTAATGTTGATACACAAACTTAGGTGATTTTTTAGTTAGCTTATTTAAAAAATCACAAATTCATATTTACTATTTTTATTATGTTTAAGTACAAACGAAAATGTTGTATTTTAAAATACTTTTTATGACTCTATGGGAACTTATTTTTATTTTGCTATGTAAGTGTTATTATGTGGTATCCTATTTGTACCCCCTTTCCCAACCCATCAAAGCTTTTACTTAGAATTAGACCTTTAAGTATTTGATTAGGACCATTTCTATTTTGGGTTAGGTAGTGGTAAAAGAAAAGGCTTTCTGTTCTTGGTAAGTCCTTATAAAAGTGAATTTATCAACTGGATAATAGGAGTGATAAGCACACCCCACATCCTTTACTCACCAAATGCAATTATGTGAAGGCAAAGTTTTAAATGTGGTGTTGCTGTTATGACATTTTGTAATTGTGAATATTTAACATTTGAATTCTTTTCATTAGTAATGTCTTATGAAAGGTAAAAGGGATCTTGATTCTTATGAGTTCTTCTCTTTTCCTGGCATTTCCTTTAGAAATCCTCTTTATTTATTCTGTCAAATCAAGAGTCAACCACAGAAGCTAATGGTTTAGGAAGTAAGGGAATCATAATGTTAAGCTGCAGCGAGAGGTCAAAGGCAGGTTAACAATTCCTGAAACCTATTGCTTCTATGATGTTACCTGTGCTTGATCACTTAATCTTTCTTTACAGGTCATAAGAAGTTTGCCAAATTAAGTTAATTACAAAAGAGAAGGAACACATCATAAATCAAGTACTAAGTACCTAAGACAGCATTGGTATTTGAAGGAAAGATCAGTTACATGAAAATGTATTGAGTGCTTAGATGTTAATTGAAAGTACTTTGTTTTAATAGTAAATGTTAGTGCTTTAACCATGGGGAAAATAGGTAATATAGATATAATAGACCTACCCCCATAAGAAACACTTATCTAGTAGTGTTAAATCAAACTGATAAATGATGGGAATTGTCAGTCTAGTTAGAAGTCATTTTGAAATTAGCATGGGGTACTCAACAGTGGTTCCCCCACTGATTATGTGTACTATATTGAATTTAATACACTATGAATTTGGTTTAAATATACAAAGATAGTATTTAATGTATTATATTTTGTTTTCATTATAAAATCCAATTTAAACTAGAAATGCATATTTTAAAACATGTTTACATCATTGTAATATGTAACAAAGTTTTTTTTGACAGGTCTTTGCTGCAGAAGCATGATATTACCTAGTCAATTAATAAATCTGGAATAATTTAAAGGATTACGACCAACTTTAAATAATTTTAGAGATATACTTAAAATGTTTAACAGAAAGTACTTTACATTTATATTTTACCTTTGTTTGAAAACTTTTGATTTTATGCTAGTGATAAAATAGATGTTAGCTCTCATTAGCAATGAAATGTAAGGTTGTGATTTTAAACCTTCCACTGAAATTGACCCTAATTGCATTTTTTAAAAAATTAGTTTGCAGGTCGAAGTAAGAAGGAAACCAAATACTCTCTTAAGGCAGTCGAAGACATGTTGGAAACACTGCAGATTACCCAGTCTTAACGTTTCAAAAATTCTTTCACATTACATTTCACAACTGCACGATTGAACCTATTGGCTTGTGACTTATTTACTAAATGCCCAGTGCTATTTATATGCTAATTTCCTGTTAAGGCAGTTGTAAAGAATATGTTTATATAAACTTAAAAATGCCTTTCATTGCTAAGCAGAAAGATCAGGAAGGTCCATAGAAGAAGGATTTTAGAGTCTTATTGATTGTACAGCAGTCTCTTAATATCACACTGCTTTTAAACCATAATCTGATGTAGAAATAACCTAATTAAATAAACCATGATGATTTATTAAACTTGCATATGAAGATTATAGTCTTTTTGTTATACTTAAATAGTAAAGATACCGTTTTAGAACTCAATGCCTAGTTAGCTCTTTTTTTTATCTATGATAAGAAATAGATAGCATATATAATTGACTGAGCAAAATATTGACAAATTATTTTAACTCTCCTTTAGTGTCAGGTTGGATTTTGCTCTGTTTCAGTAGGCTATTGCTTTTTGTACTATAATATTACTCTGCTGAATCATGCTAAAATATGTAATTTTCCAAAATTTAGCAATATGTCTGTAAAATGTTCATTTTGCCATAGAACATAATTAAATTTTTACCTATAAAATGCTTTAAGGTTCATATATGCTATAATACTCAAATTTAACCTTTATGAAAGTTATATTTATTGAACATTTAACTGTAAATTACATAAAAGAATATTCAGAGATCTAGAGAATAGGAATTAAAGGGGTTTCAGTGACTGTTATTTTTACTTTAGGGCAAAATAAAAAAAATCTAAACTTTTTAGAAGAAAATTTTTTACAATCCTTGTCTCATTATCTCCTTAGTGATAATTGAAATTTCTTCTTTTTTTATACTAATCAACCATTATACTACCTTCAACAGTATTTTGCATGTTTCAATAGAAAACAAAGAACTTTGACAGTTAAACACTTTGTTCAGGCATAAATTAATTTTTAGAATAGTCAATTGTTCATTCAAGACAAATATTTATTGTTAGTATTAGTTTGTAATTTATATATATGTTACATATAATATATATTATATATAGTCATAATCCTATTTATTTATACTAACGTTATACAGAAACTCCTGCTCACTTGTCATTGCTGGATTTGGGCAAATGGGGATGGTGGAGGAATTGACAACCTGAAAGTCTTTAGGAAGAAAACTTGCCAATACCAGCATTTTAACCTTTTGAATAATTCTGTTATTCTTCCTGTCTAGTCTAATTCTTTCATGTTACAGTCCTTTTCATTTTATTTTGTCAGGAGTAATGAGCAACTGTGTAAAAATTCTTCTCATATAAAGATAATTCTTCTGAACTAACCTTTGTTATAACAAAATGTACTCTTTTTATACATGAATTTAGTAGCTGCATTTTCAACATAATCAGCTATTTAAAATTTGTTTGCTACAAAGAAAATAGTGCCCACATACTATTCCCACTACCTTTCTTCTCTCTAACCTTCTCCCATCAGTCACTAGAATAGTGTTTTCTTTAGCAATTACATTTGTGTAATAAGAAATTTAGTGCCTCATAACTGTCAGCCTTAGTTTCATTTTGTTTTTTAAATTTTATTACCTTCTTGCCAATAATTTTTTCTTCAGTACATTGTTAATATGTAATAATTTATAGACCTCCATTTAAATGTACTGATAATCCTATCATGGCAGACAGTTGCCTGCTCAACTCTTACCTCCACTTCCTAGTAAATTGTATCCTATATTGTTGAGATAGGAGCAGAGATCCCTGCCTCAAGGAGATTAGGATCTTACCCCAACCCCAGGAGATGCATCATGATTAATTTAATATAGAAATGGCTTCATTCTTTATGGCCTGTGATATGCCAGGCCTGTATTTGTGCTGTCTATTATGATAGCCATTAGCTTCATGTGGCTATTTTGCTCTTGAAATATGGCCAGTGCAACTGAGAAATTGAATTTTTAATTTAATTTAATTTAAATTTAAATAGCTGAATGTGACTCATGGTCACCATTTTGGACAGCCCCAGATAATCAAATGTGTGGGCATATGATCTAGTTGATGTTAATGAAATGAACAGAAGAATATTGGCAAGGGCCTTCCTTTCAAATTAAAAAGGCCAAGCTTTGTGAGATGAAGCTTTTTGCCTCTTTCTCCTCCTTGTGCCTAGAGATACAACAGCCATCTTACAACCATGAAGTGGCAAATATGAGAATGAAAGCTACATTTCAAAGAAGTTTTCTTAGAAAGATTAGAGGGATCCTGGGTCCCTAAAGGCATTGTTGAACACCTGAACCTACATGAACAGTTTCCAACCTCTATACTTATTACATGAGAAAAATAAACACTTTATTTCTCTTACTTTAGTAATATATGTTTCTGACTAATTATATCTACCATTTAACTTTAAAGAAAAAATTGATTGTTTTAAGAGAGAGGGAGAGAGAGGAAAACATTGAATTGTTGTTCCACATATTTATACATCCATTGATTTGCTTGTTGTATGTGCCCTGACCGGGGGTTGAACCTGCAACCTTGGTGTGTCGGGACAAAGCTCTAACCCACAGAGCTGCCAGGCCAGAGCCATTTAACTTTTTTTAAACATGAAAACTCTTACTTTAGACATGCTAGGAATGCTGTTTCAGAATATAATCACTTAAAGTTAAGTAGATAATTAGATACAAGTAATACCTTGTTGCAATTCAGCATCCAGTATTTAAGCTAACAGAAGTGAGAAAAAGGCATATTAAAACAGCTTTAACCATAAGAATAATATTGACTTGGGAGCAGAGAGGGATGTAGAAAAAATAGAAATGGAAGACCAATGTTTTAGTATACTGGAAGCATACAATTTTTATTGGAAAATATTTTAAAGAATGACTTTCTTCTAATACCATAATACATTTATTTTCAAGGTAACATCATTTTACTTCATTTCATGGAACTATAGGATTTTAGAAGGGAAAAAAGAAAACGATGATTTAGTTGTACTCCATTTTAAGATGAGGAATGACGTTTCTGAGAAATTACGCTCACTGTGACAGAGCAAGGAATAGGATCAGGATGTCAGGGGCTCCCAAGTTTAGTTCTCTTTCTAATATACTCTGAGGCATATACTTGTCCTTTGATATATTGTTCCCATTTTAGAGTAATAAAAGTAGAGCCAGATATATTCAAGGGACATTGCTTGTTAGAGCAGGGAAGAGAATTCGGATTTTATAATTTGTGAACAATTTTTTAGTGGAATAATAAAGTCCAATTTTATTTTGAACTAAATAAGTTACCCATTTAAAATGTTACTTCATTTATCGTCAATGTGATAACTATTTTAGACTAGAACTATTTTAAACCTCTTTCACTTTGAACCTCTGATGTATGCTATCTCCCTTTTTACTCTTGGTTAGTAACCTCTTGTTATAGGCCGAATTGTGTCTCCTGCAAATTCATGTTGAAGTTTTAACCCTGGGTACCTCAGAATGTGGATTTTTTTGTAGATAGAGTCTTTAAAGAGGCAGTTCATGTAAAATTAAGTCATATGGTTTAACCCTAATCCAATTGATTGATACCTTTATAAGAAGAGATTAGGACACAGACACACACAGGAAAGATCAAGGCAAGACAACGAGAAGATAACCATCTGTAAGTCAAGGAGCAATTCCTCAGAAGAAACCAACCCTGCAGACACCTTGCTCTTGGACTTCTGGCCTTTAGAACTGTGGTGAAATAAATTTCTGTTGTTTAAGACACTCAGGTCTCTGTGTACTTTGTTAAAGCAGACCTAGCAAACTAATTAACAGCTTTCTTACTATTTTTCAAAGAAAGAGAATCAGATAAAAACCCTCCCAGGATCAGATATTCTTGTACCCAGCTTTATCTCTTTTCCTCTTACAATCAAGTAGCCTTACCCTTTTCTGAGCTATTTCCCATTACTGTCCCTTCATTTTTATACTATAGCTGTACTTCACTTTTATGAATTTCCCATACTTTCTCTTACCACAAAGCATCCTGCCTTCCCTCAGACTTCCCATCATCTCATTTCTTTACACTTATTCTTTCTTTTTTTTTAACATATTTTATTGATTTTTTACAGAGAGGAAGGGAGAGAGATAGAGAGTTAGAAACATCGATGAGAGAGAAACATTGATCAGCTGCCTCCTGCACACCTCCCGCCAGAGATGTGCCCGCAACCAAGGTACATGCCCTTGACCGGAATCGAACCTGGGACCCTTCAGTCCGCAGGCCGACGCTCTATCTACTGAGCCAAACCGGTTAGGCTCTTTACACTTATTCTTAAACTATTTCTTTTCTTCATTATCTCTGCTCTCTTACTTTAACTAGATTCCTCCCTCCACCCTTCCCATTATTCCTTCGAAATAGTTTAATTTCATGTCATCAATTTAATGGACCTTTTTAGTCTTCTAAGCAATTTTATGCTCTTATTCATCACAAGTTTGTGTCTTTATTTCCATTGCCCCCACTATCTGAGCCCAAGTAACCATCCCCTGACTTCTGGTCAGCAGCCAGATGGCTGGATTTCCTGTACTTTTGCTTCCTTCCAGTCCATTTTCCACAGCAGCTAGAATGTTACTAATACCACTAAAGAGGCCAGTTTATCCTTCCCCTCATTAAAATTCAGTTGTTTTCCATTTGTTGCTCTTTGGCCTTTGAGGTTCTATATGGTATCAGAATCAGAAAGAAGGATTCAGATTTTTTTTTAAGTATAAACTATCTCCCTCTCCCCTCTTATTTCTAAATTTATCCACACTTAAGTTTCATGGAGTTGTTATGCTTTCTTCTTTAATATACTTGATCCTTCTGTGTAGACCAGCAACCTCAAGAATTTTTAGAACATGCAATACCTGACTAGCCAGAAGCACTGACCTCTTTTCCCTTAGATTATTAAAAAAAAAAAAAAAAAAAAAAAGACAACAGCTAACACAATAGCTGCCCAATGTTAATGAATCGAAATTTTACCGATTGTTTTTGTCAGATCGGCACAAAATATATTTTTGGTGTGTGGCAAACTTTTGGTAATTAGTTTATGAGTGCCCTGAGATGAAAAAGGTTGAAAATTGCTGGTATATACCAAAGCCTTCCTTGACTCATTCTCCAGAGATTAGGCCCTTCTTTTTTTCCTACTGATATATATTTTTTAAATATATTTTATTGATTTTTTACAGAGAGGAAGGGAGAGGGATAGAGAGTTAGAAACATCGATGAGAGAGAAACATCAATCAGCTGCCTCCTGCACATCTCCCACTGGGGATGTGCCCGCAACCCAGGTACATGCCCTTGACCGGAATCGAACCTGGGACCTTTCAGTCCGCAGGCCGACGCACTATCCACTGAGCCAAACCGGTTTCGGCGCTACTGATATTTTTAAAATAACATTTTATTTTAAAATACTTTAAGGCTCACAAGGAGTTGTAATACAGTACAAAGAATTCCCGTGTACTAGCTTCTCCCTATTATTTTACGTAACCATAGTGCGTTATCAACGCAGGAAATTGACATTGCAACAATACTGTTAACTAGGTTATAAACCTTACTTGGATTTCACAATTTTTACATGTTCTTTTTTTTTTCTGATTATGAAATGTTATATGTGTAGATAGAACTTCATAAATTCTCTCTTGCTACTTCTTAATAGTTATACCTCTTCTAACACAGGTGCCTGACATCTGATCTTTTCTCCATCACTATAATTTTGTCACTTAACTGTTCTATAAATGGAATCACACAATATGTAACCCTTTCAGACTGGTTTCTTTCAGAGTATTTTCCTGTAGGTTCATGGGTGCTGTTGTCTGTGTCAATAGTTTGTTCCTTTTTATTACTAGGTAATATTCCACTGTATGAATGTGCCATAGACATCCTGGTAATCCACTGTGGAAGGACATTTGAGTAGTTTCACCATCAAGTGTGGTTTATTTCAGAAATGCAGACTGCTTTAATATTTTGAAAATTGGTCAATGCAATACATCATATTAAGAAAATAAAAAAACCACTTGATCTTTTCAATTGATAATAAAGCATTTGACAAAATGTAGTGCCCACTTATGATTTAAAAAGCTAACTCAGTAATAGAAGGAAATTTCCTCAGTCTGACCAAAATCCACAAAACTTACAGTTACTATCACACCTAATGAAAGGTTAAATGTGGTCCCATTAAGATTGAGAATGAGGCAAGGATGTGCACTCTCAACCACTTCTATTTGACATAGTATTGGTGTATTGGTGCAGTGTGGTAAGAAAGGGAATAAGACATACGGATTGGAAAGGAAGAAGTAATGGTCTCTATTTACAGGTAACCTGATAGTCTACATGGAAAATCCCAGGAAATCTCCAAGAACATCTTGGAACTCTACAAGTGAGTTTAGTAAAGTCACAGGATACAAGGCCAACAAAGACCAATTGTATTTCTTTATGCTAGCAATAAATAATATTTATAATATACACATATTAAGTATAAAATTTTAAAACCATATATAGGATATGTTTGCTGAAAACTACAAATGCTAATAAAAGAAAAAAGACCTAAAAAATGGTGAGACATACCATATTCATGGATTGGGAGACAATATAATAAAGATGTCAGTTCTCCCCCAAATGATCTATATAGGTTTAATACAATTTCTATTAAAATCTCAGATTATTTGTCGATAAACTTTCTAAGATTTACATGAAAAGATGATGTAGAATAGTTTAGGCAACCTTAAAAACAAATTTGGAATCAGACTACCAGATATTAAAAACTACGTAGCTACACTAATCATGACAATGTGGTATTGCTACTGGTGGTGTGGTTTTGTCAGAGTGACATACAAAGCAGTGGAACAGATCCAGAATAGACCCACACCAGTATGAAAAACTAAATTTTGAAAAAGTTGCATAAGCAATTCAATAGAAGAATTGTGTGAGACAGTTGAATATTTTAAAAATGGTATTGTAACAATTGGATATTTCATAGCAAAGATAAAAAGCCCTCAACTTAGACCTCCCACCATATTAAAAAAAAAAACACCTCAAAATGAGTCATAGATCTAAATCTAACATGTAAGACTAACATTTTTTTTTTTAAAAAAGGAAAGAAATATCTGACCAATATGACCTAGGGTTGGCCAAAATTCTTCAAGTGACAGCAAAGGTGCACTTTTTAAAAAAAATAATAAATTGGATCTTGTCACAAATAAAATCTTGTTCTGAGAAAGACCCTGTTAAGATGAAAAGACAGGCCAGAGAAGAGACCCTGTTAAAGAAGACAAGCCACAGACAAATATTTACAAACATACTGTGTCCAGGATGTATGAAGAACTTTGAAAATTCAATAGTAAGAAAACACTAATTAGGAAATGGGCAAAAGGCAGAAACTTCACAAAGAGGCTATCAGGTTGGCAAATATGTGCATGAAAAAATGTTCAAAGTCATTAACAATTAATAGGGAAGTGCAAATTAAAGCTTTAATGACATGCCATTGAACACGTATTAGAATGGCTAAAATAAAACATTGATAATCCTATGTGTCAATGATGTGAAATAACTTTGAAGTGGCAATATTTAGCTCCTCTGGAGAACAGTTGTATACTTTCATATTATCACGTACCTTTCATTTGGACCATTTGCCACTATATTTTCAGGTGATTGTCCTCCCCAATAGGTTCTTTAAATGAAGTCGGAGACTATATCCGGCTTTGTCCATTATTGTCATTCCAGCTTCTAACTGATTCTTGCACACAGTACATACTTATTTGAATTAAAAGTAAAATACTCTGCGCATTATGGTATACTCTATTTAACGAATCTTCCAGATGTACTTCAGCTTCACTTAGTTCCCTGGTAAAATAAATTGTAATCAGGAAGTCATTTCAAAAATCTAATATCTATATTAGGAACAACATTATGCTTAAGGCTGCCAATGAGATCATATATATGCCACATTAATAACAGGAAGAAAATAAAATAACTCACAGTTTGACTACTTTGAGATACATAAGCCTGGATCATTCTCAATAGCTGCAGAATTTGCTCCAACTCTAAGGATATTGTGAATGGTCAAGATTCATTAATGCGCTATTTAGAGAGTTCTAGTGAATGGTTCTCAAAGCATGTTCATTTTTTAATTTGTTAGAAACGCAAATTATTGAGCCTCACTCCAATCTGTTATGTGAGAGACTCCAGCAATTTGTTTTTAACAAGCCCATCAGGTATTCCTGAGGCCCACTAACATCTGCCTAGACTCAGTTATTTGAAGACTGATTGGCAGAAGCAGATGATTCTGTGGATTTCTGTGTTATTCCCTTTGTTCTATTATTATGTTTGTATATGACACTCTGTGTTATCCCCTTTTATTCTGCTTTATTTATTTTTCCCATATTTCCCCCCCCAACTCTATTTTCTCTAGATGCCATAATAAAGAACTGAGGGATATGTGTTTATTTTGTTTATTGAATGGAATACTTTTCTCTCTGTAATTTAAAAAATGAGTATATACAGGGTGTCCGAAAATATGTATACATACTTTGAATAATTATTAATTTCAATGGGTTAAATCTGAAAAGAACGAAACATTAATTGAGCTATCAGCTGTTAAAGCGTATATATATTTTTGAGGGAGACCCTGTATGTAGAATTGTTGCTGTTATTTTTCTCAGAAGTCTAGCTGAATTTATTCGATTTATATTAGTTGCCTTCAGTAGTTTTTTAAACTTTTTTATTTTTTATTTTTTTAAAAGTATGTCCAAATATTTTTTTAAATATATTTTATTGATTTTTTACAGAGAGGAAGGGAGAGAGATAGAGAGCTAGAAACATCGATGAGAGAGAAACATCGATCAGCTGCCTCCTGCACATCTCCTACTGGGAATGTGCCCGCAACCCAGGTACATGCCCTTGACCGGAATTGAACCTGTGACCCTTCAGTCCGTAGGCCGACGCTCTATCCACTGAGCCAAACCGGTTTTGGCATAAACTTTATTTTTTAAAGAAGGAAGATGTAGGTAGTTTGGTAGTCTTTTAAAAAGAAAAAATCTGTACACATATAGAAAATGTTCATATATACATTTCTTCCCTCCTCTCTCCCCAGTGTGTGTGTGTGTGTGTGTGTGTGTATGTATGTATGTATGTATGTGTGTGTGTGTGTGTGTGAGTATATATATATAATTTTTTTCCACGAAATTGTAATCATTGTGGAGTATAGAAGGTATGAGTTTTGTATTATAATGGGCATAGTAGAAAGCAAGAATAATATCAAGTCCTATATTCTGTCCTCATTGTTTCTTAATATAAAAGTCTGATTAATAATTAGAAAGATTTTGGTGTCCCCAAAGTTAAATTAGAAGCATATATTGTAACAAACCATTTGAGCCACAAGTGAATTCCAATAGGGTCAATTGTTTCTCTACTATTTAATGTAAGAAAATATAACATTATAAGTAAGTACAACTTATTTTCAACTCTTTAGGTCCTGGAAAAATTCTCTACCTTATGTAACTGCTGCTACCAAAATAAACTTGGAGATGGTAATTTGGCAAATAAGTCGCTGGTATGAAAACATGTTTGTAGACGTCCAAGTAATAATGAACCTTTGTAAATAGAGAATGGATAGTAACTTTGAAGAAATCTGAGCTTATGCCTAAGCAACTTGAGAGAAATACTACTAATAATTCCCTTTAATTGTGAATTCAGTTCCCTTTTAGGTAATTTAAATATTGCATGAAAGAAAACATGGGTAACAATTTTGTGAAAATGTGATTGTATCAGAGGAATCAACAAAAAAGTTGAGGTTTATCAAAGAACATGTTCTTTAAAAACTCTAGGTAACAATGCATATCATAATATCACATCAATTTAAAATAAATTTGAAGATCTCCAGATTGGTAACTATAGCCAGGGGTTTCAAGGGTTGGACTCGAAGGACAGCTGATTTTAGATCCAATTTCACTCTACTGGTATACATGTCACATTCCGTATGACAGAGAGAACCAGAGACAACACAGCCCCATTGGTTGATAATTCCCCAATCTCCCCACTAGTCTGACTAAATATATACACATGGCTAGAGTTCTTTGAGGTTTATCAGAGTTGGGTGGTTCCAGATAAAAATGACTGAAGAAAAACTATAATTGTCTTGCTAAAAAGAAGTTCAAATAGCATGATATATCGCTGATTTAAGAAAACCAATAGAAGTCAGGAAATAGAAATGGTATCAAACAAATGGTGGCATCAACAATGGCACCCTAGATTTAGAATTTTAGAATGAGAGGGACTTTAAAAAAATAAGTTAAAGATGTAAAAAGAGTTGAATACAATATTTTCTTCTTTTCATTTTTGGAGGATACTACTAAGTATTTCATTTTTCTGCATAAGATTTCTCTAAGGTTTTTCTCACAAGGAAATATTTACTCCTCTAAAGAGTCATTATGAAGTATTTTGTAATTAATTATATCCTAATTTGGCTTAATAACTTTAAGTTTGAGCTTAATTTTCTACTAACAAATCTCCAATATTGGTGGATTTTTGAATTCATATGTTTAATAATCATTGATTAGAAATAACACAAAAGCTTGATTTTCCATTGTATTCTTTTTCTTCCACAAGCTTATAGAAGTACGCCACCTAGAGTAAGTTTTGTGATTTTTAAAGTATAAAAACTAGTGGGCTAGTTTAATGTTATTTTAAATTACAAAAAGTAGTCGTATTTTAATAAAAATCAATCTAATATAATTGTGGATTTTTTCATATACTTTATTTTTATATGCTACTTTCTTAATATTGCTGTATATGTGATAGAATTTTTTGTTTATAGTTCCAGAATTAACAATTTACAAATCAAGTTCAGGAATTATGATTTTTAAAACCTGATTTCAGTGACACTAGAACTGATTTTAATATGTTATTACCAACTAAAATAATTATAGGACTATTTAAGAGATATAAATAATGAGCTTTGTATGCATACATAAACATGCATGCAGCAAACAATCTTGATCTGTTCAACGAATTTTAAAAATATAATTGTAAAAGACATAGCCATTGAGTATGGTTTTTAAAAAATCTTCACCTGAAGACATACTTTTATTGATTTTAGAAGGAAAGAGAGAGGAACATCAATCTGTTGCCACCTGCACACAATCTAACCTGCAACCTAGGTATGTGCCCTGGCCAGGAATCAAACCAACAACCTTTTGGTGTAAGGTTTCAAGCTCTAACCAAATGAGGCACACTGGCCAGGACTGAGTAAGCTTTGATGCTAGAGATCTGAACATGCAAATAGTTAAAGTTTTTCAAATGCTAATGAAATGTGAATGAAAAGAACCCTTTGTTTGGCATCTTATAGTTTTTCAGTTGTACATGAAATATGTTTTTTTTAGCTGCGGGAAATCCAAAAGAACAGGTTTTAAAATTTATCCATAGACCAATATATCTTTATTGAGAAAACACTGTGTAAGAATTATAGGCTTCCTTAACTAGGCGGTGTTAAACAGCATTGACATTTTCTTTTTTCTTTTTTTCTGTTTGATTGCAATATAATTGACATATAATATTGTGTAAGTTTAAGTCAGGTTTACAGTGTGGTGTTTGATACACATATATGGCAAAATGTATACCACAGTAGGGTCTATTGACTCATCTTTTACCTCATATAATTACCATTTTGTTGTTATGAGAACATTGAATATTTATTCTCACTCATCTTTTACCTCATATAATTACCATTTTGTTGTTATGAGAACATTTAATATTTACTCTCATATCAATACAGTGGTGTTAACTATAGTTGCCACGCTGTACTTCTAGGACCTTGGAGTTTTTTAAACTTATGGTTGAAAATGTGTGCCCTTTGACCAACATCTCGCGATTTCCTCCAACCCAGAGCCCCTGGGAACCATCAATCTACCCTCTATTTCTCTGATTTTGACATTTTTTGATTTTATATACAAGTGAGATTATAGAGTATTTTTCTGTGTCTGATTTATTTCAATAACATAATGCCCTTAAGATTCATCCAGGTTCTCATAAATGGCAGGGTTTCCTTTATTTTCATGGCTGATTTGTATTTTTTATTTATACACCAGACTTTCTTTATCCAATCATCTGTCGATGGGTGCTTAGGTTGTTTCCATGTCTTGTTTATTATGAATACTGCCACAATGAACGTGGGAGTGCAGATATCTCTTCAAGATAGTAATTTCATTTCCTTTAAATATACACCCAGAAGTGGGATTGCTGAATCATGTGGTAGTTCTATTTTTCATGTTAAGGAATCTCTGTACTGTTTCCCATAGTAGTCCTACCAGCAGTGTACCAGGGTTCCTATTTCACCACACCCTCTCTAGCAGTTGTTATCTCTGGTCTTTTTGTGATAGTCATTCTAATACATATACGATGGTATCTCATTGTGATTTTGATTGGCATTTTCCTGACGATAAGTTACATTAAGCACCTTTTTATATACTTGGTGGGCCATTTGTATGTCTTATTTGTAAAAATATCTATTCAAGTACTTTGCCCATTTTTAATATAGCTCTGATGGTGGGTACATATATAGTTATAATTGTTATATCCTCTCGATGAATTGACCCCTCTATCATTACATAATAACCTTCATGATCTATTGTTAAAGTCTATTTTGTCTGATATATAAGTAAGCTACCCGTGCTCTCTTGGTTTCCATTTGCATGACATACCTTTTTCTATCCCTTCACTGTGAGCCTGTGTGTGTCCTTAAAGTTGAAGTAGGTCTTTTGGGCATCATATAATTACGTCTTGTTGTTTTTTCTTGTGTGTTTTTCCCCCACTCATTCAGCCACTCTATGCCATTTGATTGGATAATCTAGTCCAGTGATGGCGAACCTTTTGAGCTCGGTGTGTCAGCATTTTGAAAAACCCTAACTTAACTCTGGTGCCGTGTCACATATAGAAATTTTTTGATATTTGCAACCATAGTAAAACAAAGACTTATATTTTTGATATTTATTTTATATATTTAAATGCCATTTAACAAAGAAAAATCAACCAAAAAAATGAGCTCGCGTTTCACCTCTGATACGCATGTCATAGGTTCGCCATCACTGATAGTCCATCTATATTGAAATAAGTTATTGATAGGTAAGGATATTGCCATCCTTTACATTGTTTTCTGGCTCTTTTGTACTTCCTTTGTTCCTTTCTTCCTTTCTCATTGCCGTCCTTTGTGAGTTGATGATTTTCCATAGTGATATATTAGATTCCCTTCCTTTTATCTTGTCTGTATCTAGCATAGATTTTTGTTTTGTGTTTATTTTAAGGCTGACATAAAACATCTTGTAGATATAACAGTCTATTTTAAGCCAATAACTAAACTTTGTTCTTGTATGAAAACTACCCTTTTACTCCTCTATGCTACATTTTAGGTTTTTGATATCACAATTTATATCTTTTTATATTATGTATCCATTAACAAGTTGTTATAACTATAATTCTATTTAATACTTTTCTCCCTGTAGCCTGGAGTTAAATGGTAAACAAATCATCATATTATACTATTAGAGTTTGCTGAATCTGACTGTATATTTAACCTTTGGCAATATATTATACATTCTTATGTCTTTTTTTCAGATTAACCTTTTTATTTTATTTATTTTATTTTTTAAAATTCTAGTTTGTTTAAAGTATTACATATAGTATTACATATGTCTCTTTTTTCCCCCATTGATCTCTCCCCTGCCACCCCCACCCCCTACATTCTTATATGTTTTAAATTTATGTTACTAATTAGTGTCCCTTTGTTACAGCTTGAAGACCTTTCAGCATATCTAATAAGGCAAGACTAGTGGTGATGAACTCCCTCAGATTTTGTTTGTTCGGAAAGTGTTTATTTCTCCTTCACTTCTGAAGGACAACTTTGCCAGGTAAAATATTTTTGTTGGCAGTTTTTTCCTCTTAGCACTTTGAATATATCAGCCCATTCTCTCCTGGTCTGCAGATAAATCCACTCATAGCCTTATGGGGATTCTGTTGTATGAGAAATTTTTTTCTTCTCGCTGCTATATATATTTTTGTTGGTTTGTTTATTTTCTCCTCCTGGAACTTCAGTGATGCATAGTTTTTTCTCTTAACAGTGTCCCGTACGCTTTCCTCATTTCTATTCATTTTTTTTTTCTTTTTGTTTCTCTGACTTGGTAGTTTTAAGTGATATATTTTTGAGCTCACTGTTTCTTCTGCTTGGTTGGTGCCGTCTGCTGTTGAAGCTCTTACTGACTTCTTCAGTACATTCATTGTATTCTTCAGTTCTAAAATTTCCTTTTGGTTCTTCTTCTGTGTATTCTTTCTCTTTGTTGAACTTTTCATTTTGCTCTTGTATTGTTTTCCTGTATTGTCATTGATTGTTTATCTGTTCTCTTGTAGCTCTCTGAATATCTTTAGAACAATTATTTTCAATTCTTTATTGGAAAATTTCTGGATTTCCATTGTTTGGTATCAGAAACTGGAAATTTACTGTGTTCCTTTGATAATGTCATGTTTCCCTGATTCTTTGTGATTCTCAATACCTTTGCATAGGTGTCTACACATTTGAAGAAGCAGTCACCCCTTCCAAAGTTTATGGACTGGCTTTAGTAAGGAAAGACCTTCAAGTGTGTGGGGGTACAGAGTGCAGTATGTTGTAAGCTCGGGTCTAGTGGTTCCGAGTACCAGTGTGGGTGTGTATGGCAATTCTGGGTCTTGGCGGTGGGGCATGGTGTCTGTGACTCAGGCTGCTGGAGTCCATAACATTGGCAGCTATTGGTCCTTGATGAGCACTGTGGGGGCTTTTCAGTGGACACCAGGGTTGTTGGTTCCTCAGTGTCACCTCCAGGTCCAGTGGCTAGGGACTAGGGAAGGCAGTGTTGGTGACTGAAGCCACTGGTGTGTACATCTGGGCTGTGGGATCCAGCTGCTGGTGCTATATTGTGACAGGTGCCGATCTCAGAAACACACAGAGTGGTGGGGGTAGGGCAGACATCAAGGGTTGGTGCCAAGTGTGGGGGCACTGGCAACTGCAGGGTCTCTGGCTGTCAGTGTGCAGTCCTGTGGCTGCAGAGACTTGTCATGGATGTGCACAAGGCAGGGAGTTTGGTGACAGCAGTGGGGCTGGAGGTGTGCAAGTACAAAGCTGAAGGAGCTAGCCTGGAGTGTGTGCACAGTGGTGGGTCAGCCATGGAAATCTAGGCTGGCATCTTACACTCATGCGGCTGCAGAAGCCAGGGCAGGATGTTCATGCAGATCCCAAGCTCTGATAAGGAGGGAAGGAGAGGTGTGGAGAGTGATTCAGGCATCTGGAGTCGGTATAATTAAAAAATAACAAAACCTGTAGGGTGAAAACCAGTGACATCTACAGGGGTTCTGTTGCAGCTGTACTAGTTTCCTCAGTGGCTAGAACTGCTTAGGGTCCTCTGCAGAGGGACCACTCTGGGAACCGTAATCATTTCTGCTGTGCAGTTGCTACTGCTAGTCCCTTCCCTTCTTCTTTGTCCCCAGCCTTCTCTATATGTCTCAGCCTTGCTGGTCTCTGGGTAGGGTGAAACGGATGTAGATTCTCTGTGCAGTGTCCTGGAAGGCTGGGGAAGCTGATGACTCACCCTGCTTTCCCTTTCCCAGCAAGGGAACCTCTTTCTAGCTGGCGAGTTCCCTCTTGGCACTGAGCAGTGCCATCCTGGGGGATGGGATGATGCACACAAAACGGAACTGTTCTTCCTTTCCTTTTTGTGCAGTTATTCTCAGGTGTTTCGTTTTTGTTTGTTTGTTTTTTTGCTTGTTCCACAGTGTTGCTAAAGTTTCTTACTGGACTCCCGATTCCCCCAGAGCTGTTTTTGTTGATGGATAGCTGTCTAATTGTTGATCTGTGTGGGGAAACAGAGGTTGGGGTTTCCTACTCCACCATCTTGGTGATGTCACTCCTTAGCATTGATATTTTCTAGTGATTGTGATGGCGAAAGAGTTCATAAATTCATTGCCAACATGTTTTGGACTTAAAACCAAAGCTGAAGAGGTCTTGAGCCTCTATCTCATCTCTGCCCTAAAAGATCCTTTTCTAGTTTTTGCATCTGTTGATATGTAATGTTTGGAATTTTTGCTTTGGGGGGGTCAGAACTTAGAGCAATTGTGGGCAAATGATGTTTCTTGTAACATCCCACAAGGATCAGTTTTTTTGTTTTGTGTTTATCAAAACACTGCTTTGATTTATTAGTGTCCTTTATAAGTAATTCCTACAAACTAGGGGAAAAGTTCCTGCGGAGTAGAAGTCTTGTCTTCAATTTCGTTCCACTGCAGCATCTAATATATTTTGTTTCCATAGTGGATGCTTATAAATATTTGTTGTTTTCACATTTTGTACTCAGGCCCACTGATGCTGGGGAGGAGGGTCACTCAGTTGGTAAATCTTAAACACCCAAATTAGCTTATCAGACTATGAATTTTGTTAGCAAAGTTTGAAAACGGTTTGTGGTTTTTGTTATTTTATTGAGTATGGCAAACTTTATTTAAGGCATAGCAAGGCCTCCTTGATCACAGTTATGTATTGCAGAAGTTCAGAATGAAAGATTTATAAAATTTCTCAGTCCACTAATATGAACTAGACAGAAAAATTAGCCATTGAGTAATAGTAAATGTCAGTGTTTTTTTAAATTAACTTATTTTTTAGTTATAAGGAATGCATGCATTTTATTTATAATAGAGCTTCAAGATTTAAATATGCTGCTCAGAATATCTTCCCGTTGCTATGGGGAGTTCTGTTATTCATCAATGTAAGGTTTCCTACTTGGCAGCATTATGTATTTATGATGGCATCTGTGTTTGCTGGTTGTTGCATTTGCAGTGGAACTTGTACTTCAGCCAGTTGACGAGGGAGGGGAAAAGAAAGCAAATTAAACTTGACTTCTTGGCAGGGAAGCAGTAGCTTCTTGTTTCTTGGACCCATATATTCCAAGAACACCAAATACAACTGCAGTTGTGTGCCATAGTTACTCTACCTGTAAGTGACCATTTTTGCATTATAGTAACTTTGCATCATAATATAAAAACCCCAAAGTTAAAAACTAAATATAATGTCTTGTTGATTGACATTAGCCTCTGTAGAACGAAGCTTTATATATTGATTGATTTTAGTCAAAGGAAAATCATCATTATCATTAATATCATTGTATAAACTTTTGTTTACTTAAAACAAGTGAAAATTTAAATGAACTTTTAAGAGAGAATAATAGAATAGAAAATAAAAGTAAACGCTATATCTGGGATTTTTTTTTTTAAGAAAAAACAACTTTCAGTATATGTTTTAGAGTCAGTGCACATTAAACTCAAGCCAATATTCTAAACCCATCTATATCTACCACATAAACTTGGGATATTTTATGTTCTTGAAGGTTATTTGCAAATATACAAAGAAGTACCTTATTCACATTAAGAATATAGAAGCACCTTCTTAATAGTGATTCTTAATATAAAGAACCAACAATTAACTCCTTAATGTGAACATATTAAATTATATTTATTGTAATTTATAGATTTGTAGATTAAATTTATTATAATTTATGTATTTTATTTTATTTTTTTGAACACTGGCTGTCTGTGAGGCAAAGTTGAATTAAATATCTACTAAGTTAACTTAGAACTTTGTGTAAAACCCAGCTATGTTACACAATTATATTTATGGGTTTTGGAACCTTATTATAAGTGAATACTCTGGTTGTGTCAGTATGTATAAAACAGAAGGCAATATGGACACAAAAATCTGTGAGAATTTACTAATTAATTAATTAATTTTATTGAATATATTGGGGTGATATTGGTTAATAAAACATACCGATTTCAAATGTACAACTCAATAAAACATCATCCGCATATGGCATGAGTGTGTGCTCAAGTCTCTTTCTGTCCCCATTTATTCCCCCTTTGCCCACTTCCATCTGCTCCTACCTCCCTTTCCCTCTGGCTATCACCATGTTGTTCATGTCTGTGTGTCAAAAAAATGCATATTTATTTTTTGCTTAATCCCTTCACCTTTTTTAACTCAGGCTCCCAACCACCCTCTCCTCTGACAGCTGTCAGTCTTTTCTCTGTACCTATGCTTCTGTTTTATATTGTTTGTAAACTTATTTTGATTAGATTCCATGTAAGTGAGATCATATGGTGTTTGTCTTTTTCTGACTGGCTTACTTCACTTAGCATAGTAATTTCTAGATCCATCCATGTTGTTACAAAGATAAAATTTTCTTCTTCTTCTTCTTCTTTTTTTTTTTTTTCGGCCGAGTAGTATTCCATAGAGTAAATGTACCATAGCATTTTTATCCAGTCATCTACTTATGGATGCTTGGGCTATTTCCAGATCTTGACTATTGTAAATAACACTGCAGTGAACATAGGGGTGCATATACTCTTTCAAATGAGTGTTTCAGGTTTCTTCAGATATATTCTCAGAAGTGGGATTGCTGGCTCAATAGGTAATTTCACTTTTAATTTTTTGAGGAAACTCCATACTGCTTTCCACAGTGGCTGCACCAGTCTGCATTCCCACCAATAGTGCGTGAGGGTTACCTTTTCTTTATATCCTTGCCAGCACTTGTTTGTTGATTTATTGATGATATCCATTCTGACAGGTGTGACATTAAAATAAAGCCAAATTGGATATAGTCACCTCTATAGTTTATTTTGTTTGTATTATCTGTTGAGGTACAAAAAAAAAGAGATGCATTTTTAATGAATTTTTATCAGACAGATTGAACTAATGGATCAACAGGAGATCATTTTGAGGCAAATTGGCATATTTATTGTGTTTGTATTCACTAGTATGTATTTCAACCTTTTCTTGTGTTATCTTTCTTTAAGCAATGACTGGTTGTTGGTATAAATTAGGTAATAAGAGACCGAAATTAGATGATTTAAAACTAAGTAATGATTAGTACCTTCCTGATGACCAGCAGTGCTCGGGTGAGTTATAAAAGAACAGCGACTGTATCTGCAGCACCTTTCTCTGATTTCTGATGGTCACCACACATATTACAGCACTGGTACTCCCAGCCTTTCCAAGTGTTCCGTTTTAGGTGGATAGCTACACATGATTTTTATTAACATTTTAAGAAGTAGATACTAAACAGATACCATTGTTAACTTGAACATCATGATCTCTTCAAAAAACCTTGTGGACCCTTGAGAATTACTATTTGGGAAATGCCAAATAGGAACTGATGTAGGCATAGGATTCCATTCAATTCTTAAGAAAAAGAGAGAATAGGAGAGCAAAAAGTTAGAGACTGAATTTAAGGCTTATTAAAATTTGGGGGGTGGAAGAAGAAAAATATAGTAAAGGACAGAGAACTAAGGAAATGTAGCAGTTAGAGAGCAATCACCATGGAATGAATGAATGATATTACATACTTTATCTCATTGCATATGTACACTAATTTAAATGAGAACGTTGCAACGCAGAGAGATAAATAATTTGCCCACAGTCACTTAGTAAGTGGTGGAGCAATGATGAGTGAAAGTAAGATCTGAAATAAAGCTCATGCTTCTCCTCAGTATTCCTTCTCTTTAATATCCAGAGATGCCGGAAAGAATCAGAAGAGGGTGACATAATAAAAGTTAAAGGAAGAGTTGCAACAAGAAAGTGTTCTGCATTACATGTGGCAGGGCCTTGAAGTGCCACTTCTAGCATCCAGAAGAAGCAAAGCCATATTCTGTGGTGTTAAGGAGACATAATTGTCTCTTTCACACACGACTTGTGCTTTATGCTGTTAGTGTTGTGTCTTTTATTCATTTTTTTTCCTGGTATCCCTAAGGGTTAGTACAGATTTTTGCTTACAGTAAGCACCAGACTGAGATCTTACAAGTACATTGACTACCTCAATGATATAATGTTTTCTAGGAAGTAAACAAGGGCTAGCACATGAATTTATTATAATTTTTTTGACATTGAGTTTGAAAAGTCACCTATAAGAAAGATAAATACCTTATGATCTCACTAACATGTGGAATCTAATGAACAAAATAAACTGATGAACAAAATGGAACCAGAAGCATGGATACATGGAACAGTATCCAGTGCCCAAGGGGAGGAGGGGGGTGACTGGATACAGAAGGTGAAGGGATTAGCTAGAGAACATATATGCATACCCTATGGACACGGACAATAGTTTGGTGAAGGCCAAGGGAGGGGGAGGCGGGGATGGATGGAGACAGGCAAAGGGCGGTCAGGGAGAACACCTCCAATAATGCCAACATTAAAAATTCTTAAAAGAATAAATTCTAAATGTATTTTTATTAAAGAATTAATTTTTTAGAGGGGTTTTAGGTTTATAACAAAATTAAGAGGAAGGTACATAGGTCCCTGCCCTTACACTCTCACCAGAGTGGTACATTTATTATCACCCGAAGTCCATAGTTTACCTTAGGGTTCACTCTTGGTGTTGCATTATAGTTTTGTTGGACAAAATATAATGACATATATCCATTGTTATAATGTTATATAGATATTTCCTTTGTCGTAAACATCCTCTGTGCTTTGCTTGTTTATCACCTCCCCCCGCAACCTAGCAACCACTGATCTTTTGTCTCCATAGTTTTTTCTTTTCTAGAGTGTATTTTCTTTTAAATTGTAGCTACATGGAGTTATGAGGTTTTATATTAGTCATATCTGTAATTCCATCTATCTTCCAAACTGGAATCATAAATAAAACTTTGATAAAAATTTAAAAATTGTTTATAAGAATAAATGTTTGTTAACATAACCATATAAAAATACACATGGAAAAATAGTGCCCTCAAGTGTGATTGAAAATAAAGTTGTTAAAGAAACAAACAAATTTTTAAAAAGCAAAAAAAGAAAATGTAGTTGTTAAGATTCTGGCCATTAGATTCTGTTCTTGTTGGTGATTAAAATAAAAAATACTTTTATTAATTTTACTTACAGAACTTAGAAAGGGTATAGGTGTTATTTAACATTTCTCTTTTGTAACAGGTAACACAATTTTTTATTTAGAGATTCTATATCATAACATAACAGCATCTTCTTTGTATAGAATTTCATATTAACTAGAGAAAATAAAGAAGCTCAGTTCAGGTATACAGAAGTTTTGCTATGTAAAAAAATCTCACACTTAGTTTTTTATGACATATGGAAATGCTTTTTCAGAAAAGTTAAAACATTTTGAAAAACTAATTTAGTAACATGAATATATATACTGAAAAGCAATCAGTGTTTTCTACTTTGGTATTACCACTTAGCCAGATTTGGTAGAAAGGTAATTCACAGAAATTCTGTTTGTGCACATTAAAATATAACTTGATTTAGAATATTGTCAAATAGAAGAGTCTAGAAATATGAATAAAAGAAAGAAAAGACTACCAGTTTGTGGCATAAATGTAAATGATGACCTATTACAAGATTAATAAGCAGCTTCATTAAAGTTTCATTTAATTGTAGGTTTTGATGCAACACTTAAAACATTGCTGTGGCTCAACTAAGTTATTCAATCGGGTAACAAGGAAATGAATAAGATTATGAGCCTTGTAACAAAGCCCTGAAATGAAATATCGCTTGGAAAATAGCAAGCTGGTTATGTGCCAGGGGAGGAGAACATATTAGAAGCACAAATGTTCCATCAGAGCCTTGTTTTTGAAAAGGAATAAAAGGAGTAAGTATATTACCATTTAAATGTTATTTTGTACTCATTAGACCTTCATTTCTAACGAACAAATGACAAAAGAGGATCAGGATTTTTGTAGAGTGAGTAGGAGCTATTGATCCCTTTCATTTTAAGTATGTCTTCTCTTGATTCTTTAATCTAGGACTGTTTCTTTTTGCAATAAAAGTTCAGGTAAAGGGCTTAAGCAAAACACACACACAAACAAACAAAAAAAACACACATAAAAAACCCCAGCAAACTCATACACATGGACAACAGTATGGTGGTCACCAGAGACAAAAGCAGGGTGTGGGGAGGTAGAAGGGAGTAAAGGGTTGATAAATGGCAATGGAAGGAGACGTGACTTGGGTTGCTGAACACACAATACAATATATAGATTATGTATTATAGAATTGCACACCTGAAACCTATATAATTTTATTAACCAATGTCACCCCAATAAATTCAATTAAAATAAAAAGGTCAGGTAGACAAATCTAAAGCAATTATTACATCAAAGGGGATCTGGAACAGATAAATGTCTTTTAGAACCTGAATTATATATTTAAAAATACAATCTTCTACTTTCTTTTTTTTTTTTTTTTTAAATATATATTTTATTGATTTTTTTACAGAGTGGAAGGAAGAGGGATAGAGAATTAGAAACATTAAAGAGAGAGAAACCTCAATCAGCTGCCTCCTGCACACCCCCTACTGGGGATGTGCCCACAACCAAGGTACATGCCCTTGACCAGAGTCGAACCCGGGACCCTTCAGTCCGAAGGCCGATGCTCTATCCACTGAGCCAAACCAGTTAGGGCACAATCTTCTACTTTCACATAGACCAAAAAGCTTCATATTTTCCTTTTAAAAGTAGAAGACAGAAAGCTTTTGTAGTTTAGGACTGCAGACTAAACAGTAAAAACCTCAAATCATGGTCAGCCTTACTTCCCAATATGGCTAAAATACGTTGCTCTATAACAGAAGTTATATTGCCTATAGAAAATATTCTATATCACAAAGCACCACTTTTAAAATAACTTAAATTCCAAATGAACAAACTCGTTAGTATTATAAGAATTCAACGTTCCTAAAATTCTTTGAACCTGAGGTAAGAGGTAGAATCTGATTTATTTATACTTTTTGTGAAAGATGACTTCTTAGCTTACCATGTGTTTGATTAGTCCCCTCTTCCTAAAACTCCAAACATAGCTCTGATTTGCTATGGCGTTTGCTGAATTTTTAGGACTATTCTGTTTCCCTTTAATCAAATGAAGATCTATTACAAATCCAGTTTCTTCTTTGACTTGAGGCAGTAACTAGCTCCTGCATCTTTAAGCCTGAGTCCCATTCTCCTGCCATTTGCTTTGTTGGCAGTTTTGCAGCTCAGTATGCTTTAGTTAGAAGGATATTTAACATTGTGGCTGATTTGGACGGCTTGAAATAAGATAGTCAGCTGGTGGGAGCCAATTCAGGCCACACATATTTAAGACTTAAATGCTGAATCTGTATGGGGCATGTAACTGTTCAGGAAATTGCCAAACAGGAGTCACACAACCTAAGTGCGGCAGACTGGGTGTGGTCTAAAATGGCCGAGCTTTCCAAATTTCCTGGCTTCCCCCCTCTGTCTGGATTATACAAAATCAATTTCCTTCAGTGTTGAAGCATCTAGCTAGCTCTTTTGGTTTATTTTATTTTTATTTTTTTTAACTAAGAGAAAAACTGATTTGAGGGGAAAAAGCTATGGCTCAACCATAAGTTTGTGTTAAGGATAAAGCTCAGTGGCAATAAAATACCCAAGTCTGTGTTTGTGTGGATCTAAGGTGAGCAAAACAACAGGATCTAATTATGTTGGGAAAGTAGAAAAATTGGAATATGCTGAATCTATCCATCTTTCTAATCTTTGAGTAAAAGCTGAATTCTTTCTCCAGTTGTGTTAATCCTTCACTTCTTTAACACTCATGAATTTAAAAGCTTGTGTAATTCTTATTTCTAAAGTTGTAAGAATTAACCATATAATAATTATAAATAGTACTTCTACATACAAAGTACTGAATGGATGATAGGTACTGATTAAAGTAATGGTTATGTATTACCACTACTACTAGTAATGCTACAACCACTTGGGTCATTATCATGAATTTTCTTAGGTATTTTCAGTGACTTCTCATCCAAATAAAGTGCTGGAGAAAGATTTTCACTGCCTCTTTCAAAATCTTTCGTGAGAATTTCCTTGACTCTTCTTCTTGGCCTACTATTTGAAGGGTTTGGGATGCTTTTCCTTTACTTCTCTATTCTGCCTCAGGGAAAAGTTAAGTCCTCCCTCATTAGTTTAGATAATATTTTGTATTAAAGCATATACTAGTAACTTTAGGACTTAATACTTTATTGTATTATTGACTTTATTTAACAATTTCAAATTTATTCTCATCTCTTCGGTGAGTTCATAGGCTTTTAAAATGCCATCTGAAGTCATTGCTTTACATATTTTATATCTTTTCCTCTGAATAATTTTCATAATATTCAACATCATGGTATAATTCAGCCCCAGGAATTATAGATGCTTAAATGATATTATTATATTAATTGGTCTACATTTCAGGTGAATAAATAAAGGAAGGAAGCAACTTAATCTTCCAATGTAGAATTTCATCTGACATGTACCAGAAGAAAGTATAATTCTGTCCATGGGCTGGGTTCTAACTGCCTAATAAAATGCCACTGGGATGTACTACTGAAACCTTAAATTCAATTTGCCACAATTAAAAAAAATTTTTTTCTTATACTTGTCTGCTTTTTCTTGGTTAATTTATTTACTATTGTTTTTAGTCACCAAAATGTAAACCTTGAACCTATTTTCTCCCCTTCATGGTCTTTAAGGCTCTCCCTCTGAAATACCTCTAGAATCTGAATGTCTTTTCCATTTTTTATTTCCTTGATTCAGAGCTTTATTAAGTGATTGCTTTATGTTCCTAATTGGTCTTCCAATCTCTCTAGCTTCCCAAGGTACCTTAGCAACCGTTGACTCTTTTGAATTTCTTATGGAATTAAGTCTGACTTTCTTGATAGGACCATTAAGGTCCTTTCTTGATTCGGTATTGTAATTATTGGTGGGTAAAGGTAGGACTTTAGAGTCACACACAGACCTGGATGCAAATGTCATCTTTACCACTTTCTGTGTGATTGCTCAAGCAGGTATCCCAACTTTACTAAGAATAGTTTCCATGTTAATAAATTGGTAATGATAAGAGCAATAACTGTGTTCAGCTCCTAGAAATTTTGTGAAGATTAAATTAGCTATAATCTATTTATAGTGCTCAGAATTTAAGTGTTCAATATGGTAGTTTCCATTTTTATTTCCCATCATTTCAGCCACTATGTCTATTGCTACTATGCTATTAGTTTTCCAATTTTGTCTATCTGCTTATGTTTTCTCTTTTCTACCTGATGAACTCCTACTTGTTCTTCAAAGACCTATTTATTTTTTATTTAAAAAATATTTTTATTGATTTAAAAGAGGAAGGGAGAGGGAGAGAGAAATAGAAACATCAATAATGAGAGAGAATCATTGATTGGCTGCCTCCAGCATGCCCCCTTCTGGAGATTGAGCCTGCAACCCTGGCAGGAATTGAACTTTGACCTCCTGGTTCATAGGTTGACGATAAACACTAAACCACAATGGCTGGGCATTCAAAGTCCTATTTAAATGCCACCTCTTCGTGAAGATCTCCTTGGCTGAACTGACTTAATCACTCTTTTCTAAGTGTCACATTACATATTACTAATAATCGGGTTCATAACACTGTTATAGCTATATATTTGGAAGATGTTTTCCCTGATACATTTGAAAAATTTTGAAGGTAGAGACTATATCTAATTCATCTTTATGTCCACAGTGCCTAGCACAGTGGTGAATGAAATAAAATGCAAATATTTCAACTTGTATTTCATCTTGGTTTTAAGCTCTTTTCCTCTTGAACTAGTTACCTCAAAAGATGGACAACTAAAAGTCTTTCTTAAAAGTAATTTAAAAAATAGTAAATTAAAAACACTTATTACTAATTTAGCACTGCTACAGAAAGTTTGGAAGATAAAGTAAAAAGCCACCCACAATCATACCATTGTCACATAATTTCTATTATTCTTTTGGCACTTTTCCTTCTAATTGTTTTTCCATAACCACATATTTGCATAGTTGTAATTTTAATGAACATTCAGTTTTTTGTTCTTTTTGTTTTTCCAAAGTATTATGTTTATATACTTCATATGCTATTACAGAGTATTTATAACCATTATTTTAAAAAACTACTTAATTATTCAAGCGAGTAATTATTATTTTCTCCCCTTCCTGAGTATTTATTTATTGTTGTATATTTCTCTCAATTCTTCCTCTCCCTTCTTGCTATTTTAAATAATGCTGCAGCAGACAATTTCATAAAAGTAGCCTTTTATATCTATTGGATTAATTCCTTTATATACATTCATAAAATGAGTAGGTGAGTTCAGGTTAAGTACAAGAATTTTGGTATGGCTAGTCTGCAGGGTATCAGAGAGAAATTGGTAAGAGCTGAGGTTGGAAAAATAGGCAGTCACCAAGTCATGATGAGCCTTCATACCATGCTACCAAATTTAGATTTAACCTATCAGCCATTAGGAACCATGGAAGTTGTTGAGCAGGGGGCAGGGTTTAAAACAATACCCACACTATGGTTGTCACATGATGCTGTGCATTTGGCAAAACTCATATAATTGCAGACCCAAACGAATAAATTTTACTAGATTTCAATTTCAAAATAAAGAAAATAAATAAAGATCACTTTGGCAATAGTATGGAGGATGAGTGACCTTTTTCCTGTCATAGTTTTGGGTTATCTTTGTCCTTAATCCTCTTCTCTAAAGTTGGATAATCAAGAGTAATGTGATCTTGGTTCTCTTCATTTTAGCCAAATGCATTTAAAATCTCTAGACTCCAGGATTCAGTACGAAATCAAAGGAGCAGCAACAGCTTTTCCAGAATCATCTTCCTCAACCTGAGCTATTACGAGTGGGTAGGAAGGCTGGCACTGCCAGTGGAGCTACATGCCTTTCCTGCAATGCCAGCATTCAGAAAATCTTAGGCAATTTCTTTTCAGATCCAAGCTAAATTCACATGGAAGCCAAGCCTTTTTTTTTTTTTTTTTTTGGAGAATTACTTTTCCAGTTGCACTGCTGACAAATCCTTCCTTCCTCTGTAGTCATTTCCTCACATTGCACTGCTTTTTCGTCATGTGCTTGCTGAACCACAGCAGCACTTAGTCCCACCACCTGGGGGATTGAATCTTGTGGTGTGTACTTCAAGAGCCATCCTAAGTGTCCCTGGTTTTGTTACCTGTTGTTCTTTCCACATGTTCTGGTTGTTTGTGGTCTTCCTACAGGAGCTACAGTGAGGGTTTTAATCTTCATTAACCAACAAAGTGATATCATTCATTCACACAAGCAGAAAACACTCTTCCATCTTGTCAATTTTTTCTTTATATCTCACTGTTAACATTTACGAGTAAGCAAGTTTTTACTAAACTTTCTTACCATTTGCTTTTGTCTTATTACTCTCAAAAGAGAAAATATGAAAATTTTTCTAGAGAATTACCTCCAGGACAGTATTCTGTATTACACCAGAAGGAAGGACAGCTAAAAGGAGTGATAATTTGACCTACCCTAATTATGTTCATTTGGTGGTATCTATAATCCTACTGCTCACCCCTCTTTTGAATAGAATATCAAAAGCCTGAGGTATCTGAACCCTTGCCTACCTTCTACATACATCTTCTTTCTGCGTACCCTCTTTGCCTCTTACGAATTTTCAGCAGACATATTCAATTCATAAAATGAAGATATGATAAATTCTACTCTATTTGTAATAGAAACAATCACCAAAGCTCAAGTAAATCTCTCTTTGGCTCTCCTCTTTTATTTGAGAGAGTCAGAGACAAAGTAAGTATAATTGTTAAGAGAGATTTTTTAAATCATCAACATCTCAAGCAAGGTCTACATTAAGTCACCTGACTATCCTATCCTTAGGTCTAAAATGCTAGAAATTTTTTTTATATAATTATGAGGCTGAAATACTTTAAAAATCTTTCTAAATTATTAAGGAAACATCGATTCAAGTATTTCTGATTATCTACTGGTCCCTCAAAACCAAGTAAGCTTAGTATTATTAGCTCTGTTTTAGAGATGAGGAAACTCAGGCACAGTTAATTTCAAATACCTGCTCAGGGCCACACAGCTAGATGTGGTGAATGAAGAAATAATACCAAAGCTAAGAGTAGTTTAATTATCCTCCCATCCAGCTTGTCGAAGAGTTTACAGTTTCAATGAGAGGATAAGACTAACACATGAAAAAATAGAGAATAATTAAACCCAGAATCATATGGTCAAGACTTTGGGTATAATATTCAGAGGACAGAGTATTTAACGGAGGTTATAGCAATTAGGATTTAGGCAGAATGTTAGACTTGAATTAGGTCTCGAGGATGATGTAGAACTTGTATGGGCAGAGTGGTTTACAACTCAGAGCAAACCAATGCAGTGGGTAAAAAGGAGAATGTTAAGTTCAGAGTGTTTTCAATGTTGCACACATTTAACTTTCTTCTTCAAGTTCAGGCGCCCATCAGCATACCCCATTTTTAACAATATGGACAAATAGACTTTCTTCACAAAAATCTATTTTTAGACTTTTAGAGCTGAAAGAAAATTTTAAAAATCTGTTCTGTAATTTTGGTATAGTGAAGGTTTGTAATTCATAGAAGGTTATTGAATCGCCGTATTGCTTATCTGGAATTCAGTGTGCTTTCTTCACCACCACAATGCTCGGGCAGGTGGGAGTATGAGTAAGGGGGGTGCGGGAGGAGAGAAAGCCTACAGTACTAGGCATTCTCAAACTGTCTCCTTTCCAAGTACTAAGCAGACCCATTTCTGTTTAGCTTCCAGATTGCAGGGCTGTCAGATGGAAAGGGAAAACAAAGTACATGAAGTTTCTTTTAAGGTGCACATGTGGACTGGTGTTTCCTTTCTTGGCTGTTAGAAGGCGCCTTCATCACGGTACAAAGGAATTTTCTCGATACAGTGGGGATTTATTGGCCCAAGTTATAATGTGCCACAGAGACACTTCTTCTCTCTGCACAGTTATGTCTGATGGGTGACAAGGCAAATACACAATAGGCTTCTGAGATACGATGTGCAAAACCAGAAAAGAAAGGAGTTGGAAGATTGAAAAGGAGAAAAAAGGAACAGGGAATAGGTTTGCTTTTTCACCTCAATTTTGCTCTTATGGAAGTCATACTGTTAAAAAAACAAAACAAAACAAAAAACAGCCAGTCCATAGTTCACAGACATTAGCCTTTGGCTAGGAAACAAGAGCTGGTCTTGTAGGAGATAGGTAGGCCAGAAGGTGTAGAAGGAAAATGAGGTTTAAAGAAATGCTTTAATCTAAGAGGATTCTGGGACAGTCATTCAATGGATGCTCTTAAAATCTACTTGGGAGGTCTTTAAAAAATAGGAGTGATACTTTTTCACAAGGTTCTGCTTTCAATGGATGTAGAGAGCTGGACTAGATGACTTCTACTCTTGTCTTGCAAATCTGTGATTATATTCAAGTCATTTAATTAAAGGCATTGGCTTTTGGATATTTATAAATATTTAACAGGGACATATTAGAACGTCTGTCTTGTCAAAATGAAATGACATATTTATTAATAAAGTTAAAAAGTTGGAGGACTAGGGCAAAAATTTCAGAAAGAATTCCTGAAGCCATAGTTAATTGAGAAAGTCATATCTAAATAAATCTTGTTTCCTACAGTAGAAGGAGTGCCTGGAGATATACTCTACTTATAAAGAAATAAGTCTGTCAAGGAGAGCTGTGTCTTTGTCTTGCTTGTGTGATTTGGGACATGCTTTCCCTAAATGAATGAGCAATGTGTGTTCAGGAAATTGGGATCTCCTGCCAGCGAGGCATTGCATGCTATTGCATTGTTTATGGAGAGTTTACATTCTTTGATTATCTTTTATAAATGCCCTGATTAAAGGGAAGAAATTTCAAGCAAATAGGAAGTTGTTATTCAAAGACTTGTTACTTTTCCTATAGAGGCCTCTTGGGCTCTGTTCAGTAAGTAGACACCTATGTACCAGGCATAATTCAAAACATTGGAAAGAAAATGGAAATATATTGACATGGTCCTTGTCATTAATATTTATTGTCTGGACTCTCAGAAAATATAATGCCTAGTAATAATTTAATATAATTAGAAGAAATTTTCCTTGTATAAAGCTAGATTGTTGCTGGATTATTCTAATACTCAGAACTTTGAAATTGTAAAGAGCTTGTGAAATGTTTCCTTTTGAGTCAAGAATCCATTTTGAAAATTACTGGTAGTTCTAGATAAATCAGATTTTCCAATTTATTCATAATGTGGTGGGAGAAAGTATATTTTCATAGATCTGAAACAGCAGCATTGGTAAGGGAGACTTGCAATAAGAAACCGATTTCAAATTTTGTTTCTTATTTACGAAATGGTTTTCTGTCATAACTCTGGAAAACAAGCACCATGAATTTTTCAAATTATCATTAGGCAGCTCTGGCATAATTTATGTTAAGAGGTTTTGGCCTGTTTATGTACCCTGGAATTTGCCAAAATTAGTAATGTGATATTCCATATTTAGCAAACCTATAGAGCAATAAATAAGGACATCTGACTATTGGGGAGTGCTGTTTTAAATTCTTTTTTGTGGCATTCATGAAATGCAGGGGTCTTCCAACTCAAATTCTGCAATATTAGGCAGCAAGTTGTACTCTGAACCAAACCAGATGGTGATCAACTCTGTTCCTATTATCAACTCAATACGGCGATGGTTACCAGACCTTACTTGCAACTTTAACATTTGGAACAGATTAACAGCAGTTAGGCTGAAATGAGAAACCTCCATTTTACTAAAAGGTTCAGAACATATCATGCTGTAAAATCAGAAAGACTAGTAAGAAAAATTATGAGGGAAAGAGTTCACTGTCTACCTGGGTTTCTCCCTGCAGGACATGTTATTTCCCTTTCAGGAGTGCCTTTTTCAAAGGAATTTTAATGTGGAGCATTGTGAGGATTAGGGTCTATTAGCCTATCAGCCTCCAGAGGTGCCCCATTCCACAACCTGTTGTCGAATTTATCTCAGGCTAGCCCTGAACAATCTAGGCCTCGGGCACACAAGGGAGATTGTTTGCACTTTGGTAGGGGGGTCGCGGGGGGGCTTCCTTTGCAAGAAGGTCACACACATACACACACCATATAAATTCAGAGAGTCACTCAGCTACTGAAATTCATGAAACATTTGGGCTGCCCAGGTTTGGCCTATGGATTTAAATGTATTTGGCTAAATGATTTGCTTTGTCTGCTAATGCCATGCACTGTCTATTTCTCATAGCAATCTTTTCTTTGTGGCATCTATTGGTCAAATCAATTTCTAGGGCTTTACAGGACCAGGGCAAATCAATGTGTGCCCTTGAAGTCCAATTTGTCTGCAGGTGAAACCAAGGTAAGGTGAACATTAATGCCAGCAAGTCTTAGAGTTACAGCTACCAGAACAAAATGTAGAAATGGATATATGACTGAGTTCATACCCCATTACACGGTATCAAAAAGTGAGGTATTGAGAGGTTAAATGAATTTTCTAAAGACACAGAGTTGGTTTGTGTAGTAGATGTGATGATGAAGGATGTGAGTGTTGCTAATAAATCAACATTCTTCTATGATCACGATTCAGAGACAGAGACAAAAAAGGTAGGTTCTCCACTTTCTATGGTGGCAGCCCTGCTCTTGTTCTTCTGCTAAGCTCAACAGCTTGCCAGAGAAACCCTTCATAGAGAGGCCAACTGCCTTTGTGCGTTTTTGTTTATTCTCTAGCCAAGATCTTGCTTCAGGGCTGATTGAAAACCCTTTTGCCTGTTTCTTGGTGTGATAGGAAATATAAATTCCTCTTTAGGAATGGGCTTTTGAGGCCTCTTATACTGTACAGATCAGGGAGGATGAAAACAATGCTTAGTTCGAGAAGGATAAGAATAGTGTCTGCTTGAACTGAATCGTGGGGTTCAATTGTTAGGAGTGCAGACAGTGGCATTCAGAGAGACCTGGAGGAGAGTGGCAAGAGGTGATAGAGAGAAAACCAGGGAGGGAACAATCCCTATAAATTGTAATTTACAGGGATTGTTTTTTATCCTAAAAGTAGAAGGAACATTTTAAAATATTTTTTTACTGGAAATAGCATGATAGGATTTGCATTTGAAGCGATATAGATGCAGTCTAGAAGAAGTAGGATTACTAGAAGCCAAGAGTAGATGTAAACCACTTAGGAGGGTTATAGCAGTAGATCAGGTTAATGACAACTTTGACTAGCATTGTCCTTCAGGTCTTGGTTTTATTCATATCTATATCTACCTATACTATAGCTTCATATATTTTTAGAATATCAATTATAGATACTTTGATTTTTTTAGCTTTACAATTTATTGTGAACATATTTTGCTGTTTACTATTCTTATATATTATACATTATTTTTTAATGGCCATATTATACCAATTACATGGAATATTGGGGCAATATTATAGTAGTTTATTGAATAATTCCATATTGATGGATATTTGAGTTTTCAATTTTGCAGTGGACATTATTATGTCTGTACTTATAAAACATCTTTGCTCATGTCTGTGATTTTTTTCATCAGGATACCTTCTTAGAAATACAATTTCTGGGACAAAGAGAACTTAGAAGCCTTACATTTTGTAGAGTATTGACAAATTCTATGTGGCTGTAATTCAAGATCCTTTTGTGGTACTGCCTATGAGTTGTATGGAAGGTCTCCACTCTCATGTACTTCTCTCCCCACACTTGTTAGATGTGATGCTTCCTTATGGTGTAGAGTACCTTATAAATAATCATTGTGCCAGTACCTCTTTTGTTGCAGACACTAAAGTTACATTTTGGAATTGGAAAGGACTTGTGAAATTTGAGTTAAGAATCCTTTTTTAAAATCATGAATAGATCTAAATTTATTAGATTTTCCAATTTACTCAACATGTAAAAACATAGTCCCTGCCCTCAAGCATTAAAAATTTTAAAAAAATGAAACTTCACTTTCTTAGTGCATTTTTAGGTTCACAGAAAAATGCAAACATTTAATAATTACAATAAAAAGAAGAAAAGAAAAATTAGGGACATAAATAGATGTGTATTTTTTGAAGTGAAAGAAAATTAGTTTTCCTTTAAATCTTTTAGACGGTACTATTATAATTGGTTAATGTTTGGAACTGCTTCCAAGAGGATCTGTCATTTTATAGAAGCCTCTATTTGCTTCTGAAACTTAAAGAAATCATCATAAAACTAAATGAAACTTGGTGACAATTTTTTTTAAAAAAAGAGATGATATATCCTATTATTTCTTTCTCTTCTCTAGTCGATATTCATGAGAATTTGCCTCGTGGAGATGATCTTGAATATGCTGGTTGCGAGGGAGTTTTTTCCCCTCACAGCAGTGTTTATGTTTCTAATGAGATGAACATTATGGCCAACTTGGAAACATCTTATTTGTGTTTAATACAATTCCTCATTACAAGCCAAAAACTTACCTTTGAATTAAAGTAATACCTAACTCCCATTCATCGTTATTTTACTTCAAACACTATCTTGCTACATAGCAGATGCTCAGTAAATGCCTGGTTAATTCAGTAACCAGGAAAGCAGCTGTTAATAAATTGAAGACTCTTGTTATGGATCTGCCTTGCTCTGCAGATGAGCCAAATACTCCTGGTTAGTGCCAGAAAAGCATGCTTGATTTAATTAAAGTGAGTGCAGTAGCTTAAAATCTTAATTGATAGTCTGGGTAGCAACTGCAACTATTAACACCTCAGTAACTTTCCACCACTTACTGTGTGCTTTAAGATAAATTCAGTTCTACTGCACACTTATATTTTCTCAACTGTCCTGTGTTCTCAAATAGTAAAAAAATAAAAATAAAATGTTTGGCAGAGCCAGCCAGCAAAAAGACAGCCTAGCCAGACTCTAACCAAATCATCCAATAGGTACCTTGATTTTTGGGGACCTCACAGGTCCCCATTTAATAGGCCCCTTCCTCCATCATTCTACTTCTAGAATACTAAGACCACTCTGGTGTCTCATTTGCTAAGAACATTTTTCTCTGTTAAATCCATGTGAACTAACACTTCAGAGGAAGAGTTTAAACTATTACTTTTTTTTCAGGAGCAACTTCATTTTATTAGGGGATCTTTGAAAGGGGAAAAAAACTTTATGACTCAAAGTAGCAGTGTATAGTGGAGGAGACTTTAGGTGATGACTTATGGGTGCCATTGAGAAAGTTCTTTTTAAGGCGTATATTTGGAAAAGTGCCCCCCTCACTCCACAGTTTATCACACCAGGTAAGCTGATGCCAACTTGATTGAACCTACCTGTCCCCTCTCCTCTGAAATAAGAAGCTGGCTTCATTATATAATCTACCTTCTTCTCCTACTATTTTCTTGAAATCTACGATGATTCAAAAGCTAAATCCAGTGGGTACTTTTTAGCTCCCCTCCAATTTGACTCGCCTTGCTAATGACTTTCCCTTTTGAAACTGTCTTTGGTATCATCCTTTTGATTCCCTCTCCACCTCTTTCAGTATTTCCTCCCTCCCGCCCGCCCCCGCCCCCCCACAACCCTAAATTATTCTCACCAGTTTTCTTTCTTTTCCCACACATACTTCTTTTGGGAAATAAGGTTGGCACTTCCCATATGGAAAGCCTTTCTCTCTCTCTCTCTCTCTCTCTCTCTCTCTCTCTCTCTCTCTCTCTCTCATCTCTATCTCTATTTGTCATTGCGTTATTTCTTTCACTCTTTTGTCTTTAGCTATTATCTCAGTGCCTACCACTTCCTGCCAGGTCATTCTCTCTCTGGAGCTTCAGAAATCCTTCCAGATTTGCCATGTGTATCTTCTTAAGATGTAAATGAAACAAGCCCAACATCAAGTTCTTTGTATTTCCAACTTGCATCTTCTCTTGCATTTCCTATCACAGTTAGTGACATCACCATTTATTCAACAACCCTCTCCTCCTAAACCCACTATACAACTCATGTTTATTCTTGGACTCTCACTTGCACATCCAGTGGACTGCCAGGTTCTTTGGTTGGTCTTTCTAAATTAATTCAATAACTCCTCTCAATACTCAGTCCTTCTCCTTTATCTCCCCTATTTTATTGCAAAAGCCTAATTATAGACTAAATTTTTCTCTTTCAACAGTAATGCTTTTGTCACACTGCTACCGGATATGATCATTTGCCTCTTCATTTAAAATTATGGTAGCTCCCTATGTTTATAAGACAAAGTAGGTAACTCATTCATTCATTCATTCAATATAAGGAGTTCCTACCAAGAGGCTAACACTGAAAAACTATTGGTGAACACAGGTTAACATTTTATATATTTTTTCTTTATTCAATAATCTAATTCCAATGTAATTCTATGGATTTATTTTTTCTTCCTAACACATACTACCCTCTGCCTACTTCTCCCACTGCTTCATTCTTTGAAAGGTATCTTGAACTCTGGCTAGTCACATATGTTATACATTCTGCTAAGATATCATGCTCTACCGTCCTGGTGAACCCCTGCTTGTTGGGAGATAATTCTCTGTGGATTACTTACATTTCTGCACTTCTTGTGAGCAGAAGCCAGTGTTCTGGATTATCTTTGCCAGGATATTTGTATGACAAGCATCCTTAGAAGACAGAGATGGTGTCTTCCGAGCACAGGGAAGGCATGTTTATTGACCATTATAAAAAAAAAATTGGCCACCCTAAGCTCAGGGTTTCTCCTCTGCAATACAACCCACTATGCAGGCAAGTGTTACTTGCCCCTTTTTGGGTCATCCATGGGAATTGGGACTCAGGAAACTGGTATAGGAAAATGCTACTGTTCTGGCTATGACTATGGCTCTGAGTTAAAGCCCTTTCGGTTTGATTCAGGAATCTCAAGTTTTCTACCAGCATCCATGAAACTGTTGCATGAGAGTTTGCTCATAGGCTAAAATCTCAAAACTTTACAGTTCTAAACACATTCATTCATCTTTTAAGATCCAGCTTAAATCTTTCCTCTTTGATACAAATACCACTGATACTTGTAGGCAAATTTATTATAAATCTGTGATCTTCCAGAGCATTTTTGTTGTTATTGTTGTTTTTAAATAGTAATGGACACATTATGTTGTGGTTATGCCTTTCCAAGTCTATCTCCTTGCTAGATTAATAGCCTTTAGAATCAGATACCAAGTCCCAGTTACCTGGTAGCATTTATGGAATACACATTAAGATATTTGATAAACATTGATGAATCAATGAATGCAGTTCTTTTCCTGAATTCCTCCTAGTCCACTTCTTCTTTATAATAGCTGAGGTATTGAGTGACCTATTGAAATTTTACTTTCAAAGCCTCCTCCTCCTACTCTCATTCTATAACTACTGGGAATGATCACTTCTTCTATGCCTTCTATCCCAGTCAGAAATTACCCCACCCTGGAAATATTTAATATTTGAATTGCTTCCCCATTTGTGATATAAAGCCAAAGTCCCAAGAGTACAGAAAATACGTTGAACATCTATGGTTCCAACATCTTATATAAAAGTAGCTTTATCTTACTGTATATGTCCTTATACCCAAATGTAATCATTCTGTTTAAATGATTGCAATTTTCTTTTTAACCCTTAAGATGTTATAAACCACAGCTTGACATTGATTGAATGAATGTGTTTTTTACTTTAATTTGTGATCTGGGGCATCACTCCATGATCAGGCTGTTTTAGCCAACACTGTCGATAACTACTATTCTTTGAGTATTCCACCATCCAGGCTTCTATTATTCAGGTGACATTTTCTGCAGCACCAGTTATTACCTAATTATCTTTTAGAATTAGTTGCAAAAAGAGTAAGAAAACCATATTTAGGAGAACGGTGGAGAGGGTAATAGAAACAAGTTTGAGCATTAGTCAAACCACCAAATCTCATTGGCTTGACTCAGTGAGTCCAGGTTGACTCTTCTTACAGTAACTTGAGAAAAAACTACTTAGATCTCGAGTCTCTGTTATCTTCTCAACTGAGTAAGATGCCTCAACAGGAGAAGAGTGAGTGGAGAGTTCATAAACTCTTCAAATCCCGTTGGTCAAAGATAAATCATATGGCCCCATCAAATTGCAAAATCTGAGAATAGTGGTGAGCATTACTAATGACAACAGAACTAATTTTATTTAAATTTTGAGAGAAAGAGTTCAATCATGTGAAAGAATATCAGGTCTGAGAGGAAATGAATTTATTGGTACCTACTACAGAAGTTCTCTAATTTTTTTCCATTTATGACACCTTCAGTATCTCAGTATTTTTTGCATGGATCCCTAGGCCAAAATAAATAAATAACTATATTGTTAATTGAGTGGTTAGGTCCAAACAATTGAAAATCTATTTATAACAACTTAAAAAACATATTTAAGAAAAAACTATACCTAGTTGAAAGAAAAAAATTATTTTCGTTTTAACCACAGTTACTTACTAAAAAGATGTGTGGGCCTCTTGGGCACCACACACCTCTCAGACATTGTAATCAGATTGGCACCACTACCCTCATTTCCTGTTCTACATTGATTTTCACTCCTATTTCCTTTTTGTCTAGCAACCACCAAAACCCACCTTCACAAAGATATACCATCACTGAGAGGAATGTAATATGATCTAATGTTGAAACTGTGAACCACTTTGAGCTAGTAGTTCACACAGTGGCTGACAGATTTTGAATATTTCTGTATTTCCCTTGAAAATTTGAAATAGCCCATAGCACCCTAAGTGTACTTCAGTGTCCTGGAGTGCCTCCGGGCAGTTTGGGAACCACAAACTAGGTACCATATATAGGTCCCTTACTTCTCACAATAGTTGGAAGGTAGGTGTTATCATTCCCAAGTTGGATGAGAATACTAAGATTTGAAAAGGACATGCATTCTTCCCCAAACCTCCTACTTAGTAATTAGCAGAGCAGAGGCTTGAACCCAAGCCTTCTGGCTCTAAACCCCATTGCATCATGCCATGTGTCATGAGATTTGCAGGATTAAGTTTTTCACAGCTTCCTCTCCCCATGACCTTTTGTGGGTTTCAAGCAATATTGAAATGATTTTTTTTAACATGTGGAAGTGCTTGAAACTCATGGAAATGATTTTAAGTCATGTCTACATTTTTAGCTTTAAGGCACACCTGCTAGAAAATAAATTCTCTTGAGCCGAGATTAAAGAACCTTAAAATGGTTTTAAACTGGCCCCAAGGAAGATTGTTTAAGCTTTGAAATCAAGACAGTACATTTCTAATTAACTTGTAATTATTTTACTGCTAATTTTTAATGTGAAGTTTAGTATGGACCACATACAACTTTTTCTCCAGCTGTCAGGACAGTGCCTAAACTAAACCTTCTTCACCAGCTGTTGCCTAATTCACTATGGTCCATGTTGGAATTTTTCCAGCTCTGCCTGCATGTAATTTCCATGTCTCAACAGACCCGTGCAAAAATGAACCATAACTATAATCTTTCATGTTACTCATAGTTCTATTTAATTATCTGAAATACTACCTGATAAATAGTGCAATCAGAAGAATTCCAGTTTAACAGTAACTACTTCCACATCACTTTTCTGCTCTCATCTAATTTGAAGCAGGTTTTGGATTACTACCTCTAAATTATGTAAACTCCTAATCAATGACTAATTTAAGAATCTTCAAACTGTTGCCTTTTTTCTGCGTGTGGTTCCTAAGTGTCAGTGAATTCAGGCCTAGTCAAATGAAATTTTTTTCTCTAGATTTTTTTAGACCTTTATTTTCTATTGAGCTTGTTGAGGGGATGAAAGATGGGTGGTTAGACCAAAGAAGAGTAAATCCTTTCAACAGAGTATTGTTTTCAAAGAAAATGTTTCTTAATGTAGAATTAAAAGTATATTGACTTTAAATGCCTCTGAAATAGATTATAATTCAAAGAAATATCTGAAGTGGAAAACTGCTCTTTATTTTTTTAAAAACGCATCAACAAAGGGCAGTGGGATGACATTTCTTGAGCACCCTGTCAGTGCCAAGCATTTTGCATTTATTTTGTGTGAATCTAAAACCAACACTGGGAGGTCATTGTTCTTACCTTCATTTTGCAGATGAGGAAACTGACAACTGAGAGTCTGAGGAAATTTCCCAAGTTTACACATGAATAAATGTGAGACCTTGCATTCAAACTCAGGTGGGTCTGACATCAATGTGGCAGCTGTGGCTTTTGCAGACAGGGCTGTGCTGTCTTCAGATCAACACATGTGGGGATAGGCTCATGTCTTTTATGTTTTATAACAGTGATATTAATGATATTAATTTTCATCTAATACCGGGTGGGACAAAAGTAGGTTTACAATTGTGTGTGCCTCACCCTGTACTTACTGAGTGCCATCATGTGACTGCTGCTTTTCTAGAAGCTACTTAGAGCTAGTTATGAATGCTAACATTTATTAAGCTACAGGACATGTGCATTTTCTAAGAGTTCATTATTTATTTTTTAGCTCTTTTGTTATTTGATATTAGCGATCTTAAAGGATCCCAGTGAGTTGGTGATGATCTAGAATATTGAAAAAAATCTTGGACTGGATCCCAGGAGACCTGTGGATCTATATTTACCTTTTCTACTTGGTACCTTGGTGATCAAGAATTAATTTCCAAAAAAAAAAAAAAAAAAAAAAAGAATTAATTTCCTTGTCTGGCGCTCATTTTCTTCATAAGTACTAAAATTCTGTGATTTTTTTTACTAAGCACACTCATGTTCTATATGTAATTCACAATAATCCATGTGAATACAGTGAAATGCTGGTGGTATACATAACTTAGAACTAAAAGAAATGCCTTTGGATGAAGCTTTGGGAGGTATAAATGAGGTATAGTGATTGAAGCCCTTAAAACACTATACCATTTGTATTAGTTTTCTTTTGCTATGTAAGAAATTACCACAAACATTGTGGCTTAGAACAATACACATTTATTACCTCATGGTTTACATAGGTTAGGGGTCTGAGCATGGTTTAGCAGGGTCTTCTGCTTAGAGTCTCACAAGGTTGCAATCAAAGTGTCAGTAGGCTGCACTCACTTCTGGGGCTTGGTCTTCTTCCAAGCTCTGGTCATTAGCAGCATTCATTTCCTTGAGCTTGTAAAATGGAGGCCCCTATTTTCTTGTTGGCTGTCAGCCAGGAGTAGGTGGCTCTCAGCTCCTAGAGGTTGCCTGCAATTTTTTGCTCTATGGCTTCCTCATAAGCCCTCTCAGAACCTGGAGCTCATTACTCAAGCCAACAAGAAATGGTCCTCCCTCCGGTCTGCTAAGATAAAGTCATATATAATTGTACTGGGTTTAATAGTGTCCCCCAAATTCATGCCTATCTGGAACCTCACAATACGACCATATTTAGCAAAATGGTCTTTGCCTATGTAACTAGTCAGGTTAAAATGAGGTCATACTGGAGTAGAGTAGGCCCTAATGGAATTACTTGTGTCCTTATAAGAAAATAGAGGCACCCAGGCACACAGAGGGAAGACAGGCATATGACAACAGAGCCTGAGATTGGAGTTAGGCTTCTACAAGCAAAGGGACATGAAGGATTTGTGGCAACCACCAGAAGCTAGAAGAGGCAAGGAAAGATTCCTCCCTTAGAGCCTTCAGAGAGGGCGTAGACCTACAGACACCTTGCTTGCAGACTTCTAGCCTCCAGAACTGTGAGAGAATGAACCTCTGTTGTTTCAAGCCACCAAATTTGTGGGACTTTATTATGGCAGCCCTAGAAATCTAACACAACAACATAATGTAATCATGGGAATAACAATATCTCATTATCATTGCTATATAACATAACCATAACACATCCTATTACTTGTGCCGTTTTTGTTGGTTAGAAGCAAGTTACAGATGCCTCCCATGCTGAAGGGGCAAGGATTATGCAAGGCAATGACTTATTGAGATCATCTTAGAATGTATCCGCCATATCAATGCAAGGTTATATTATTTTATTTTGTGAAAGTGGGCCCTTCATTATGTAGGAATTGAATTAAGCAGCCTTATCTAACTCTCTTTATCATTTGTAACTATTTCAAAATTATCTAAAAAGTTATTTTATTAAAGAGCTTCAGTGTAACTGATTTTTTTAAAAACTGATGGCTTTTTTTCTTTAAAGTTTATTACCGCTGACATTTTCTGTGCTCTTATTTGCCTTTTAAAAATGGATATGTAGATATTTTGGCTATGAGTTGTTTTGAATTTAAAAGTCAGTCATTTGAAAGTATAAAAAGAAAAACAGAAATTTATTAGCTAAACTCTGTCCTTTTAAAGGACAATAGACATATGAAAAAATGCTCGACATCACTAATCATCAGAGAGATACAAATTAAGACCACACTGAGATTTCGCCTCACACCTGTCAGAATGGTTACCAACAATAAGTCAACAAACAAGGGCTGGTGAGGATGTGGAGAAAAGGAAACCCTCATGTACTGTTGTGGGGAATGCGGTTTGGTGTAGCCACTGTGGAAAATAGTATGGTGTTTCCTTAAAAAGTTAAAAATGAAACTATCTTTCACCTAGTGATTCCACTTCTGGGAATATATATGAAGAAACCCAAAACATGAATTCAAAAGGATATATGCACCCCTATATTCATTGTAATGTTACTTATAATAGCCAAGGACTGGAAACAGCCCATGTGCCCATCAGTAGGTGAATGGATAGAAAAGTTGTGGTACATTTACACAATGGAATACTATTCAGCTGTAAAAAAGGAGGAAATCTTACTCTTTGCAACAGCATGGTTCGACCTGGAGAATATTACACTAAGTGAAATAAGCCAGTCAGAGAAAGACAAATAACATATGATCTTACTTATATGTGGAATCTAATGAACAAAATAAATTGATGAACAAAATAGAAACAGAGGCAGGGACACATGGAACAGATGTATGTCATTCTGTTGAATGACAGCTGAATGAAAGAAGGTAAAGGAATTAACCAAAACCAAACAAATATATGCATATATACAAATATAACACATAGGCACAGGCAAAAGTGTGTTGATAGCCAGAGGGAAAGTGGGATGGGGGGATAGGTGTATGTGGGCAAAGAAGGGGAAAATGGGGATGGAGAGAGACTTTGCTTGGGCCAATTGGCACATGGTGCAGTGTGCAGATGATGTTTTATTGAGTTGTACACTTGAAACCTGTATGGTTTTGCAAACCAATATCACTTGAATAAATTCAATAAAAATTAAATAAAAATATCATTAGCACTCTGAGATATTGGTCAATTGATCAGTATTCCACTGAGCAGCTGCCATATACTTAGCATTGTACAATATTATTATGTATACTTCAATATATATTTGCTACTTAAAATTATAAAATAATGTGGCCAAATGAAAACTCTAAGTCATTGTAAGAGTCATTGCTCTCAGATTACTCTACCTAGGATATACTAACACAAAATATTGGTCAATTTCATCATATTTATTAGATTTCACAAAGCTGGAATTCAGGGTTAGCAGGAACCAACCAAGCAAAGTGATGACTATTTATAAGCTACAGGTACTCTATGGTTTCACATTGTTCTTGAATCCAAACTTCCACCAGTACTATGAAAGGCAGGCAGATTTGTGAACTAATATTCCAAACACATCTCTCATATTTTCCTATGGATTTCTTTGTGGGCTGTGAGACAGACATGTGTTTTTCTTTGGGTACTGCCATGGAATTCCCTTATGGGATAGATTTCAACCCTTAGTTAACCTTCGGAAAAATAATTTCCTTATATGTGAACTTGGTGCATATTATGTTGCATAACAATTTTGGGTACATAGTTCCTGACCTTTGAAATATTCTCTGAGGTTCATACTTTTATTTCAGAGATAGTTTGTTTGAAAATCTAGCAATATTGTCAAAGATAGAAGCTAACATACACAGTGCTATCAAAATCAGGTCCCTAAACTATGCCTGATTCTATAAAGATCACAATCAAAATTCCCCCCTCTTGCCAAATTCCTATCTTTAACACTGCCTGAATAATCCTTTAGGGTATTGGTGTTTAATACTGCCAGAAAGAGGTATTAAATGCTATAATCCCAGAAATGTTATTTGGATAATATCAAACATGGAAAAATAAAGTACATTCTAGGTCTTTAATCTTAGAGTTGCCATGTAATATAATGAAGTGAAATTGCTTCATATAAAGAAGTTCATATGGTTGAGTTCCAGGCTCTGGATTTTAGCAAAATGAACTGAAGTGTTCTACAAGTCCCTGATGAAACTTAGATGATCAGAGGCAGCAGTTCTTCTTTGAGTTTTCTGTATTAGGTCCCTCCGTGAGAGAGGTCAGAATCTTATAGATAAAATCACAAGCTCTGGAGTGGATTGACCGAGTTCAATTTTGAGCTTTGGCACTCTTTAGCTATAAAATGGGATGGGATGGTACATCATAGGGAATTTATGGTGATTAAATAATGAATGTAAATTGCATAGCATGAAACCTAGCATGTAGGAAGTGCTTAATATTTATGCTAGCTAAAATGCATCAATAAAAATGAAATTTGAACTCAACACGCACTTCCAAGTGTCTATGAGGCAAACTTAGCTATGGAGAAATTTGCAAATTATCTTGGGATTTTCTTTGGACTAGAATATTTTGACACCACCCATCTTGGTAAGAAGGAACATTCGCTGACCACCTACTGCATGTCATGTCAAATGAAATGTTAGAATCTTTGCATAGATGAGCTCATCAAATTCTAAAAAAAAAACAAAGCTATGAGAGATTCTCATTTCAAAATAGGGAACTGAGCTCAAATAATATTAACAAGTTGCAGAGCTGTGATTTAAATTCACATCTGTTCACTCACTAATCCAAGCTCTTTCTGCTCCACCATGCTGCCTCTCAAACAGCAAAGCCTCCTTCTCTTCCCAAAAGTGGCCTGAGGTGACCTCTGAAAATGGTTCGCTATTCACTTGACCCAGAAAACCCCACAAAATCATACAAATCAAGAGGTTCAAATCTTTGTGTTCACTTTGAGAACACTTGTGACACTGCCCAGGTCATCAAGGGTATGCATATGCAAAAAGACAGCAAGTATTTGAAGGATGTCACCTTACAGAAACAATGTGTCCTATTCTGTGGATACAATGGTGGAGTTGGTAGGTGTACCAGGCCGAAGAGTGAGTCTGGACAAATGGTCAGTGACTCCAAAAAAAGTGCTGAATTTTTGCTCCACAAGCTTAAAAATGCAGAGAGTAGTGCTGAACTTAAGGGTTTAGATGTAGATTCTCTGGTCATTGAGCATATCCAGGCGAACAAAGCTCCCAAGATACAGCACAGAACTTACAGAGCTCACGGGTGGATTAACCCACACATGAGCTTTCCTTGCCACAGAGAGATGGTCTTACTGAAAAAGAGCAGACTGTTCTTAAATCAGAGAGGAGGTTGCACAGAAGAAAAATGAAGAAACTTAGGACCTGAGAGTAAATTCAGCCAGCATAAAATAAATATGAATAAAAGTTTTAAAAAAAGCAAGGCCTCCTGAAATTCACCCATGTTATATGATTTGTGGGCAATGAGAGAAAATAAATAAATAAACCTGGAAAGTGATGAAGATTTTTACTCTACAGAAAACTTGACATTTCCTGTGAAAAGGCATAAATGGTTTCAAATGGCAAACAAGCCTAGAAACTCTTTGGGAGATTTTAAAACATGATTGGAATACATAATCAGCCCTGGCTAGTGTGGCTCAGTGGGTTGGAGCATCATCCTGTGCACCAAAGGTTACTGGTTTGATTCCAGGTCAGGGTACATACCTAGGTTGTGGGTTCAATGATGGATGTTTCTCTCTCTCTCTCTCTCTCTCTCTCAAATCAATGAAACATATCCTCGGTGAGGATTTAAAAAAAAAAAAAGAATACACAATCAGGCACATTCTCAGAATTGCATGTGTAGGTTTTTGCATTTTACTCCCACCCACACGTACATGCAGGCACAGTTGCCTGGAACAGTTTGTGTCTGTTGGCAATTTTAGACTCAGTTAGATAGGATGAGGGTGGCTGGGAATGGTAGGTGAGAAAAAACTACATTTGCATTTTGAAAAGATCATACTGGCTGCAGTGCGAAGAACAGATTAGTGAAAGGCCAGATGAATGCAGGATGATAAGTTAAAAGTCTACTGCAGTAGTCCAGGTGAAAGATAGTGATTCTTAGACTAGCCAGTGGATTTGAGTTCGAAGTTATGTCAGTGGGACTTTGTGACGGACTGGATCTGAATGTTGAAGTGAGGAAGGTTCCAATAGAGCTCACATTTTAGGGGAAAGATCAATACTGTGATTTTTGTATATGTTGAATTTGAATATGCTTAGGTAGGAAATGTTGAATTTGAAACTCCCAAATGGAGGTGTAGGGTAGGAAGTTAAAAATAAAGATATAAAGCTCAGAATAGTTTTGGACTAGAGTTAAAAATGTGGGAGTGATCATAGTGTATATAATAATTAAAGCTGTGGCTATGGATATGATTTTCTCAGAGAAACATAGCGGGTGAGACAAAAAGGTTGTCCACTACCCAGGCTTTTGAAAGTCCAACATGTGATGGTTTGGTGGTTTTGGGGTTAGCCTGCAAAGGAAATACAGGAGTGACCAGAGATAGAGGAAACAAACAAACAAACAAACAAACAAATATCTGTAGCAAAAATTTTTTTCAAAAGAAGAGGTAATTATCACAGATGGTATTAGATGAGGACAAATATGTCCATTGATTTTTTTAACATGGAATTATTAGTGACCTTCACAAGATCTCTTTTGCTGAAGCAATGAGGGTAGAAGCTGAATTGTAGAAGCTGAGAGGTAAGCAGGAGATCAGAAATTGGAATAGTGTAAAAGAAAAATAAAAACTCTTGAGAAGTTTGGTTTGGTTTTAAGAACCTATGAGAAGCAGTTATGCTTTCCATTTTCTTTTTCCTGCCTATTTTGGAACAGGAAAGCATTACCATTTCTAGGGCAAATTATTTCATGAATGTGGTATGTGGAGACTATTCCTCGTTAATACAGAGGAATTTTTATTTTTAAAAAATTTTCCTTGTTTTTTTTTTTTTCATCACGATTGATCCTTCTTATATCCTTTCTCACCTCCACCCATGAGAGGAATTTTTTTTTTACTTGGGGAGGTGTTAGGGCAGGGAAGGAGTGTAGTTTTGGTGGTGGTGGGTACTCAGTTGGGTAAGATGAACTCCAGTTTAGCTAAGTTCTTCCAGAAATTTTCTCTTTGATGAGCGGGAGTTCTTGACATTTCCAAGCTAATAATTAATTATTTTCCTTTGTATTTCTAATGGGATATCCATTTTCTTTGGGGGTAATGGAGACAACTGTCTGGTAGTTTAAAGAATGTGGAGAAAGTAGAGGTAACAGGAGAAAGATCCCTATTACAAAGAAGAACAACATAAAACTTCTCTTTCTTAGCAAAGTGGGAATAAGTGATTGATTATCTTTAAGCTAAAGGCGAGCATAGTAGCATGTATAATTCCACTTGGTAGAAAACATTCTACAGGTCTGTTTTGTATATTATTCAAAATCATCCTGTCTATAAGCTTTTTGAGACAAGGACCAGAATTTTTTTATTACAGAATTTTATTTTGTAAATTGACATACGGTAATATTGGCTTTGTTTTGCTGTGCAGTTCTATGAATTTTAACACATGTATTGATTCTGTAACTACCACTGCAATCAGGATACTGGACAACTATTATTTACAGTTGTTGGCAATTATGGCTAGAGCTGCTATAAATATTTTAAGTACAATTTTTTGTGTGAACATAAATTTCCTTTCTTTAAATAGTCAGGAGTAGGATTGCTGGGCCATATTGTAAATGTGTATTTAATTTTATACAACATAGACAAACTGTTTTTCCAGAGCAGCATTTTGTATCTTGGTTTTAAAATCAAAATGAGTAGGGGCTGGGCAGAGGTGGGTAGAGGTAGGAGGGAAATGGGAGACATTTGTAATACTATCAATAATAAAAACAAAAAAACAAAATGAGATATTAGAATGGCTAATTTTTTAAATACTGAAAATTTCAAGCTATGGTGAGGATGTGGAAAAACTGAAACTCTTCTTCATTGCTAGGGGGAAGGCAAAATATTACTGCTGCATGAAAAAGATGGGGGTCATAGTCTTGGACAATGTAATCATGACAGTGACATTTCATCACTTGGCCAAATTCTGTTTGTTAGAATCAAGTTGCTAAGCCTAGTCCACAATCAAGGAGAGGGGATTACTTAAGAGCATGAATATTAAGGAGGAGGGATCATATTTGGAGTCATTTGAGATGGTTACCTACAACAGTAATTTAAATAACATGAGAAGAAAGAATAACATATTTACAGAGATTATAACATTTACATGAATATTTACCATTTCTTATTTCTCTTTATTCCTGGTGTTCCAACTTTCCTTCTGCTATAATTTCCAAAAAAAATCCTTTTTAATTATTTCATAGCAGATCTCCTCATAATGCATTCTTTTTCTATTTCTTTTTTTAAGAACATCTTTATTTCACCATTCCTCAAGAATATTTTCACTGTGCACGGTAGACAGTTCTTTTCTTTCAGCTCTTTAAAACTGTTGTTTAATTTACTACTGGTGTCTTTGTTTTCTGATGAATTTAAATTGTTATTTCCCTTTAAATACTGAGTCATTTACTCTGGTTACTTAAAAAAATTCATTTGTCTTAATTTTCAGCAATTTGATTGTAATGTTTCTGAGCATTGGTCTCTTTGAGTTTCTCTTTTTGGAGTTCATTGAGCTTCTTGAATCTGTAGGTTTATGTATTTTACCATATTTTGGAAGTTTTTAGCCATTTATCTCAGCTATTTTGAGCACTGGACTCTTAACTTCTTTTGAGATTCCAATTACAAAATATTAGATCCTTTGGTATATAACTATTGAGGCTCTGTTACTTGTTCCCCCTGCCCCCCAATTTATTTTTCAATTAGGTAAATGTCTATGGATCTATCTTCAAGTTCATATGCTCCTTTTGTATTATCCCCATTATTGATATTGGGCTTCACAGTATTTCTTAAATTTTGGTTGTTGGTTTTCACAGTACTAAGGTTTCCATTTAGTTCTTATTTATACCTTGAACCCGAGACCCTTCAGTAAACTGGCCCATGTTCTAACCACTGAGAAAAACTAGCCAGGTTTTGCCTCACCTTTTTGGGTCTGATTTTCCTTACTTACTGAGCTCTAAATATATTCTCTCTCTAGTATGACAAAGTTTAAAAATTCTTTGACTTGAGTTTGAAAGGGGAAGTCATTTTGCTAAAAAATTGCACCTTTCTCACTTGAATCAAAGCCTGTACTCTATCTGGAACCAAGCATAGGAAGTAAATGGTTGGTCCAGTTATATTGGGTAAGAGCCATGTACTGAGGGAATTTCTTGTAGGATAGAGATCTGAAATTAACTGTAAGATGAGGCCCCAGAAAACAGAAAGTGTAAAGAGAAGGGGACAAGGGAGAAGTAGCCAGTGCATCTAATGGGTCTTGGCCCTGCCATGCTGGCCTAATATTGAAATACAACCAGCTCTATACTATCAGCTCTGAACATAGGTAAGTTCATGTATTTTTGAGTTCTATTAAGTCTTCTGAGGATATAAATTCCAAACCCTACAATGGCTTCCCTTTTATAGGCCTATGTCTATTCAAAACCACACTTCTGTCCTTTGTGGCTTAATAATTCAAATATCACATTTTTTTAAATGCTCCTGGGAGATCTGTAGAACTCAAAGTAAATTAAAGCCAGGACTATCAGCCATATTCTTACTACCTTTCCAGGCTAAGGACACAAAAGAATCCTATTCAGGAACAGATAAATCCTTTAAAGATCTAGTTTTATGAGAGTAAAACATTTAACATACGTTGTCCTTTTTTTCTTTTTTTTTTTTTTTTTTTTTACTATGAACTGGATACTTGGCTGGTTATCAGAATAAAATGATTTTCAAAAATAAACAAAACCTTTTAAGTGGTGCATAAGAATGATGTCATTGAAATCTGAAAACTCTCTTTAACAGTTTATGTTTATATAGTGATGTCCTGCGGATGTCTGATGTAAGAAAAAAACAAAACAAAAAAAAAACCCCTCTCAGAGAAAATTAGCTACTTGAACCTGGGTTGGTGGATGCATTTAGTAAGTCCTACAATTTTGGTAGACTATCACATCATCTAAACGGAGGAGATAAACTTGAGGTGTAAGGGATATGAAATGTAGTTTGCATTCTTAACTTTCTAGACAGTAGATTTTAGAAGGTGATAAGTTAAAGCTTCTGAGGAAAAAGGTAAACGAATTCTGAAGCTGCCAGTGACATATCCTGGCTGGACTAAAATGAAGGCATTTTCATTAGTCTAGGCAACCTAAAAGCTATTGACATGGGGCTCTTTTATTTTATCTTTTAAAATATAATTTCCACATTGTTCTCTCAACAAGTTTTCCTTATTGGAGATATTGCAGCTAGGTACACACTAAAAATGGCTCATCTTTTCAACAGTGAGAAAAAATAATCTTGGCATAAATAACATAAAAGTAAATAATGTTGAGCTAAAGAATGAAGAATTTAAATAAGGTACATCTTAAAGGAATTTTTCTTCCTTCATGATCAATGTGCATGACAAGCAGTGAACATGAGAAGCAAAGTGCTCTGAGCATCTCTGAGGGTAGAAAGTAATTTGATATAAAAAAAAGAAAAGGAAAGTAAGTAATTTGTTATGTGAAAAATACCAAAGCTGCTTGAAGTCAATGTAGTCATGGATAGATATTTTGTTGTAGGAAAAGATATCATTCTATTACCTTTGATTTAAAAATTATGATAATGATTCAGTCTGAGCCAAATTTGATAAATTTTGGCTTAGTAGCCAAGAGCTTGGTCTCTACTGTCAGACTTTCTAGGTTGCCAATCCCTAGTAAATAGCTGCTCTATTTACCAGCTTTGTGACTTTAGGCTCATTGTTTGCTGTTTCTTAAACTTCATTTATCTGATTATAGAATGGGATTAATATTCTCTATTTCATAGGGTCATTGTGAGCATTAAATCACCTCATGTAAAATGCTTAGCATAAGTCTTAGTATAAACACTTAATAAACACACCATAAATGTTAGCTATTACAATGACATAGAAATTCTATGGAACAAATCAGGTAATTCAATGAAAGTTCTTTTCACGAAAAATGTCCTCGGATATATAATTCAGTCCAGCAAATTTAGGATTGCCGACCTGCCATTTTTCAAAGTCTGGTGTATAAAAAATGGATTTTTACTATCATTTTTAAAATTGTTTAAATTATATTTTTAAAAGTAAGTTCTATGCAAACATTTATAGAAACTGGGAAATATGCCCCTGGACTCTTGGGTTTCTTATGAACTCAGTTGGAAAACCCTGAGTTATGTTGAGTATTTTTTCCTTTAATAGAGATTCATATACAAAATTTAATAGGGATCCATTTATCTGCCTACCCCAGGATCAGAATATTTATCTTATTCTACTGAGACTATTGAACCTTTATATGTAAGACTTAAAATAAAAATCTCTGCATTAACTTTGAATATTTTGAATTAACTATTTGTGCCCTAAATCTGGCAATCAGCATTTCAATTATATTTTTGTTATGTACACCAAGATAGTAGGGCAGAAAGAGAAATTTAAACAAAAGTTTCATGTTTAAGTGTGAAAGTCATCAAGAAAGGATTGAGCATCGGCTGCTTCTGACAAGCTCTAAGAAGGTAAGTTGGTGCTAGTTAGGTTCTCACAATGCTAAGTGATAATGGTGTTCAATACATACTTTCTGAATGTTTAAATTTAGTTTTGTTTGTCTGCTCTTGCATCCCTCCACCCCAAGACCAGAGACCCTTCTTCTGTCTATCCTTCTAAGCTCAGCTCAGTGTCTGCCTCCTTTCTTGGAAAATTTGGCACAATCTTGATCATTCTTTTAATAGTATCCATAGCCTCTTCTACACCAAGTGTGGTAGGTATCCTTTGTATTGGTTTCGTAGAAGTTCTTGTCACTCCAATTAGGTAAGGGCATACAACATATCATTGGTTCTTCCCCCCTGTTCTGCAGGGCTGAATATGTTGTAGGATCTCAATAAGTATTTGTTTATTCATTACATTTGAGTGATTCAAATGTGTGACCTCAAACCTATGGTTCTGCAGATGCTTTAGTTGTTTTTGTGAATCAGTGCTTTTATTACTGTGAATTTATAGATGAGATGCTTTCAATATAAAGATGCAATGTTTTTATTCCATCAAACTTAGTCATGCTTCCATATCCTGACTCAAGGCTCCACTGAAGTTTGTGCATCTCCAACTGTTAGTAGGGTGTTATTTTCATCTTGGAATGGTAGCAGAAATGACTCTTTACTTTGTTAACTCTGAAACATAGAGGGCTTAGTTTGTTTTTACCAGAAAGGTTTTTAATGTCAAATGGAGGCCATGAGAGGTTCTCTGAGCTCTGTTTTCCATAATTACCCAATTACCTGTCTCTTCCCTATGTGTCCTCTTATGAGAATCACAGACTATTGTTTAACTCCGGGAACTCAGTATGAGTTGGAAGAGTTTTCAATCTCATAGCAATCTGCAATTCATCGAATGTAATAATTGGATGTTGAGAACTGCTTCCTCACAATGGGGTAAGAAAGAGGCATGAACAAGGCCAAGAAGACCACCCTGGTGAAGAAAGAGAAGTGTGCCCAAAAGGAGATTTTTTTGCAATGAAGACAGAGTGTCCTGAGGTTTTATTCTTATGCATGAAACCAAGATTTACTGGAACAGTCCCTCCTAAGGGTTTGGTCCTGTAAAAACTACGGTGCCCCTACGCAGGGAGCAAATGTATCCTAGGCTGGAAGATTCTGTTTGGACCTCATCCAGCGGGTTGTTCCTGTTGCCTATCCCACAAATATCTGCTCCCTACTAATATTTCCAGATCCTGCAAACAAATACTGCTCCTGTGTGGATGACTGAAAAACTAGGCAGAAGACAAAAGCAAAGTCGGACTAATGACAGAGCTTTTACATTTCAGCAAACCCATGAAGTATTGGATTCCAAAGAGGACCTGGCATAGTAATATTTTCAAAAGTCCTGTTACAGACATGGGAACAGCTGTTTTGGACCTTCTCATCTATAAAAGACCTCACTGTCATTTGGTGTCTACAAGTAGAAGGCAAACTTGCTTTGAATATGAAAGAGAAGTTACAGTTGGGTTTGCCTTGACAAGGTCAAGGTCTGAATTTTGTAGGTGTTTTTCTTCAAATATTGCAAGCATACTTCCTACCCCTTGAAAATAGCTCCATTCATTTAATTTAGCGATAAGAGTCCCAAGTGTATAATTTTTGCCAATATCATTTGTGTTCAAGGCACTTGTTTGATCTTTGTCTATAGAGACTAGTACAATAAAAAATATATAATCTCATTCTAAGGCAAAATTCTATTTTCTTGCTGCTCTTTTTAAAAAACTCACTAGGAAAAAACAACAACTCACTAGGGTTAAAATCTTTAGTCTACTTGGAGTCTGATATTTCTTAGAATGGTCCAGCTGTGATGCATTCAGAGCAGCACTCCCCACAAACTGATGATATCATCTCTGTGTAACCGCACACATTTATTAGAAAGTTATAAGAGAATGGTAATGAGCACACCCCTGTGTAGTCTTTTCTGAACACTGTAATCAGTTTCTATCACTTATTGCTTCTTGGTTACCAAAGGGAGGAAAAAAAGGAACGGATCAAAATGTTACCCACTTGCTAAGACTCTGGAAGGGTGCAAAGACTTCAGTAGGGCAGGGAAACACCCACTCCACCTCTTATTTCCATTTTTTAAAATTAGAATAGAAATATTGCCCGAGGACATATTAAACCATTCTGTTCTCTTACACAATTAACAATAAAAACTCAACCCTGAATCCACAATCATAAAAAAGACCCCTTGCCCAACCATTATTTCTTAGGGTCAACCTATGAGCCAGGAGTCATGGTTTGATTTCCCCTCAGGGCACATGCCCAAGTTGCTGGGGCCTAATCCCCAGTGGGGCGGGAGAAGGGTGTAAGAGGCAGCCGATCAATGATTCTCTCTCATCATTTGATGTTTCTATCCTTCTCTCCCTCTCTCTTCCTCTCTGAAATCAATAAAAATATATTTTTAAAAAGACCTCTCCTCATAATATGCTGGCTATAATAAAACACAAAGCAGAAACCTTTCCACTCAAACTAGAGATATGGCACTATAAAGGTGAAGATCTAGTTATCAATAATTCCTTCCTCCATCTAACCCATTTCAGCTATGCTGTGTTTCATTCTGTTTTTCATTTTCTCATTAGTTAGGGAGCGTGGGAGCCACAATCCTCCAGAACAATTACTTTGTAACTGTGAGTGCAGAAGATCCCCTCTTGGTCAGCTGAACAGGAAGAGGTTAGGGATTGTGTCCTGGTTTTCAGACTGTGACTCTGCAAAGGACCAACTTCCAAGAAGCAGGGAATTAGTCTCATCGGTGGCTTGCCTCCTTGGAAAGTCTCAAGAGCTGAATGGCTCAATAGGTTGAATTGGCATGGAGGTGAAATCTACCTTTTGCCTTTTGCATCTCTCTTCTTACCTGTTGGTCACCCTATGTTGCCACCTACTGGCATCTTTTCCACTCCAATTCTAGGGTCTTGTACTTGTTATTGCTCTCCAGATATAAAAAACCCCAGTTATGATGGCTTCTGCCTTCAAAATATTCCCAAATAGTATTTTTCCCTCTCTAATTATGTCTTCCCTATGTTCCTCACAGAGGAATTTTCAAGTGGATTTTGAGGACAGCTTGCTGGCTGAACTAATCCACACTTAAGTATGAATAATTGATACACATCTTACTACTCCTAGAATGTTTGCATTTTAAGAAGGGTCTGATTACCCAAAAGAATCAATAGCTGGAGACATTTCAGAAACCATAAAGTAAATTAAACCAGGCACTTTGGGGAAGGTTTCCTGGGCAGTAAAGGCAATGGGCAGCTGTTTTATTTGGTCCTGAAACAAGGCAAAGTCTGGGTTGTTGAATAAGCCACCCTGGGAAGACTATTATTTGGCAGCCACAGTGCTTGAAAAGTCTTAGTTGAGAATGGGAAAGGAGGGTGTCCTTTGGGAAGGAAACTCCACAACATGGGTTAGACCTAGAAAAACTTCACATTTTCTGGGCAACCTCATTTTATTGGTGAGCAAAATATCAATTAAGGATCACTACTGCCTGAGGAACACTTGTGTCATTTGATTGTCCATCAAGAAAAGAGGATCTAGTGATGGTTGACTTGAAATCTGTAATTTCCATTTACTTCTGCTGGAGAAGCGATTTTACTTTTGTGTCAGCTGTTGCATTGACTCTTTTGAGCATTGTAGAGAAGAAAGCATGGCGTGTGAAATAAAGAGTTGGAAGTGCTAGTCCTGGCTACCTGCTTTTTGGTCATGAACTACTAAATAGCTCTAGTGGGAAAGGAGGTGGTTGTGGGTGGTGGAGGGATTGAGCAAAAAAGAGAAAAAGGGAACTCATGGACATGGACAGCAGTATGATGATTGAAGGGAGGGATGGTTGGTGGAGGTGAAAGAGAGCACAGAGGGGATAAATGGTGATGGTAAAAAGATTTTAAAAACCCTAGATTTCTTGGAATCTTGTATTCATATCGGGCTCTTCACTCTTAATTTGAGTTTTCCAATTTCCATGTTCAATATCTGACAGAAGAAATACATTTTCTTTACCAAGAATTGTTAACTATTACATCATAGGAAGAAAGCATGAATACTGGTGGGAGCAGATAAGAGGGACTGCTGAAAAAGGGTATTTTTGACACAGAATATTGAGCCATACATCTATGAAAGCTCTTGGGGCATATTAGCTATATGTCAGGATGCCTCTTTGCTTAATTAAATTTATTTGGGTGACATTGATTAATAACATTATATACGTTTCAAGTGTATAATCTATTACATCATCTATACATTGCATTGTGTGCTGACCACCCCAAGTCTAGTTTCCTTCTGTCACCATATATTTGACCCCCTTTACCCTTTCAGTCTCCCCATATCCTCCTTTACCTCTGATAATTACCATAATATTGTCAGTCTATGAGTTAGTTTGTTCATTTGTTGCTTTCTGTTTTATATCCCATATATGAGTGAAGTTATATGGTTCTTGTCCTTTTCTGTCCAATATACTTAGCATGATGTTCTCAAGTTCTAGTCATGTCACAAATGGCAGTATTTTATCCTTTCTTATGCCTGAGTTGTATTCCATCTTATATATACATACATACCATATATTTTTTATTCAGATGCTTCTTGAATATCCATTCTGGCAGGAAACAAGAAGTAATATCCAACGACATATAGTCTGAAAATAAGGGTGCATACCTAGAAATCCATAAATTCATCTCCACCTCTCAATCAGTTGGAATAAAATGGAAAATGCTCCTGTGAATTCAAGATGCCAACATTGAGATGGATAATGTTTCAGTGAATAAAAATATTTTAAAAGTTTACTTTTGTTTACATTTATATTACCTTGTATATTAAAAGTCTCTCTGGCACAACTAAACTCTGGAGTTTTGGCATTTCCTCATCTCTTTCACATTCACCTCCATGAATTTTCACTTAGTACCTTACATATAATCTTTCCCTCTACCCTAAGGATAATATTGGAGTTTAAATAAGCAGTGTACAGACAGGAAATTCAATCTTTCCTTGAATCTTTCACAAAAATTTATGGGAGTTCAAGAACATAAACTACCATGATTATATTAAAACCTTTTACCCTCTCTAGTATATAGCTCCAAACTCATGGGAGCCTTGCTCTCATCTGTCATGAACAGCTGTTCCCCATGCCATTCTGTTCTGAATAATGTAAAGTCATACATTTCCTGCTCCTAGCACATTATGGTAGCCCCGAGGAATGGAACATTTCTTCCATGATAATTGTTTTTTTTTAACAATCTATTCACACACCTTTTTTCCTTGGGTGGTGTTGGTAGAGTAGGAAAAAAGGGAACTAAGTGGACAGAGCAGGTGTGTACGGGGTGGGGACTGTGGATCTATATGTTATATGGGCATGTATGTCTATGCTTTCTTCTCAGTCCATCAAAGTTAACATTTCTGCCACCCTCCTCCCTACATAAAAGTTGGCAAAGAAGAGAGAGTAAAAGCAAGGGCCTGGAAACACACCTAAATTTTCTTACAAAAAACATAAACATGCCGAAACCGGTTTGGCTCAGTGGATAGAGCGTCGGCCTGCGGACTGAAAGGTTCCAGGTTCGATTCCGGTCAAGGGCATGTACCTGGGTTGCGGGCACATCCCTAGTGGGAGATGTGCAGGAGGCAGCTGATCGATGTTTCTCTCTCATCGATGTTTCTGACTCTCTGTCTCTCTCCCTTCCTCTCTGTAAAAAATCAATAAAATATATTTTTAAAAAAACCAAAAAACAAAAAACATAAACATTTTTCACTTGCTATATGAGAAACAAGATTCTTTTTTTTAACGTGGCTTCCTGTAAACGTAGTAATTAGCCCTGCACCACAGCCAGTGTTGAGATCTTAGGTCTACCTTCTGAGCTTTATGTTCTACTTGAGAATCATTCTGGGAAATAAGAGGCTGGGAACCCAGCTAGATGGAAGGAAATGTCTGTTCCCAAACTCCACTCATCTCATGTTTTTATTTGTGAAGTATTTTATTATTGTTTAGTTTTAATGGGTTTCAATAGGACTGTAGAAAATAGAAAATAATATGGATTTTTTTTATTGGGATCAAATTGTACAATTGGTATGCTGGATTATAAGAAGTTGGTTTCAAATGCTCTTAAATTGCCCACTTTTAAATCTCCTGTCAATACCATAGGACTGGAGGCAAAGAATGGTTGTAAATTTTAACTCGCATTGCAAATATCTGTTTAAAGTCAATAGCACATCTTTGAAGAATAGAATTTAAAGTCAATATCACATCTTTGAAAAATAGAATTTACCATAGGGATGTTAGTAGCCTAAAAGTGATATAAATAACCAGTTTTAAAGATACTTCATATCCTAAGTGACTAAGAAAGTAAGCAGCCATAATTTTTAAGGAATCTTAAGGAATAGTGGTATGGTCATCTTATTACACCAACCAGGCTGAGGTTATGACTTTGAGTATTGTTTTATTATTATTATCTTCTTATTTCATGTACAGTAAGTGCTTTCTGTAAAGCAGCCAACCATATCTACCAACTTCCTCAATAAAATCAAGCATTTATGCCTGTCATCACAGCAAATCCCGGGGAACTGCAAGAACATCACTAGGTGTTATTTCATTCATGTTTTCTGTCAACCATATTGCAATATCAGTGCTAATGGCATTTTTAATTTAAGTTTTTTTTAAAAACGAACAGTTTTGCGAATTTAGATTCTAGAAACATCATTCTTAAAACTATGGGTGTTTTGAAATGGTGGATCTGATTGTAGGGTTTCACGTGGTACATTTACTCAGTCACATTGTCCGTGCTGCTGTTAAGCATATCGAGTTTTTAAATTTTGGTTATTGTGTTTTCCAGTTCTAAAATTTCCATTTGGTTGTCCATTATCCTTCTGTTTATTTGCTGAGACTTTATTTTTTAAAATTGTTTTAAGTATGTTTGTAATTGCCTGTTGAAGCATTTTTGTGATGGTTACTTTATAATCTTTGTGAGATCATTCTGACACCTCGTTCAATGTTGGCACTTGCTGTCTTTCTTCATTCAGTTTGAAATCTTTCTGGCTCTTGGTATACAAGTGAGTTTTGATTGAAATCTGGATATTTTGGGTATTATGTAATGAGAATCTGGATCTTATTTAAAACGTCTCCTTTAGCAAGCTTCCTGTGACACAGGAAGGAGGAGTGTTACCTCATTACTGTTAGGTGGCAGTAGAAGTACAGATTCCCACTTGGCCTCTGTTGTCCCTGCTGAATGGAATTCTAGCTCCCTACCAGGTCTCCACTGACACCATGACAGCTGTCTTACTGCATTATTCGTGGCAAGGTTAAAATCTTGACTCTGTACTAGGTTTGCTCTGATATCACTTCACAGGGTAGAGAGTGGGGTAACTTTGTTGCTGCTGATTAATTCAGGCTCCACATGTGGTCTCCACTGACACTGAGTAACTGGGAGCCTTGTTACTACCTATGGGGATGAACATCCCAGCCCTCTACTTAGCCTTCTCTGACACCATCCTGGTGCCAGGTTTGAGGCACTTTATTACAGTCTGTCTAGGGTTGAAGTCTAGACTTCCCAGTGGGCCTTTGTTTTTATGAGTGAGGTGTGGCACAGTATTTCTTCTATTGTGTTTGGCTGTAACAGAACAGTTATGTTCTAAGGGTTTTCTATCTTGCTAAATTGCCTTCTTGTCCTTTGGCTAGAGAGAGCAGGCTTTTTGTTTTGTTTGTTTGTTTTTGTCTATGCCCATTGTTGTTTTTGGGTTATCAGCTTCATTGGCTCAAGTCTGGGATAGGACTCCAAAAGATATTCCAGTGTACTCACCATCATATTGATTCTGGGTTTCTTGCTAGTCTGCCATCTTCTCTTCGTCTTTCAGAATCTTCTTACATTTGTTTTATGTTTAGTGTCCAAGATTTTTATTTTACTTAGCAGGGAACTGTATAAAATTATGTCTAAATTACCTTCCTGGAAGCAGAAGTCCCTCCAAAGGCATTTTAGGTATTCTTTTTATAACAAAAGATGAAACACTTTTCATCAGAAGTCCCTCACTTCTTGATTGTGAAAGAACACCTCCTTAATGAACTTCAGTGCTCCCTATAATGTTGAAAAAATTATTTGCCTCAACAAGATAATATTAAGAGAAAATATTTTGGAAGATCTCTTTACTCACGTTGAGAGTATCAATTCAGTAACTTCCTTTTTAAGCCATCATGTTCCTATTTGAATTCTCGTACAAACACCACACTGCTCTTCTGAGGCATCTTGGTTTGAGCTTTGAGTCCTTGGTTTCAATGTCATGTTTATATTCAAACTGCTAGAGGCAAGGAGTTTCTAGTCTTCATTGTAATAAGTGTAACCAGTGTAGTGCTAGCAATACAAATTTATGGAAAAGGGCAAATATTTTGGTAGATATTTGGAGAAATCTAGCATGCTGTATGGTGAGGAAAATTTTGGATTTGGATTTTATATTTTATATGAAGGAGGCCCATAGGCCTACTTCTGGACCATTTATTCTGCCTTATTAGTTTTTGTTTGTTTGTGTATATGGTTTTTTGTTTGTTTGTTTTTGATAGAATGAGCCATAGTATTTGGAGATTTTATTCTTCCATACAAGTACTAAAATGTTTGTGAAGTTTCTCTAAAAAATTTTTGCAGACTTTAGAAGAATTACTATTGTATTGACTTTAAATATGGTATGTTTATTTAGGTCTTTTTTTATGATAGTTCCCAAAATGCTTCAACATTTCCTTTATAAATTCCTTATTCATTAGATTATCTAGTTATAGTTTTTTATTTCTATAATGTGATAGTTTATTTACAAACTTGATGGGTTTTCTTATTCCTTCCAATACTTCATTGTGTTTTAAAATGATCATACCATTGTACCTTCCCCTGCAATCATCATAGTCCTTTCTTATTTATCTTCCTGCATTCATTAGGATGTTCAGTATTATTATGCTGACTAGTAATAGAGAAAATGGAAATTCTTATGTTGTTCTAGTTCTTACAGGAATTATACTGAAACTGTTGGTTTTTATTTGATCGTCTTTATCAAGTCAAGTAAATTCCTTTCACTTCTAGTTTTCTATGAATTTAGTTATAAATATGTATTGACCTTTATCAAGTACAGTTTTTTCATTTATACGGATCATGTGATTTTTTTCCTTTTAGTTTATTAATGCTGTGAATTGCATTAATACGTTTTGTGATGTTAAAAAATCTTGGATTGTTTGAATATACCACATTGGATCATAATATATTCATTTTAAAATAAATTGATAATTTCAGTTGTCTGATAATTTATTTAAAGATTTTTGGAAGTTTAAAATGTTCATAAATTAAAATAAAAATATCTATGTTTTCCCCCCTCTATTGTTTATCCATTCCTATTTTTATTTTTATTGATTTGAGACAGAGAGGAAGGAGGAGAGGTAGGGGGGAGAGAGAGAGGTTGAGTTTTGTTGTTCTATTTATTTATGCCTTCATTGGTTGATTCTTGTATGTTCCCTGACTAGAGATCGAACCTGCAATCTTGGCATATCGGAACAGTGCTCTAACCAACTGAGCTACCTGGCCAGGATCCATTCATTTTTAGACTCAAGGTTAGGCAATTTTTTCCTCCTATTTTTCTGGAACTTGTCTGAGAAAGGGATTATCTGTTCTTAAAAGTTTCATAGCACTCAACTGCAAAACCATGTGGGACCAAGTTTTGGTCATTTTTGGAGGGGGAGTTATTGATTCCCATATCCAGTTTTTTAGTCTGATTCATCTATTCAAGTATTATATTTCTTTTTGGGTTTCTCTTGGCATCTTATATTTTTCCAGAAATGTATCCATTTAAGCTAGGTTTTCAAATGTCTTGGCATATAGTTGTTAATAATATTCTATTATTTAAAAAAAATCTCTGTTACATCTATAGTTATTTTTTCTAAATTTAAAAAAGCAATATTTTCAGTCTTTTCTGTGTTATTAATCTATTTAATGAATTATCATTTAGTTTGTGTTAACCATCTTTATTATAAATAAGCTTTATGTAATTGATTTCTGGCCTTATCTTTTTTTTTCTCCTTCGTTTTCTCATATGTGGTTTATTATGTTGCCATTTTTCTAATTTGTGGCTGGATGTGTACTTTGATTATTTTACTAGTATTTTAAATAGATTATTTTAAATAGATTATTCAAAGCACTAAATATTTTTCTAAGTGTAATGTAAGCTTTGTCCCAAATTTTGACATTTAGTGCTTTCATTGTCATTCAGTCTGAAGTATATTATAATTTCAACATTATGTTCTTATTCCAAGATTCGTTGTATGTTTTCAGATTCCATATACATACCCATATCTTTATCTATCTATACATATATGATTTTTAATTTATTATAATTGATTTTAAATTTATTGTATTGTGGTTAGAAAATATAGTTTGTATGCTAATAATTAGTTGGTATTTATTAAAGCTTCTTTTGTGCCTTAGTTTCTCTAGTGCTAGTTAGTTTTTGTGAATGCTTCATGTTTGCTAAAAATGTATTTTCTCTCTTTTTGGAGTATAAATATCAATATAACATGTAATTGACTATGTTTTTCTATGTTTCAATATTTCTAGTTGCTTTAAACTATGAGTTTCGGAAGGAATGGACTAAAATCTGCAACTACAAATTTCTCCATCGTTCCTTTAATTGATACACACATGCACACACACACACAGATATATAAATATAAATATATATCTGTGTGTGTGTATATATATATTTACACATACATATTTACATACATATATACATCCTATATAATAAAAGCCTAATATGCTAAGTGTCCGGTCGTCCGGTTGGCCATTCAATCAAAGTGGAATATGCTAATGATATGCTAAGGCTGCTCAACCGCTCACTATGACATGCATTGACCACCATGGGGCAGACGCTCTGACTGGTAGGTTAGCTTGCTGCTGGGGTCCGGATGATCAGGACTGAGCGAGATGGGCTGGACACACCCTGGAGCCCTCTCACAGTCCCTCCCTGGCTGGCCAACCTCCTGTGTCCCTCCCCGGCCCCAACTGTGCATCAGTAGGGTCCCTCGGCCTGGCCTGCACCCTCTAGCAATCCAGGACCCCTTGGGGGATGTCGGAGAGCTGATTTCAGCCCAATCTCACAGGCTAGGCCGAGGGACCCCACTGGTACATGAATTCATGCACCTGGCCTCTAGTATACATATACATATACATATACATATACATATACATATACATATACACATACACATACACATACACATACACATACACACATACATACATGTATATGTGTGTGTGTGTGTGTGTGTGAGAGAGAGAGAGAGAGAGAATATTGCTAGGTACATGTATATATTTTATCATTGCATCTTCTTAGTGTCTTATTCTTTTCCCCAGTACGTATGTTCTTTGTACATGTATGAGGGTCAGGAGGCATTCTTGTTATGGCAAAAGGTATAGAAACTTACAAGTTTAATAATAATTTTACTCAGGCATTTTTCTTCTTTTTCTTTCTTTAAAAAAATATAAATATTTATTGTGTTTTAAAGATGAAGGGAGAGGAATAGAGAGATACAAACATCAATGAGAGAGGCACATCATTGATTGACTGCCTCCTGCATCGCCCCTACTGGGGATTGAGCCTGCCACCTAGCATGTGCCCTGATGGGGAATCGAACCAAGAATCAAACTGAGACCTCCTGGTTCATAGGCCTAAGCTCAACCACTGAGCCACTGTGTCTGGGCTTTCTTTTTTTATTTCTTTGCTTAATCCCATCACCCTTCTCACCTAGACCCCATTCCCTACCCCTCTAACAGTCTTCAGTCTGTTCTCTGTATCCATGAGTCTGTCTCCATTTATACTTGTCTCTCTCTCTTTTTTGTAACATTATGAATGAATAGTCTTTTTAGATATAACTAGTCTCACTTTTATGGTCATTTATGAGTCTTTATGTCACTTAACCTACCAGAAGCATTTGACAAAGTTGAATAATTCCTTCCTCTTGCAACAATCTCTTCAATTGCCTTCCAAGTTACTTTTTGCTCCTATGTTACTAGCTATCCCTCCAAGTCTCCTTTTGTTGCCTCTTCCTGACCTATAAAGGTCGGACTATTCCAGGGCTTAATTCTTGTAATTCTCTATTCTACTTTTTATATAATGTGATTAATTTCTATAGTTTTAAATAATGTTTATGTAATAATTACTCCTGAATTTATTTTTTATTTGGTTGAATCATATAAAATTTCTAACACTTGCTCATTTTTTTCTTTTTTTCTTTCTATATTTTCACACTTGACTATGTTTTTTATATACAAACATGGTAATTTTATATGACTCAATGATTCTATCTAAAAATCTATATCTATATATTTATACTATATGTTTCTATCTATCTATCTATCTATCTATCTATCTACCTACCTATCATCTATCTACACACACATCCCCCAAAATGTATATTTCCTTTCTTCTCCCACAGCAGTTTGTCAGCAAATCCTGTCAACTCTACCTGCAAAACCTATCTCATATTTAATCACTCCTCACCAGCCAACCTTAAGCTGTTGTGATAGTCTCCTGATTGCTCTCCCCACATTCACCCTTGCCCCATATGGTCTCAGCACATCAGTCAGAGTTATCCTTTTAACACATGAGAGCTTATCAGTCCTTGAGTCAAATTCTTTAACTGTTCCAAAATCCTGCCCACAGCCTATCACACATGACATGTTCTGACCCCCTCCACCTCTTGGAGTTCATCTCTTTCTTCCCTTTTTGCTTGTCTGCAGCCACAGTTCTAATGTTCCTCAAACTTGTCCAAAGTGCCCCCACTTTGGGGATTTACCTCTCAGGTTCCTCTGCCTGGGACACTTTTCTCCCAGATATTTTTGGCTCAGTCCTTTATGCTTTTAATGACACCTCATCAGAGAAGCCTCCCCTGACACCTCTATATAAAATAGCATTCCCTCACTATCCCTCATTGTCCTTTTATCCTGTTATGCTCTTTTTCATGGTACTTACCAGAACCTAAAATGTTATGAATTCATTTGTTTATATATTTAATGTCTCCTATAACTAGAAATAAGCCCTATGCACTGCAGATTTATGTCTGTTTTGTTTGTATTTTATTTCCAGCATAAAACCATGCCTGACACACAGTACACACTCAATATTTGTTGAAATGAATGAATTAATGATCTAATTATAGAGATGGGGATTTTTTTTTAATGTTCAAGTTGTCACTACTTGTTCACTCATAGGCCAGGACTCTCTGCAGGTTAAACTCTTTATAATTTTGTACACTACTATCAGGCATTTCTGAATTCACTTTACTTTTTGACAAACAAATGACCCAGGCTCTTCATGACTTTTTCTGCCTTGAATATGGAATTATATATTCTTTAAGAAGTACTTTTTAAAAAATTAATTATTTCTAAAAAATAAGTAAGTACTAGTTTAAAAAAACAAAACAATCACTTTTGAGATTTTGGACAAATTTTCTTTTTCTTTAATTTATCAACACCATGTCTTCATTTATTTGTAGTATAGAAAAGTCAGTATCAGTGGTTTACTTTAATAGTCAGATAAATATCAATATTTATATATAAAATAAAAGTCAAATAAATATGTCAGATAATTTAATGAGAGTAAAAGTAAGGAATGGCCAGAGACTTTAGAAACATATTCCAAAATATTTAAGTGGAAAAAGTTGTATAGTCCACAACAGTGTCTGGGCTTCATGGAAATAAATTTATAAAAAAAGAAAACTAATGCATTTGGGTACTAACAAATTTTAGTTATACTTTTATGTTATTTTATATTTGAATATGTCTTTACCACCATTTTGTGTTGTGAATAATTGCCATATGGACGAAACACAGGCGCTTTTTTTTTCTGGGAAATTTGATAGAGAGTAGTAACCAATAAAATCACCAAATGCAGGGAATGCTTTTGCCAAAATTCAAACAGATGACCAGATTCTGGGACTTCTTACTTGGACTGGATGATGCAGAGCCAGTAATTCATTCTTAATGAACTGCTCAAGGGATTCCCAGGAATTTAACTGCTTCAGATTTACAATTTTCTGGGGAGCCAATAATACTAGAGGCTGCTACTTAATGTGACTCATTAGTGCTTGTATGTAAGCGGGAGAAACCCCATCTGAGACTATTTTGCTGTCAGGTTCATGCAGTAGTACTGGTGTTCTGGAGCATTTGGGGCTCACTTTCAATCTGCCTTGGGGCAAGGCATTCTGAGAATTTCTCAGTGAAGCTGCTTCTTCCCACACCCTTCTCTTGGGCTGCCATTTTATCCTGATAGCTGGGGAGTAGCATACTCCTTTCACTAGGTCTTATCTTACTTTCTCCTCTCTCTCTCATGGCCTCATTTAGCTTGGCTGAGCTGGAACTCTGGGGAATACAGCAAAGTGGCAAATACACTCCTGAGTGTGGCCATATAGCCTCCAGGCCTGGGGCGTTTCTGACCCCCTCTGGGTTCCTTAAGCCAAAGGTTTGCTGATTAACTCTTATACTTTTCCTGCTCTTCAGTGGATTTTTCTTGGTGTTAGAATTGTTTATTTAATATCCTTTCTTCCCAACCACTTTTCACATAAAATCAAACAAAAACACACACGCCAAAAAAAACCCCAAAAACACCAATAACCAAAACATCCCTTGATAGCATTTTTTTCACCTTTCTGTCAGAGGAAAGTAGTAGTGATAGGAGAGAAGTCCAACAACTCCATGCATCTACTTTTTTAGCTCAAAATTGTGATGTGTTGTATATGTGTGTGTGTGTGTGTGTGTGTGTGTGTGTGTGTGTCTCCAACCAGCCTTGTAGCCTTGAATAATATCAGGGTGTATGTCAGCCTTCTCATTTCTTCATATTGGATAGTCATCTTCCCCTAAACATTTGCTACCTAAAGTCTGATCTAAGTAAGGTCTGGTAGTATCAGCTTCATCTAGAAGCTTGAAGAAAAGTAAAGTCTCATGCCTTGCCCTAGACCTACAAAATCCCATCATTACTTTCTGAGTCTATAACCATCATTTTCTGGTCATAATGTTATTCTTTTTTTCCAGCCTCAGCTACTCTGGAGATGTTCCTGATGTCGACATAGTTGTAATTACTGTAAGGCTTCTCTCTGACTTCTCATTGTAGAACTTTAGGATTTCTTGAAAATGCTTCAACACATACCTGAGGGACGATGAATAATGGGCCAGGCCGTGCTCCTTTTCTAAAAAATATATTATTGATTTTAGAGAGGAAAGGAGAGGGAGAGAGAGATAGAAACATCAATGATGAAAGAGACTCATTGATCAGCTGCCTCCTGCACACACCACACTGGGGATCAACCCCACACGTGCCCTGACCAGGAATCGAACAATGACCTCCTGGTTCATAGGTCAATGCTCAACCACTGAGCATGCCAGCTGGGTCCATGCTCCTTCTTGAGACAACCTTTCATCTAGAGTAGTTGTTGTACATTGAAATGTACCTCCCTTTCCCTTTCCCCAAAGATATGTTGATTCCTTACCCCTAGTAGCTATGAATGTGACTTTATTTGGAGATGAGATCCTTGCAGATATACTCAAGTTAGAATGAGGTCCAACTGGATTAAGGTGAGCCCTAATCCAATGACTGGTGTCCTAATAAGAAGAGGGAAATTTGAACATTACACAAAGGAGACACACTGGTGAAAATGGAGATGTGATGATGGAGACAGATTAAAATATGTCTACAAGCCAAGGAATGCCCAGGACCAATGGCAACCACCAGAAGCTATGGGTCAAGCATGGGACAGATTCCCACTTACAGCCTCCAGAAAGAACCAATCTGCTAAAATCTGGATTTCTGAATTCTAGCTTCCAGAGCTCTGAGAGAATAAATTTCTGTTTTTTAAACTGCTCGGCTTGTGGTATTTTGTTACAACAGTCATAGAAAGCTAGTACAGAAACTTTCCTTTGATATGTCTTATATCTGCATAAAATGCTACTTGAAGGAAGAATTGGCTCACTTGTAAAGTGCTTAAAAACCATGATTATCTTCCATTGGTAGTGTGGTGGCAGGTGAATGGAAGCAGAGGAGCAAAAATTACTCTTTGCCTCTAAATAAATTATTTTCTTTACTAGAGTAGCAGTGTGTTCTATGTATTCTACAGCACATCTGGTAATGTATTTTTTTATTTGATAAATCTTAGTTACCATTTCCTTTCCTTTCTCCTGTGTACCAATCTTTTTGCAGCTTGGACAAATTATCATTTCAGTGGTACTACATTATACTTTACTCATACCATTCACCTTCACAAACACCCCAGCTAATGAACCAAGAAAGTGCCTTGACTCTTCTTCCTTTCAAATGAGTTTTTACCAAAGTAGTACAGTGCCTGGGACTCAGCAGGGACTATACCATTATTTCCAGACTGTTTGGGGTCACTTCTCAATCCCAAGTGGCTCAGCCATGTTTTCTACCATAAGGTTCATCATGGTCTCATGGAAATAAAACTAGTAGGTCTGCCTTCCTTCCATTCCTGTCCCCTAAGACATGCCTAGAATGCCCTTTTCACATTTTACTAGAAATCACTGAAAAAAATTGAGAAGGTATGTAAAACTTTTTTGTGTGACAAATGAATAAAGGTCAGTTGCTGGTTTTTTTGGCAGGAAAAAGTAGAGAGCATTATTGTATAAGCTCATTAAGGGCTGAGTATCAATTCCAAATCCAGGAAGTCATAGTTTCCTACTGGTATTGGCTAAAAAGCAATAAATGGATTAGTAGAGCTAATTGGGTCATTTAATATGATTGGTTTTACTCATTTTAATTAAGGGTACATTTATTTTCTTAATATTTCAACAAGCAATTATAGTTTAAGTAAACAAGTGAAAGAATGCAGACACTTATTCAAAAGAGATGCTCACAGCATTGTTTTATATTTGTAAAATTTATAGCTGTGTTCAGTGGATTCCAGTGGGATTTAGTGAGTTTATTTTCTTTTTGGTTTTAATTAGAAATCCCTAGTGGGATTGTGGATAGCTATACAAACTAGAAGAATGGGTATGTTTTGATTATATTGGATGTTAGTGATTTTTTAAAATAGCGTTTCAGTGATGTTATGGTGTTAGTTTAGTTTTAGTTTTGTTGGTGTTTTTTTTTTTAAGAATAGTGGAAATAAAACCAAATATTTACTTAAAATCATTTCTAATGTTATAAAAGTATGTGCTTGTTGAGAAAGTTAAATTTTCTCTGGGAAAAACCCTCTAATTTCTGTGTTTTGACTGCATATCAGTGTAAGATCGGGCCATGAGAAACTCCAAATAAACAGATAGTGAGAAGAAGCAAGACAGAGGGGAAAGGCCTTGGAATAGATTAACTATTTCCTGAGATTTTCTAGAAGGGAGAACATAGAATCTGTTTTGGATTTTTCAGTTAAGTCTAAGAATATATCTGAGTCACTCCATGAACTCATCTTTTACCTCTATAGTTGGGAATCAAAGAAACCATCAGCTCTGTAAATTCAGCTATGAAATTGAGAGTCCTCAGTAATTGGTGGCTATACTAGGGTTCCAACAGAAACTTTGTTCCTGCATAGTTTTTATCTCACTACACACACACACACACACACACACACACACACACACACACACTAGAGGCCCGGTGCACAAAATTTGTGCACAGGGAGGGGGGTCCCTCAGCCCGACCTGCACCCTCAACATTGCAGGACCCCTCGGGGAATGTCCATTGGACATCCCTCTTGCAATCTGGGACCGCTGGCACCGAACTGCTCACCTGCCTGCCTGCCTGCCTGATTGCCCCTAACCACTCTGCCTGCCTACCTGGTCGCCCCTAACTGCCCTCCCCTGCTGGCCTGATCGCCCCTAACTGCCTCTGCCTCACCACCACCCCCACCCCCCACCCATCACCATGGCTTTGTCCGGAAGGATATCCAGAAGATGTTTAGTCTAATTAGCATATTTCCCTTTTATTAGTATAGATTAGCTCTGCAACTTCTCAATAGATGACTGATGATAGCCCATGTTTTCCTTCCTTCATCCTGAAATCCAAAGTGATTGCCTGAAGCACAACACCTCATGATTTATCTTCTCTTGAGCTTTCACATTTTTGTTCTTCTTGGGCCAACTCTTAACAAAGTTAACTGCCAACTTTCTCTACTTACTCCACCCTGTCTCCATTATTAGCCCTACCCATCTAACCCTTTAGGCCACATTTCCATTATAAAAAAGCTTTCTTCGCTATTGACCTTTTCCTTCTCTTCTTTCATTGACTTAACCTTAATCTAGAATCATAAGATTCTAGAGCAGTAAGGGATCTTAACAGTCAATATACCTCACCTTCTCTTATATAATGACTAGAGGCCCCATGCATAAAATTTGTGCAAGAGTAGGCCTTTGCAGCTGAGGCTACCTGGATCCTTCCCTCACAGCTGAGGCGGCTGCCTGGATCCCATGGCTGCAGCCCCAGCTCTGCCCCAGAAGGATATCCAGAAGGATGTCTAGTCTAATTAGCATATTATGCTTTTATTATTATAGATATGTTAAAGCTTTCAAAGCTGCATTAAAACACTGTATTGGTATCTGTATGACATATGCCTCTCACATTTATTAATATCATTGTTATTATCTGTAATAATAAAAGTGTAATATGCTAATTAGACTGGATATCCTTTCGGACAACCTTCCAGATGAAGCCGGGGCTGCGAGGGAAGCCTGGGTCCCAGGTGCCTGCTGGTGGCCAGAGGGAAGCCCGGGTCCCTGTGCCAGAGGGAAGTCGGTGCTGGCAGCCAGGGGAAGGAAGGCCTACTCTTGCATGAATTTCGTGCTTTGGGCCTCTAGTTTACCATAATACTTTATTATATCCTAGATTATTTTTATTAAGACATCATTTAGTCACAGAAATACATCTGATAGTGATGTGACAACATTAATTCATGTATTGATTACATTTATTGAGCATATACTGTGTCAATCATTATTCTTAGTGGGAATTAAACTATAAGCAAAGTAGAAAAAATCCCACCCTTAACGGACTTTACATTCTTGCGGTGAAAGATAGAGTCTAAATTTATGTAGGTGATGTATATATAATGGTTTGATGTATATATAAATGTATATATAATGGTCTGTGATGGTGTTGAAAATTCAATCAGTGAAGGGGGAGACAATGCAGGGAGTTGTATGTTCTATTGTGCGGTTTGGGGTAGGTCTGGTGGTGAAACCAAGGTTTTGGAATATACTGGAACTGAATCAAGGAAATAAATGCCCTCTTGACTTCAGTTTTTCTAATGAAGAAGGTTAACCACATAAAATCCTTCCATTTTATTTTCTTCCTTTTGATAGGAACAATGTAAAACTGTAGCTGAGGGTAATATAAGGAAATGATGGTTTTGCCCCAACTGCTACTCTCATTACCTTCATTTTTCTTTGAGAATCTCATTTATTAAAATGGCCTGACTCACCCATTGACACAGCAACCACTAGTTAATTTAAATTTAGAGTTTGCATTTCTTCATTTTCAAGACCTAATTTCCTTACTTGGAAGCAAAAAATGTTTAATCAAGGCTGCACGTAAGAGAAAAAAACAAGAAGCCGAAGGCACCTAGGACTGCCCTGGTCTCAGCTCAAATACCCATGTATTGGACATTTGCAGGAGAGAGCAACAGCTTGGAAACCCCTTTACTGTGGGAGACTGGAGAGGGAATTGGGGCTGGTAATTAGGAAAACAGATAAATAAGCACTGACCAGTTCTCTCTACTTTTCCTAACACAGTGGTACTTTATTTTGAAATTAGGAAGAAAATTCTTCAATTATGTAAGAGTGATTAAATAAGGGGAATAATGTTCCTCAGTTATTTTTAACTTGTATTTGTATATACATATCATAGTTTGGAAAGGATACATATGTTAAATTTCTTCTGGTGTCTTCCTGCTTCTCCTATAATTTCTCTTTCTGTTCCCAAATCTTCCTCTCGCTGTTGTTGTTTTGCCTCTCCCTGTTTTTAATGTTGTTGTTATTTAGGGTTCCATTAACAGGGCTTTAGTTGTCACCTAAATGGTGATAGTCTAATCTCTCCACACTTCACCACTCTGATCACTGGGCAAGTAATATTCCCCTTGTATATCATATAGTACCTCAAATGCCTTAGGTATGGAAATAAACTATGCACATTTGCTCTACAATTTGCTTCTTCTTTTCTGTCTCTGTTTCACGATCCATTCCATCTCCCAAGCCAGATACTCAAGTCATTTTAGATTGATTCTTTTTTTAAAATAAGTAATCTTTCCCTGATTTTGCCAGTTTTATTTTGCAATATGTCCCAATAATATTTACGTTTTTTCCTAAATATTATAGCTGTACCCTAATTTAAATCTTATATCCTTTCCTCCCTCAACTCCTTTCATCCTCTACATTTCTGCTGGAGAGATCTTTGAAAATGTAAATCTGTATTTTTTTTTTAACTTGTTAAAATTCTCAAGAATGAGTGATGGCTATAGAGAATTTATTATGTGTACCACATCATTTATAAAACAAAATTCTAAAGATATTTCAAAAGGTATCAGTAAAATATTACATTTAAAAAGGGACACAGAAGCATTTTAATATACTTGATACAATTATAAGGTTGCCTAAGGCTAACCTATCTTGAATTAGAGTGTCATGATGAGCAACAGAAAGATATCCATAGAAACAGCATCAGGGAAGTTCAAGAGAAAGCCTCTAACTGGTAGGCAGAATCTAGGGATGGGGACTAGGCAATATGGGCCACCAGGAAGGTCGTCAGCAGGTAGCTGGCTTTCCTCCCACACCATGAAAAACTGGCAGGAGCAAGTCACAGCCCAGTCTTAGAGAACCCAAACTGGGTTAAGGGTCAGATGTGGATTCCTATAAGCTAGCACAGGATAAAAGCTGGCCTTGGTAGCAGGTCTGACTTGTTTATGAGTCTCAATGGGTTTTAAACTAGAATTCAGTTCCCCAATCTGGAGCCTTGGGGAAGGATGTACATATGGAAATCAAGATAATGAACAAATATTTATTAAGTACCTACTCTGTGCCAGGGACTCTACTAAGTAAGTACTGGGAATACAGTAGAGACAATCCAGATACAAACTCCTGGGCCACAGTGCTTACTGTCTAATGATAAAAACCGACATTAAACCAATGAGTGCTACTGAAAAGATGTGTAGGGTGCTAAGAAAATAGCATAAAGACTGTTGGAGGAGACCCAGACAGGGCATTATAGAAAAATCAAAAGTAGAGCAAACATGCTTAGCGCTAGGGACCTTATTGAGGGAGTGAATTTTCTGCCATCAGAGGACATCAGAGCAGAAGCTGAGAGAGGGCTGGGCAGGAGCTGGGCATGGGGCATGGCTGTAGATTCCGTGGGAATGCTTGATCATGTGGGGCTGAAGAGCTCTCTGCTGATCTAGCTGGTTCAGCCCTGGGTGGACAAGACCTTCCCCAGGACAATATATGACATTGAGAATTGCTCTATTGGATTATGTTTGATGGGGTCTCAGTTACTGTGCTCATGAACAAGCTGTCATTTAAAAGTTTTTTCTTGGCCTGCCAGCATGGCTCAGTGGTTGAGCATCGACCTAAGAACCAGGAGGTCACAGTTCAATTCCCATTCAGGGCACATGCCTGGGTTGCAGGCTCGATCCACAGTGTAGGGTGTGCAGGAAGCAGCCAATCAACAATTCTCTCTCATCATTGATGTTTCTATCTCCCTTCCTCTCTGAAATCAATAAATAAATATTAAATTTTTTTCCTCTTTTACTAATGCTTCTTCTCAGCACTGTGGCTATCATATTTGCAAATGATCAGCTAGGGTCAGCCTACTGGACTGTCCAGTTGAAAAATCTGTCCTTTTTCATCTTTAATATGTAACTTGGGCTCTTATAGCCTCAGGCATCCCTAACACATGTATAATTCTCTAGAATTATAAATAAGTTGTATTCAATGCCAATTAACATCATCATCAAAAATATTGAGAATGGCACACATCTCATGCACGCAGCAAGCACTGACTGTACAAAGTACTCTCAACTGGAATCCACCCAGCTCAAATGACTTCATGCAGAGAAAATAAATACCAGTGAGCAGGCTGCTTGATCTGGGTAGAGTAGATTTTTTTCCTTTTTCTTTCTCCAGCAGCCCTCAGCATGAAATATTTGTTATAATGAAAAGTGTACAGGACTTGGTATATTTTTTCTATGCCACTCTTGATTTTGAAAGTCAACCAGTCCAAGTCAGATCACCTAGCATTTTTATGTTAGAGATAGTAGCCCTGTCCCTTTGCCTTCCTCCGGAGGGAAAAGATGAAATGTGATATGCAGTCATTTGTACTGAGCACGTTCCTGCTGAAAGGCCTTTCTTTGTGTAGGTGCTTTGAGTCTCCGAGAAAGGTATTCATTGTTTGTCTCTACTATTTGAAGATGACCTCACCGATAGAGTTGTATCCTCAAGTGACTGAAATGACTGTGGTCTGGGAGGCGTGGGGAAGGCTTTTCTGTGGTTTGGGGTGAGGGCCTGTTTGCAGGGCCTGGCATTTGTAGAGCCACCTTTCTTCAGGCTGCTTGTCAAGATGAGTTGGCTCAGATCTGTTAGCTGCACACCAGGTTCCTCTGTTGGCGGGTATTCTATTCCAGAATTCCATAGTTATCAAGAAATGGACTATGTCAACACAAGGTTTTATTGTGTTTCGAGGCACTTTGGGGCCTCTGACAGCTGCTCTCACTTTTTTAGAGCAAACTGCTGCTGAAGGTTTGGCAAAGGTTAATTTTTAAATGGATTCTGAGCTGCTATATGTGGCATCTCCCTTGGTATTTGAATCATTCAGCACATAACCCCATCGTTAGATCACTTTTTTTTTGGATGAAATTTTTGTTGGTCACCTTTAAAGCTGCATCAATCACTTGGTAATGGAAAAAAAGTCAATGTAATGATCTGCTTTGAAAATAAACAGTATAACTTGACTTTGGCATCGAGAGCCTATTATCATGTGGTAACATCATTCTGTTCCAATGACATTATCTGCTAAGGATATTATGATGGTGGAAAATATTTCAATTTTGTTATCGAAACAATGAAGTTGTGATATTTAATTATGGAGAAGAATGTTTAATTTGGGGAATCTGGTATGTCAACTGTCACAGTTTACTCATCAGAAGACTGGGCGATGCTAATCAAATTGGAACAGAATATTATGTAGTGACCCACCCATGTTATTGATTCAACATTTTTCCTCATTTTCCTAAGTTTTAGCCGTTGAAATTTGAGTTTTTCCATTAATTTTGCTGATTAACAAATAAATTATTGAGCTCAATTGATGCACTGAAGTAGTAAGAAGTAGAAAGGGGATAGGAAATGGAGAACAGCATCTGCAGTCAGTTTTTGTTTTGGGGGGATGTGAAACCTGTATGAATGACACAGTAAGAAAAGTATTTCCAAGTTGAAATGTTAAACTAGGGGAAGTGCATTCTCTCTCTTTCTCTTCTCTCTCTCTCACTCTCTCTCTATACACACTCTCTCTCTCTCTCTCTCTCTCTCTCTCTCTCTACACACACACACACACACACACAGTGTGTTGAGGAAATTTAAAATAAAAATGAATAGTCCCATGATTACAATGCTTAGACTATTATGTGATGAATAAAGCTTGTCCTTAAAATGGTAGGGAAGGTGACACTGGGATAAGATTAAAAAGGCAATATAGGCTACTTTCTATTGTACAGTAACTTACTTTATTGCTGACAATCAGTTGTGCCATCCTAACTTCATAAATGGTCTTCAGTTACAGCCATTAGCTAGCCAAGAAACAGGTGAGCCCCTTTTGCTTAGTAGCTACTATGGGTCAGACATCCTGCCTGATCCAAAGAGAATGTGGAAATGGATAAGACACACGTTGTCCTCTAGGAGCGTTCCATCTCATGGAAGACAGACACAACAAAAAACTATGCTTGGTGTTTACATGGGTCAGGGATGGGAAAGAGGCCACTAAAAGTGTGGAAAGGGTCAGAAGACTACACTATACTTAACCCTGGCTCAGTGGTACATTAGCAAGAACTGGTTAATCAGAAAAACAGAAAACCTACAATTCCTGAGCTGGAGGAAACTGAAAAAGCATAGGGTACACCCTAATTTGACAGTGAAGCAAGGTGGTGGCAGAGCTCGGACCCAAGTCCATTCTCCTGACCAGCGTTTTATCTGCTACATAACACTCTTTCCAAAGTTCTATTTCCAGTTTGGGGTTCAGGAGTTTGGGATTCTACTGTGAAAGGACTTGCAGAGTGAGACTTGATCTACCTCGGAATTCCCTTGGTCACAAGTCCCTATGTGAAATCTTTATTTCCTTTTCGTTTATCTGAAGGGAAAGGATAGATGGGGTAACCTGACTAATGGCAGGCTGTTTCTGCAGCTGGGCCAGAGATGCTCAGGACTCTGGTTTTGGCTGCTGAAACTTTCTGAGTCACTACTTGGAGCGCCCCCAGATTCACAAAAGCGCCGCAGGGACCACGAAGCAGAGCCTTTGTATATACGGAGGTTGGGAAGAGTATCTGGGCTGTATTGAGTGCTACCACCAAACTCACATGGGAGTTGTGTCTCCAACAGAATATAAGAAAACTAAAGCACCTTTTGTTTCTGGCAGGGGGCCACGATCAGCCTCAAGTCTGGTGACAGTAAACTGTGAAGAAAAGTAGCCTAGGCTACATTTGAGCCGTCACTGAGCGACTTGGGAATCGATGGGAATATCACCTTTCTGGCTTGCACTTCTCTGCATCAGCCCAGTGCCTTTGGTAAGCTCTCTTAGTATACACAGCAAGCTGAAAGCTCTTCTTTCATGGACTTTTAGGTAGAATGTATATCTGAACACAATCATTCAAGGAATGGTTTTAGGTAACCCAAATGTTAGGGGGATGGTGAATAAATGCTGGTGTTGTTACATTTTATTTTATTATTTATTTTATTCCTGTATTTTGTTATTTTCCATCACCATTTATCCCCCTATACCGTCTTACACCTCCCCCTCCCCCACATGCAATCACCACACTGTGGTCGGTGTCCATGAATTCTCTTTTTTTTGCTCAATCCCTCAACCCCCTCTCACCCCACCCTGGGGTCATCAGAGCTGTGTGCCTGTTCTCTGAGTCTGTTTCTATAGTTTCCACGGGGTCCTCTGTCAATGACTTCAGATAGGAGTGGTCTCTGCAGCGGATGAGCTGGTACCTCTGAAACTGCAGACTGACTATGTTAGACAAGGCCATGAGCAGCAAGGCTGTCTTCCCCCAGGCTGCATTGATCTCACTCCAGCTCACAGGGACAGTGGGGATGCAGCCCAACTTGAAGCTATTGATGACAGCCACGGGGCCATCACAGCAGATCTCAAACATGGCCTTGAATGCGTTGGTTTTCTTCAGCCAGGCTATCTGTGTCTGGGCATACCGCAGCCAGTCTTCCACGCTCCGTAGCTCATAGTTCCAGTTGTTGCCATTGCAATTCACTGAGGTCCCTGTGGTATTGCCTTTCCTGCTGCTCCAGCATCTCTGTCTCTGCCCAGGCTGCCTCCAGGGCCACAGTACCCTTTCTCAGTTCTTCTTCACCTCCTCCAGCTCCTGGACCAGCTTTGCTTCCTCCAGCTCCACCTCCTGCAGTGTCGCCCTCGTGTCCTCACCTAATCCATCCCTGATCTCCAGACAGCATTTGTAGTTCTGACTGTCAGATTCTGAGATCCTGAGCCGGGCCTCCAGCTGCTTCGATACTGTTAGTACAGTCCTGGCACTGGGGGTGGTACAGCTCTTCTTCACTGGATAGGATGTCACAAAGGCCCCTCGTGGCCCTCTGGATGCTACTGAGAGTCCTCCCAGAGGCCAGCTTCCCGAACAGGGTGAAGTTACTAGGACCATCCCCAGACATCTCGCCATCACCAGGGATGGTCCATCCAGAGGCTCTATCCTGGAGTTCTTCAATGTCTGTCTCCATCCTGGAGGCAGAGCCTTCCTCCGGAGTGTCTCCAAGTTCCTGCTGAGCTGAGGGGAGCTTCAAAGCTGGTTCTTGGCTGAGGTCAAGGCCTGAGGTCTCCGTGGACTGAGTCAGCTTCAGGGGCCAGCTGCAGAAATGGCAAATGAAGCGGATGGAGGACATGGTAGAGATCTTGACTTTCACCATTGACTAAGTTTCCTCTGGCTCTTGTGTTAATTCTCCATTTATACTTTGTAAGGGCCTTTGGGAGTGAGTTTTAAAATGCATATCTCATTTCTCACTCTCCCTCCTCAAACCTTACCCTTCTTAGATACCTGTGTACTCCCCTTAGCTGTTTTAGTCAAGTGAGTCTTTCTTAAAGGAAAATCCAATCATCTCACTTTCTTTAACATTTTTAGGGCATATCTTAAGATTAATCTTTCTACACTTGATCTTAGCCAAAAGGCCCAGAACTGAGCAATCTTCATAAAACTAAAATCTAATCATGGTACTTTCCTCTTTAAAACATTTAATGTCCTTATCTTACCTTAAGATAAAATCTTAATATCTTAACCTGATACCAAGGTCTCTGCCCATGTTTCCAGTTTCTCTCCCCATTTCTTCTTTTTAAAAAAAATATTTTTATTGATTTCAGAAAGGAAGTGAGAGGGAGAGAGAAAGAAACATCAATGATGAGAGAGAATCACCGGTCGGCACCTCCCACACGCTCCCCACCAGGGACCAAGCCTGCAACCCCCGGCATGTTCCCTGACCATGAATCCAACAGTGACCTCCTGGTTCATAGGTTGACACTCAACTGCTCAGCCACACCGGCTGGGCCACACTTTATTTTTTTGGTTAACCCTCACCTGAGGATATTTTTCTATTTATTTTCAGAGAGTGGAAGGGAGAGCGAAAGACAGAGAGAAACATCGACGTAATGGAGACACATTGATTGGCTACCTCCTACACGTGCCCCAACTGCGGGAGGGATCCAGCCTGCAACTGAGGCATCTGGAAATCGAACCTGGGACCCTTCAGTACATGGGCCCATGCTCTATCCACTGAGCCAAACCAGCTAGGGCAGGGGACAGACTTTCTGCTGGCCACCCCCCCCCCTTTTTTTTCCCTGCAAAAAGTTTTATTGTCTCCATTTGGTCCAAATGCATGGGAGAGGGCTTCAGGGTTGTTAAAAGAATGGCAACCTTTAGCTGGTTTGGCTCAGTGGATAGAGTGTCAGCCTGCAGACTGAAGAGTTGCGGCTTTGATTCTGGTCCAGGGCACATACCTGGGTTGTGGGATCGATCCCCAGGGTGTGTGTGTGGGGGGGAGGGGTCGTGCAGGAGGCAGCCAACCAACGATTCTCTCTCATCATCAATGCTTCTCTCTCTCCCTCTCCCTTCCTCTCTGAAACCAACAAAAATACATTTAAAAAAATAAAAAAGAATGGCTAGTCATTTTGGGGAGAGGCTCAGGCAAAAGCCAGACACCAAGGGGATGAACAGGGGTCCTTCAGATGCCTCTGGGCTCCACAGGCTCCTAGTCGTGCTTGAGGGTGAGCCTTGCGAAGATATACTCACCCAGCCTGGGGGCCAGCAGCCATGGAGGTGAGTCAGGTGTGGCCCATCTTCCTGATGAGTTTCACCTCCTCGCCCAGGAAGTGGTTCTGCAGGAAGTTGCAGAGATGAGGGTGTTCCAGTAGAACCAGGGCCTGCAGCTCCAAAGGGCCTGGTTCAGTTTCCTCTCCAACGCCATGGCAACTTCCATGGTGTCCTGAGTGTCAGCCTGCTCATCCTGGGAGGCTTCAGCACGTCCTGGAGAGAATGCGGCCACCATGCTGGTTTTGTATCTTTAAGAAGCTCAGTGCCCTTGAGCTTCTTCTCCACCAACTCGAGGAAGAAGTGGCCCACGCCCCACAGAGCCACATCATAGTGGTGGAAACAGAAGCCCAGAGAGAGGTAGGTGTGGAGCCTGCAGAGGCAGGGTGGCCAGGCAGGTGACGGGGCCTCCACCTTGGTGGTGGGAGGTGTTGTTACATTTTAAAGGGAAGCTTTACTTTGTTCATTCTCTGTGACTTCATTTCAAAAATACACAAATTCACAGAATTGTTTCTACCAATTAAAGGGCCCCAATCACAAACCAAAGCAACCAAAGCTGATCATGAAGGCACGTACATCACTGGTAATTCTGTGTAGGAAACAAAAGGAGGAATAAATCTCATGTCAACTCATGGCTTCGTGACACAAAAAACAGCATATAGGTCAAAAATGCCTTGGAAAAATACACATTCTTTAAATATAAAATATGTGGCTCTTACTCCAGTCAGCACCATCTTTATATTAATGCCTGAATGTGTTACATTCACACTATGTAGGAGGCAGCAAGTTGAAAGTAAGGCGTGTGAGTCAGACCCATGAGGCTGAGGATCCATTTCAGGCCCTGGGAAGGTTACTTAATCTTTCTGAATCTCAGTTTTCTCACTGGCAAAAGGAGAAATTTGTTCACGTAAAAGTCTTGGCATTCTGCTTGCTGCATGATGGGCATTCGGTAAATGTTAGTCTACTTTTTCTTTTCAATCCCTGTCAAAATAAACTAGTGGAGACATGATTTTGGAGATCCTCATTAACTACTCATTTTTTTCCATACCCAACAATAGCACTCTTACCCTTAGGTCTCCTGGTGGGCGTATCTCAACGTTATTATAAAATTGTAACAGAGAGAGACGCTGCCAGAGGACCAGTGTGAAGGAAGGCCTCAGCAGGGACTGTTGGTCTCATCTGAGAAGAAAAGGAAAATCAGTCAAGGGCAAAGTTGGGGAGAGAGGAAGAAACCAAGACACATGTCTTTCCCCTTTGTGATGTCAGTCAGCTTTCCAAAGGCAGGGTCTTTCCATCTTTCATTATCAAAACTGGGGTGCGTTTCTAAGTACAAAAGGACAGGGAGAAATACCAAGTCAGATGCGATGCTGGGAGAACTGACATACATCTGGACCATCCGGAGCAGACAAGGACATATGGTTACTTTGTCTATACAAAGCCCGCGGGCCTCAAGCAGCGTGGTGTCACATAGGCCTCGGCCAGAATCCCCACTGGGTGCCTAAAGGTTAAACACACCGAGCCTCAACTTATGTATTCATGGAAAGGGGTTCATGAAAGCTATGCCTCAGGGCTGTTCTCATGATCAAAAATATAACATCTCAAGTACTAGTACAAGCTGGTGTGTAATAAATAGGGATTGTTATTTTAAATGCATGAGGTGTACGAAAGCCTGCATGGACAGGGCCTGAGAAAAAGGGCCCAAAGGGAGAGAATGTCCCCTCTCACTGACTTCAACTTTACAGAGGTTGGAACCTGAGGCAGTGGGATAGAGAAAGGACATTTACCAGCATCTTATGCTCAGTGCTGTTAATAATTTGGGACTTCGTTAGCTACCCAAATATTTTTGCCAGTTATGTTATTGTCATGTATTTTTATCTAATCAGTAACATGTTTATCTAAAAAACTGGATAAAACAGGGATAAAGAGGAAATAGATGTGTTTGGTGGAAGAACATTAGCCAAACGTGTGGGTGCTGGCAGTCAATTTGCACAGGGCAGGAAAGCTCAGCTGCAAAGGTTTGGGGTAAATTGGTTCTCCTTCCCCGATAGGTATAACTGGCTATGCAGGTTCTGGAGCTTCCTGCCGAGGAGGAGAGCAGCAATCCCTTCCTTTGCCCATCTCTCCCTCCCTGAGGAAGAAAGCTTTCCATCTATAGGTAAATAAGCACACCCATCACACACATACATACATGCTTACTTTGATTCATTCCTCAAACCACCGAAGTAGCACTTTGTCTTAGAATAAATGCCACTTACACCTGCTTAGTATAAATGTCGTGTCCTCAGACATCATCATTTTGAAACACGTTAGTTGTAAAATAACGGGGCTCCTGAATATTCTGTCATGCAAGATTATTCAGTTATCAGAATGTGCCTTCACCTTTGTTGTATCTATATCAGCAAAGCAGCAGAGGAGGTTCAAAGCTGGAATGTTCTATTTGCTTTTGTGGACAAAAATTAGACGAATATTTACTGAAATGAGATTGCAATGTGATTGAGACAAGGAAGAACCATGTAGGCTGGACTAGGTTCTTCAGCCTTTGACCTATTCACTGACATTTTTTCCTTAAAGCCAAACCACTTATAAAGACCTTTTCTGAGGGTGGTTTCTAACTGCCTTTTAAGAAATGGTCTTGTTCTTGATTTCATTTCATTATTTTTAGCAAACAACATACTTTTACTAGTTTTTCATTTCAAGAACAAATTAACAAAGTATTTTTATATCTTCATTGGGACTTTATGTATTATCCCAGCAAATAAATTACATATTTCTACTAACCCACATACATGACCAAAAAAATAGGTTTCCTGAGCACTTCCCCCCCAAATCTGCCCTTTATGTGATCATGATGTAGCTAAAAAGAGGCCCAGTTTTGCAGTCTTTATAATTGTAAAGTTAAATTTGAATTTAGAATTGAGCAAGAAATTGAGGTTTTTATTTCCCAACAGAAATAACATTCCATTTGACATATTTAAACCAGCAATAGGTAAGTGCCCATTCCCTTGGTAGGAAAGGAAATCATCCCAATCCTATGTAAATGTTATCTTGTAATGGACAGGGTTTGGTTTGGCAAATAAGTTTGCCAAGAATAGCAAAACCTGGCTTCCCTTAGTCTCAGTCTCTCTCTCTCTCTCTCTCTCTCTCTCTCTCTCTCTCTCTCTCTCCAGTTCTTATTCTGGCAAATTTTTTGGAAGTTCTTTTGCAATTCTTGGAGAACACCTTCAGTAATGTGTCTGTGTGATTAAGAGACACATCTCTGCTGGACAACTTAATGCATTTCTGGTAGGGTAATCTAGCCTGGCTAGTAGTTTCTGGCAAACAGTTGTCTGTTACCAGAAAGTAGAGAGAGTGAATAAGACATTTCCCAACTACTTCTCCTTCCTTTTATTTTATATTAATTTTCAATTTAACAGAGTGAAATGGACCTTTTTTGGGGAGTGTGCAATTCTTTGAATTTTTACAGAGGTATAGATTTATATAACCACCATCACACTGAGGATACAGAATAGTTCCATTGCCCCCTAAACTCCCTTGTGCTATATATCCCTCCATAGACATACCTTAACTCCTCAGAACTACTGATCTGTTCTCCAGCATTATAGTTTTACCTTTTCAAGAATGTCGTGTAAATGGAATCATCTGATATGCAGTATTTTCAGATTATCTTCTTTCACTTGGTATAATGTTTTTGAGATTCATACAAGTTGAATATATATCAATAATTCATTCCTTTTTATTGATGAGTATATTCTATTGTTTTGATGTGCCCCAGGGTATTTATTTATTGAAGGATGTTTGCTTTACATTGAATTTTTAGCCATTATTAATAGAGCTACTACAAACATTAATATATAGGCTTTTGTGTGAATATAAATATCTTTTTCTAGGATAAACAGTGAGGAGTGGGATTGTTGAGCATATAGTAAAAGCATATTCAACTTTATAAGACACTGCCAAACAGTTTTCAGAACGCCGTGCCGTTTTCCATTCCTGTCAGCAATGTGTCAGAGTCCCATTTGTTCTGTGTCCTCCTCTGCACTTTGCATTATTCATATTTCTAACTTGAGCTATTTTAATGGGTGAATAGTAATATCTCATTTTGGTTTTAATTTGAATTTCCTTAATGGCTAATGATGTTGGGCATGCTTTTATGTTTATTTTCCTTCCTGTATTCTCTTTGGTGAAGTTTCTGTTCAACCCTTTCATCTATTTTAAAAATTGAGCTATTTGTTTTTTCAGTCCTGGAGGGTTCTTTATATATTCTGGATACAAGTCATGTGTGAAATATGTGATTTACAAATGTTTTAAACATTTTCTCTGAGTTTGTAGCCTGTCTTTTCATTTTGAAGAGTGTCTTTTGCAGAGCAAAATTTTTAAATATTGATAAAATCCAGTCTTTACATTTTTACTTTATGGGTATGCTTTTGGTGTCATGTCTAAAAACTCCTTGCTTAACCTAAGATCAAAAAGACTTTCATAATGTTTTCTAGGATGTTTATGGCTTTATGTTTTATATTTAGATCTATGACCTAATTAGAGTTATTTTTTGTATAGGGAATGAAGTTTAAGACAAAGTTCATTTTTATTTTTGCATTTGAATGTCCAAATTTTCTAACATTATTTTTGAGATGACTATCTTTGCATCTTTGCAAAAATCAATTAGTTGTATTTGTGAAGGTCCATTCTGGCCTTTATTTTGTACATTGATCAGTGTATCTATCCTTTCAGCAACACCACACTGTCTTGATTATTGTAATTTTATAGAAATGTTAAGATTGGGTAGTAAGACAATCAACATTTTACTCCTATTTCTCAAAACTGTTTTGGCTGTTTTAGTTCCTTTGCTTTTTAATATAAATTTAAAAATATCTGTATTTAAAAAAAATTGCTGGGATTTGATTAGAATTGCAATTCTATGTTTCAATTTGGGAATAGGTAATATTTCTACTATGTTGAGTCTTCCAGTTTGTGAACATGGAAAGTCTCATTTATTTGGTCTTTATTTTTTCATCAGTGTTTATAGGTTTTGGAAAACGTATCTTGTACATTTTGTTTAATTTTTACCTATTTCATTTTTTGGAGCTATTGTAAATGGTCTTGTTTTTTAACTTTGGTTTCCAGTTGTTCTTGGTGAGTAGAAATACTATTGATTTTTGAGTGTAGATTTTTTATGCTGGGAACTTACTAAACTCATGAGTCAAGTACCTATTTTTTTTTATAGATTTATTGGGATTTTCTGTATTCAGAAACATGTTATTAGTAAATATGGATGGTCTTATTTCTTACTTCCCAATCTGTTTGTCTTTTATTTAGTCTTACCTTATTGCACTAGCTGGGACTTCCAGTGTGGTGTTGAAAAGGAGTGATGAGAGTAGACATCCTTGACTTGTTTTTCAGTCTTATGGGGGAATTTTCCCTCTTCTCTCTGAGTGCTGTGGAACCCTTTCCTGCTCCTTGAGACAGAACTAGAGGGGTTTTCCTCTAGTTCTCTTTCTACACTGATGCCACTTCCAGGTTTCTGGTTATCTTATGTCCAGGCCAAATGATAACAGAAGAAAAGGAAACTGTGAACTCACCAATAGTTTGGTTATACTTTGAATTATGTTATTTTCCCCTAAATTACCTTGCACCCTTTACTTTTGTAAGTCCTCAATATCTCGTCCACATGTCTTGTCCAGGTTTTATAGCTCCATCCTACCTAGAACCAGAACCCTTTTATGTTTTATAAAAATAGGAACTTTTTTGTTTTTATAAATGCTTCTTAAACCTACATTTTTGGAATAATTTCAGGGGGAAAATGTTTTAATCCTGAAAATAGAAAAAATACTTGGAAAAAATTTTTTCCCTTTGCATCATTTTTGTGTATGTTGTTGAAAGGTAGGGGTTTGTGTGTTATATATTTAAGGCAATGATTATAGGATGCAGGTAGAAAATTGTTTTCTCTTTCTACAACTTAATGCCCAAACAGATATACTCAGAGGAGCTAATTCTTTCCTTGCCTTTCAATCAGACCTCTTTACTTACTTATCTTGTCATTCTCATATTAAAAAAAAAAATTTCTCCAGTCATTATATTATGCCAAACCATTTCAGTTCAGTAATTATTATGTATATCCCTACATAATAATCAAAATTCCACTCTTATTTTAAAGTTGAAGGTTTTCCCCCAGGACTACGACAGACCAAGGTTCTATAGGGGCAAAGAGGCATAGTTGTCATTTTCTCTATTTTGCCTGCCAGCATTTTTTCTCCTCCACTGTCTAGGCACCTTTGGCTTCCTTAGGACTGAAGGGTAGAGTTGAAAATGTGAAGAAGAGCTAAGGGTCAGAAGTATACTTGCTGGCACTGCTGTGAGTTGGCACTGACCCTAGTCTGGGCAGATGTTTAAAGCTAAGATGACTCCTGCAGGGTTTTCAGACATTTCTCCCTCACTGAATCTCTCTACAGTTTGGGACACAGGTGAATTCTCAGTGTTAGGCTTCCAACACCCATCCAGGTAATTCATATTCTCTCTCTCTCTCTCTTCACCCCTTCCCCTCTCTCCCTCCCCCTTCTTTTTCCTTCTGTCCTTCTTCCCCCCTCTCCATGTCTCTGTCTCTTCCTCTTCCTCTTTCTATCTCTCATAGACACATACTAGGGGTCCCTTGGCCTGGCCTGTGCCCTCCCGCAATCTGGGACCCCTTGGGGGATGTCAGACTGCCATTTTTCTGCCTGATCCCTGCAGGCCCAATCCCTACACGGGGCCTCTAGTATCCATATAAAATCTTTGGTTAATCTCTTCCTGCCCTCCCCCCTTTCCTCTTCCTTCTGAGATTCAACAGTCTGTTCCATGTTTCCATGCTTGTTCATTGAGTGTTTGCCCCCTGGTGGTCAGTGCTTGTCATAGCTACTGGTTGAAAGATTGAACGTTCGCTTAGGCTTTTATATATATAGACAATCCACAGGAAAATACACTTAACTTCCCAAAACATTTCCTTTATTCTGCTGCTTCTTATCCTTTAAATCTCTCAGGTATTATACCACAATCTACCATTTTCCCTAAACTATGCGAGTATTCTTGAGGCTTTTTAGATTAGTCCTGCTATTCCCAGTGGGTCAGCACAGCAACAAATCTCTCCAAAGAAAGAAATCTCTCTAGTTTTCTACTAACTTGTCTTAGTCTCCCCAACTTACTTTACAGGCTTAATGGAAAAGTTAGTAAATAGATCACAAAGTGATTCTCTACCACCATTTTTATAAATCCTACTGGAATAGCATAGAAGCTTACTTTGGAACGTGAGTAGGTAGCCTAACCAAAACCAAGAGAGGAAGAATCTCTTTTTAATCTACTGTTACATTTATAAATAATCCTCTGATAGTTACATGACTGATAACACATGTTAGCCAGAAGAAGATAAATTATGTATCAAATGTATTTGGTGACTTAGTAAAAAAATAGATTAGTTATATATTCATAATAGAGTACTAGTTAGATTTTCTACTGTGTATTTTTTATTCTAATGGGCCCATCAATGGGGACTTTCTACATCATTGTCCTCAGGATTGGACATTATTGCAGAAGTGAAGAGACAAAGAAAGGAGTCATTGCTCTGCTTTGAATTTCAAATGTCTGGAGATTTCAGGCTTTTATGTAATTGACCAAAGTGTGGATGAATGCCTGTTGCTATAAAGAAAGATTTTGCTACCATGCAGAGAGGTGGGGGATAGAAACTTCACAAGAAAAGGAGACATAAAGAGAAGGTTTGGAAGAAGGTGAGGGGATCCTTACATGTCTCCCTCAACCTAAGTCTTGATTGGGAAAGAAACTGTAGATAGATTATGGGGACCTAAAAGCAGATATTTTTTTTCTCACTCTACATGATTAGCACAGGAAATGCTTCCCACCTTTTAGAGATCCAACATCCAGGATAGAGCAGAGGTTGGACTAGCAAAAAGGAAATAGCAGAGAGAAGATCTGAGACAAGCCTCTGAGCTGTAGTGGTCTGGGAAAACGTTCAACATTTTCTTATGGTCATGAGAAGGAAGAGTGGCAGATGGCTCGGAATAGGCTTGTGGAACACAGACTGTGTGACCCTGAATACTGGGTGCCATGAATGTCAGCAGCTTCATGGCCAGTGGGCACATTAAACCTCAGCAGGGAGGTCAGGTGATTATGTTGGACTAGGCATCTGCCTCCTCTCTGGGCCCCACAACTTCCAGAATATTGTTGTGTTCTGAGCCTCCTCCAAAACCAGACACCACCCATGAAGAAGGGAAGGACAAGTGAGAGTGAGACTCTGGAATTAACTGACTTGTTAACAATAATGATTCTAAGTTTTAAACCAGAAATATCTCAAATTGGCAAGATTAAGCTTTTCACTGCTGAACTGTATTCAGTTTTGTACAATTCATTCTGACTGTGAGATTAAAATCCATATGTACATGCATATATGCCCACTAAATTGTGAACAATTTGAGGGCAGAGCCCAATTATAATGGATTATTTTATCTGTGGGACCTAGTAAAATGCCTGAAACAGGGTAATAATTGAGGTAGCAGGTACTGTACTAAATTAATATGAAAGAAATAAAACTCTTACTTTGTGAACTGGATAATTGCCCCAGTCTTAGTAAATACTATTAATGCTACTTAATAAAACATTCAGCTCCACAGTTCATTTTCCTCTGAGATGGAGTCTGGCCTCACTTTTCATGACAGTGAGAGAACCTCTTTGATAATTTCTGTGGTACTTCTCCCCCCCCCCCCCCCATATCTTTGCCAATTTACTGGTTGAAGGTGAGCATCACTCCAATGGCTCATCCCTCTCGTCTAAAGAATAAAAACTTAACAGAGGTCCAGCCGGCGTAGCTCAGCAACCTATGAACCAGGAGATGTCAGTTTGATTCCCAGTGGGGGCACATGGCTGGGTTGCAGGATTGATCCCCAGTAGGGGGCATGCATGAGGCAGCTGATCAATGATTCTTTCTCATCATTGATGTTTCTATCTCTCTTTTTCTCTCCCTTCCTCTCTGAAATAAATGAAAAATATTTTTAAAAAACTTAACGGAAACATGCAGAGCTGGAAAAAGGAGTCAAAGGGAAAAAGAAAAAAACAAATGTTAGAAGAAGCCCTCTGAAAAAGAAAGTACAGTAATTCTTTATTGTAAAGTCTCCCATAAAATCATGTTTGTACTTCCACATGATTCTCCCATTAACATTAGGAAGCAACTTTTACATAGAGAGAAATGAACCTCTCCTAGATGTCTCTGAGACAAAACTCTTCTGCCATGTCAGGAAACCCTTTTTTTAAGTGCCATTTATTAATGGTTTTTCTTCCACCTCAGCTTTTATCTATTTTCTGATAGAAAGATTGGAAACAAATGGGCAGGGAACAGAATTCCACATCAACCATTAATACAATATCTTGTTTAGTAATAATTTCCTATTTAAAGTGTTTTAAATCTAAGTGTAATTTTAGAATGCACCAAGGCTTCCTTGACAATAGGAATGGTTAATTCAGGGACTGTTTTTGGTTTTTTACCCAAATATGAAAAGGACCTTCAAAAACCTAAGCGACCAAAGATAACATTCTACAGCATATCATGCATGGGTTTACTAAAAGCTTTCTTGCAGACTTTATTTTTTAAAGTATAGCTAAATTTTGAGCATGAAATTTATTATTTTTTTTAAATATATTTTTATTGATTTCAGAGAGGAAGGAAGAGAGAGAGAGAGAGAGAGAGAGGGAGATAGAAACATGAATGATGAGAACCATTGATCGGCTGCCTCCTGCACTCCCCCTACTGGGGATTGAGCCCGCAACCCAAGCATGTGCCCTTGACTGGAATCGAATCTGGGACCTTCCAGTCTGCAGTCCAATACTCTATCCACTGAGCCAAACCAGTTAGGGCTTGAGCATGAAATTTAATTGAACATTAGTCACCTATTGTTTCTTCATTCAGAGAAAATGAAATGGTCTATACAGTAATGCCCTGGTACTTTGGTTTCTGCCCTACTAGGAAAAACACTAAATAGGTTGGATCTCAACCAGGAAGGCATACTTCTTTATCAGATAAAATAAAACAAGGATAAATAAGTAAAAAGAAAACCTCTATAGTTTTAAGAAAACTTAAGAGAAGATTACAGACATGGCAGAAATTATGGTAATTTTCAGTGATTTTATACTTTTTACTCTTTCTGCCTTTGAAATTGTAGGTTAATGATATACTGCTTAGATGAGAAGAACAGATATTTTATGGGAATGAGGATAGAAAGATAATTATTCTCTATATTGAGAGGAAGTATCTATAATAATAAAAGCATAATATGCTAATTAGACCAGACATCCTTCTGGACGACCTTCTGGATGAGGCCCAGGTCCCGGGTGCCAGAGGGAAGAGGTGCTGGCAGCCAGGGGAAGGAAGGCCTACTCTTGCACGAATTTTGTGTATCGGGCTTCTAGTAAAATAATAATGAAAATGTGAGCTCTAGGGCCACACTGCCATGGTTGGAATCCTAGTTCCTTTGCTTTCTAATTATGTGATCTGAAGAAAGTGAAATAATCTTGCAATACATGGGTTTCATTATGTGTAACATGAGGACACTAATGTATTTACCTCAAAGAGTTGTGAGGATTGAATGAGTTAACAAATGTAATTAGAACAGAATTTGGCACATTGTAAGCATTAAAAAATACTAGTTATTTTGAGTAATTACTAATGATTGGATTGTATTTTAGTGCCCTAGAAATAACCCCCATATTCAGTTAGTCTTTCTATATATTATTGCCAGAAAGGCTAGTTTAAGATCAGCCCTCAGGTATCCAAATTATCCACCCTGAGAGATGTCAAGTGATATTTAATTGGTTTATATCCAATAGTTCAGAACAGCAAGTCATTTATTTACCCCAGGGGTATAGAAAACATCTCAAAGGGTGCATGTCTATACTATAGTTTTCAAAATTAGACATCATATTTATAATGAATCATTATAATTGCCTTTCAGTTGTTCTAAAAGATGATTGGCAATTCCTGTCTAAAAATTTCCAGCTAAACTTGTTATGGCATGCCATATAGATCTAGAGGATTGAAGCTTTGATTGGCCATTAATCCATCTGTAGCTTGAAACTAGGCCTGTTCTCAGAGGAAAATATTGGCACTGCATGTAAGTAATTTTTTGGCCATCCAAGTGAGGTGGCCCTTCATTCAGATACATGTCTTGATTAGATTTTTTCATAAGAAAATGTTAACCTTACGTTCTGCCTAGTTGGTTGTTAAATATGTAACAGGATATTTGCACTGAACGTTTCCTCTGGGGAATGTTTTTTGAACTCTTTGATGACCAAATTTTATTCAAAAAATAAAACTCGTATTTATGGAAAATTATCTAAAGGACACAAAGTCTTCAAGATAGTCCACATTTTTCTCTTTGATCAAACAATACCACCAAGATTAGGGCACTAATGCTGTGTTGTTTGGAGTCATCATAAAACTGATTTTATTGAGTAGTGTTTCACCAAAGTCATCGTTGTGTCTACATAGGTACATTGTTAAAGACAGTCTCCACTACATAAAGGAGAGCACTAGAAAAATTATTCTCAGAGAAAATAAATGATTTCTCCATTATAAATTTTTTTCTTAAAAAAAAATCTTACTCTGGTTCCTTATTTGCTTTGGCCACTAGGAATCTTATTTCTAATAACTTTTCTACATTTTTAAACCTTTATCAGGTCAAGAACAGAAAGCAAATGCTTATATTTGCACAGCATGCTGAGGAAAAGAGAGGAAGCTCCTTGTTGCCAGAGGTAGCCAGCCCAACTACACCTGGATTTTGTGATTGCTGGAGTTTAGTATGCTTGTACACCATCCATGGAATACCACTTGGAAATATCTGTTCTGTGGTATACATTTATATATATTTCAAATTGTATGGCTGATTGAAATCAACCTAAAATCTTTGTGGAAGGAGGCAGGAAATAAAACACCAAATAATCAAATTGATCAAAAGCAGAGGAGCAGCAGAGACATGGAGTGCCAAGATTATAGAACTCTAGAGCAGCCAGGCCGTCAGCATTCGCAGAGGACCCTGTGGAAAATGAATACTCCTCAGTAATCCTGTAGCTTGGTATCTAAGAGTGAACTTGGGTCCAAAATCCCAATGAAAACTAAGAATATCTGAATTGCTAGGACCATGATATGACAAAGAAAGTTCCCAGGACAGATAAGTAGGGAAGAAGATTGGGGAGAGAAAGAAGCAAATATTCAGAAACTGGAAAACACAGGAGAAATACACCTTGTAGCCCACCTTTCTAAGAATACCGGGATAAAAGGTTTTAAAGTGTTATAAGGAGAAACTAAAAACTGACATCAGAAATCCACTGTAAATAATATGAAATTAACTTTGAAATTTAAACTTGAATCAACATTTTAGTAAAATGTATATAGTATTCAGTATATAATATACATTTAGTCACTTAAAATTATTTTTCATTATCTTGTATTAAGTCTAAAACTGAAGAATCCTTGCAACTATTATTATAGTTTGCTAACTGATAGAGAATTCTTCACTTTTTAAGGCAACATTTTTTAACCCAGAAAGGAACAAAATCAGGTAATTTGTACTCCTTAGAAAATGTTGCTTAAAGAAAGCTACCTTTCCATCTGTAGGTGCTACACAACATAATTGTATTAACAGTTAGAGTCTTCCACCTATATGCTATCAATTCCCATATTAACATCTTCAGCCAAGTAAAACTCTAGATTTGTATATTAAAATTCCCACTCAATATTTCGATGGGCTGTTTTTTAGACATTCTAATTTTAAATTGTCTTAAAAATTAGATCTTGCCCCCACACCTCTTTCACCTCAAGCCTTTCTCATCTCAATCGATGATAATTGCATCTTTCTAGTTGCTCAGGTACCAAACTTTGGAGTCTCTTTGACTCTTTACTCCCCACGTCATATTTAATTAATCAGGAAACCTTGGTGGCTTTACATTCAAAACATACCCAGAATTTACCACCTTCTTCTGTTTCCTCCATCACTATCCTGGTCCAAGCCATATTCGTCACCCACTAGATAATTGCAATAGGCTCTAACTTAACTTGTCTCCCTTCTGCCACTCTTGCCCCTTTACAGTCTATTTTCAACACAGCAGCCAGAATAATCTTTGATTATGGAAGTCAGGTCATATCACTCTTTATTATTGTGTTATATTTACATAAGTTTCTAGAACACTGCCTGGTATATAGTCTGTGCCTATGACTGAATGCATGAATAATTCTTAGAATAGAATCCTGATACTTAGAGAAAGCAACTTTCTTGCTTAATATCTCAGAGTAGCAGAATTAATCCAGGTCTTTGAACTTTTTCCTAATGTTTCATTCTACTATGCTTCCTTCTAGACATGTTGACAGAACCCTCAGTGTAGATGTCAATAGTTTTTTGGAAGAAGGGGGTTGAACTGATTAGTAGGAGGCTGAGTTCAAGTCCTGCTCCTAAGCAGGCAGAATCTGAGTACCATAAGTTTTGGCTTGCAGAAGGTAGTTGAACTAGATTATCCTTAAAGTCCATTCTAGAGCTCCATAAGTCTAGTGACACTGCAAAATTTCCCCATTTCCCAATATCAGTTCAAGTAAAAAGTTCCATGGGAGTATCAGCAGCACAAGGGAGCCTACCAGATATGCTAATCTGCTTTTTAGATTCCCAAATACAGCAACAGCTAGTAAACTTGTTAAATGGGGCCAGGATTCCCAGGGCTGGCTGCTCACCCATGACATTTAGCTCAGTTGGCACTCTCAGTGGTGATATATGCAAATGTGGTTAAACTGAGTGTGACACCCATTTATTTACTTATTTATTTATTTTATGTCTTCACTTTGTGAAATCAAGCCTGCATCCAAATTAGTGGTGTGACATCTTAGGGTTTATAACAAGCCTTTGTGTGTGTGTTCTTTTTAGCTCCTTAGGTTAGAGCTCACTATATATATTTATACATATAAATATATTATATATATATATATATATATATATATTATGTACAAGTATTTATACAAATATTTGTATTTATTCCTCTACCTCAAATACAACTTTCTGTCTCAAAATATACTTTCTCAACCCCAATTATCCCTTTATTCCAGCAAAACCAGTTTCTCTATGGTTCCTCTAAATCTCTCTTTTTTTTCTTGCTCCTTTTTGTTTGTTTGTTTCTTTCTCCCATCCCTCCCTCCCCTCTTTCTTTTGGTTTGTTTTCTCTATACTATGTTTTTTCATACTGATTTCCTCACAAAAGGCCTTCCTCCCTCTTCCCAATAATTCTAACCCATCATCATCTAAAGATGCAATTTACCCATGAGAAATCTTCTCTGGCTGCTGAACAAGAGTCAAAGCACGAATTTTCTCTTTGATTCCAGAAGTCATGATTCTGTTATCATTAATAATTTATCATCTGTAGCTCTTGATTTGTTGTTGATCATTCTCCTGTAGTAAATACACTGTCTGGCGCTCACTGGATTGTACATTTCTTTTTAAAAAAAATTTAATATGTTTTATTGGTTTTTTACAGAGAGGAAGGGAGAGGAATAGAGAGTTAGAAACATCGATGAGAGAGAAACATCAATCAGCTGCCTCCTGCACACCCCCTACTGGGGATATGCCCGCAATCAAGGTACATGCCTTGACCAGAATCGAACCTGGGACCCTTTAGTCAGCAGGCTGACACTCTATCCACTGAGCCAAAACGGTTAGGGCTGGATTATACACTTCTTGAGTGCACGGACTTATTTTCTAGATCTCTTAGACCTTTCTTTTCACAGGTTAGTGCAGGTTTGGGTGTAGAGCAGGAAGCTCCCAAAGAGTCTGTGTCTTGGTTATCTGTTGCTTCATAGCAAAACCCCCCAAATTTAGAGCTTAAATAACCATTTTATTTTACTTATGGATTTGGAGGTGAAGAACTTGGGAATAGCTTGGCTGGAGGTTTGTCTCTCATGCCTATGATGTCAGCTGAGGCAGCTGGAGCTGGAGAATACACCTCCAAGTTGGCTTCCTCACTCACATGTCAGGTGCCTTGGTGTTCCTTGGCCTGTCACTCTCTACATGGGGTCTCATCCTTCAAGGGCTTTCATGTGGCTTGGGCTTCTCACAGCACTGTTATCTTGAGGTAATCACATTTCTTACATGATGGCTGGCTTCCAAGAGGAAGAAGTCGGAAGCTCCAAGTCAATTAAGTGATATGCCTGGAACTGGCACAGTGACACTTCAGACCTATTCTTTTATTGCTCAAAGCAGTCACAAGGCCTCCCAGATTCAAGGGGATTAGAGAAATGGACTCCAGTTCTTGATGGAAATGTGAAAAGGTCATACTCTAGGAAAGTATGTAGGATGGGAGTTACTGCTGAAGCCATTTTTGAAAAATATAATGTGACTCAATCTGCAGAGTAAATGTAATGGTTTCATTTAGAAATGCATTTGAGTAAAATATATAAATTGAAGAGTCAAAAGTTTAAATGTGTAACATGACTGGGATTTTAGATCAACCATTCAATAAAAAAACACAAATGTACAGACCAACATTTTATTAAGAGGACATGCACAGTTAGGTTCTCATCTGAGGTACATGGCCTATCTGAATGACTATAAAATGGTGCTGTGCTAGACCATTTTATAGCTAGACCATTTGGTTAGGTGGAATGTAGTAACCACTAGTTCTATTGCAGAAGCTTTTGCTGTGTCGAATGTAGTAACGGCATAACCATGGTATTTATTCTCTCTGTAAAGAGCCTAGAATTTAGTTTGAAGTCTAACGTTAAAAAGGCACTCATTGCTTTTCCAGCTTAGTTCTTCAGTCTCAAGCATCATCAATTTCAATCTTATTCTTTTTAGTTTTGTAGGTTAACTCATAAAACAAGCCAGAAAATAAATTATATTTCATATATTCACATTATTATTAAAGTATATTTTAAACATGTACTATGTTTAAAATGCTTTCTGTGCCATGTAGGATAAAATATAAATTAGGGTTAGATTGAATAGAGTAAGATCTTAGTTTTTGACATCTAATATTGCAGTCCTGTGCGTGTGTCTGTGTATATTAGGATTTTAGTGAGTTTGTGACATAGATTACATAGAGAAGTAGGCAGTCTATCTTAAAGTTTTAAGATAGAATATTGATATTATCTCACTGGGTCTTATACTCATCTACTAAATCGGGAGTTCTTTAAGGTCAACACTAGTCTTATTTATCTCTCTCTTTTTTTTTTTTCCTACAGCAACATACCTGGCATGTTTTATGTACCCACTAAATACAGAATAGGTCACTCTCTGGAGTGGAGTTACCATGCAAATAGAACTGCTGGAAAACTAATACTGATTTGCTCACCCTGGGAATTTGAAGTAAAAACATGCTACTTCAACTACCCAGAACCTTGAGGAAAAGATTGGCCCCCTGCGATTGTTTGTCCAATTGAATTTGGGTGAATCTTTGTATGCCTGAATCTACCTCATTATTTACACTGAGTTACCTGCAGTCTTAGAAACTGCTGATAATATAATCTTTTCCAAAATTCTTGAAATCAAATAACCGTTACTGAAACATTACTGAGTATGGAATGAATCAGAAACATGTGGATTAAATTTCCCTGAAAATGTCTTTGGTTATAAAAATTATGGGGGAAAAGTGTTTGGCCAGATGCATTGTGGGTGATGCCAAGTTGTTTGAAAAATGTGTGTGCTAGTTAGATAAACAAACAAACAAGTTTTATTTCCCTCTTGCCTTGTAAAATCTTCCACTCACTGTAAGAATCTCAGGTCAGCTTGCAGTCGGGTTGTTTAAAGGTTTTTGAGAAGTTGACGGTTTCCTTCTTTTCCTGGTCATTAGAGGCAGAAAGCTATATCGATAAATGCTCCTGAGAATGCAAGTAAGCGATGCTGGTGTTTCTCAATAGATTTCCATGGGTCGAATGATGTAAGATGTATTTGGAAGATTTATTTGATTTCTGAATGTTAACTGAAGATTTTATCTAAAGTAGGTTACTTCATAAGAAAAGCAGCTGACTTGTTCAACCTAAACTGTTACTAAAATATTCAAAGCTTTGACATGATATACATATGTGAAAAGGAGAAAATACCTTCATCATTCACACTTGAAAGTAATTAAGTCTCAAAATCTACTTAGTGAAAGGAAGTGTTTTAGGATCAAAAATTTTTTATTATAATGGTTGTTATTGTTATTCTCATCCTCTCCACCCAAATCCATCAAATAAAATTGGTTAAGCATGTACAAGTCTCTACTCAGCAACTTAAGGGGAGCCACATGGATATGTCCCTGGTAATTAGACAGACATGAATATGTATACCTTAGTACAACAGAAAAAAAGACATTAAGAGATAAATGGGTCATAGATTATTTCTTTCAGTGGCTCTCACACTTAAGTGTACAGAAGTATCATCAGGAGATGTTATTAAAAATACAGGTTGCAAAGGTCTCCTTCTCTCCTCAGAGGTATTGGCATGAATCGGGGGTCAGGAATCTCCATATTTAGCAAAGATGCAAGTTGATTGTGATGAAGATTATCCAAGTATCACAAACATGGATTTAGAAGAGAGAAGAGAAAGCATTTTGAGGTCTATATTGGGAGGAAGGATTGAGGGATTTCTACCCGAAAGCATAGGGATACAAGGACAGTTATACCACCTAATCAGTACCCGTACTATTTTTAGACTGTAAGTATAAATTTCCAAAAATGTGTCTGTTCATTCCATAAGTATTTATTAAATTCTAGGTAAGTTCTAAAAAAATACAAATATAAATGCCTTTATGAATTTTACATTCTAGTACAGGGATATATTCTATACAAAAGAAAGAAATGCAATAATTTCTAGATCTGGTAAGGGTAAGTGTTCAAGAGAAAAACAAAGTGGCAAGGGGGTTGAAACTTTAGGAGGAGTGGAGAGAAAAGGCCTTGTTAAGAAGGTGACATTTGAGTAAAACAGAGGAGGCAAGGGAGCAAGAAGCAGTTTCTGGAATGCCCTCGCTGGAAAGTTTCCAGGCTGAAGGAACCACGATTGCAAAGGCCCGGAAGTGGAAGCATGGACCGTGTGGCCTGGATGGAGTGGGCCAGGAGAGTAGACGGCAAAGAGGTGAGAGAACACAACTGGAAGGGGGTTAGCAGATCACAGACTTTGGCTTCCCCTCTGAGTGGGATGGATCGATGGTATTAGAAGATTTGAACAAAGGCAAAACTTACACAGATTGTTTCCACCATAAATGAAGTGGAAATAAAACGGGAATTCAGTTGGTCATTCACTCTATGGCATTTACAGAACTGTTAGTGGACAGTGTTTGTGTGGTGGGGATATTTGGGTAGATGGAGGTCAGAGGATGGAAAAGGCTGGATAAAGTGTCAAAAATGGGACCCTATCCTCAAATTATATTCTAGTATACATGGGGATTACATAAATCATTTAGTCCATGAGCAGTTACTCTCCAAACAAGTCAATATTGCCTCATTTTTCAGGGTTCTTCTAAGTACATAAATATGGAGTGTTTCTGTTTAAGAATGAAGGATGTGAGAATTTGGCCTCATTGGAAAGGTGTTTGAATTTTTGAAATCTGTGGGTTTATATAAGTCTTTCATTCCATTTCTAAAGACCTGGGGTTTTAAGTAAACTTAATACCTGAGAGAGAACATTAAGAACAATACATCAGAATCACCATCCTAAACTAGGGAACCCAAGACAATACAAACAAGTCATGTAAGATATCTGGGAATAAAGTATTCTTGACCCTTTCAACATAGTGATTATACGTCACTAGTAAATTATAGTTGATAAATTGGGATTATAGAGCCAAGGGGTGTTTGTTTTCCAGTTTGCTAAGATGCAGCTGGGCTCATAGGAAACATGCCAATGCTCCAAGTAAATAGATAGTGGTCTCGTTGGAATGAGACACAAATAAGAACTGGTGACAGCGTTTGGCTAGGTGAGGGCTCTAGTGTATGTTGTTGCCTGTTTTCATTCTCCCTTGGCAACATCTTTGATCTCATCTCCCTTCTAATCAATTAACAATACCAAGTAACCAGTGTGATTAATTTTTTTCTGTTGATTAACTGATCTGTGATTTATTAGCAGAAATATTTTTTTGGTTCATGACTGATAGATATTTTTTCCTGGGCACCGACTTATATTCATGAACTCCATATTATTTCTATGTTAAAGAAAATGGGATTTAAGATACTGTCCCTATTTCATAGGTACTTGAGTGTTAAAAGAGACTGGAACCTACTTAATATTATTCTAGTTTAAGAATATTAAAATAATATTGAACATCATTTTACAGAGGGTCATAAGAATAACTAATAGTGAATATTTAGGAATCAAGTAATAAAAGTATAAGGATTAGTCTCATTTTTTCAGATGAAGTAATAAAGGTAGTTGGCTTGCCCAATGTCACATAACTAAACCAATGTGAGAGCTAGGTCAAGCCCAGTTTACTCACTTTCAGCAGTGGGCTCTGGAGTGTTCTAACCTAACAGATCTTTAACAAGTACCATAGTATTGGTGGATGTTATCTATGACTCATAACTGAAAGCCCCTTGACTCAAGTGGTCTATCCAGTTCCACGCACACATTTAACATAATCCCGGGTCTTGGGGGAGGTTAGACTGGGGAGACCGATGGAGAAGGTAGTCCAGCTCTCTCATTTTTTAGATAAGAAATATGTTCTGCAAGACGTTCATGCTCCAGCTGTATCCTGGCTCTAGTTCATTTCTTCTTCTAAATCAGTGCTCTTTTGTAAATCATTATAGCTTAGATTTGCCTGACATGATTATTTGAATTGTGCCAGCTTATTATCTTCATTGGCAGCAAAATAGAAAGTCCAGGTCTTCTTTTTTTTTTAAGTCAGGTTTTCTGGTAGCAATCGCAACATCTTGACTGTGAGCCACTTCTGCTGCTTTGTTAACCAGCCATTTAGAACTCAAACTTCTGGATCAGAAAAATAAAGAATTCAAAGAAAAAGAAGCACTATTTGGTTGAATTGACTTGGCTTTCTTTGCTTCTTTAGTATTCAAGTGGGCAATTTGTACAATTTCCCTTGCTTTGATCTTAGCTGCCCAAGTTGCAGGCACAATTACTTGCCCATCCCTCCATCCATAGACTTTGAAGGACATGGAAAAAACTCACCCATTGTGAAACTTCCAGACTGAAAGTGCCTACAGTTGTTGCTGCTGCTGACTTGGGCCTTATGAAAGGAGCAGCTCCAGCCAGGCCTGCCCCCAAGCCACCCACCATGCCAAACTTCTCGGTCTTGCCAACATCATTTCCTGGTGAAGCTTCCCAATGTGTATCCACTGGCATGCCCTTGGAAAAGCAGGAATACCCAATCAGGAATTAATTATTGGGGAGAATAAGGCAAGACAGAGCTTTCTATTTAACTTGGAACCATGATAACCACGAAATGGCTCTGGGTATTTTGTGAATCAGATTTCTGTCAAATCCATGTATTTTTTGATTTGGACACACTTGAGTGATTGTACTGTTCTTTGGTAAGGACTATTTGATGTTCAAAAGCCTTGAAGCCATTTAGACCACTTTCTTTTCCCCTTTTCAAATAGAAGTTTGCATTTTGTCTACCACAAAGAGAATGTCAATGCCAAAAGGTTTGAGTTTACTTTGAAAGTCCAAACCCACAAACTTTGATTGGCTCCTCCGCTTGGCCAGACATATTCTCCAGGGATCCAGGCCTTACATCAAATGGGACAGTATGATGTCATAATAAAGAGTGTACAGTGTGGGGCAGACAACCTGATTTCAAATCCCTCAACCTTATTTTTGAGCAAATTGTTGCATCTTACTTAGCCCCATCTTCCAATGGGGTAGTAAGAGGACCAACTTCCTTATAATAATGTATTTGGAGCATTTAGGAACCTGACGCAAAGTAAGCAATTTATGCCTGGCTGGTATGGCTCAGTGGTTGAGCATCAATCCGTTAACCAGGAGGTCACAGTTGGATTCTAGGTCAGGGCACATGCTAGGCTTGATCCCCAGTAGGGAGTGTGTGGGAGGCAGCTGGTTGATGATTCTCATCATGGATGTTTCTATCTCTCCCTCTCCCTTTCTCTCTTCGAAATCAATAAAAACGTATAAATCATTTTTTAAATAAGCAATTCATGAGAAGATTGGGGAGAACTAACTTTTGGGTAAGGTTTATTTGCATTTGGATATTTTCTTTTCATATAATGAATTGAAATTACCTTTATTAATAAAAGAGAATAAGAAATTATACAGTATTGCAGACTTTTAGTTTTAAAAATCATTTCAACATTTCTCAAATGGGTATTACGTATACAACAATTTCTGTCCAACATATTGCAATACCGCCACCCTCTCGTTTCCTCTCATTCTCTTTTATGCTTTAGCCCAAACTAAAGTCTTCTCCCATTTTCACTAAACTCAAATCAATGTTTTCCCTTATTTTCCTTGGTCTCCATGTCCCTGAGTGCATATCAAGTGCATTTGACATTATTTTTAGTTTGATTTTAAGGATACTTTCTGGATGAATTATGCTAATAGTGACCAGAGATTAAAAGGGAATGGGAGTGGAACTTGTGAAAACAGGAAGGCAAAAGGAGAAAAAGAAGAATAGGTCCGGAGATGCTGGAAAAACTGAGAAAGTCCCATATGAAAATCCCTGTAAGATAGAGGGAGGAGGAATCAAACTTAACACCTGAGTGCTAGTAAACTAGGTGGCAAAGATTTAGTGGAAATCATGTAGATTCTGATGATAGATGAATGGTGTAACCATGGAAGCTTTTCTGAGAAATTCAGGGAGGGCTTGACCTTAACTTATATCTGGAGTTAGATCTTTGCTTTACTGTGGTTTTTACTATTAACTTTCTTAACGAGAAATCCATTCCACTACAGTTTGGTGTCTCTGGTTCTCAGTTTTATTATCTGTGCCCTAAAGAACCAAAGGGTAGAGAATTGTGAAGGCTTTTCTCCTCCAGCTTAAAGGTATTGTGGTCCTTTGTCCTGTGTGGTGGTGGTTCTGCCACTGGTTATCAGTGCTTGTTGGAGTACTTTAGTAAAGGTTTGATTCTGTGCTGTTTGAAGTTGCTCAGTGACTCTTTTCTGCCATTCTTCAGCCTGTAGGGATGGATGTACTGAAAATATCACATATTCATTGAGGCAGACAGCCCAGGAAGTGCTGTGGTAATTGAAATGCCACTTGCCTTTTCAGCTCTGAGAGGAGTTACTTACATTGACTCTTTTTGTTGAAGTAGAAAAGAATGGTTCGGTGACCTTGTGCACTATTTTGATTTTTAAATGGATTAGTGGGACAAGACAGACATAATGTAGAAATTTTAATAACTACCCAAGCCATTTCACTCCATCAGCAAAATGTAAGCCATGATAACGGACCATCACTGTTGGCACCATTGTCCAATATTTATTCAGGTGATGATGCTATGGAAGCCCAGGGCCACAACTCAGAACCTGGCAAACCACGTTCTCTTTTCTGCAAGTGTTCATTTCTAAGAAAGAGAGTTATGATATACTTGTACCAGGTATAATGGTTTACAGCACAGTTTTTTTATTTTAAAATAAATTTATTGGGGTGACATTGGTTAATAAGATTATGTAGGTTTCAAGTGTACAATGCTATAATACATCATCTGTATTATGTATTTACCACCCAAAGTCAGTTTTAAACCTTCATTAAATCCCAAGAACAACTTTATTGTATGAGTATTATTATCAATCTTAATTTTATAGGTGAGGAAATTGAGGCCAAGAGAGCTTATATAGCTATTAAGTACCAGAGTAAGTATTCAAATCCAGATGTTGTATTTCTAGTTTAAAAATGTGTTTAAGTCTATAAAACACTGCTTCCCAGGAATAGAAACTAGAAAGAAAAAGTAGAAACTCTGAGTAATAATAAAAAATTCGATAAGCAGAATAAGAAGTGCAGTTATTGAAGGTTAGAGGTATTTGAATATTGTTCTGCTGAAGGTGCTGGACTTCTCTGAATCCCCATAATAAGTTTTGGTACAAGCTGGACACTGCGTGACCACAGCTCCCTTTGCTTTCTCTGTCTCCATGGAATAGATGTAACTGTGGATAGGCATCCTCTCTCCAGCTTTCTAGATCTTATGTGTAGCTCTTAACCTGAGAAGGTTGGCACTCTAAGAGTTAAAGGAGAGAGAAATGTTCCCCGATGTGTATATAATGAGGATGGTGAACATAACATCAGCTCTGGCCAGGTGGCTCAGTTGGTTGGAGTATCATCCTATACACCAAAAGGTTGGACATTTGATTCCCAGCCAGGGCACATACCTAGTTTTCAGGTTCAATCCCTAGTTGGAGCATGTACAGGAGGCAACCAATATTTCTATTTCTCTCTCTCTCTCCCTCTCCCTCTCCCTCTCCCTCTCCCTCTTCCTCCCTCTCAACATATTCTCAGGTGAGGATTTTTTTTAAAAAAGGAAGTCTCAGAATCCAGCCTTTAGGTTCTGGGAGAGCAGCTCTTCACATACATGCATGCTCCTCTATTTTGAAGCTAGATCATTTTTCTGTTATTCAAAACATAAAAAAGCACAGTTATGTACAAAACATGCTTCAACTGTTTTTCTAAATGTTCATATCACTTAATTATGAGCCATATAATTGAGAATCAGAGACAAAAGACACTCTGGAGAGGCAGTATTGTGCAGTGTGTATGAGCATGGACTTTGGCAGCAGGACTGAATTCAAATAATCTCTTACTTACCAGCTGGGTTAACTTGGACAAGTTATTTAACCTATTCCCCCATCTGTATATAATGAGGATGTGCTAAGTGTGCTACATAATATCTGCCTCAAGTGTGTTGGTGTCAACTTGAAACAAGCTAATATGTGTAAAGCATTTACAACAGTGCCAACCCCAAAATAAGCAGTCAAGCACTCTTTGTTTCTGGCCATACAAGAGACCTATGTTTCCTCCTCAGTTTTAAAAATGTAGAACTGAACTTTCAAAATTCTTCTCAGTGAATTCTTTAACTAGCGATCTTGGTTTTATGTTCCACCATCAAATCCTCTTCTGCCAGACTCAGGACTTCACATGTATCTTAACATGTAATCTACTCAAATTTTGAGTAATCAGAGAATTCAACTTTTCAGAGGTACAAGTTTATAAAAGGGCCTAGTGACAAGAGGTTCTGAAAACCAGAAAGTGCTAGTGTTGCCATAAGCAGTCTGGATATTCTCAGAACTCCACATAAACAATACCCAGTATGACATAAATTCCTCTATATTGGGGACGAACTCTAATAATGATTACTACTGATGGGGCACGTGCTAAGTGTGCTACATACATTATCTCACTTAGTCTTTATATCAAACCTAAGGGGTAGATATTATCAGCTCACTTCTTCAGATGAAGAGAGGGATTCAGAGAGCTGAAGTAACTTGCTCAAGATCCCCCAACTGGCACTTTGTGGGGCTAGAAGTCTGACCCCATTGCATGTATTTTAACCACAATGTACAACTGAAACATGCAGCAAGCTAAATATTATTCTCCACTGACTTCACTTGAGATACTGTATACTCAGGGTGGCTTTAGAATTGAAACTTGTGTTGAGTCCTGATCTATTACTTGTGGCTGAACTTAACAATTCTGAACTAATTACATTTTCTGTAAAAGAGGAATAAAGGTATTTACTCTATAGGGACTTGGGGGGAATACTCTGAAATTATATAAGTACTTTATAGTTCAGTACTATATAAATTTGATCATGTAAAAGTATAAAAGTTTTGAAATGAGAGGCTGACAGTCTAAATGAATGAAAATAGTAACAAGGGTGTTCAGATTTTAATTATTTTATAATTAACTTTATACTTACACTACAGCCTGGCCTGCAGAGATTGGGCCAAAACCAGCTCTCCGACATCCCCTGAGGGGTCCCGGATTGCAAGAGGGTACAAGCCAGGCTGAGGAACCCCACAGGTGCATGATTGGGGCCAGGGAGGGACCGCAAGAGGGCTCCAGGGCATGTCCAACCCTTCTCGCCCCGTCCCAATCAGCCCAACCCCAGCAGCAAGCTAACCTACTGGTCAGAGCATCTTCCCCCTGGTGGTCAGTGCATGTCATAGCAACTGGTCGAACAGTCAAACAAATGGTTGGACACTTAGCATATTAGGCTTTTATTACATAGGATGTTTCAGAGTTTCTAATTGATATTCTTTTCCCTCTTCCATCTTACTGATTCACTTCATAAACTTGTATTAAATACTTACTGTAAAAAGGCATGTTTTATGAGCTGGGAATATAAAGATGAAATTAACATGGCACCTACATTCAAATTGCTTAAAAATCTAGGATAATAAGCAGTGTCTTTAAGAGGATGTTTGTTTTTATCCAAAATAGTGGCAAGGAAATTATGGTGGTGAGATGAGATTTTGTTTTGCTCACCCTCCATTTCCTTTCTTTCCTTTTTTTTTTTTTTTTTTTAATTCTACTCTCTATCATAACTGAGAAAAAAAATAAGATAACCAACTCACCATTTCATTTGCCCTCTACTCATTGTTTAGAAATAGTGAAGACTAAATGCTTTCAAGTTAGTTTTGACTGTATGTCAAGACTTTCGTGAAGACATGTGCTCATTTATGGATAGATACCTTTATCTGCAAATACCTTCCCAATGCTATGAAACATGAAGGTCTTTAAAACCATTAAGATTGTTAGTTCTGGCTGCAGATAAGCAGAATAAACAAACTCCTTTCAAGTGGGGACCAGTTCTGCTGCCTTTGCTGGTTTTTGAAGCTCAAGGAAATCACAAGTCTCAAACTGAGAACTTTCTAATGGGCTTCATTGTTTTGTGTCTAGTATTTCTCCCAGGTGCAGATAACATAATGTTTCTATGTTGGCGGTGAATAGCCTTTAATGGGTTTCTGATTTGTGTTAATCTTTCCACTTGTATATAATTAGTTATCTACTTACCCATCTTTTGGCCCAATACTGGCCTTAATAGACAATACACACAAGAAGTGTCTTTTCAATCTTAAATAATCAATCATTATAGAAGGGCAAGTACATCTTGAAAATGTTGTTGTTTACATTTTCATGGGGAAAGTTGATGGGTTTTCCTGTAAACTCACCAGTTTTGATGTTCTCCTCCCACCCAGTGGTTCTCAAGGAGTGATTGTCCACCCCACCCTGTCCCCCGCCCTGTCACCCAAGGACATTTGGTAATATCTAGAGACATTTTCCGTTGTTACAACTGCTACTGCCACCTACTAGGTAGAGACCTCAGGGGTGCTGCTCAATATCCTACAATTCACAGGGTAATGCCCTACAACAAAGAGTTATCTGACCCCAGCTATCTATAGTGCTGAGTTGAGTAACTCTGTAAGTCTAACCTTATTCTTATTTGAAAACTGTGGGAGATGTAATTGCTTTCTTTAAGGTTAATTCTGCCAGCCATAGTCTTGGGCAGGCGTCCTCAAACTTTTTAAACAGGGGCCAGTTCACTGTCCCTCACACCGTTGGAGGGCCGGACTATAGTTTAAAAAAAACACACTATGAACAAATTCCTATGCACACAGCGGTGGCAAAAACACCCGGCGGGCCGGATAAATGTTTTCAGCGGGCCGCATGTGGCCCACAGGCTGTAGTTTGAGGACCCCTGGTCTTGGGTTTTCTAGTGGCAGGATAAGCACAATCTTGTAAACTTAATTCATCAGCAAAGTAGAGGAATCAACACTTCACCCAATTGATTGTTATTTCAAAGTGAAACGAATCAGAACTTTTACTTTCTTTGACTTATTTGCTTTTATTTTTAATGTTCGTGTATATGTGAGTGCATGGGTTGGGTCACCACCATAATCTTCTAATGTTTAAGACCTCTAAAGTGTTAATATAGCCTTGGACAGTCAATATAGCCTTAGAAAGGTAGAGGAGTAACAAATCTGACCACTACTTGTTAAAGCACCAGAATTTGGGTGGTCACTGTGATTTATTCTTACTTTTCCCAGAATCGCCTTAAGGTTTTCTCACTGTAAGGTCTTTTCTCACACTATTCTACTCTTTTCTAACTATTAAAGTTCTACCCATACTTCAAGGCCCAGCTCTCTGTAAAGCCTTTCTGGACTAGCCCAAGAAAAAGTAATAGCTTCTTCCTTTTGGGGATTCCAGCACTCTTTCTGTGGATCTCTGTCAAAAAAATATGCATATTTACTTATTATTAGGTATATTTTATTAAAAATATATAGTGTTTCCCTGACTGGATGACTCAGTTGGTTAGAGCTGTGGTCGGCAAACCGCGGCTCATGAGCCACATGCGGCTCTTTGACCCCTTGAGTGTGGCTCTTCCACAAAATAGCACGTGCGGGCGCACACATACAGTGCGATTGAAACTTCGTGGCCCATGCACAGAAGTCGGTATTTTGTGAAAGAGCTGGTATTTTGTGGAAGAGCCACACTCAAGGGGCCAAAGAGCCGCATGTGGCTCGTGAGCCCCGGTTTGCCGAGCTGCAGTTTGCCGACCACTGGTAGAGCATCATCCCATACACCAAAAAGGTTGGGTTTGATTCTCAGTCTGGGCACATACCTAGATTGCAGGTTAGATCCCCAGTTGGGACATGTATGGGAAGCAATTAATCCATGTTTCTCTCTCACATTAATGTTTCTCTCTCCCTTCCTCTCTCTAAAAAAAATCAATAAAAACATATCCTTGGGTGAGGATTTTCTTTAAGTGGGAAAAAAAACCCCATATATAGTATCTTCTAGTGAATTTTAAATATTTTGCATTTTAAATGTAAGGGACTATTTTATATCTTTCATTTTCCTCATAGTATCTATGTACTGAACATGTGCTTAATTGGCATTCAGTAGATTGGGAGTGATTAGTGGATATTTGCAGGTTTTTCTTTCCCATGGAATTGAAAACCATAGTAAAGATAAAGGTATTACCAAAATAACATTCCTTATTGTGGAGGAACTGTGTGTCTACAACATGCTGAATAGAATTACTTATTGTTCTTCCTCATTTTGATTATCTCTCAAATATCCTCATATAGATTATTTCTGTATTTTACAACATCAGAAAAAGATAGTTTATTACCTAATGCTAGAAAGACAGCCACACCACCATGAATTATTCTGTTTTGTTTGGTATGTTTTAAAGCATATAGATTTTCTACAAACCTTTCCCACAGAATGCTTTTTCTTGTTATTGAAAACTCTGGAGGGAAGGAGGTGGAGGGTGAGAGGTGACAGATAAGAATTTAGATGTGTGTTTCTCACAGGGCCGCCAGTGGTGGGAGACTTTGACCTGGATCCCTAGAGCTTATCTCATATATTTGTGAATCATGTGGAGGAGGGAGCACATAGATTTTAAATTGTTAACTGTGACACAAACCACAGCAATGAAACAGAAAGCAAGGCACAAAGTTGTGCAATTCTGCATTTGGTTTTTTAGAAAACTTCCCTAACAATGTTCCTACCATAAAGAACAAATCAAAATATGATGAGGTAGACATTCTATATAGTCATGTGTTGAGATCACGGTTAAATACTAACATATTTCTTTGCAGTATTCCCTTGAAAGTGTTTTCATCTATGCTTTCCAGTTCACAAGTAGCTTTACTCTTCCCTTCTTAGTACTAAAAATTCCTTTAGACTGTTCAAATTTTCTTTTCCAAACAAAACATACAATTATACATTGCAGATGTGAATTCTTTAGATTAAAAATAGGATCATAGTTTAAGGTTTAAAGATAAGGTATAGGAGTCAAAATGTTTGCACAGTGTACTTTATCAATTATATATCATTTAATATCCCCAATGTGCTTACTCTGTTGCCTGCTATACAAAATAATTCTTGTTGAATTATTTTGCTCTTGAGAAAAACCTATTCATTTTCAAGACTCTCTACTTAATATTAACCTTGAAGTAAGCTTAATTTTACTAGAAGGATGTTGTAGTTATTAAGTCTGATATATCTGAAAAAGAGATTTTATTTTTGGAATATACCAATTACATCCTATTTCAAACAAACATATTTTTCAAATTCAGGAAGAGTATGTAAGAGATACATAGTAGGTCAAACATACTTAATGTAAACTTTTTGTATACTCTAAGACACAGAAGAATAATCTATATATATAAAAGGCTAATATGCAAAGTGTCCCCTTGGGTGTTCGACCAGGAGACCAGGAGTTTGATTGCTTGTTATGATGTGTGCTGACCACCAGGGGGTGGCACAGAGTGAAGGAAGGCCCTGGACGGCAACCAGAAGGCCCCAATCAACCCTGATCACCGGCCAGGCCTAGGGATCCTACCTGTGCATGAATTTCGTGCACCCGGCCTCTAGTCAGTATATAATTGAATCACAATAATGTAGCCATTTGACTTAATGATCTTAGATATTAAGACCTAATTCACTGAGAGACAGAATCAAGATGGTTTTATTGAACAACAGTTAAACATCTCATTTAACCACCTTCATTAGCCTCACTAATGTCTTCACACAAATTAAAAAAATAACATCCATTTTATTGTTTCTGTTACATTTTTCTACATAATTTACATAATTACATTATTTCTACTATATTTATTTTCTATAAAAACTTATACTATGTGTTTGTCTCTATATTGGGGAAAGCAGAGTGCTGTTGTTTATTTAAAATAAAATCCTCAGATTAAGTTTTATTCTGAATTTCCCTCTTCCAATCCAGAATTTTATATGACCTATCTCTTTATTTTATTCAATTTATTGTCATTTTGTTGGCTTACACATACAAAAAAAACCTGGAGAGAGACCCGATCTCTGGAAGGGCTGTGGGGAGCTCTTTTCAGTATTAATGTTTGCTATGTAAAAACCACATTTGAGTTATTTATTTATTTGTGCTGTGTAAGAGAGAGTCATTTTATTAGTGCCTCATCATACATGGCATTATTTTCCCACTACTTCTCAACAGATTTTTGGCACCTGAGGGTGGGAGTGACTGCAGAGGTAGTTGGGTTAGTGACCTGATGGCTGAAAAATTGCTGAGAATCTGATATGGATGATGGTGATACACAGGTGTTATCATCCTTCCTGGCTCGTGAGTGAAGACAAGAGACTATGACAGTGAGATTTCCATTTGTTTAAATGTATGCTGTAAAAATTGAATGTTTTTTTGCTGGAACCATTATATATATACAACCTGTCCATTAGTCACCTCATACATTTTATTATCACTTCATACTTTATTTTCTTCCTTTGACCTCAGGAAGATTCCCAAGTAATTCAAAAACCCATTAGTATCTCTGAACACTCACAAGAAATCCATAAATGATTTCTTAATGGTCATTGCTAACAGTATTAAGCAATCTTGGACTGGCTAGAAGTCATTGTATGGAAACTTCTAAAAAATCTTTAATATGAGAATTCTCTTATTCTCTTTTGTTAATACTAGCGTTTCCCTTTTGAGTATTTAAAAATAATACAAAATGTTTACCACTCAGTAAAACCAGTATGATAAATGGGAAAATTCCATTTTCACTCTCCATTATTACAGTATGTGGGTTGTTAAAATAAGGAAGTTGCAAAACTGCTATAATTTATAAAGAGGGCAAGGAATCCTTCTGATTATCCTCCCTCTTCCCACACTTCTGGTTGGTCCCTTGAGTAAGAACAGCTATAGACAAAGGGCTTAGTAATATTGAGTTTAGATATAGTTTCCAGCTCCTGTGGATACCTCTGCCACCTGAGAAATGAGCTTCAGTGCTATGGGATAGAGTATAGCATAGAAACAGGATTTAGAATAATGCAAATCAAGTTCAAATCCCAGCTCCACCATATTGTAGTTGTGTGCTCTTGCTTGGAAAGTAGGGATGGTGCTAACACTGACTTACATGGTTGTTAAAGAATAAATGAGATAATGAATAAAAATTCCCAGCACAGTTCCTGTTGTGCAGTACACAATCAATAAGGTTAATTGTTACTCGTATTCCTACCTCTGTGCCCAGCAAAGCACATCAAGAAAGACTTCTCATGGTCAAAGGGTAGGACTCCTGTGTGATGTGGTTGCTGCAGGAATATAGCAAGAAAGTTAAAAACAAATCTTCAAAATGAGACACCAGATTTTTCACTGAGGTCCACAGGGTAGGGAATGGTGCTGTTTAATGGGGCTTATTAAGAATCACAAGCAACTATACAAATAAAAGCTCATAGAGAGGTCTGCAGTTTTGTTCCCTGAGTTATGTTCACTATGGTCATTTAATTTGATACATTAGCAAGCTGGTCAAAGTGGAAGTTGCTGTCTCCAATGATCTCCAAAGTTACAACACTCCTGTTTAGAAACCGTAGAACTAATTCAAGGCAATTTGTCATCATAGAGTTATAAACACAACAAAAGGACCTTTTGAAGGCAGCATCTATTGCAATCCATAAAAGTTAGGCGTTTTCATCTTCCTAAGTATGTTTAAGCACAACAAGCACAATGAAAAGATTTGTCTAAATGCTTTCCACATTTATCAAGGGATGTAGGCATAGTGTGGTTAGTGGGGTGTCTTTAGGAGAATTTGTGTAATGGTAGCTTTTGCACTTCTCAAATTATATTAGGAACATACAGGCAGATGAGCTTCTATGAACAGACCACCATGTAGTGTCCATTAGACTAGTTACTCTTAGCAAGCCTATTGGAGATGTTGGGCAAAGGGAGAGACTATCACAGCAAAGGACCTGCCATGCGTTAGTAGATTGAAGCCTGGGAAAGAACCTGGCATTTTCTGATCCCAGCGTTTTTTGGCCTAGGACTTCCTCCTCTGGGTTTGTTCCTTCCTCAGTTACAGCATCAAAGAAAAGGCTCAGTGGCCCCACTACATAGGGAAGTAGGATAGCCTGGTGAGATGGTTAAGCATTCTCCACCTGAAGTCAAATTTCCTGGATTTAAAGTAAAACTTAGCCACTTTTATATCTGGAGTCCTTGGGAAAGCTTTTAGCATCACATATATATATGTATGTATATATATATATATACACATATATATATAATTGATTTTTTACAGAGAAGAAGGGAGAGGGACAGAGTTAGAAACATCGATGAGAGAGATCGATCAGCTGCCTCCTGCACGCCCCCCACTGGGGATGTGCCCGCAACCAAGGTACATGCCCTTGACCAGAATTGAACCCGGGACCCTTCAGTCCGCAGGCCGACACTCTATCCACTGAGCCAAACCGGTTCGGCAAGCTTTTAGCATCTTAACTCTACTTTCTCCATCTCTAAAATGAGGTCTACCTCATTTATTTTTGTGGATTAAAAAGTAAAGAACTTAACACATTTATTGGAAGATTTGGGATGCTCAGCAAATTACGGTTTTTGTTAATATTTGGGGGATATTTTGGGTTCCATATCAGAAAGCTAATCTAGCTAGATAAAATTTTATCTGAGTAAATGTAGAAGCTAAAGTACTGGTATCCTTAAGCAAGCAGAGAGCGAAGAACATGGAGAAGTATGCCCTAGCCAACACTTGGGGCTGGAAGAGTAGTGGCACGAGGCCATAGTGTCTAAGAAAACCAGCAAATCAAACTTAATTTGTGGGCACCTTGGATGCTCAGTAGAATAATGAGACATTGTCTATCAGCCCAGCAAAGCCCCTTTGTCTAGGACCTTGGATACTGTTATGGGCTGGATTGTGTCCCCCTCAAAATTTATTTGTTGGAGTCCTAATCCCAGTACCTCATAATGTGACCTTATTTGGAGAGAGTGTCTTTACAGTGGTAATCAAGTTAAAATGAGTTTTAGTAGGTTAGGCCCTAATACAGTATGACTAGTAGCCTTATGAAAACGGGGAAATTTTGATACAGCGATATAAAGAGGGGGAGAATGCCCTGTGAAGGTTCACAGGGAGAAGACAGCAATCTATAAGCCAAGGAGAGAGGCCTGGAGCAGACCCTTCCATCACAGACCTTAGAGGAACTAATTCTGCTGACACCTTGGATTTCGGAATGTGAGGCAACAAATTCCTGTTGTTTATGCCACCCAGTTCACTAGCAGACCAGTGCAGATACTTAATAAAAAGTGGAGTTGGGCTCTAGCCAGTTTGGCTCAGTGGATAGAGCGTCGGCCTGCAGACTGAGGGGTCCCACGTTCGATTCCGGTCAAGGGCATGTACCTTGATTGAGGGCACATCCCCAGTAGGGGGTGTGCAGGAGGCAGCTGATTGATGTTTCTCTCTCATCGATGTTTCTAACTCTCTATCCCTCTCCCTTCCTCTCTGTAAAAAAATCAATAAAAATATATTATTAAAAAAATGCACTTAAAAAAAAAGTGGAGTTGGAGAGGATATTGGTGGTGCAGGTAGTGGGATGTGAATAAGCTAGGCCTCCCTGGATTTAAGTCACAGTCACAGACACGAAGCCAGGAAAGGTATTCAAGGGAGTTGCCAGTTTGAATGTGGTTTGATCCTGTTAGGGCACAGGGAAATCAGGATCCCAGAACCTTCCTTTCCTTTAGTTTTCCAAGGGCTTTCTAGAACAGTGGGAATAACCTTCCTATTTGCTTTCCACTTGGAGTCAAAAGCACACTGAGGACTCAACATATTTAGGTAGGAACTCATATTTGGCTTGAGACTAATAGAAAGGGGAAGATATGAACCTTACTCCTAATTTTCCATATTTGTAAATCAAACTCAGATGATAGCAAACAACAAATAGAAATATTTGCACTTTTGTTTTGAATTATACAGGCCACTGAAGTTATAGATAACAAAATTCATGCACTTGGGGTGGAGGGGTCCCTCAGCCTGGATTGCGAGAGGGCGCAGGCCAGGCCAAGGGACTCTACCATGCACGATCAGGGCCGGGGAGGGATGCAGGAGGGCTCCAGGGCATGTCCAGCCTGTCTCGCTCAGTCCGATTGACCAGACCCCAGCAGCAAGCTAACCTACTGGTTGGAGCCTCTGCCCCCTGGTGGTCAGTACACATCATAGCAACTGGTTGACAGGTCGACCGTCTGCCCCCTGGTGGTCAGTGCATGTCATAGCGAGCGGCCTTAGCATATCATTAGCACAGTGGTTCTCAACCTTCCTAATGCCGCAACCCTTTAATACAGTTCCTCATGTTGTGGTGACCCCCAACCATAAAATTATTTTCATTGCTACTTCATAACTGTAATTTTACTACTGTTATGAATCGTAATATAATATCTGATATGAAGGATGTATTTTCATTGTTACAAATTGAACATAATTAAAGCATAGTGATTAATCACAAAAACAATATGTAATTATATATGTGTTTTCCGTTGGTCTTAGGTGACCCCCATGAAAGGGTCATTCGACTCCCAAAGGGGTCGCGACCCACAGGTTGAGAACCGCTGCATTAGCATATTATGTTTTGATTGGTTGAATGGCCGACCGGACGACCACAGACTTAGCATATTAGGCTTTTATTATATAGGATTGTACAAAAGTAATTAGTAGCATGTTCATCCAGAATTTGTCAGAGGTTTATTGAGCGCTTACTATATATTAGGCTCCACTGACTTGAGGGCTTCAAAGGCAGAAAAGACTTGGTTCCTGTCCTCGTGAGACTTACAGTCTAGAGAGGGATGCTGGCGGGTAAACAGAAGGCACAGCAGACTGTAACAGTTGCTGAGTAGCTCAGGGATGCTTTGAGAACACATAGTAAGGACATTATCCCAGCCTGGAGGGGATTGGAGAGCCTATGAAAGGCTTCAGGAATAGATGACTCCTGAACCAAGTCTAACAGGCCCTCCTAGCTAGGTGAACAGAGGTGGAGGGAAAAGAGAGGACAACCCAGAGAGCGGGCATAACACAGGCAGTGTAATAGGGAAATGAGAGAATACGGCACATCTACAGTAACCGCAAATGATTTTTTTTTAAAGAAGGTGTTAGAGAAGGAAGGAGGAAGCATGAGCAGTTATTAGAGGGTAGGGTAGGATAGAGGAAAGGTTAGTTGTAAGAAAAAAGAAGTGCAGTAGCCACATGGAGTAGAAAATGAACTAATATGGGAGAGTTTATTCACTCATTCAGTAAAAATTTATTGAAATTCTGGTTATGTTTGGATGAGGGGATAGAGTGGTCATTTTTAACCTCATGGAAAAGGCCTACATTCACCTTTTGGCTGTGTCATTTCCTTGCTGTGTGCATTCTGAGCAAGTCACTAACCTGAAGTGGGAGACCTGAAACTTAATTCCCTCATTGGCAAAATGAGCTAAACCATGGTCACTCATTCTAAAAGATTCTGCCATGAACAGTGAGAAGAACATGTTCTAGTTGTGATGGGTAGAATGTGGCATTTCCCCACCATCCTAACTCAAAGTACCTGGGGCTTGAGTATACTGAGTTAGTAATTCCATGTTGGGAAAAGAGTGTTCAGCTAGCAGTCCCATTAGGCAGCAATCCCCTTCTCCCAGAGTAATAAAAGTCACACATTTATGACTTGTATGAAATAAAAACCGTGAGCTTTGGTTGTTTCTGTGAAAAATCTGTCATGTCTCTGTGGAAACTGGTTTTTATCACTCAAAAGGTTACTGTAATAACTGTAGACTTTTTTACACTCGTTCTTCCCTCAAGAAACAATCAGACTTTTACATCTTAGTTTATAAGCAATTATGACTCAATTGTGAAAATATTGAGTGTTGAGAGGAGAGAAACATGGCTGGCTCTGGAAAAAAATACCAAGCACACAGAATTTGTGCTGGTATCCCCTTTCCTCCCTGGTCATGCTAAATGTCCCTTATTTCTTTCTCTACTTTAACTTGTCTTCTCATCTAGTTTGATAGCCAATGAATGACTGATGCTTATCAGCCATGAATTATGAATTTAATAATCTCTTGTCTCCCTTACAGTTATACACAAAGAAGATATAATTATCCTCTTTTAATAGGTAAGGGCACTGAGACTTTGTAATATGAGATAACTTTCCCAAGACCATCTAACTGATAAGTGCCAGAGTTAGGATTGGAACCTAGGTCTGGTTTCCCATCAGCTCTCCCTTGTTTTTATTCTCTCTCTCTCTCTCTCATTGTCTGGTCTCCAATGAGTATGCTTATTGTAGGTATCAGTTTGGCACTTGTATCAGTGTTGATATATAAAAAGGTGTCAATCTTGATTTCTAAACAATAGTTCATGCTCTGTCATGGAGTTTACCCTGCCTCAGTGGTTACTGCCTTTGCATATAAGTTTGGGGGGAACTAAATCTCTTCTTTCTGCCATAACTTTAGGTATCAGTCTCCCAACATGTGTATTTATAAATCAATTAAATATTATTCTGATGGGGTAAGCATTTGCTATTTTATTTTATTTGGTTTTAATGAGAGGATTACTTTGCACAAATTTTGAAGACAAGTATCTTTCTCTATTGGAAATGATTATAAGCCAAAGTCAGAAAAATAATTTGTGAAGTAGATGATAAAAAAAGCAGTGACAGATTGAGGCTCCACATTGACATTTCATAAGGCCATCAAGAGAAAAGGAAGTGTGGGGGCACAGAACACATAGCAGTCAGCCAGGAGTATTTTTGTGGCCACACGACTTAACATTCTGGTGGAGGAATCAGAACAGAAACAGAAACAGAATAACTGGAGAAACCACAATAAAAATCTCTCCTCCCTGTCCCCAACCTCAGCAAATGGTATTTAACAAATAACAGCTGATGAAACAAGCCTAAAACCAGAAAGAGGAAATCAGGTTGGGGCCCTTGTAGAAGGTATTGCTTAGCATGCTCTAGCATTGTTTAGCTCTGTTCCACCAACTATTCCTCTTATTTTCCACCCAAAAATGTTACCTCTCCTCTCTCAGTTCTGTACATTAGCCTAAATCCACTAACCTGTTGGGAAAGAAGCAGCATCTCATGGGCCTGTTGTCACTTTGGAAGATGTTCCCTAGGATGAAGCTGTCCACACCAATTGAAAGGACACTCAGCGTTCACCAAACCTGTTCCCCTGTTTATGGTCAGCCATCTCCCTCCTTTATCTTGGCAATATGGCTGATTTTCAGGGGATTCTCCCCATTCTAAGGAAGCCAAGACTGCCTCTCCTCTTTAAGCACCCGAGGAGAGTTTACCTCAACTTGACATTGCCAGGGATCTGGACACCGAGCTCCAAGCCCTAGGATCTTGGTGTTGGGAAGGGGTCTGCACAGTATTGTATGTACATCACCAAGGGGCCTCTGAACACTTCAGGGTGAAGAGTTCAGCTTTACAGTCTGACCAGTAGAGGTGATCTGAATGTTTTCTGCTTGCCCCTAAGTAAGTCTTTTCATTCTGGCATGAAGGACTGTCAAAAGATTTCCTTCCGTCTGACTGGTGTGGCTCGGTGGTTGAGCATTGATCTATGAACAAACAGGTCCCAGTTCAATTCCCGGACAGGGCACATACCCTAGTTGTGGGCTTGATCGTCTCCAGTGTGGAGCAAGCAGAAGGCAGCTCTCATCATTGATGTTTCTATCTCTCTCTCTCTCTCCCTTTCTCTCGGAAATCAATGAAAAAAAAAAAAAAAAAAAGATTCCCTTCCTTCTTGTTCTTGCTCACCATTGTAGTTGGTACATGTTCATCTGCACCTCCAGCCCCGATTCTACAGCCTTCTTGTCTCACATTGCCAACCCCTATTATGTCTATTAGAAATTTCAATTATATCATGGCCAAATCAAGTCCTTTACCTTCCCTGCTCAACTGGGTGGTCTGTTTCTGAATCTTTCCCAAGTCTGTTAAAAAAAAAAAAAAGTAATCTTTGACTTGCCTGCCTGCAAATTTCTCTCCCTCCTGTTCTCTTCAATATCAACCCAACTAGGGAAAAAAAGAAAGAGAAAGCTATTACTTCTACCTTCATAGTACATCTGGTCTTAATTAATGATTTTCTGTCACTGATACTCTCCCAGCCTTTTATACCTGAGAACTGTAACCATGTCCTAGCTCAGTGGTTCTCAACCTTCCTAATGCCGCGACCCTTTAATACAGTTCCTCATGTTGTGGTGACCCCAACCATAAAATTATTTTCATTGCTACTTCATAACTGTAATTTTGCTACTGTTATGAATCATAATGTAAATATCTGAATTGCAGGATTTATTTTCATTGTTACAAATTGAACATAATTAAAGCATAGTGATTAATCACAAAAACAATATGTAATTATATATGTGTTTTCCGATGGTCTTAGGCGACCCCCAAAGGGGTCGCGACCCACAGGTTGAGAACTGCTATCCTAGTTGATAGTGCTAGGACTTTTTCCCTCTAATCCTTCTGCATATCATGCAGTCACACATTCCTCAAGGCAATGTTTTCCTTGGGGACATCCAGTATCTCCTGAATCACCTCCAAATGCTTTGCTCATTTTTAAGGTGTTATGTAACCTTCTTTAAATCTATCAAATTTCATTTCCTGTGTCCTTAAACATAAATTAGTAAGGCTGATATTACTTTCACCATTTGAAATGTCAGCTCTTTGTAGCTGATAATCAAGAAATGCTTATTGATTTTATAATATTCTAAAATACCTAATTTCCTTCTTGACCAGCTGTAGTAGGCAGAGTAATGGCCCCCTAAAATGTTCACTTCCTAAATCCCTAGAATCTATAAATATATTATATTATATTATATTATATTATATTATATTATAAAAGGACTTTGCTGATATGATTAAATATCTTGAGATGGGGAGACTATCCTGGACTCTCTATTATCACAAAGATCCTTCTAAGAGGAAGGTCAAAGTCAGAGAGGAGATGTGATCTCAGAAGCAGATGGAGAGGGGAGGAGGGAGGGAGAGAGACAGAGAGGTGGGAAGAATGAGAGGGAAGTTTGAAGGTGTGATGCTAATGGCTTTGAAAATGGAGAAAGGAATGCAGGTGGTATTTAGAAGCTGAATAAAGGCAAGGAAACAGATTATTTTCTAGAATCTATTCTAGAAGCTCCTGAAAGAAAGCTTACTAAGAGTCACAAGCAACACTATAAACATAAAAATTCATAGAGAGGTCTGCAGTTTTGTTCCCTGAGTTATTATGTTCAGTATGGCATTTAATTTGATACATTAGCCCTGCTGACACTTTTATTTTAGGACTTCAGACCTTCAGAACATTAAGATAATGCATTTGTGTTGTCTTAAGCCAATAAGTTGTAGTAATTTGTTCCAGCAACAATAGGTTTCTAATGTACCTGGGTAAGGCACAACCAGTGGCAAGTCTTTAGCAACGAAGTTGATTATGTAATCAATTTCTGGATGGAAAGCAAAGTTAATAAAATAGTTGAAGGAAAAGAGATTTACCTGATAGGGTAAATGCTCACTTACCTGATAGGGTCATAGTGTACTTATTTCTAGCTTCAAGTATCACCTGCATTCAGCTAATGCAGCCTGACTCTAAATCAGTGGTTCTCAACCTTGGCTGCACATTAGAATCACCTGGGAATCTTTTCAAAATCCTGATTTCTGGGCCTCATCCTCCAGAAATTCTGTTTCTTTGTTACTAATGTTGTGGCCCCACCCCATAACAACTGTACCTACCTCTGTGTGCACGTGTTGCACATTTCACAATTGGGCATAAAAGTAGAACTGTGGGTAGGGCCAGTGCATATAGTGGGTCAATGAAAACTCTTGCTTGCTTACAGTTTTTCAAGCTATTTTCAAGGTCCAGTAATACCATGTCATTTCATTTATTAATCAAAAATAAGGATTTGCCTTTGTGACCATATGAAGAACTCTGCTCAGAAACCTCTACATACTTTTCAACTTCTTGGGGTTCAAAGTTCAAATTTTTCAAGGTTGTCTGAATTTCTTTGGAGAGAAATAACCTTCACACACAAAAAAATGTTTTTAATTAAGAGTCTATTTCATTGTTAATAATATTCTAGAAAAGCTCATGTTCTACATGCTGTTTTTCTCATCATTTGTGTTGTGGTTTTGTTTCTCAAAAAGTTCAAGCTAAATCAACCCAGATACAAGTAATAAACTTTCAGTAACTTGTGAACTTTCCATACTCTCTAACATTTAAAAAAATTTCTCTAGGAATAAGCGGTCAGATGTTGGCATAATTCCACAACTTGTTATATTCTGCTATACTGGGTAGGAAGTTTGAAATGTTATTTGTAGCCACTTACTCCTCATAATTGCTAACAGTTATTGAGCACTTACTGTACATGAGACTCTGAACTAAGCATTTCACATCTGTTGGCATGTGTGATTCTCAAAACAGCTCTGTGATATAGTGTGGTGGCTTGATTGTATTAATAGCTCCGGTTTTTCACATATCCCCTGTCAGTCTGTTTGGGCTGCTATAAAAAAAAATGCCACAGACTAGGTAGCTTATAAACATCAGAAATTTAGTTCTCAGTTCTGGAGACTGGGAGGCCAAAATCAAGACACCAGTACAGTCATGTTCTTAGTTGAGGGTCCTCTTCCTGGTTCATAGCTGGCACCTTCTCGCTGTGTCCTCACATGGCAGAAGGGGCTAGAGATCTCTCTGGACTCTTTTATTAGGGCACTTAATCCCATTTTTTGTTTGGGGGGGAAAAACCATGATGGCATCATTTATATAATCAACCTACGTATAGTTTATTCAGTGTCTGTCACTATTGTGCATTGGTTCAGAAAAATATTATCATTTTGGCATGGTTGTGTTTTAAGGTAATGACACCATTGGCTTACTTCAATTAGCATCATGGCCAAGGAACACATTATGTTAAACAGTGAGGTTAATAATTATTTCTTAAACAACAGACATTGATGGCTTCTGGGGAAGCTATTAACAGCAGCTCTATTTCACCTGTGCCTGTTTAAGAATGTTATAATAATTTTAGCCATTAATATAGTATTTTCAATCAGGAATGATATAGAAAATGCTTTGCTTCAACCCTTTCTGTCCAATTGCTTTTTCATGACTTTCTCCTCCAAAATTAGAAATAAAATCAAAGCCCAGTCATTATGTGGGATCATGATGCTATAGATTAGGCTTCCTTTTTTTAAAAATCTGTATCTCAAATTGGGATGGTTTTAGAAGATCAGCTTACAGTATAATGGAGAAAGTAAGAAGCTACTTATCCTTTTGAAGTTGGCAGGTAAGTTGATTGCCTGTAACTCTGAGTGCTATTCAAAACCAACAAATTTTGCTTTCTGATTATAATACATATTCATTATAGAAAGCTTTGGAAGAAAACACAAAATTACAAAGAAAAATAGTAAAAAATAGAGAATGATGCTTTATTGATAGAGTTAATTCTCCTCATTTTTATTTTAAGACCATGTGTTTTGTTGGTATTTTCAGGGACAGTCTACTGTTGCCACTGTTATTAGCCTGTGCCAGTGCTGCCTGCCAGTCTGGACTGGTTTCTTTCCCTCTTATCTGGCATCTATTTCAACAGCCACTACACTCATGGTTGACCATTAGGAGGGCTCATCTATCATGTGAACTCATCCACAGTTTGGTTTTGTGCATAATCCTGCATGGGACTGTCTTCTGTCCTACTCTGAATATCCCTCCCTAAGATCCTTGGATTACAATGGGCATTCCTCCAAAGTGAGGGGACTTCTGTGGGCAGGTAGCTCCTCAAGTCCACCAGTCTGGATGGTCAATTTGGGTGTAAAATCAACTAATCTCATCGATCTGCAGCCCAAGCCAATCATCTCCTTTGCTAGTTTCTATCCAAGCCTTCTTCTTCATCTCCTTCTCAGAAAGTTCTGCTCATTAAGAGATTTCATAAACTTCACTCCATCTTTATCTTCCATGTGACCTCTTAGCTAGTTTCTTAGGTCTCTGAGGGAGAATTCAACTGCTCTCAGGGAACACTGGGTTAGCATGATATAATAATGAATAGTTTATACTTGACACTGTGCCTGGCACAGTGAAAACTCAAACTCAATGAATGTTAGCAAATATAATAATTTGTAGTAGAAATTTCAAGTTGGAGGATTCATGTATCATCCAAATGAATATGCAAGGGTTGGCAAAAATAGGTTTACAGTTGTGAGTATGTAAAACGCAGTCTATTCTTGTATTATTATTTATTTATTATTGTATTATTTGTTTGTATTACATAAACTTACTTTCTTCCATCCCTGTATATTCAGTATACAATTAGAAATACAAAAACAGATTTAAAAAATACATAAGCATTTAATTAGCTGAGAATTACCTTAAAATTATCTTACCCAGCCTCCTTTAATGGCTTGAATAATCCTAGAGAGCCATTGCCATGGCTGGCAAAACTCCATTGGTCTATGTACTTTCATCTTTACTCAGAAGACATACATGACTAATGTTCATTCTTTTTTAAAAAAAATTCTTTATTGATTAAGTTATTACATATGTGTCCTTATCCCCACATTACCCCCATCACTCCCACTCTAATGCTCATTCTTTAATAATCTATGGTGTCCAACAAAGAAAAATGTGCAATAGGTTTAGAATTGATTAATTTAATTTAGCTGCTGAGTTGTACATTTTCTGAGAGCCAAGAATGTACTTTACTCATCTATCTAGCTTCTGAAGCTCCTAAAAATAGATAGGTCTTTAATAAATAGAAGACCTAAAAATAGATAGGTTTTTAATAAGTATTTAGTGAGTGAATGAACCCATTCAATTTATTGATATTGTTAAACTATAATCTGTTTTTAGGCACAATTAAGCAGATTCTGTGACATAGTCAGTGCATTAACAGTGACACTTTTAACATTGGGATAGAAACACCCTCCGGATATGTGAACATTAACTAACTTGATTGTCTTTGGACTTCAGTGCTGTTTTTGTTCATTTTTGTGCTTCATACTTCAGGTTATACACATGTTCATGCTTGAGGTAAAAAAAAAATACCAGGCATCCACCCATATTCCAAGTGAAGTCCATTGTATACATTGGAGAATATCACAGGGGTGGGTTCTTCTAATATAATTTCATCAGATTAAACATCGTACATTTTGTCTTATATTGTAGCTGGCTTTCTTGGTTACAGGCACACAGAATATCCCTTTCGCAAACAAGCTCTGTTTCTTGTAACTCACCATCTCCTTTTTGATTCCTTAATTCCACTGGCAATTTGGAGCAGCCTGCTTACTCATGTTGTGTCTGCAGCTCTGGAATCTTAGCCCTTGAGTCATGTAATTTTGGAAATCTTTGCTTTCTGTCTTATATATTAACAGCAATCAGGTAGCCCCTTAAGACCTTCTTGGAAATATCCCAAAATACCTTGGTTTTTATTTTGTATTTAGTTTGAAGGAATTCCAGTTAAGTTAGCCTTGGATTCCTAAATTTGATGGGCTTCCCAACTGAAGACAGACTCAGAGATCTCTAGTTTGGCAAACCAGCACCATTGGCGGCAATTTGTGGGTTTCCTAAATGTCACACAATCAATTTGTGATACCAAGATTCCAAAATCACAATTTAACTTTTTATTCCAAGGAAAACTTTTCTTTGCTACAAATATTTAGTAATAGTAATTTTTTTCCTATTCAGTTTATCAATGAAAGGATGGATTCCAAAGTAGAAAAGGAAAGGATTAAAGATTTGTTGAATATAAGTATATTTTAATGAGACTGTAGCAATAATTGAGGAATGGAATTTATAGAACATTTTTAAATAAATATATTCAATACATTCTTATTAACCTTCTACACAAAGGATACATAACTAAGTCATTAGGAAAGCAAGAGTGACTAAGACCCACTTTTTTAAAGAAGCACTGTCTAGTTGGAATAGTAGACAAGTAAATAGACAATTTCAATAGAGTGTAAGTGCTACATCAGGAGTAATACTGAATATGATAAAAACACAAAGAGGAGGCCTCCTGGAAGATGTTATATGTACGCTATAATAAAAAAGAGGGAAGTAAATTAGCCAAGAAGAGAGGAATGCATTTGAGCACTCTAGGCAGAGGAAGCAACTGTACAAAGATTATTCTAAGCAGTGATGGACTTATCTTAGAAGATCTCCCACATACCTTGCTAGTTATGGTAGATTATAAAAATGGTCACAGATTCTTCCCTTCTTTGTATCCAAGCCCTCACAAAGTGAGATTACACATCTTCCCATAAAGAGGTGGAGTACATTTTTTTACCTCTTGAATGTGGATAGGCTATGTGACTTGCTTTGGCTAAAGGGACATAAGCAAATGTGATACTAGCAGAGATTTGACCAGTGCTTATACATTGGACCCTGCCTCTTGCTGAGCTAGAGCCCTGAGATCATTGTGCTTATGAACCTGAGCTACCTGCTCTGGGAAAGAGATTCCCTGGTGGAGAACTGAGCCATCCTGACCAACTGCCAAATATGTGAAGGAAGCCGTCTGCAGGAAGAAAAATAAGCCCTCTCCCCTAGGTCCTTAGTCCCCAGAACCTAGGAGTATGGTACCTTATATGGCAAAAGAGACTTCGAAGATGTGATTAAATTAAAAATTTTGAACAGAGATTATTCTGAGTTATTGGGGGGGGGGGGGGTCATTGTAATCACAAGGGTTCCTATGAGAGAGAAAGAGACAGAAGGATCAGAGTTAGAGAAGGAGATGTGAGAATGGAGATTTGAAGAGGCTTCACTGCTAGCTCTGAAAGTGGAAGGAGGGCCATGAGCTGAGGAATGCAGGCAGCCTCTAGAACAGCGGTTCTCAACCTGTGGGTCGCGACCCCTTTGGGGGTCGAATGAACCTTTCACAGGGGTTGCCTAAGACCATCGGAAAACACATATATAATTACATATTGTTTTTGTGATTAATCACTATGCTTTAATTATGTTCAATTTCTAACAATGAAATTGGAGGTCACCGCAACATGAGGAACTGTATTAAAGGGTCGAGGCATTAGGAAGGTTGAGAACCACTGCTCTAGAACCTGGAAAAGGTGAGGAGACAGATTTTTCTTTAGAGAATTCAGAAGGAATGCAATTTATGCTGATATCTGAGTTTAGCCCAGTTGAGACTTGTGACATTCAGAACTATGAAATCATAAATCTGTGCTGTTTTAATAAGTTTGTGGTAATACGTTACAGCAGCACTAAGAAACTAACATACTCTGCTAGATCATCGAGCTGACAGCCAACCTGTTAGCTGCCCATAGATACTTGGCAGAGCCCAGCAGAGATCGGTTAAGCTGGTACAGAGCAGAAGAGTCACCTAGACTACTACAGGATAGTAAATGATACTAAACAGCTGTTGTTCTAACTCACTAAGTTTTGGGTGATTTTTTACACAGTATGCTGATTTACTGATCTGTAAGTTCAAAATTAAAAATGTAAATCAGTGCTGGCTGGGTGATTCAGTTGGTTGAAGCGTCATCCCATACACAAAAAGGTTTCAGGTTCGATCCCTGGTCGGGGCGCATACCAGACAACCGATCAATGTTATATTTCCTCTTTCTCTCCCTCTCCCTTCCTCGCTCTCTCTCTCAAAAAAATAAATAAGTAAATTATTTAAATGTTCATACTACCCAAAGCAATCTATAGATTCAATGCGATTTCTATCAGATACCAATGGGGTATTTCACAGAACTAGAACTAATATTCCAAAAATTTATATGGTACCACAAAAGATCTTGAATAGCCACAACAATCTTAAGAAAAAAGAACAAAGTTGGAGGAATCATGCTACCTGATACTAAACTATACTACAAGGCCATAGTAATTAAAAGAGCATGAAAACAGACATATAGATCAATGGAACAGAATAGAAACCCCAGAAATAAACCCATACCTTTATGGTCAATTAACATTTAATAAAGAAAGCAAGAACATACAATGGTTTAACATAGTCTATTCAATAAATGGTGTTGGCAATATTGGGCAGATACATGCAAAAAATGAAACTAGACTAACTTCTTATACCATACATAAGAATAAACTCAAAGACTTAAATGTTAGACTCAAAACCATAAAACCCTAGAAGAAAATATAGGCAGTAAATCCTCAGACATTTCTCGTAACAATATTTTTTCTGACATATTGCTTCTGGCAAGGGATACAAAAGAAAAAATAAACAAATGAGACTAAATCAAACTAAAAAGGTTCTGTATAGCAAAGGAAACCATAAAAAATGAAAAGACAATCCATTTAATGGGAAACCATATTTGCCAGTGATACATCTGATAAAGGGCTAATTTACAAAATTTGTAAAAAAAAAAAATTGTAAAACTCAACACCTAAAAGACAAACAATCCAATTAAAAAAATGGGCAAAGGATCAAAACACTGCTTCAAAGAGGATATGCAGCTAGCCAATAGACTTATAAAAAAGATATTCAACATCACTAATCATCAGAAAAATGCAAATGAAAACCCCAATGAGATATCACCTTATACCTGTCAGAATGGCTATCATCAATGAATCAACAAACAGTAAGTGCTGGCGAGGATGTTAAGGAAAAGGAACATTTGTGCACTATTGGTGGGAGTGCAGACTGGTGCAGCCACTGTGGAAAGCAGTATGGAGTTACCTCAAAAAATTAAAAATGGAACTGCCTTATGGCCCAGAGACTACACTACTGGAAATTTATCCAAAGAAACCCAAAACAGTAATTCAAAAGAATATTTACATCCCTATGTTCATTGCAATGTTATTTACAATAGCCAAGATTTGGATTAAAGATTTTAATCTGCACAAATGTCTATCAGTAGATGAGTGGATAAAAAAAGCTGTGGTACATTTACGCAATGGAATATCACTGTACTGTAAAAAAGAAGGAAATCTTACCCTTTGTGACAGCATGGAGAGAATTATGCTAAGTGAAATAAGCCAATCAGAGAAAGACAGGTACCCTATGATTTCACTCATATGTGGAATCTAATAAACAAAATTAACTACAGCAAAATAGAAACAGACTCATAGATAGAGAGCATGCTGACTGCTGTTGTGGGGATTGCTGGGAAGGGTTGGAGGGATAGAGCAAAAAAGAAAAAAGGAGAAAAAACTTATGGACACAGACAACCATGTGGTGATTGCCAGTGGGAGGGGGTGAGGGGTGGAGAAGGGATAGGGGGGATAAATAATGATGTGTGAAGATTTGACTTGGGGTGGTGAACACACAGTACAGTGTATAGAAGCACCTGAAACCTGTATAACTTTGTTAAACAGTGTCACCCCAATAAATTCAATAAAACAAAAACTAGCTAGGCCTGGTTTGTGTTACTGCTATACTGTGAGCTCCATGAATGCAATTTGAGAAATCCTTTTCATTACTCACTTGTTATAAATGTTAGCTACTCTGATATTTTGGAAGCATGATAGGAAAGACATTTGCTTATCTCTAGATTTATCTTTTAAATTTCTGGCATTTTATAGACACTTAAAAGAAAGCTTCTATGTTGATTATTATTTCATTGAAACAAGTCACATAAGCCTAGAACTGTTTACAGAGAGTCTCCATGCCTAAGATCATTACTTGTCTTGCTCTCTACTCAGCTAAGACTAAGTCATCTCTATGGAATGCCAAAGGAAGACATTCTATCCTTTGTTAAGGGACTTGACTGACCACAGTTATATTATTATGCCTATGTCTGTTGAAAAATTCCAGGGAAAGTTAGAAGGAATCACATGGGATTTTGGCTTGAATCAAATGAAACCAGTTTGGAATGTAAAAGCAAAGAGAATTTGAGCAGTGAAAGAAATTTCACAACTATTAAAATATCAATTTTACTGTGAACTTTTTCCTTTTTTGGATGTCCTATAATTTGTACATACAGTGGTATACTTTTTAGAATAAGGATCTTGGTGTTGCAAAACATAACTTGTGTTACATGATATCTAGTTGCTTTAAGTCCCAGTACTGTATTATATCAATTTTCTATATTATATAGATATATTTTTTTTACCATCACTATTATACATGCTTCTTGGGATCTATGGACATCAATTCTATGATACTGTCACCATAATTATTAATTTTCTGCCCCTCTTTCTTTCCTCTCCAGCCACCAGTTATTCTCTGACCCTGAGTGGATGCAAGACCTACCTTCACTGCTTTACCAGATAGGCTACTGAACATTGTGGAAGTAAAATTGTATAAGCACACACTGAAACTACTGCAAGGTTAGTAATTTCAAGTTCAGCTGGGCTCTCACTGCCACGTGGCAACCCTTTTACTTGATGCTGGTTAATAGCCTGAACTCTCTCTTTTTAGTAGATAACTTCGCTTCAACCTTGACAAAGAAAATAGAGGCTGTCAGATGCTAATATTTTCCCTTCCCTACCTTATAAAACTGCCCATAGTAACATCCATTCTACTTTTTTGTTTTAAGGGAAAATGAGCTGCTATTTATTAGCTATGTGCTACATATCCCCAGCCAAACCTCTCCCCTGAACTCCAGACTCACACTTTTTATTGCCTACTAAACATCTCCATTGGGTATCAAATAGGCTTCACAAACTCAACATGTTCCAAACAAAACTCCTATTCTTCCTTGGCAAATTGTGCTGTTCCATTGTATTCCCCATGCCAGTTAATGGTGACGCCATCCTTTTAGTTGTTCAGTTCCCAAATTTTGGAGTCATTCTTGCCTGCCAAATCACTCTCATCTCTTGTTTGGATTATTACAATAACCTCCTAATTTGTCCTCTTGCTTCTGCCCTTGTGGCCCTACAGTCCATTCTCAACAGAATAGCTGGAGTCATTCTGCTCAAAATCAGGTCACAGGTTCCTTCCTAAACTTCCCATTGTGTTTTCATTTTGCCCCAAGAAAAAGCCCAAATCTTCACAATGGCCCTTAAGCTCTAATAAGAGTCACTCATTGCATTTTTGACCCTATGGCTGACTATGCTCCTCACTCATCTACCTCCCTGCTCTTCCTTGAATATGATAATGAGGGTCTTCCTTAGCCTTGGGCCTTCACATCTGCTGTTTTCTGCCTGCAAGTCTTCCCCAGAATATCTGTTTTGCCTGCCTTTCCTTTCCTTAGCTCAGCTATTGTTCAAATGTTTTCTTCCCAGAGAGTCCTTTCTGATCACTTTATTTAAAATTGCACCCACTCACTTAATCCCACTAACTATGCTCTATTCCCCTTTCCTGTCTTATTTTTCTCCTTAGTGCAGTGGTTCTCAACCTTCCTAATGCCGCGACCCTTTAATACAGTTCCTCATGTTGTGGTGACCCCCAACCATAAAGTTATTTTCGTTGCTACTTCATAACTGTAATTTTGCTACTGTTATGAATCGTAATGTAAATATCTGATATGCAGGATGTATTTAGGCGACCCCTGTGAAAGGGTCGTTCGACTCCCAAAGGGGTTGCAACCCACAGGTTGAGAACCGCTGCCTTAGTGCTTACCATGACCAAACATTGTGTATAGTCACTTCTTTTGTTTATTGTCTCACTTCTTCTACCACAATCTCTATATATAAAAAGCCAGTGACCAGAACACCATAACGACCAGAAGAACTGGTCGCTATGACGCCCACTGGGGCCAGCAAACCAGCTCAATTGGGGGTGGGGTGGCTGGCCAACCTCCCACGGCCCCTTCCTTGGCTGCTGTGCCCTGATCAGCCCCCCACCCCATTTGGGGACAGGGCCAACCACCCACAGTCCCTCCCCATGGGTGGCCCCACCCCCAATCAACCCCCCCAACCCCAAATGGGGGTAGGGCCCACCGTCAAATCACCTGTGCATGAATTCATGCACTGGGCCTCTAGTATAAGTATAAAAAAAGGGATTTTTGTTTGTTTGTTTACTGCTATATTTTCCAGAGCTTATGATATTACTTGGTACATAATAGAAGCTCAATACAGACTTGTTGAATGAATGAATGTTTTTTTCCTTGCTATGAAACTTCTTTGTTTATACACTTTGTTTATAAAGTCAATCTCTACTGCTTCTTTTAGGAATTGATTCATCCGCAATTTTCAAAATTTCCTGCGTTTTTCTCTCTACCTCTCACCTAATCAGTATTTTCAGCATTTATAAATATAGTTAAATATCACTAATATATTTTTTTTAAATCTTCTGTGTCATTTTTAGTTCAGGCTGATATTCTATGAAAATTAAAACAAAGAAACACAACATAAATGAAAACATTATAGAAAAGATGGGATAGGATGGAGATAAAAAGTGAATTTTTAAAAAAGTCAGAAATTGGAAAGTAAATGGGAGCAAGTGGAAGGATGAAATAGAATCTCATCTGAGGGCAACTGTAGCCCTGAACACATGGAGGAAGGAGCTTCAGAATGTGTGTGTGTGTGTGTGTGTGTGTGTGTGTTTGGGAAACTGTCCACTAATTTTTCTGGTGATGCCCAGAGAGCACTTAGACTCCCAGTTGACAGGAAGAAAGGGCAGGAATGAGAAGTGAGGCTAAAAAATGGGGTTTTTACATGAGTTTATGGAAAGCTGTATCACTCCATTCACCCAATTCCTCTTCCCATACTTACACAAAGAAATGTTCACTGCAGGGCTAGTGAATATGCCAAGACATAGGGTACTTTTGAATTTTTTAGATCATGAGTATATATTATTTTGAAATATTACGTATTAAAGTTAGCAGAGAAAAAGGCAGAATAGAGTAGCACTTACCAGCATAGACCAGGAACCGCACTGCCTGGTTATGCATCTCAGGTATGCTTCTTATTATCTGGATAACTTCAGGTAACTTAGTTTTTATCTCAGTTTTCCCATTTGTAAAGTGGGCATAATAGAAGTGTTTTTCTTATGGGTTGCTGTGAAGATGAAGTTAACTAACATAACGTGCTTAAACCAGTGTCTAATTATGTGCCTGGGAAAAATAAAAACAAAAAACAAACAAACAAAAAATCCCACACACCATCATCCAACTCAATCTGTTTTATTTCCTCTAACTTGACCCATGTCTACTTTCACTAATAATTCTGGGTTTGACACTCTTGTGAGGAAGAAGAATGAGGCTTTAGTTTGAGCAATTGTTTGGGATTTCTGAAGGAGGAGCAGGGGATGGAGGAAATTTTAATTTGATTGGATGTTTAAAAAATGCAACATGTGTATGATCAATACCTTGCTGCTATTCATACTTTAAAAGACCTCTGTCCCTTTTATTCCATCTTTTTCCTATCCTAACAAATTTTAAGGGAAAAAAAAGGCCTACTTCCTCCACAAAGCCTTTTATTAAACCCCTGGAGCATTCAGAATTCTCCCTACTCTTGTGCATATATTATTTGTTTATCACTTAGCCCTATTTTATTTATTTATTTATTTATTTATTCATTCATTCATTCATTCATTCACATCTTTATCATTGAGAGTATTACAAATGTTCCCACCTCACCCCAGGCCTTCACCACCCTATTGTTTGTGTTCATGGGCAATGCATATATGCATATACATTCTCTGCTTAATCTCTTCTTGTCCCCCCTTACCCCTCCTAGCCCTTTCCCTCTGATCTTCCTGTCTGTTTCATGATTCCACACCTCTGGTTCTATTTTATTCATCAGTTTATTGCATTAATTAGATTCCATATATAAGTAAGATCATGTGATATTTGTCCTATTTTATATTATATGGTCTAATTATTAGAACTACAGAAATTAGTACTTTATTGTATGATACCATATGCAGAATATATTTTACTAATCACTATAGGTTTTCAGCATATGTTTATTGGTAACAGTTTTTATAATGAACATTGATTTTTCCCTTGACCTGATTTTTCTGAATAAGGCTTGTGCTTTCTTCTTTTCACAGCTAAACCATTAGAGATAAAAATTTGCATTCAATAGTTGTGTGTTTCTATTCCATAGCTCCTCTACTCTTAACCCTCTGTAAATTGCTTTAACCTCTCTATTCTGCTAAAACTACTCTCATTGGGGTAGTTTCATAGTGGCTTCTTAGTTGCCAGGAGAAAATATGTATTTTAGTCCTTACTTAGCTTAATAGTTCAACATCAACATCTTGACCACCTCCTGAATCCTCTTGAAACTTCCTGAATCTTCTCTGTTGGATTCAAGAAAAATTTATTCTGGCTCACCTCCCACCTCAGTCCATTTCTTCTCAGTCTTCTTCACAGGCTCAATGTCTAAGAAGACCTTTTGTAGGTCTTTCATTCCACAGTTGGTTAATATAAATATTGGAAATACAATTAATAATGAATGGAAAATGTTCTTAAGAATTAAAACACTGTGGTGCAATGTAATATATCTACTACATTCTAGGGAAAAGAGCATTATTGAGATAATAGCATAGTGTCGAGCATCCAGAATTGTGGAAGAATATTTCTCTGATTAAGTTAAAAGACAAATTTTTTATGTTCGGGGGTACAATTAAAAAGAACATAAAAAATTGTACCCCCGAACATAAAAAATTGCAAAGTAAAAACATCACTAAGAAAAATAATTTAAATGCAGTTCTTAGAGAACTCACCTCATGGAAGTTCTCTCTCACTCCCCTGTGCTCCCCCAAACAGTATTCTGTAGATTAGATAGATTTATAGTGCACCAAATATACGTCATCGGAAGGTGAGATTTGGAGGAGGATCTGGCAAGAGTAGTTCCTTTCTCTCTATTCCATCTTGGGGATCTGTCTGCCTGCAAAGAATCTGTTCTGATAGATCAGGTGGAAAGCTTAGTGGTAAAGACCCTGCACTTGCTTTTTATTCAGAGTGAATAGGTGAGAACATTTGCTCAATTCTAGGGGCTAAGAATCAGGAAGTCCATTGTTGCTACATGTTCTCCAAAGGCCCTCTTTTGGTCCCCATCTGCCTCACTCTTTCTCTATCTCGATTCAGAATTCAGGCAGGGAAAACAGGGTAGTTATTTAATTGTTCCCTCAAGTGCCAATATTATCTTCCACTGAGTCACTTCCCACTATTTGTAGCAACATGCACCAGAGAAAATATAATTTCACGACATATTGTTCTACCTGACAGTAGCTCACAATAGAAGCCTTTTCTTCTTATTTTCTTAAGTTTGAGACAGTCACTCTTAGAATGATTTCATTGTCCCAAAGGGACCAGTGCATCCCCATCCGATGTATTTACCATATCCATCTCACAGTGGAGGATTCAACTAGAATTCTTGTGGTCACATATTCTTGTTCCCTATTTTTATCATGCATATAACAAAACAAAGATCTACCACCTAATGAAGTAGGAAAAGTTGAGTAGTAAGTGCAAGGAAAGTTCTGCTTTCTTTATTAGAAAATTAAATATTGTCTGATATCATAGAGTTCTCCACATTTCTAGAATTTTCTTTTTTTTTTTTTTTTTAAATATATTTTATTGATTTTTTTTACAGAGATGAAGGGAGAGAGATAGAGAGTTAGAAACATCGATGAGAGAGAAACACCGATCAGCTGCCTCCTGCACATCTCCTACTGGGGAAGTGCCCGCAACCCAGGTACATGCCCTTGACCGGAATCGAACCTGGGACCTTTCAGTCCGCAGGCCGACGCTCTATCCACTGAGCCAAACCGGTTTCGGCTCTAGAATTTTCTTATATCCAATCTGAATGAAACCAATTTTCTCCAAACTCTAGATTTCTTTTTTCTGAAACCATTTCTATGAAAATAAACTTTGGTGAAATCGGGCTCAGAATACATGACAAATGAAAACCTTTTAAGGTTTTTCTCTGCTACATAATAGTCATAAAATGGATTTTATAGTATTCACTTGAGGATATTAAAATGTTAAAATCCTTTATAGACAATTCTAAAAGAATCCCTAATTTATATGTAAGGGAAATCTTGAGTTATTCCAGGTTAGTGGAAGAATGCCTGGCACAGTTAAAAACTAGAACTCTTAAGGTTATCCTTCTGAGCCATACATGGTCCAGTCAGCTCAATTTAGCAACAATTTGCAGAGTAACTGCCATGTGTGTTAGAAACTGAGCGGGTGGTGGTGGTGGTGTTTAAAGATTAACCAGACCTGGTCCTTGTCCCAGCGATTCTTATTCATAAATGGGAGAGGCAGATGTGAATTCAACCAATCTACTGTCTGATCCTCCTCTTCTGAGGTACCAGAATAGCCAACCTAGGTTTTGGCCAAATGGGTTAGTGCTATGCTTGGATTCCTAAGCCTTGAATTTGGGCTGGTAAGTACTCTGAAGTATCCAGGATTGGGGAATGTTAGTTGGTAAATAAAACAAAACCAAAACAACTACAACACAAACATGTCCTTGGAACATTCTAAGGTTCTATCACTTTCAGACTTTAGGAATAGAATTTAGTCACTATAAATTGAAATGCAAAGGACCAACTGTCTGGTGGATACAAGTACCAAGTAGAGAGTGAGAACAAGGCAGAAGAAAAGTGAGAGGACACTGAATCATGGCAGGGAGCAGGCTGGCCACCCTGGGACTCATTCTGATGATGCTGGCCATTTAAGTTGTGACCTAAAGGCTTGAGTTGGGAGGATACCAGCCAAGCACGAGATCATCATGGTGTAGAGGAGGACAGAGAATTTAGCAAATCATATAAGTTAGTTGTTATTTTCATCAAGTTGTTTTTACGACTGATGCATGGAGCACCCCCTAGATCAGTGATGGCGAACCTTTTGAGCTCGGCATGTCAGCATTTTGAAAAAACCCTAACTTAACTCTGGTGCCGTGTCACATATAGAAATTTTTTGATATTTGCAACCATAGTAAAACAAAGACTTATATTTTTGATATTTATTTTATATATTTAAATGCCATTTAACAAAGAAAAATCAACCAAAAAAATGAGTTCGCATGTGTCATAGGTTCGCCATCACTGCCCTAGATGATGCAGGATTATGTAGAGAAGGGGTACCTAAAATAAGCAGGGACATCGGCATATCCATACACTTTGGTCTTCCCGTATTCACTTTCTTTTATGTCATGTGTGTACCTCTAGATCTGGGGGTGAGTGAGACCAGCCCCCCTACAAACCATTAAGAATGAGAAAGGTGGGTGGGTCTCCAAAGGGACCGCTGGAATGCTGTTTCACAATTGAAAAGGAGCAGATCTCAGACTGGCAAAACCAGATGTTCTCCACAAAGAAGAAAGTCAAGATATCAGATCAACTGAAGACAAGGATTGTGAGGAAGAAAGAAGGCATCTGACTTTACCAACAATCCTGAATGTGATAAAGGAAGGCAGCAGGCTGTTACGGAGAAGCTTTGCAGCCAGGCAGACACCAATGTGTATCCTGGTGATGCTACTTAGTAATTTTGTAATTTCTGGCAAATCAAATAATCTCTCTGAACCTCAGTGGTAAAGCCACAATTATAATTCATACCTAAAAACTTGAATATGAGGGTTAAACCCTCACCCTGGTACATTGGTAGTTATTATTATTAGCAACCTTCAAGAGAATGGTCATTTTAGTTATTTCAGTTGTGGGGAATGCGAGCCAAAAAGAGAAGAAAAAATGGAGAGGAAGTAAAAATATGTATATAGCTCTGATTAAAAAACAGATTATTAAATGAGAGAAAACAGAGAAATTGGATGATGGCTAGATTAGATGGCAGCAAACTAAATGTTTTTACCGCCCCTCTACTCTGTGAAAATAAAGAGGCTTGGCAGAAATAACTCAGAGAAAAGATTATGGAGAAAGAAGATAAATGACAGAAATCTACAAGTCACTTAAAGTTTCAAGTGAAGAAAAGATCACTTCTCCAAAACTAAAGGTAAAGACAAGATAACAGCCACTTGGTATCTTCATAAGCCATCTCAAGCATTAATTCTTCTGTCAAGTTCTTGATATCTCCAGCTAGGCTCAATTGCTGCTCCCTCTGGCCCTCACTGTCCCTGACACACCTCCTACTGCAGCCTTTACCACATTGGAATATGAATGTCAGTATCCTAAGTGCCAAACATAGTTCTTAATCTGTATTACCTATTCACTAAATGTTATTTGAATGAATGAGCACAAATAACTACTTTATTTTTCTTCTAAAAACCCTACTTCTAGTGACTTGAATCTCTTGGGTGATTTGACTGAGAATACTAGTATCCAGCCCATTGTTTTTATACTGGGACATGTGAAAGACAGTTTTATCTTAATAACTTGGTTCAATTTTCATCTTTCTAATGGACCCAGAAGAGCCATTGTCCTCCTCCTTGCTGAATTGCACATTTATAAGCCTCTCTCTTTCATTTAACTGCATGCTCCTCTAGGCTAAAAGCCAAATCTTTTTCATCGTGGTATACAATCCACAAAACTTCACTCACACCCTCAACTCCATATTCAGTTCCTGACACTTAGAAACTTTATAAATGTTTGGGTAATTAATAAATGAGTATAATCCAGGTAAGAAAGATTTAAACAATGCCTAATGTGGTATTATTTAAACCTACAGTTAAGTAATTGTGCTTCTATTACAGAGCACTTGTTTATAAAATGATTTAAGCACATCATTCACACATCATAAAGCTGCCCCTTTTAATCCCTTTGTTATAGTGCATTGTGAAACAGTTAGCTGTGATATCCCCACTGAGAGTATTTAGTGTAGGTAACTCAGTTCATTGGGAGAGGAGAGCAGATTTTAACTGTTGCTGGTTTCTTATAATTGTCACTGAGTTTGCCATGCCAAAGAAAAGCTGCAATCATTGACTTTATTTGCTATACACATAGAGAACATGGAAAACTGTAAGTGGTCAAGGGAAATCACTAAATCCATGGGGTTGGGGTCTATCTTTTTGATAAAATGTGCTTTCTTATTAAGAAATAAATTCTTCATTCCCAGAGGTTGACTAAGATGATACTTAGAGAAGAATGCCATATGGTTAGACTTAGGGCCCTGTAAGAATCCCACTCAACCGCCTCCTCTGTAGCATTTTCATTTGATTATGATTTGGATACATTTTCCTTTACTTTAAGCCTTTCCCTTAAAATTACCTATTCCAGGATTCCTAAATCAGTGGCAAGAGAATTGTTGGCCAAAGTTACTGCCTCCCTTATACAAATGGTCTTTTTAAATTATGTCACTCCCTTTTAAAAGTGGCTCTGTGCGGCCAAGATGTTTTCACTTTGCAATTGTGCAAGAACTGTTTCGTGATATTTGCCACTGAACCTGGCTTTTTTCCGCTCTCTCTTGCAGCTCTTGTCTTCTCTTTGCTGAGGTCATTTGAGAAAGATGGAGAGGCTTATAGGCAATTGCAAATTGGTCTTTTTGATTTCCAGTTTAAGATTGGAGTCTTTCAAAGAAAAGAGGGATTGGCATGGATCACTGCTTATTGCTTAGGATTTCAATATTCACTTAAGAAATATTTAAGGAGCACCAGCTGTGAGCCAGGCACTGAAGTTACTTATGTATTCACATGTCCAAGGGTCATGTCTTATGGGAAGGACATTAACATGGGTGTGATGAGGAAAGGATACAGTAAACACAGGGGACTTCTGAAGCACTGAGGGACATTTAATTTCATGTTGAAGGGAATGGTCTCCTTTCTGAATGGATGGCCCAGTCTTTGAAAGAAGGGTGGGAGCTGTCCATGAAAGTGAAGGGGATAATAAGATGGACAAGATGGACAGGCCTTCTAAGGAGACAGAAGTTTGTGAAATTGCAAGAAATTCTGTATAACTTATAAGGAGAGTATATAGACGGGAGTAATAGGAAATGAGCCTGGTGGGGAGAAAAGATGGTTAAACTATAAGGATTTACCATTTTTCATCTCTCCTCTTCTATGAAATGTGGATATCAAAGATAATAGTCCTCATTTTCTGAGTGGGATGAGGGACGGTGATGGAAACTGAAAGAAGCTAAATATTATTTCACATGCTAAAAAATATAGATAGACCTGTAGGGAGAGCAAAGGATTTGGAGGTAGAGCCTAGAACCTCAAACAGTCTGGATGGAGAAAGAAGCAGGTGGACAAGTTGAGGAGATGGTGGAGAGAGAAGGAAAGAGAGAGGACAAAGATACACACACATAAATACATACATAAGAAAGAGGCAATGAGAGACACACAACTGAGAGAGGTAGAGACAACTAAAGAAAAGACCATACATTTATCAATGGATGAATGGATAAATATATGAGGTAGATATAGATGTGCCGCAATGGGATATTATTCAGCCATGTGAAGAAAGGAAATCTTGCCATTTGTGACAGCATGGATGGCCCTTGAGGGCATTGTGCTAAGTAAGGTAAGTCAGAGAGAGAAAAACAAATACTGCTCAGGGTGTGGCAAAAGTGGGTTTACAGATGTATGTGAAACAGAGTTTATTCTTGCATTATCATTAATTATTGCATTATTTTTTTATAGGAACAACTATAAACATACTTTTGCCCAAGCCTGTATGATATTACTACACATATGTGGGATCTCAAGAAGCTGAACTCACAAAAACAGAGAGTAGAATGGTGATTACTGGGGGCAGGGAGTAGGGTAGAATTAAGGAGAAGTTTAAGGGTATAAACATTACAACTAGAAAAGAAATAAGCACTGGAGATTTAATGTACAGCATCATGATTATAGACAAGAATATTGCATTATGAACTTCACAGGAAGAGCAGCTGGGCATCACCTGGCCTAGGAAGTCTTCCTAATCCTCCCAGAGCTGGTTAGGTGCCCCTTTTCTGTTTCCTACATAACCAAGCCACATCCCGCTCACCACAGGTACAACCTCAGTGAAATAGTGACATGGACCGACCATATAGCCTTATTCTTCATTTTTTAATAGATACCATGAAAATTTATATCAAGAGAAATGTTTGATTTTGACTTTTTATAGTGAGTGGGTATAACACATATGCAGGAAACTAGTCCATTTATTTATGGACATGCTTTTATATGCTTGCAGCATAAAAATAATAATATATAATGTCTGTTAAGATATGAAATAGCTGTTGCCAGGTGGCTCAATTGGTTGGAGTGTTGTCCCTTACACCCAAAGGTTGTGGGTTCAATTCCCGGTTAGGGCACATACCTGGGTTTCGGGTTTAATCCCCAGTGGGGTGTGTACAGGAGGCAACTGATTGATGATTCTCACATCAATGTCTCTCTCTCTACCTTCTCTCTCTAAAATCAATAAACATATCCTCAGATGAGGATTTTAAAAAAGATGAAATGTCATGAATAATACTAAGAACATATTTAATCAGAATGATGCATAAGAAAAAAGTAAACACATTTGGATTTGCAAATATAGTTTGTTTTTTAATTACTTGGTGTTGAATAGAAGACTGTGGAGGGAGAAAAATTCACCACAAGATAAAAGTTAAAATAATAAAAACAGCTAAGTTTTTAGGCACAGGTTTTATTAATTTGTATGGAATTAATCCATACTTTCCAGTTGGAAACTCTTTTAAGGGAGAGCCTGGTTATACATTCTAAGAGCCACCATCTTCAGAAACAGATTCCATAGATTACTTAATTAATCAGATGGCAACATAGGTGTTAACCTCAGATTAACCTAATAGATATTATTTGCTTAATAGCTAAGTCAACCATGTAGGAGCAATGGTGATTACAATGAGTTGAGCGTCCGTGCACATGTTGGCAACAATCCCTAAAGGAATTGGAAAGCATCATAGTGATGAATGCTGGCTGAAGAAACTGAATACTAGCTTTGCTGGATCATCCCTATTGCACCCACTACCAGTATTTAAGGCTATAGCCATATTGAAGCACAATGTTGGGACACAGGAGTTGTGGATACAGGAGTGGATGCAGAGGAAGACTCTTTGACCCATCAAATCTACTACATAAAATCATGCTAATGGACTCCCATCTGACGTTATACTATGACTACCTCTATTCTTCATCATCTCAATGTTGAGAGATGGTTGATTGGATAACAGAAGAGGAAGAATAACACAAAGTTTACAAGACAGGTTGTGGTCACATCCCACCTCTGGGCGTAAATTTAAGGGCATCAGCGTTTTAAAGACCTGTTGGCTTAAAACCAACAGCTGACTAAACAGAACCCTACGCAAACTTTGGATTTCATTTACCACATTATGCTGTGTATAAATAATTCCCCACAAGTAGTACTTGTAGTGCAAATGAACCTGGGCCATTTTGCAGTATTAACTCTGATGATTTTGGTCATATTTATTTTCTAATCCAATCTTGGTTCATCTGTAATGGGTTTCTTAGGTCATTCATTTAAAATAGCCTGGTTCACCCACCAGCGTGGCTCAGTAGTTGAGCGTCAACCTATGAACTAGGAGGTCACAGTTTGATTTCAGATTGGGCGCATGCCCAGGTTTTAGACTTGATCTCTGGTGTTGATTTTTCTATCTCTCTCTCCCTCTCCCTTCCTCTCTGAAATCAATAAAAATGTATTTTAAAATAAATAAATAAAATAGCCTGGTTCATTCTGCACTCCCAGAAACAATGCCTATTTCTCAGATTGATAGTTGTAAGGAGATGCCTAATTTCCCAAAATGGATTGATTTGGGGGGATATGATAAAAAGGATATGTGTGTTTTTCAAAGCAGTCACAGTACCTGCATTCCAGTTGGTCTAGATTAAAAACAGACTCAAGACCTAGAATGCTGAGTACAAGTCCTGACTGCATGACAATTTTACTTTTCTGAGTAGGCAATCAAGGCCAAACAATCTCTCAGGGATGCAGAGAGGATAGGTTAACATAAGATTGTTAAGCACTTTTGGTAAAGATAGAATATTATAGTAAAACTAGAGGCCCACTGCACTAGAGGCCCCTCAGCCCGGCCTGCACCCTCTCACAATCTGGGACTATTAGCTCCTAACTGCTTGCCTGCCTGCCTGCTTCATCGCCCCTAACCACTCTGCCTGCCTGCCTAATCACCACTAACCATCTCTGCCTCGGCCCCTGCTGCTGCGGCTTCGTCAGGAAGGACATCGGGAATGACGTCCGGAAGGTCATTCAGCTGTCTGGTCTAATTAGCATGTTACACTTTTATTATTATAGACGATATATTTTTCTTTCATGATGTTTGATGGTGAATGTGGATTAAATAATTTAATTTTCTCAGCTCAGACGCATTAGTTACTCCTTTGGAGGAGGATTTTCTGTTCCTTTCTCTTCTTTATTCTTTTTCTTCTTCAAGGTAAAATATACAGTCACGGCCACAGAATTTCTGAGGAAAGCTGTACTGCTGAGAAGTAGTTTCAGGCAACCACATTGTGTAACTGTGACCCTGTGCCTTTTGAGCCATCCTCCCAGGTGATGAGAGTAAGTGGGCAACTGAGCCAAGGTTAGCCAAGCCATAGCATAGGCAGCAGCCTATGAGATAATATTGTCCAATGTTCTGCTCCAGAAAAGATAAAGGGTTACTAGTTGAGCCCATTAGATTACTTCTCTTGGAACTTTGCACTGCCAAGTGTGAAAAGAATAAATCAGAGGTTATCCAGAAGAGAAGTGGACTGAGAACCATAGGTATGCAGAGAACAGCTGAGTCAGTTAAAAGGCGTCTGATCTGAAACTCCATGGACTCTTGCTGCTAGAGCTGCCTTAGATTCAGAATAACCCTTTGATTCCAACTATTCTGGTGTCTGCCCCTCCTGATGTCTGGTTCTTCAGCTTTTCTTGGCTGCTGAGAAGGTGGTCTATAATGAAAAAGAGCTTGTTTCTTTATCTCCATACAATAAAGCTCCTATTACATAAAAATAATTTGAGTTGTATATGTCCTTATAACAATAGCAATAATAGAAGCAAAAGTAAATAGAGATTTTTGAGCAGACAAGTTCTGAAAGTCTGTTATTCTCACTTTAAGCCCTCTGGTCTAACAAGAAACCACAAAAGTGCTTCTAGATTTTAAACCACCGTAGCAGGTATTTAAATATTAGGGACTCTCATTCTGTAGTTCTGGGTTCTGAACTTTTAGTTCTACCCCCTACAAAAGGATACAAAACTCAGTCTGGTTTTAATCTTTTAACCAGGAGAGTGTGCACCGGTTGTTTCCTTGTTTGCTCTCAGATTATTTCCCTGCCTTTCTCTTCCTGTGTGTTACATAGTAGGGAACTACATTTCTCAGTCTTCTTTCTCAACTAGCTTGGAGGACAGAAGGAGGAGAAAGCAGGAGTACTTCTCCCTCTCTTACTCTGCTATGGGTGGGCCTCCAGCATCTCTCCTTCACTTATTGCCGATCCCACTGGACAGCTTCCCCCTCTAGAGTGCAGACTCCAGGCAGGACAGGGAGGCCTTAGTGTTTCCAGCTTTCCATGGGTGCCCTGGATTCGGAGCTCTTGGAAGACTACCTTTCCCCTTCTCTCCAACCCTAGGGACCACACAGACTTCCTGTGGTTGTGCATCTCTCTCATTTATGTATTCCCTGTTTGGCTTTGCATTCTCTTCCATTACCCATGTAACATATTTTCTGACCTGGGTCAGTTGCTTAACTGATCCTCTATTTCCACATCTGTAAAGTAGAGATGATAAGACACTTCAAAATGTTGTTGAAAGAATCATAAATTTTCCTAGAATGGTCTCAAGCAAATCTCAAGAGTTTAAGTGGGGCTGATTAGTTTAAACACTGAAAGCTTCAGGATCCCGAGGTGGGGTCCGATTTGTTAATAAGCTGCAGGCAATCCTTCTGCTCTATGGACAGGACCCAGGCTAATGAGCATTTTACATTAAAAACAGTGATGTGATGAAATCAAGCCAGTTTGCAGAAAGAAAGCATGAATGTCAGAATTAGTATAGGTCGGCAGGATGACTAGATACTTTCCATCATAATGACTCTGTGTACATACATGGCTTAGCACATCACCATAGTAAAGTTTCCAAGGGAAAAAGAAAGTTAATCAGCTTTTCCACAGCAGTTTTACATTTTAGAACTTTAGCCCCTGGAGAGAAACTATGTCACATTCTTATTGGTCTGCAAGTATAAGCATCTCAACCAAGGAAGCTCCCACAGAACCATTCAAAAGCCTGGGAGAGCTGGCCAGTTCCTAGAGGAGGGGAGCTACAATAGGCAGTACCATAGGTGTTCACTAAAAGTATGCATGAGGCGAACAAGAGTCTACAGGTATTAAAAAAAGGGCCTAGCCAGTGGAGTATAGCAAACAGGAAAAGAAGGGCGTGGTGATACAGAGGAGAGAATTGTCAGTGAATGGCAGATGTCATGAAGAGTCAAAGTCAACTACAAATCTGAAAGGAATTTTTTTGTTTAAACACCTATGTAGTGCTTACCTGCTTGGAATTATTCTAAGTACTTTATACAAATTAATTGATTTAATTTCCCTAACAAGCCATTGTAGTAAGGAAATGGAAGTACACAGAGGTTAAGCAGGCCTGTTTTCAAGTAACAAAATGGCAGAGACAACCAGAATTCACATATACTGGTCCATCCTGGAGCTGAGACAGTCTCTGATGAATGTTACCAAGGTAGACAGAACAAACACCTCCTCAGGTCTCATTCACCTTGCATGGGCTATGTCCATTCCTGAATGGGTCTTTGTAACCAGGCCGATAGACTATTATATATCAAGGTATGGACAATCCTACTTAAGCAACAGGACTGAGAAATTCCCACAAAGCAAATATTTGTTTGTTTGCTATTGCTAGAAGATGGAGAAGTGGAGATTGGTGGCAAAAATAACAAATGAATACCACAAAAAGGAAACAAAGCAGACTTTCAATCTGAAAAAGGACAACAGGAGCTGCTGAATCAGAAGAGAAATAGGGGGCCACAGGATGGATAAGAGAACAAATATAAGCACCATTGGGGATCTTTCTGAATGAGTTGGGGAGATTTCAGCTGGGGCTAGTGTTCCCTACTGCGACTCTTGCAACAAAGACAGAAAAACTCTGATTTGTTAATGTCCTGTGGTCCTATTTCTACCTTTATGTTGTTGACTTAAAGGAAGTACTAATTGGCCCTGGCCCTAAACCTCCTGTGCCTCTTATGTGGAAGCATCTTTCCCCCTGACTGGCTCTCTCTCAGTACTCTATTAAGTGTATTTCTTTCCCCTCAGGTTTCCTTTCATCCTCACTTTGAGCAGAAAATCAACAAGTAGGCTTTTCATAATTTAAATTCATATCTTTATATTTTAACTTAAAAAAAGCAACTCTTCTACCAGAGTGACTTTATCAAGGTTAAAGAATGATAGTGTGAGAAAAAGACCACTGCTCCTAACTTTCTCCTAATGTTTGTCTCTACTCTCTGAGGTTGGGTGTGGTCAATCTCAATTCAGCCTCAACTCAGTCATTTGAAAGGTGCTGAAGCCAAGATCGGAACACTGAGAGAGGAAGAAATATATAAAATGTAAATCTATAATACTTCTCTCAAAAACATGTAGTTTTACAAAAGCAGCCTTTCATTCAACAATAATAAGGAAGAGATGTTACCTGTGGATTTTAATTGGAATGACCATTGATTGATTACTGAGTAATTATTTTAGCTAATGAGAAAAAGGAACTTCAAAGATTATGGCAATATCTCGCTGCTTTATTTAATCATAGATTTCTAGATTACTGCAATGATAAGTAACTTATTAGTCAGGCAGCACTTAAACTGGAGAGGAACTACTCACTGAATTTAGTCATTTCTCTAATAATCTGGTTATAATAAAGAAAACATACCAAGTTATATCCTGGTAAGATTCAGAACCCTAAGGTGTTTTTTAATAGTTTCATTCATTTTCCCTTTGTATATATACTTTATAAAAGGAGCATTCCTGGCTTCCATTCATCTTTGGAATGTTCAATGTAGAGTCTGCCTCTCCCCCACAGATTCAGCCTATGTACTTTCATCTCTTTAAATTGAAATAATTCCATGCCTAGTACCTCCTCCCATAATACTAAGAAGCAGAACAACACTCTCATCTGCTTTATTTTATGGGCACTTGTGACTTTTCTGTAGAGGGTAACTGTTGATTAAATATTTTCCATGCTCCCTCCACATTTCCTGGTTCTGCAGCTCTTGTTTCCCTGACTTAAAGCAAAAATATTGCTTGGTTAAGACACCATGCTCTATTTCAAATCAGTTTGTAACCAACATTTGGTTATTGGAATATCATTTAAAATAAAAGCTACCCAGATTTGAATATTACTCACATGACCAAAAATGAACTAGGGCACCTTCTCTGTCAGCTCATTAATTTAATAAGTGACTTGCAAAGAGCTCTTTATAATTGTACTACCTTTAGAAATGTAATCTCTAAGATGATTTCTAGTTAGTATTTAATAAATTTGTCAAAGGACATACAAATACGTAAAAGCATATTATATTGTATGCAACATTTACATTTACCATCTGGAAAAATTATGTCTGTTGCTGTCTTGGCTATAGTCACTGGTAGATTTTATTAGAGAAACTATACCCTTTTAAGACATGTCTTAGCAAAACATACAACAATAGCAGCAATAGCACCAACTTCTACTATTGGTACTACAACTACCATTGGCAATTCTGTGTCTACTATTTTTATGAGGTAAACCAGATAGCTACACTTTCCCATCTTAAATGAGGAACCTGAAGCTGAGCACATTTCAGTATCTTGTCCAACGTCAAAGGACATACCCAGGGCAGAAGCAGGGAAATAAATCAGTCTCTCTGACTTCCAAGATTACATATTTCAGTATCTGGTATTTTGTTTTGTTGACAGCATCTGATACATCAAAAAAGTTTGGTTGGCTTTGCTATGTAAACCGTTTTAGTTTGATGTAGTCCCTTTTATTCTCCCCCTCCCTCCTTGGTTTCCTTACCAAAAGAGATATATCAGAAAACTTGTTGCTAAGAGAAATGTCTGAGATTTTACTGCCTATGTTTTCTTCTAGGATTTTTATGGTTTCAAGCCTAACATTTAAGTCTTTAATCCATTTTGAGTTTATTCCTGTGTATGGTGTAAGAAGGTGGTCTAGTTTCATTTTTTTGCATGTATCCATCCAATTTTCCCAACACCATTTATTAAAGAGATTGTCTTTATCCCAATGTATGTTCTTGCCTCCTTTGTCAAATATTAATTGACCATAAAAGCAGGACTTTATTTCTGGGATCTCTATTCTGTTCCATTGATTTGTATGTCTGTTTTTATGCCAGTACCATGCTGTTGTGATTATGGTGGGGCTGGGTGAGATGGGTGAAGGGATTAAGCAAAGAAATTTTTAAAAGAAAGACTTATGGACACAGACAACAGTATGGTGATTGCCTGAGGTAAGGGAAGGCGGGGGAAATAGAAGTGGGTAAAGGCGGGATAAATGGTGATGGGAAGAGACTTGACTTGGAGTGGAAAAACACATGATACAATATACATATGATGTATTGTAGAATTGTATACCTGAGAGTTATAAAAATTTATTAACTAATGTCACCCCAATAAATTCAATTAAAAAAAAGAAAAAGAGCAAAATATATATAAAACAGTGTGTATAGTGAAGGTAAAAAAATAAATATAAAATAAATAAAGTATGGTTGGTATTCAGAAATCTACCAGCAGTCTAGTTGGATCCTGATTCAAACAGATTGTAGGGGGAAAAGTTTGCCTCATCAAAGGAAAAGCAGTAAACACATTTATACAAAAATACCACATTAAAAAAGTTTTACACCATTCTTGAGAATCCAGACTTCTTGATCAGTATGACTGGCTTTCCTTATCCAAAACTGTGATCCTGCTTGGTACTGAAGCACTGGAGAAGCTTATTTGGATATCAGTCAATAGTCTGTTGTAATTGAATTGCTATAGCAACATTAATCCAGGTGTGGCGCTCCTCTGTTTATGTGCTACATGTGTGTACACCATGTAACCATTTGTCTCTCAAGTCTCATCATCTTCTGAGGTGGCTGTCACAGAGTATATGGAAATATTGCTCTGAGGACTTACAGATCTCTTTATGCTTCAGCTTATCAAATGTTTTCCCTCTCCTGTTCTCCTGGACTTTCTGAATCTCAAAGCATCATTTTTCCTCTTCTTGCTTCTCATCTTGCCAAAGTCTCTTTGGGGTTACAAAAGTTTGATAGTCTGCGTGGGAAGTGGCTACTGGGAGGACACATGCATGTTATCCTGCCTAACACACTCCTACAAAAAGTTAATCATTGTTGGCCCTTTCAGTTATTTGAAGAATTCACCTGGCTCCAAAACTTTCACCTTCTATTCTGGGCTGAGATGCAGAGGAAATTTGGATGGTGATGTTTGCATTGACTATGGGGAGGAGTAAAAGGAAATCATTTATCCTCAAATTTTTCGTAATACGTAGAAATACTCTATGACACTGGGCAGACTCTGACTTGGAGCAATAATATATTAGCATTATTTTTCTAATTTTAATAAAATTCAATGTAAAATTTCAAAAACAGGGCCTGGCCGGTGTGACTCAGCAGTTGAGCATTGACCTATGAACCAGGAAGTTGTGGTTCAATTCCTGGTCAGGACACATGCCCAGGTTATAGGATCAGACTCCAGTAGGGGCTGTGTGGGAGGGAGCAATCAATAGTTTTCTCTCATCATTGATGTTTCTATCTCTCTCTCCCTCTCCCTTCCTCTCTGAAATCAATAAAAGAATATTTTTAAAAATCAGAGAAAAATATATTTACTTGTATGTGTTTTTCACTGTTAGCTTCTCATAGATAGCCACAAATCAGATGGATTTATCGTTCCTTTAAAATTAAAGAATGGAACATTCTCCAGAAGTAGTAAGCAGACTCATTTCTCTTCCTCATATCTATTTTTTTGCATCTGGGAAAATGCTGACAATGGAGCACAAATAAGATGTTCACTCAGAATTTTGATAAATCAATGATCTGTTATCAAAAGTCCTTTCTTTGATCCTGACAAAATATATTTTAGTTTTATTCCAGTTTAAGCTCTTCTATGAACAAGTGGCCAACAGCCATGGTTCAGCATTTACTTCAGAACAATGATGAGTGGGTCAGAAGCCTGATCTGCTTACAGAATGCTTTACCCTGCAGAGTCTTCATAAAGAAAAGAGTGTCTTAGTTTAATCCAGGACCAGGCACTGTGTAGCACAATATATGAGAGCTTTCGATCATAAATAGAATTTTGCTTCTCCCATATGTAATAGCGCCGTGTAGTTGTGGCCAAGTCTTAATGCACCCTATGATATCACTTCCCCATTTTAAAAACAAATGAAGATCATAGTGATTTATTTGGATAGTTTTACTTGAATCCCTTACTTTACTAGCTTTTTCAATACCCCACAAGACATTTACTAAAACTATTTCAACCTTTCAGAAATAGATTAAGAATTTTTTAAAAGAATTATATCCAATAAAGAGGAACACTCTTTTTGGAAGGTCTAGATACAGAAATATATGAGCGATGGATGATCTCAGTGGTTTGTAAGATGTTACCAGGAAACTTTGTTTTTTTCATCCCATGTTCACTCTCGCATTAAGACCCATCAATCTAGGGGGAAGTAGTACTTAAAAAGTAAATGCATTTTAGGTTAAAGGAAGAGGAGGGAAAATGGAAATAAATCATAAAATAATCAGAATATAATTGACTTATAAACCTTTAAGCTTTATTTTAAACATTAAAATCCTCACAAGATCTGGACCAAGTCCCAGAGAATGACCAGTGGTACTGATTAATAACAAAGAAGAGCAATGGAGAGGTTAAGAGAGGACCACACTTATGCTTATTGATAGGATGTTTTTAAAGTGAGTGCACAGGTGGAATAAGAAGATAAAACATTTCGTTAACACTGGCAAAGTTGGGGTTTTTTTTCTTTGAGCCAGGAGGGGCCCAGAGTCCCGATGAAGGTCCACAGAAACCTTGGTTAAAAGTGGTGGCAAAATATATGATCTGATTTATTGGCAGAGACAGGTGATGGCCAGTGCTTACTGTTGGAAATGTTGTTGTTGTTTTGGGGGAGGTTTTTTTTTTGGCTATTAGTTATCCAATTATTTTTAAAAGGCACCTTCAGCTCGGCTCAGGGCAGAGCCAAGGGTCAAATATTCGCTCAGGGTCACACAATAACTTGGTTTTCACACAACAGGGTTCCCACTGCCTACATTGCCCATTGAGCTGTATCACCTTGTTGCTAGACTGAGAAGGTCCCCCTGGGCCAAAAGCAACCCTCCTGTTTCTATTTGTGGTTGGACAGAAGATGTTCACATGACAAATGATTCCTGTGACCCAAAAAAAAGCAGGTGAAGCTGAGGTTAATACAATATTGAAGTGCTAAGAGGTTTTTCACAGCTCAGGAAACTCTTAGCTGAGCTGATTCTCCTGAAATGTTGAGTCCTGTTTTCCGTGGCGTGGTGCAGCTGATGTTGTCACTCTGTGGTCAGGAGCAGGAAAGCTGGTGGGGTGGAGAGAGATTAGTGGTCTGAAAGTATGTAATTGGTATTGCATGGCAGCAGGGAGTTGACAGCCTTCAGGGACCGCAAACGGGAGAGGACCAAGAGCTCAACTGAATTAAAACAAACTGTGATTAAGAAAAAAAAAATCTGAGAGAAACATAGTTAAGTATTTAAGAATTTGATAAATTATATATGAACTCCATATTGCCCACTTAAAAGGTAAGGTGTTAAGTGAGATAATATATGTAAGGAAGTTAGTACAGTGCTAGTATCACAGTGATTACTCAATTAAAATCCTGGCAGAATTTATTATTATTATTATGTATGAGGGAGCAGATCTGCATACCTCAATCTTAGAAGCAGTGTTATTTTATTGGAACTTCCCCCCATTTGCACTGGAGAATTTTGATCCTCGATTCATAGCCTGTACCTGACATTGTGGGTGGAAAAACTCCACTCATGAATTTGGAGAGGGAAGGCACACCGCTACGGCAGTTGCCATCCAACTGAGTGTGGTTAGTTTGTATAATTGAAGCCAAGCAAAGCGAAGGCAGTGCTGGTACATGGATCCTTCTGTTAGACTAAATAAAGAACAATGAGACCATTTTTATGGGGGGATGAAAAAAACTGTGTATTTAATAGTAGGGAATGGCTTCAGTCTAGGAACCTTAGGCTGTGTCTAAATGTTACCAAATACTGAGATGAAGCTGCTGCACAAAAATCTACTCAGTCATCCTGATGTTTCCAGAAATCCAATCTTTGATTTCATTGTCAGTGAAATCACTGGAAGATTTTTTCCCCCTGACATTGTGAGATAGTCTCAGTATCTTTCTAGTTGGCTGGTTGATTTCTCTATTCAGGACTATGTCATGGGTCTATCCTGGACCAACACAGCTGCTTTCTGGGGTGTCAGTTCACTGCTGCAGTCTTTCTTCAACTATAAAGGACTGTTTTGTGCAAAACTTGCAGAGGGATAGAGCCCAATTTGATGTTTGGTTCAATGGAATGAGCCACGAGTTTAGTATCCTGGTACTTTCAAGTCAGAGGATTTAAATTTACGAAGCGATGGCTTTTAACTTTCCCCTCTGTAATTCAAATGTATCTGAAGGAGAGCAATGAACAAGGATCCCTCTGAAGTTCAAAGAAGTTAAGTCAATTCAAATCTGTAATAGTGTCCTGTTCTTGAGCATCTGGGAAGTTCAGCAAGCCCATTCCTTGCTCGGGACAAGATGATAGAGAATGAGCAGATGTTCTAAATGTTGGCTGCTGAGTGAATGAATTGGAATATTTCAAATAGAGGTGGTTTTGACATGTAGATCAAGATTTAATTAAACCCAACTTTTCATCTTCATTTATCTTATGTAGCAGAAATATAAATGGAAAAGCATGACCTCCGTAGTCTGAGAACATAGATTCAAATTCTAAAAACACTACTTATCTTCTCCAAGCCTCCTTAACCATAAAATAAAATTTATAACCTACAAGAATTTTATGAAGATCAAGTCAGATATTTACAAAGAATTATGCTTACTCATAGTAGGTGCTCAATAAATATTAGTTCTCTCTCCCCTAGTTGCTATTTTCACCCTCTCCCTAAGTATAACTTAAGTTCCAGGCATAAATGCTTAGCATGCAAAAGAATAAATAGAAAATTCAATTCTACTGATCTACTCCATATTTATCATCTGTAATCATGTCACCGTAATGACTATACAATAATGAGCAATGCATTCAGAGGAGTATTGGCAATAATTAATTTGCAGTGGTGAGCATACTTTATAGTGATTTTGACAAGTTCATAAAAACTCATGAGATGCTTACATAGTGTTATAAGACCTCCAGAGAAGTTGTTTTTGAAAACAAACAAACAAAAACACTCATTGGGAATGAAGGATTCTCCTTATCCCATTAAAGGAATGCCAGAGAACTAATATCGGCTAATCCAAGAAACTCTAGCATTTGGGGAATTAATTAGTCCACCTAAAAATCCTATGAAGAAGCTGTCTCTATTATCCTCAAACACAGATCAAAGAAGTATACTCCAGGGTAAGACTCTTCTACTGTACACAGTACTTACCTGGTAGAACTAGTATACACTTGTAATACTCAATATCTATTGGAAATACTAGTCACTGCCTTTACTATCACATGAACTCAGGACACTGAGCCTAGAGTGGTAAGCTGCTGTGTAGCACTCTACATTGGAAGAGTCTTGGCATTGTGAAAGAAGGGGCTTATTTTGAGCACAGGCTCCAATAGAAAACAAGTCTTCAGAAAAGCTAGAGATGAATGTAACCATAATGCAACCAGCCCTCACTATAGCAGGTAATGTGGCCAGTAGAGAGAACATGGTGAGATTGATCATCTTAATGAGACAAGAAGCTGGAGCAGCATTTTACAGAGAAGCATCCATGTGATAAAGACTTTACCTCAAACAGACTTCAAGCAAGTGCTCAGAATGACACAATCCCAGGACAGATTGTATGGGACAAAAAAGAAAACGTTGTGGGAAATATAAAAAATCAGCTAACCTAGAAGACAAAAGGAACCCAGTTGAGATTATTGTCTTGGCCACTTTTCAGGTTCTTTCTTGAGTGTGGAATAGCCAAACGTTGATACCAGAACCCTAATGAATAGTATTCGGCTTATATGGAAAAATATATAGTTCCCATGTCAACAAATAGATTCAAATATTTTCAAAATATCCTATTGTTTTCATAAAGACATGGCTGCCCATACTATGTGAATCCAACTTGACTATTACAGTTAAATATGGATGCCTAGAGTTTGCAAAAGTAGATTAGCTCCCCTCTCTAAAGACTCTTATTTCAACAAGTATGTTGTACTCTTTCAATTTTCATGTCTATGTTTCCCATATAATGTGAGCTGAGAATGTGTCTTACTCATCCTATATAATAAAAGCCTAATATGCTAAGTGTCTGGTTGGCTGGTCAGCCATTCAACTAATCAAAGCATAATATGCTAATGATATGCTAAGGCTGCCTAAGTGCTTGCTATGACGTGCACTGACCACCAGGGGGCAGACACTCCAACCAGTAGGTTAGCTTGCTGCTGGGGTCCGGCTGATCTGGATGGAGCAAGATGTGCTGGATATGCCCTGGAGCCCTCCCGCGGTCCCTCCCTGGCTGGCCAACCTCCTGAGTTCCTCTTGTCCCCGGTGGGGGTCCCTTGGCCTGGCCTGCACCCTCTCACAATCCAGGACCCCTCAGGGGATGTCGGAGAGCCGGTTTTGGCCCGATCCCGCAGGCCAGGCCGAGGGACCCCACTGGTGCACGAATTCATGCATCGGGCCTCGAGTGTGAATATACTCAACAGCAAACATTGGATATCATTGGTATTCTACGAATTTGTTAAGTTAGAGTGTGTATGTACTAGTATGTGTATTTCTCTGCATATTAGTAGAGAAAGAGAGTGTGGTCCAAAATACAAAGTGCATAATACTGGGTGCAACTATCCTTAGCTTTTTATCTTGCCTGTTATAACCCACCAGTCTTCACTTTGGTTCCAGGAACATTATACCAATTGTCATGGATTGTATATATCTGGCTGATCAGACCAGTTAGTGAAAAGTAACAATACTGAAAATACAAAGGTCAGTAAGTCTGAAATTCAGTGTCATGTGGGTCAGTTGGGCTTAATACTCCATGAAAGCTATTCTGTATTGAACCATGGTGGCTGAGGTCAGGCCTTGTCTGTATATTTCTAAGATAACTGATTGTGGGATCCCCATCTATGAAAGAAGTTGACAGTTTAACATGTCATACAAACTAAAACAGCTAGTAGTTGTGTGGATGAACTAGGCTCCAGGTAGGCAAAGCCGAGCTGCATAATTCCAGAGGTGCACCACCACAATGTCATCTTTGTGAATTGCATTCCGTAGCATTGTACAGCAGATAAACTATGAGTTAATATATGCAACCCTGGAGGGGAGGTAGATCCAGATGTGTAGCACATGCTATCAGTGCACAACTCGTATCACTCAAAAATCTCAATTTGCTCTGCTTGACTTCTAACTTCCAGATGAGCCCAAGGATTTGTTCTCTCTAATCCTCTCCCCTAACTGTGAAAGGTGGAATGTTGGACGACAGAGTTAATACCCACAGAACAGCTATTGACCAATGAATCTGGCAGTACCTTAGATGATATAATCCTGAGGCATGTGTTTTGCACTATTTCCCGTAATTCCCCTGTGGGGATAAGTCCATGTTGGTATCTAGAATAGTAAACCCTTTATTGATTGCCTTCCATTTCTTATATCTCCTTCCCACTTTCCTTTTGGTATTACCTGTACTTAAATTTAAATAAGGTGCAACCTAGATCTGCTTCAAAATTTCCAGAATGTAGTTGTGATTCTGGTCCCTTGGAGAAAGCCTTCTCCTTGTCTACTGGAGTTGCAGTAATGACCCTGAACAACTATCAGGGTACAGTGGACATTCCTGCAAAATGTAAGAGGAAACCTCTATGCTGCCATCTATGCCCATTGAATAAATAATTTAAAATCCCAATTAGAAGATCCTAACGAATCACAAAGTGTTCAAATGAATGTTTCTGTTTCTGTTTCTACCCAATATTACAGGCTCTTTAAAGTAATTCTGTACATAACCTAATTTGGTTTTCAGAGTAAATGGAAATTAAATGTTAAAAACACACACACAACAACACCAAATCTTTTCTATTAGCTACTCAGGGAGATAAATGGCAGAAATTTTTAAATTTAGAAGTGGTGACACAGCAACTCAGAGGCTATGACAAACAGTTAAGAATACATTGGGAAATGGTGAGTGTGCCTACCTTAGACCAATGAGGCACAGACCTAGGCCAGTTCTATCTAGTTGTTAAGAGATACTCATTCCAGAGAATGGGCATTACAGAGAATTCATTTGAAAATGGATGGGAACATGTGATACTGAATATAGTTTAGTATGGGGAATTATGACAATGAGGTAACATTGTACATATTAGTTGTAATAGTAAAAACATTTGAAAGAAAAAAAGAAAGCCAAAAAGGAAAGAGAGGAAAATGATAAATTGACTCTTTTAAAAAGAACATACAAACTATGAAAGACTCATGTAAAAGGTGGAGGAATATTGAATATGAAAGGGGAAGGTATTTAAAGGGAGAGTTATCATCAAGGCAAAGGGAAAGATCGGCTTGGATAGCAGAAAAGGAATGTGGGGAGTCAGTAAATTAGGAGAATATATACAGTATATCAAAAGCCTTTGTAGAACACTTTTGGAGACTTTAAATCAGCTCATGGCACTCCTTGACTCAAAATGCTCCAATGGATACCCATCTCTCTCAGAATAAGCCCAAACCCCTCCAATGCAACTCTACATGATCTTCCCCTGGCTTCTCTATTCTAATATCCTCTGACTATACTTCTTATTCATTCCTTTCTAGACACACTGGCCTCTTTTCAGGGCCTTAAACATGTCAGGTACAATCTACCCTGCCTCAAAGCCTTTGTATAGTTTGTTCCCTCTGTCCATGGGGTATGTACATGACTCACCCCCTCTTCTTTGCTCCCATGTCACCTTCCCTATGAAGTCTTCTATGATAATCATATGTAAAATTTCAATTTTTCCCCTGACCACCAATAGTATTTTTTACCTTCTAACAAAATGCATAATATACCTATACTAGTATATTATGTTTAAATTTTATTTAACTCCCCTCCTCCCTCCAGCTAGGATGTAAGCACTGTGTGGGCTGTAATTTAGTCTAGATTTTTTCATTGATATATCTCAATCACAGTGTGTTAACATAATAGGTGCCAATGAATATTAATGGATGGATGAATGAATAATGACTTGTTGCTTCCTCTGTTAACACCAACACCTATCACAAAATAGTTGTTGAATAACTTAATGAAATAATCACTGAATCTTTATGAGCTTGACTAGAAAAAAATCTTACAGGTGCTGAGATAAAATTTTAAGTCAGTGGTTCCCAAACTTATTTGGCCTACCACCTCCTTTCCAGAAAAAATATTACTCAACCCCTGGAAATTAATTTTTTTTAAAATTTTAATAGCAGTTACTCATCGCCCCCAAATGCACCTGTGGCCATCACCCCCCCCCCATCGCTGCAGCGCCCACCAGGGGGCGGTAGCGCCCACTTTGGGAATCATTGTTTTAAGTGAACCTTGACTTTGGTCTTAGGCACCAAAATGTAAATCAAAACATTATTCAAAGGCCAACTAATTATTTCTTCCAGCTGCTGAAATTTATAGTTCAATCTTTTAGCTAGGAAGTAAGTCCTCATAAATCTCTTGAATCCAACATCTTACTTGCCTAGGCTAGAAGATAAGAATTTTATTGAGGTAAAATGTGATATAAATACACTTTCTGGGAGACAATTTGTCATATGGCCCAGGGTGATCCAGTCTAGAGAGACAGGAATAAAATCTAGTTTTTCTTCTTTCCATCTCAGTGATTCCAAATAATGTGTCACTCAAATATCTATTTTTACAACATTTTAAATAATTAGGCACAGTGTATACTATTGACCATGAGCACAAAGATATTAATCTTCAAAAAACCAGAATATTTTTAAATAAGGAAATTATCATATAAAATGCACTGTGCATATTAGTGATCTAGAAGTATGTTATAAAATATTTGAAAATATAGTAGCTTAAATTTAATGTGAAAAAATGATTTTTGGTTACAGTGAGTTTCAAAACAACCTTGGTATTTTGACCTTTTCTGAAACAAATGAATCATGTGCAATCTGACCAGATGACTTTATTTCCAGAAATGGCTCAAACTCTAGCCATGTTTCCACCATTACCTTGTGGCAAGAGACAATATTGACAAGTAATAACAGTTACTTTAACCTCAGGTTTTTGCCACAAAATTCATCTTGCTGTACTGATCAGCATTTTATTCCCATTTTATTTGGGTATGAGTCCAACCAAATATGGCGAATTGGCTTTGGAGTCAGGAGATTGGATCAGCCTAGGTCTTCCCAGGTCCTTTCAACTAAGACTTACATTTAAGGCACATTCATGCAGATGAGTTGTAACAAGCTACAATGATTCAAATTTTGACGTTTTATTTTTATTTCTATCACCAGCTTTCAGTGGTACCACAAATTCAACTTAGCCTTGAAAGAGATCACAGAAGATAGTATGTTCACCATGCCTATACCAGTAAATAGACTATAGGTAGAAAGCCCATTTTCATGCTGCCTTTCTTCTGGAGAGGAATAGAACCCCTGAGTGTAGAGAGATATTCCTGTAAAATGTATAGACTAAAATTGCAAAATGTAGCAGTGTTTATCTATGGGTGGAGAGATCATAAATAGTTTTTACTTAATTTTATGTTCCTTCCTATATATTACAAATTTTCTAAAATGTGCACTTATTTTCACAATTAGAAAAATACACTGTTTAAAAATAACTGGAATGGTCTGGGAGATCAGGAGAAAGGATCACATAGTCAATAGACTTTTAATACTGTAGATGGTTTAGTACTTAAACTCAGTTGTGTTCAATGTGTAAAGTCTTTGCCTGTAGTTTTTTGATTGGGGAATTTTTTTTTTGATTGGCCAGAGGGCATATCCCCGGGCTAGAAATGACCAAGAGTAATTTCAGTTGATGGATGGGAAAAGGCAAATGGATGAAACCACTAAAATGGTTTGAATGATCTCACCCATGCTGATTGGTTGGAGGAAGAGAGAGGGGAATGGAGTGGGAGGACACCAATCTGCCTACGTCCAGTAACTATTCATTAACCCTTTGTAGACATAACCTTCCCAAATCTTCTAAGATATTCTTCCTCCATTCATTCCCACCTCAATATATATCATTCACTCAAGTTTCCCAGCTAGAAATCTAAAAGTAATTCTTGACACTTCCTTCTCCATTTCTTACATCAGAGTCATCACCAACCATCAATTAATAAATAGGTTTTTAAAAGTGATATAGCTATACAATAGAATACTATTTAACCGTACAAAGGAACAAAGTCCTGATAAATGCTACATGAATGGACCTTGCAGACATTATGCTAAGAGAAAGAAGCTGGATACAAAAGGCCTCATATTGTATGATTCCCTTTATAGGAAATAGCCAGCAAGGCAAATCCACAGAGACAGAAAGCCAACAATGTGAGCTGTTAGCAAGAAGGAGTGGGGATACACTAGTTTGCTAGGACTTCCATAGAAAGTACCACAGACAAGGTGGCTTAAACAAAAGAAAATTCTTTAATCACAGTTCTGGAGGCTAGAAGTCTGAGAGCAAGGTGTTGGTCGTGCTGATTTTCTTCCGAGTCCTGGCTCCTTGGCTTCTGGATGGATGTTTTCTCTTCTGTCTTTATCTGGTCTCTCCTCTGTGCTAATTGACTCTTTTTTTTTTTTTTTTTTTTTTTTTTAAGGACACCAGTAACATTGGATTATTACCTACCAAGATGACCTCATTTTACCTTAGTTTCCTCATTTTAAAGGCCTTATCTTCAAATACAGTCATATTCTAAGGTACTTATGGTTAGGACTTTAACATATGAAATTGGTGGGGGGACACAATTCAGCCCATAAAGAGAGTCACTGTTTAATGTGTAAGAGTCTTGCCCTAGCTGTTTTGGCTCAGTGGATAGAGCATCAGCCTGCGGACTATTTGATTCCAGTCAAGAGTAGTACCTGGGTTGTGGGCTTGATCCCCAGTAGGGGGCGTGCAGGAGGCAGCCAATCAATGATCCTCTCTCATCATTGATGTTTCTATCTCTCTTTCCCTCTCCCTTCTTCTCTGAATTCAATAAAAATATATTTTTTTTAAAAAGAGTCTTTCTTTTAGGGTGATGAAAATATTCTGGAACTAGATAGTGGTGAAGGCTGCAAACATTGTGAATATACTAAATGCCACTGACTTGTACACTTTAAAATGGTTAAGAAATGGTATATTTTATGTTGCATGTATCTTACCACGATAAAAACGTCATCACCTAGTCATATTGATTTTATCTTATGAAATTTCTTGAATATGTATACATTTGCCATCTCTACTACTGTAGCCCAAGCCATCATTATTTCTTTCATGATATAAGTCAACAATGTCTAACTACTCTTCTTGTTTCCACTGCTGCTCTGCTCCAGTTTGTTCTCTGCATTGAGGCCAGATGGGCCTTTTAGAAATATGGATTATATTGTATTATTCCTGAGATTAAAACCTTTCAGTGATTTCTCATTTTATTTAGGATGAAATCCAAAATTTCTGGTTGTAGCTACAGGCTCATCATGCTCAGATCTCAGTCTGTATCTCAGCTTTGTATCTCCCCACTGCTTAATTTGATGTAATCTTAACCTTTCATCCTTTAATGTTTGTGTAAGCCAGGATCATTCTCACTTCCAGGCTTTTGCATATGCTATTCTCTTCAACCCTACCACCCTGCCTTCGCTCTTTGCCTACCTAACATCTATCATCATCGTAACTTAAATATCACTTCCTTAGAGTGATTTTCTATGATTTCTTCATCTAAATTATTCTCTTTCATAGCAGCTTTTTTTTTTCCTTCAAAGTACATGGAACAACTATAAATTACCTGTTTTGGTTGGTGTGATGTCTGTTTCGCCAGCAGACTGTAGGCCTCATGAACGTAGAAACCATGTTTATTTGGTTAACTGCTATATCCTCAGCACATAGCTCAGCATGCAGTACATTATAGGCACTGAACATTATTTATTCAAATAATTATAATAAAAATTATAATAGAGTTAGACTAAAAGATTTCAAAAGCTCTATCCACCTAGAGATAATATAGCTTGTAATTAAATTTACCTGATTTTCCTAATTTCAATGCAAGAAAAATATAGTTAGATGTATGAAATGTTAAGAAATCTTAACAGAATACTATGCATAACTTTTTGCCCCGAAAATAATATAACAAATAAAAGAACAATTCTCTAAGAAAGTATAAATTTAAAAAGTGTAAATTACTTTAAATGACTTGATAAGAGGTAAAAATTGAGTACATTAATAACCTTATTAAAAACCTATCCCTAGAAAAGACACTAGCTCAAAATAAATTATATGCCAATTCTTTTCACCATTTAAAGAAAAGATAACTACTTGGTTAAATAAACTTTCCAAATCATTAAAAATGTTGAAAATTTCAAAATTCATTTAATTAAGCTGCATAACCCTGTTACAAAACCAGAAAACAAAACAAAACAAAAGTGAGGAAAACTATAGATTAATCTCATTTACAAGTACCTAAGTTAAATATTCACAAATTAGAACTTTTTCATGTTTGCTTTGGCAGCACATATGCTAAAACTAGAAATTTGTTCAGAGAATAATATAAAAGGCCAAGTAGAATTTATTCTAGAAGTGCAATAATGGTTAAACATTAGGAAATCTATTTATATAAATCCAACTAGATTAAAAGATTTAGAGAACACTATACAATATTACAAAAAGGCATTTCTCATGAATCAATATTATTATTCATAAATTTAAACTAAGAATAAATAGGCTCCTCCTTAATTCAATAAAAAAATCTGTCAGAAAAACGTAGCAAACATCATAATGGTGAAACATTAAAAGCATTCTCACTGGAACCTTTTGATGAAACTCTTGAAATTATGACATGCTGGAATTGGTCTCTGGCAAGATCACTTTTCCAAAAATGCCCAGTTACTTAGTGGTGAAACAAGGCAAGGAATCTAAGCCTTCTTGAAATAGGGCTTTCTCGTGCCCCCATGCCTTGGATAAGACTAATTTCAGGATCGTGAATATCTCTCCATATCATGGCCCACGTAAGACACTTTCGGACATTAGTTTCGGGATTTTATTTCTGGGAAGCAGCACTGTTACTCAGTTTGGTTGCAACAAAGGAAACAGATAGTGCAAGATCTAGAAGTGCTCCAATGTCACCTTCTGACTTTCTGGATAAATTAATGGGGAGGACATCAGGGTATGATGCAAGAATCAGACCCAATTTTAAAGGTCCTCCAGTTAATGTCACATGCAACATATTCATAAACAGCTTTGGCTCTATTGCTGAGACAACCATGGTAGGCATGTTTCCTTTGTAATAACTTTCATACCAAAGTAATTGATAGTCACATTAATGGCAATTTTTCTGCTAATGTTATTTAATTTATAGCCAAAATTAACATAATGAGATTTTAAAGGATAAAATTAATGGTGTAATTAAATTGTAATCAACTGCAAGTAAAAATGTTTCATTTGGAGATGGTATATTGCAGAATAAATGTAAGTGAAAACGAGATTGGTTTTGCACACTTCAGGAATTAAATACCAAATCTCAAAATAGAAATAAAACTCTATCATGTGACTTATTTATTCCTTTCCAATGCTTTTTAGTAACCAGATATAAGCATAGCAATAAACAATTTCATGTTTAATTATTTTATATACTTATAAATGTCTTCATAATATTGTTTTAAGTATTCTATTTGATTACTTTTTTCAAATAAGTATAGTATTGTCTCCAAAATCATAAATATTTTGCAAACAATAGTGTATGCTTTAACTAAACTTGCTGAATAAAGACTTCATTACCATGTAATTGAGAACATTTTACATAATTATTAAAATAAAAATATATTATTATAGAACAGAAAGAAAAAAAAGCATTCTCACTGAAGTCTTGACCAAAATAAGAATGCCCAATACTATCATGGCTACTAAGAACTGGGAGTTCTAATAAATACATCAAGGCAAGGAAGGGAAATAACAGTATTGGAATAAGCAACTAAAATTTTATTATTTGCATATAATAGAATTGTGCAAGAAGAAATTAAACAATAAGTTTACTAAGACAAGTTGGTACAACATCAGCATACAAAAATCAGTCACTTTTATATATACTAGTAAAAAGCTAATTAGATAGAAAAAAAGAGAAAAAAAATCCAATTCAGTAGCAATGAAAATTATTAGAATACCCATGAGTAAACTTAGCAGAATGCACAAAACTTTTTAGGGAAAATTATATGATTTTATTAAAACACATAAAAAGCCATAATAAACACACTTTAGGATAAGAAAAGCAATAGTGTAAAGATGTTAATTATATCTAAATAAATATGTAAATTAAATTCAATACAAATTAATACCACAACAAGGATTTTTAAATAAATGTTATGATTTTCTTTTAAATTAATCTGAGAGGGAAATATGGAAAGATATGCTAAAGTGAAAAAGTGAGAGAGATCAACACTGAGAGTGTAAATTGGGAGGTAGGGTCATGCCTTTGTTTCCTGTTTTTCCTTAGTGAAGAGAGGTTTTGTTGGAGTACATACTCCAAGAAAACTGGACTTGGGGTGTTGTCATTCTCTTCCTTGAGCTGCTCAAGTAATTGCTTTTGCAGATCTCACCCTCCCCACAGTCAGATCTTAAGATCTAGAATCATAAGGAAGAAATACAAAGCTTCACTTTGGCTCCAGGTCAAACTACATCGTCATACACAATATATTGGAAGTTCTATATTTTCGGGAGATTACTGGACACTACCCAGCCAGTGTAAACCTTATGCCACGTATTTTCATTCTTATTGACTGTCTATTGTCAGTTTAGAGAGAATCCAGAAAGAGAGAAAGATGGTGAGTAATGAGCAACCCCAAATATCCAATAAGGAAGTTGCCTTATGGAATCTCAAAATGAACCAAAAATTAAAATGACACCTGTTAATTTAAGATATAATTAGGACTTCAAATAATGAGAAAAATGGTGTTGAGGTAATCAGCTATTCATTTGTTTTTAAATTATATCTATACCTTTCAGCAAACAACTTTTGGATTATTAAATAATCAAATACAAAATCCTATAGACTTATTAAATGAAAGTATAGGTTGTTTTAACAATCATGGAGCTAAGGAAATCTATGAAAGACATTAAATCCCCAAACCATAAATAAATTAATGTATTTTCTAATAGAAATGAACAATTTCTGCACAATGAGAGAGCCAACTGCAAAACCGAGAGGCAGTTAACAGACTAGAAGAAAATATTTGCAACAGAGAAAGGAGAACCATCTAAGGGTCCCAACAATTCAATAAGGAGAAGCAAAAAACCTAAGAAGAAAAATAAATGATAATTATAAACTGTCAGTGCTTAGAAAAATACAGATGATCAGCATACATGTGAAAATATGCTCTAACACACCAGTATTCAGGGATATTCATATCAAAGTTGCAATTCTCCCCATCAGATTAGCAAAATCGAAAAGATCAGTAATGGCCAATGCTGACTAGTATGTAAACTTATACTGTCATGAACTGTTTGTTGACCATTATTTCACCTGGCTCAATCTTTCTGAGGTCAATTTGCCAATATTTTTCAAAATTAAGATTTGCATACTCTGACCACAATTCTATCTTAAAAATCGTGTTTGATATTCTTATCTTCTCCTGCAGTGGTACCCTGGCTATATCCTCACTTCTTAGTGTGTGAGATCACAACTCACACATTCAGTCCCAACCAAGAATGATCCGAAGGCTACAACCCAGTTTCTCCTGACATGTTCTCAGCCAAAGTGTCTCAACCATACCCCAGGTAGCTGGGTTAGGGGGGGCTTCCAGTCCCATCCCCATTCTGTGACAGAATCTGCACCCTCTCCTATTTGGCAAAAGGTGAAGACCTCAACTGCCTTCTGGGTTCCAGAAAGTAAAAGAAATGAATGGAACAGGGCAAGTAGGCATATATACATGAGTGGTAGACTTTGGAAAGCAAACTGCAGCACATGTGCCCTGGCCAAAGTAATCCATATTTATCTGTGAAATATCCTGACTTTTAAATGGGTTACTAAGTTAGTTGGTTCACTACTTTAAAACAAAGAAAATATAATCTGTGGAGGACAAAATAAAATTAATTTGCCATATGAGAAATAGCTTGATAAGCCTTTAATCTAGCCTTGGCCACCAGTCCAGTATTGCCTTCATTCAAGGTTAGTTTTCCCTGCTGGTTCCTGGTGTCCTGCCCACATAACAACCATCAGAGGTCCAAGAAGTGTTGATCCTCCAAAAGCAAAAGGTCTTGTTGTGGTCATCTTTCCCAGAAGGCTCCTTGGCTCCTCTTCAGATGTGTACATTTCTTCCCCAGTGATAAGGTCTGCATACAAAGGGATGGGGTGGTGGTGAACAGCATGTGATTAACCCACTAAAAGTTCTCGTGCTCTCCTGGTACGCAAGAGTGCCTGCTTAACTCTTCATTATGAAGTCAATCAAGCGACTCTTCCCAGAGAAACATAAATCTACAAGTACACACTCTCTCTTCTTCCAGAAAGAGATGCCTCTGGTAAATCATGCATTGAAAAAATTAATGTTCTGTATACTAATGTCCAAACCGCAATGATTACTAGTAGAAAAGCCATACATTTCAAGAAATGTGGACAAACAGCACATACAAGATGTGTTCTGCCTTTTTATAGAGAAAGAGTTAAGGGATCACAACCTTTAACTTAAAGACCAAGGTTGCTTTATCCTGTTTGGAGAGTAGGCACTGTTTTCATAGAATAATGAATCACATTATTTCTGCCCCACAGAATTCTAATGCTCTCAAGTATGGTAAGGCAGATGATCCTATTTAAAATTATATTTTACAAAGCAAAACAGATATAACTCAGTAACTGCACATCTAATTGACTTAATTGTCCCATTTATCACATGACTTAAGTGAGCTGATGTTTTCTACTCTGCTTCACCCATGTAATTCTTGTAATATAAGAGCTGAGACATGGTGCCAGGCGTGAGCGAGAAATCCTCTCTCCTGAGAAAAGATATCATTGGAGTGATGTTGGCTTTGGGTTCCAGTTTATTGAAAAATCAATGTCCATTTGTGCAACCAACACATATGGCTTTCTTCCAGGCTGATGATGGCTTTGCGAGGCTGGCTATCACCTAATGAAGTCAGATCAGCTTACCCAGCACCCGAGCTACAGTTGGCAAAGTGACTTTGTCATTAAAATGCAGTTTATCATTCCTGTTGGTGTTTTTCTTCCCATTTCACTCCCCCCTATCCATTTATCCTGAAGCCACAGTATTGTTTTTCTCTCTGCAGATAATAGACCAACCGCTCCAAATTTTAACATTTCAAAGGTACTCAGTATGATGTTTGGTGCTGGATGTATAAACAACTTTTTCATAAGTCTGTGTCTCTCATTAGAGGCAGGAAAATACGTATATACATATATCATTCTACTCAGTCTTGACTCAAAATAGACATTTCTACAAAGTCAGAGCCAAGTTTGTAACAGGCTCGATTGAAATTCGTCAGCTTACCCCTGGCTTGGGTAAATCAACAAGGCTAAGTTTGTCTAATGTGTTGATACGTTCCAATAATCAGAGTCCAGCTGACATTGTATGGGAAGCTTTTAAAAAAATTAATTACCTGTAAAGCAATACCATTTTCCCATTATTAAATAGAGTGGCAATCTAAATTGCAATGCTTGCTTTCCCCCCCCCCCCAAGATAAAAATATTCTTTTTCCCTGGAGAATACCCCCAGAGTGATAGTCACTGGCAACAGAAGCTCTGGTGGGGCAATGACAAGAGTAACAAATAATTTGCCAGCTCAGCTACTAAGCATAGTTGCTAGGTTGTTACTTGGGTCCATCAGGGGAAGGCCTCCCTCTCTATTAATAAGGAATGTTTTGGTTGCAGGTAACAAAAACTAACTGGCTAATGTTAAGGGGAAAAAGAAAACGAAAAAAAAAAATATATATATATATACACAAATTTTCAAGGATAACAGGAGGTCACAGAATTAATGGAAGGACAGAGAACCAGCCATAGTGACCGGGTATGAATCAAATCACTTCTATGCCAAGAGGGAGGAAACCAGGTCTTTTAGCAACAGGCTGGTCTACTGCTGCTGCTGCTGCAGCTGCTAGTGCTGCTGCCATGAAAGAATCTACATGGCCCTCATGTCATTGTGTTTCTTGCTAAAGATTCACAGTCCCATGTTGGGGTCTCTGGTTGATTGGGCCTGAGACATTTGCTCCTGATCTGGCTAATGGTGCTCCAAAGAAAAGAGACATGGTAACTTTGGTTTCTCCCTACAAGGAAAGAGGAGTTGGTGGGCAAGTGCCCCATATGACACATGTCTGCTACACTCAGAGGAGGAGCACCTGAACTGACAGGGCATGAAATAAAAACTGCCAAGAGGCTACAGTTTTTTAAGTGTTTGGCATGTGCCTGGAGCACTCAGAGGTTGTAGTTAAAACAAGATATTGGAAACAACAGAGTATCTAGTCATTTGTGCTCAGCATTCCTAGAGCTGGAATCTAAAGTGAACATCTAAATTTGCAATGACTACAGCAGGTGTGAACTGGTATTATAAACTGGAAGTGATGGTGGACATTTTGAAAGGTACAAGCTCACTGCAATCTTTTACCAGTGAAGAAATGCAGTCTGATGAGATTCAATAAAGAAACATGTAAAATGGTTCTTGTAGGAAGCATAATAAATAAGGAACTATCTGAGTCCACTTATACCTGAACTTATTTCAATAAATATACAGTCAGACTTCTTTATTTTTGGGTTTTACATCCGTAGGTTCAATCAATCACCAATTGAAAACAGTATTCCTGATCCACAGTTGGGAATCCACAAACTTAGAGGTCCAACTGCAGGCATTGTTCTACATCAATTTATATTAGGGACTTGAGCATCCTCGGATTTTGGTATCCATGGGGTTCCTGGAACCAATCCCCTGTGAACTGAAGTTAAGTCTTTGGGAAGTCAAAATACATGTGGATTTTCAACTGTGCAGGGGGTTATATGTATTTATATATTATATATAGTGTGTGTATATATATATATCTACACTAATAAAAGAGAAACATGGTAATTAGCGTACGACCGCTACCCTTTTCATTGGCTAATCAGTGAGTATATGCAAATTAACTGTCAGCCAAGATGGCGGCCGGCAGCCAGGCACTGAAGCGAGCATGAGGCTTGCTTGCTGCAGACTCCAACCTTCCCCGCCTCACTTGCCGGCCTCTAAGCAACTATGTACTACGTTGCAAATAAGAAGGTAAACAAAACCCCAGAAACCAGCCGGACTGAAACCCAGCCGGACCGAAACTTTGTATCAGTGTTTTCAGCAGCGAGGCCTCAGAGCTAAAGCTGGCCCAGAATAAAAAAAAAAAAAAAAAAGAAAACAAGGAGCGGTTGGGAGCTCCAGTCACTCACCACCCAGAAAACAGCCCTCAGCCCCTCACCCAGACTGGCCGGGCACCCCAGTGGGGACCCCCACTCTGATCCAGGACACCCTTCAGGGCAAACCAGCCAGCCCCCACCCATGCACCAGGCCTCTGTTCTATAAAGTAAAAGGGTAATATGCCTCCCGGCACCGGGATCAGCATGACAGGGGGCAGCACCCAAACCCCCTGATCGCCCTGCAGCTCTGTGTGTGACAGGGCCGGGGCCACAACCTCCCTATCCGCCCTGCTCTGTTTGTGACAGGGAAAGGCGCCCCAATCCCCTGATCAGCCCTGTTCTGTGCCTGATAGGGGGGAGCTCCCCAATCCCCTGATTGCCCTGGGGTTCTGTGTTTGACAGGGTGCGGCGCCCCAACCCACCCCCCCCCCCATGGGCCCTGCTCTGTGCCTGATAGGGGGGAGCTCCCCAATCCCCTGATTGGCCCTGCCCTGTGTGTGACAGGGTGCGGTGCCCCAACCCGCCCACCGCCCCCACGGGCCCTGCTCTGTGTGTGACATGGTAGAGCCATAACCTCTCCATCGGCCCTGCCCCGAGTGTGACAGCGGTGGCGCCCCATCCCCCTGATCGGCCCTGCTCTGTGGGTGATAGAGGATGGCGCCCCAACCCCCCTCCACGGGCCTTGCTCTATGTGTGACAGGGTAGAGCCATAACCTCCCCATTGGCCCTGCCCTGAGTGTGACAGGGTGCAGCTCCCCAACCCCCTGATCCGCCCTGCTCTGTGCATAACAGGGGGCGGCACCCCAACTCCCCAATCGGCCCTGGTCTGAGCCTGACCAAGGGCTGCACTTAGGGATTGGGCCTGCCCTCTGCCACCCGGGAGCAGGCCTAAGCCAGCAGGTCATTATCTCCTGAGGGGTCCCAGACTGTGAGAGGGCACAGGCTGGGCTGGGGGTCCCCCCGCCCCCTGAGTGCACAAATTTTTGTGCACCGGGCCTCTAATATATATTATAATTCCTATACAATGTCTATAATTATGTGGAAATTACTGTGTTTATATAGTATTTTATCATACAATTAGCAGAACTTCCCATATAGTCCTTGCTTAGAGCCATATGTTTGATTCTGATCAACAGATTTATTTTAAAATCTCTCAAGTGGGAGAAGTGAAAGGAATCTGTATTTATAGAGTATTCATGGTGTTCTAAGTATTTTTCTACGACATATCATTCAATCCTCACAACATATCTTCAAGATAAGTATAAGCTGCTCAAGTTACAGATTATAAAGATAAAGTTTAGAAAATGTATGAGGTTTGCCCAAGGTTACATGTAGCAAAAACCAGTCTTGTCTGTGTATGCAAGTCACCAGTACTCATAGTCCTTATGTTCTTGATCTCTTACTCCCCAGTCTAGATTCTGACCTCATCATTTCAGGAAAACAACAGTAACAAAGGTTATCAGCAACTTCCCCGTGACCAAACTCAGTGGGTACCTTTCAGTCCTTGTCTTACTTCAGGCTCAGAAGCACCTCACACATCGCACAATTCTCTTCTACTTGAAACAGTCTTGTCTCAGGCCACTGGGCCTGCTCTGATGAAGGACCACAGACTGAGAAGCTGGAACAACAGAAATTTCTCTCAGTCCTGGAGGCTGGGAGTCTAAGATCACAATAGCAGCAGGTTTGGTTCCAGAGGACAACTATCGGGTCGTGTGCCCACACAACCTCTTTATGTGACCGAGGAGAGAGAGAGAGAAAGAGAGAGAAAGAGACAAAGCTATAGTGCCTCTTCCTCTTGTTACAAGGCACTAATCCTACCATAGGAGCTTCCCCCTCATGACCCCATTTAAACCTAATTACTCCCAAAGGAGGTAATTACCTAATTATTTCCCCACCTCCAAATGCCATCACATTGGGGAGTGGGACTTCAGCACACGGAAGACACTAACATTCACCCCATAGCAACATCCTTCTACAGGGGCCACACTTGCATGTTACCTTCCTCCCGCACTGACCATTCTGTTCTGGCCCCTTCCAGTGTTATCCATTCTGACTTTCATTCCTCTCTTATTCTTCTTGATATTCCTGGATGATCTTATCCATGTCTACCTTTAATAACCACTGAGAAGCAGATGTCTCCTGAATTGATCTCTAGGCCACTTGATTCTTAAGTGCAATCAAATATACAAAATTGTCTATCTGGTATCACTTCAAAATCAATATATTGAAACTGAACTTATAACTTGCTCCTCTCTCCCCCCCAAAAATTCTAAGCAAAATACTACATACATACTTACATATGTGCATAGTTACTTACCTGATACTTTCCAGCATCCACTGTTACAAGGAATGGTGTCATCATGAATCACATGATTAGTGCTTGCTAGTTTCTTAGCCCGTCAACCAAGATATTGATGGTGCATCTACTGTCTCCTCCAGCATTATTCTAAACTCTGGGGAAACAGCTCTGACCTTTACAGGCAGAGTCCCTATGTCAGTGATGGCGAACCTTTTGAGCTCGGCGTGTCAGCATTTTGAAAAACCCTAACTTAACTCTGGTGCCGTGTCACATATAGAAATTTTTTGATATTTGCAACCATAGTAAAACAAAGACTTATATTTTTGATATTTATTTTATATATTTAAATGCCATTTAACAAAGAAAAATCAACCCAAAAGATGAGTTCTCGTGTCATAGGTTCGCCATCACTACCCTATGTTATGGATCATATATGATCTAGGGAGGGGATACAGAAAATAAAAAATAAACAGGGTAATGCTAAAGCTAGGGAAGCCCATTGTGAAAAGGCACAGGATGATTTGAAACTCAGATGATGAAGAAAGGGCAGCCACATAACATTGTTGTAAAAGAATGAATATTCAAGCAGAAGGAGCAATAAGTGTAAAGGTCCGGAAATGGACATGAGTTTTATCTGTCCCAGAAGCTAAAGGGAAGCCAGTGTGGCTGGAGTTTAGTGCAGGAGAAGGGCTGTGGAAGAAGATGGGGTCAGGAATTTCTATAAGGCAATGATGCTCAGATTAGATCTGTGGAGTCAGAAAGAAGTAAAACAACGAAAAAGAAAGCTAAATTAGCAGTTGGAGGAAAGGTTACACTTAAAAGAAGAGTTAAGTAACTAATGGTTCTTTATTATAACTACTAAAATACGAGGAAAAGAGGACTGTCCTGGCACATCCTCAATCTCTACATATATTCATATTGTCCGCACGTTAGGGGAAGTTTGGAGGCAGACATGGTGGGCTTTTATCTGATGTCTCTAAAGTAAACCCATAATAAAAAGATAAAAATTACTCAGTTCAGAAAATTGTGCTAAAACCGGTTTGGCTCAGTGGATAGAGCGCCGGCCTGCGGACTGGAAGGTCCCGGGTTCGATTCCAGTCAAGGGCATGTACCTGGGTTGCGGGCACATCCCCAGTGGGAGATGTGCAGGAGGCAGCTGATCGATGTTTCTCTCTTGTCGATGTTTCTAACTCTCTATCTCTCTCCCTTCCTCTCTGTAAAGAATCAATAAAGTATATTTAAAAAAAAAAAGAAAAAGAAAATTGTAAGAAGACTGGAAATTTTGGCTATATGTTCCTTGTATACAAAGGATTGAACATAGAAATTCTATTGATATCTAATTACTGGCATGTGCAGGCTCATAAGTGTTACCAAATGCCTTTCCAAATAAGTATGGGCCAGTGTGGAAAGAAATGTTTCTCTGTTGGCTAACAGAGGAAAGCAGTAACCTATTAAGAGAGTTATTCTCAGAGGCTGACTGTTAATTGATTTTATGTGCATGTCGAGAAGCCAATCAATGGCAGGCTTGTAGAAAAATAGCAAAGAATAATAGACGAAGCAGATTGTAGTCAAATGTAGAAAGCATCCGATCTTATCACTGAAAATATCTAGTTTAATGAGTACACTTTTTTTTTACCAGTTTGGTACCCATAAACTACCGTGGAGTCTCTTCAGTTTCATTCTCAACAATTATAGGCAATGTTAATTTTTTTTAACTAAAGAAAAGAACTTTATAAACTTTAAAAAAATTTACTGAAGTGGAATTCATATGTTATAAAATTAACTATTTTAAATAACTGTCACTCAGTATGTTCACAATGTGCAGTCATCACTATCTAGTTGTAACTATGTAGTTTCAAAAAGTGGAAACAACTTAAATGTCCATTGACAGATAAATGAATAGCCCCAGCTGGTTTGGCTCAGTGGATAGAGCGTTGACCTGTGGACTGAAGGGTCCCAGGTTTGATTCCAGTCAAGGGCACATGCCCAGGTTGTGGGCTCGATCCCCAGGAGGGAGTGTGCAGGAGGCAGCCAATCAGTGATTCTCATCAATAATGTTTCTCTTTCTCTCTCTCTCCCCGTCTCCCTTCCTTTCTGAAATAAAAAAAAAAAAATTTTTAAAAACAACAGATGAATGAACAAAATGTGATATATCAATACAATTTAATTATTATTTAGCCATAAAAAGAGTGAAGTACTGATATGTCCTGCATCATGGATAAACCTAGAAAACATGCTAAGTGGAAAAAAAGATACAAATAGGTCACATATTATGATCCCATTTATATGAAGTGTCTAGATTAGGTAAATCCATAGAAACTTTATAATTTCTTTGATGATGAGTGATGGCTGACTTCTCCTTTAAGGACTGTAGAACTGTGAACTTTTGTGAATGTAGGGACTATACCTTATTCATCTGTTTCTTCAGCCTAGAACATAGTTCCTGGCATATAGAGATCCCATTCTATCAGTCAAGGCTCTTATCAGAGTAGAACCACCAGAATGTATATATGGTTCTACTCTGATATATGAACTTATCACAAGGACTTGACCTCATACTATCATGGAAGTAGGAGAAACAGTTTGTGATGTTTTATTTCTGAGTCTAGAGCTGGAACCTGATGTGCACAGGTGGGTGGTTGGGAAGAGAAGATGGTTGTGGAGCAGAGGAAAAGAAAACAAACCAGAACCCTGATGGGTTTCTTATCCCTTTGATGATGGGTTTCCAACTTTGATGATGAGGGTTTTCTTTACAAGAAGCTGGTGCCCTTTTGTCATGGAGCTAAACACACACCTGGACCAGGGGTTGGAGAACCCAGAGCAGGAGATGCAGTAGGATCTGGGGAAGCTGAGGGTCTGGCTGTTGCTACCATCCAGCCAGGAAGCCAGAGGGTCAGTGCCAACAGGCAGGAGTTTCAACAGTGCCTTTCCCAGAACCAACCTTCTCAGCAGTAGGAGCTGGGGCTTCACTTCTGCCTCCCATGTCTGGGCTTGAACTTATCACATGAAGAAAAGGTGGATTCTGGGAAATGTAGTTCCAGCTTAGCTAAATGGACTCTCCCACTATTACCAGGAATGTTTATGGAGGAAATGAGTAAGCATATGCAAGAAACAATGCTTCTGCAAGCATTTTTGTACTTTCCTCACCTGCAGAGTGTGCAAGAAGTGTTTTCCAAGTATGTTTTCTAAACCAGAAAATGGATGTTGTTTCATTATATCCCCACAGCAACCCTATGACATAATTACAATTTTTATTACCATTACAGAGATGAAGCAAGAGAGGCACAAATTGTTAAGTAATGTACTTAGCCTAGGTGGCAAACAACTGAGCTAGAAAACAAAATTTAGATCCATCCTCTTATAAAAGCTCATGTTCTGTCCACTATACCACACTGCCCCCCACAGCCCTACCTTGATCTGCTCTACTCTGTGTATAGTGAAAAAAAAATGTTTCCACACATTTAGGCAACTCAGTCATGATTTTTTTCTTCTTTCCATCTTCTTTCTTAAAAAAAAAAAAAAGTAGAGGGTAGAGGGGTATCCTCATCTTCCCATGTAACTAAATGACCTGGCTCTGAAATGTGTACCTTTTCAACGGTGCCTGTCAGAAATGGTCTGAGGCTCAGCATCAGAAAATGGGGCCTTTCTTTTTTTTCTTAGGAGTGAATTCTTCTCATCCTCCAAGTCTCTATACTCTGCCCTCTGCTGTTGAATCCACTTCCTCTCCAGCTACCCATAATCTACCATGAAGCCATGAACAAGTCAAATTCTGAAATACTTTTATTCATCTGTTTATTGACAAGTCTTACAAGTTTCCACCAAAAAAATGTGTCACTTTGCAGTGACAAAATGCTTGATACTACCAAAAAAGTCTTAATATATGACTTGTATGGCCAGAGAGGCAGATGAAAGAATTGTGTACGTTATTTGCCTAAGATGAGGCATAACATGCTAGTAATTAACATTTTTTAGCACTAACTCTGAGCATGGTTCTGGCCCAAAAGTTTCATATGGATTATCTCTTTAATCTAAATGACCTCCTAATGGAAGAGGTAAATATACATATATTAACATTTTAAAAATGAAAAATATGAGGCTTAGGGAGGTTTAAAGACTTGCACAAAGACACAGATAGTGAATTAGTCAGGTCTGTTTGGTTGGTCTTAAACCCTTGGTCATAATTATCATGAAATGTCATTTTAAACATCTTAGAAAATTCTTACAATTATTTATCAAGTATTCATTCAATGTCTTTGGGTATTAAAGTCATAATAGCAGATTAAAACACCATGGCCCAGTATAGAATGAGGAATACAGCTAGTCATGTTTTTGTCTTCTGTTTTTGTTTTTTTCACTCTAATAGCAGTCTTCAATGCCAATTTCTGAAAGATATAGTAACATTTGAGGAATAAACTTTGGAAGGGTCTCTCCAAAATGGCTGGGAGTGCAGTAATTTTCCTTCCAAAAATATTATATGAATTTTAATTTTGTTTGAGTAGACTGCAATTAAGTAAATCTCACAACTACAAGTTTAATTGGTTGAATGTTTTAAATTAACCTCTCGCCTGCACACTTTATGTACACAAAGCAAACTAGCAAAGGATAGGTCTTATTTTCATGAATTATCCCTTTTCATGTAGTGCACTGTGAAGACAGGGACCTACAGAATGGGAGAATCCTACTGACTGACGGTAGCAAAATGCTCATGGAGATTTCTGCTCATGTTACAGCAGGTCCCCCCTCAGGCTATTTACATTGTGCTTTTGCTATGTGTGCCATCCTCTACACTCACTCTCCCGTCCTAATTTTCCCCACTTTTTTCATCATAGATATTTCGTGTTTCCACAGTGGAAGGGCTGTGAAACTCGACTGGACTGGGAAACTACATTCCTTAAAGACAGCAGAGCACAAGAAGGCTGGAGACGTGGTCACCGTGCTCACCTCTAAGGTCTGTTACCTTGTTTCCCACTTTGCACTCCAGATTATTGACGGCAATAGCCTGTGGGTGTCCACTCCGTCCAGGGTTCTGCTAGAGTAATTCTTTAACCTAGAGCTTCACTGAGACAATAACAGGGCCACAGAAATGACTCCACAACATAGGCTGAGGACCGTCTGCTTCACGTGGGGTTTAAACTACCTTTATGGATATTGCATTACATATGACAGGCAGGTTCTGCTGTAAGCTTCCACTCCTCCTTTACTATGGGAATTAATTTAGCTTGGTATGGCTCAGAGCATAGTCTTTAGTAATAGCCTGGGTTTTGCTTTCTTTTCTTTATACAGGCTCTTTTGTTTTTGTTTGTTGTGATTTTTATTTTTTACATTATTAGCTGAAATCTCTTCTTATTTTGTAAGCATACTTAAGGTTTCCTTTTTTGACTGAGTTGCCTAAAGGGAAAGTACTTCCTCCAGTTTTTCTGAAGATGATCTACTCCCAGTCACCCCTTGCCCTGGAGAGTCTGTCCTGAGTGCCAGGCTCTGTGCTTCTGTTTATCTGAGGTTCTCCCTTCTCACCTTGGCAGTCAGCCTCACATCGTGCTTTCCATGTACTGAGTGGTTACCACGTGTGACCTCTCGCTTTCACAGTCATCTTGAAAATTGGTGTTATCTCCATTTGACAAATAAAAAAAAAACTCTAAAAAATTCAGTGCATTTTCTAAGGTCACACATTGGGATATACATTTATATTGATCTGACCTTAAAATGCAGAATGACTGAAAAGATGTTTTATCCATTTCCCATGTAGCAAGAAAAACAGCTATAAGAATGTGAGGAAATACTAATGATCGTAAGGAATGGGGCTCTGTGTCAGACCACTTGGGCTCAAACCCCGGCGCCACCTTTGTTATCTAATTAACTTTGAATACGTTACTTCAAGTTGCTGAGACATAGTTTCATCTTTAGAATGGACATAACTATCATAGCTAATTTTCTGGGGTATTGGGAGGACTAAATGTGGTGCCACCTGTGAAATCACTGTTGAGGGCAGTGGCTGGTGTGGGAGTTCAATCCATGCTATTTTATTGTTGCTACTACTGTTTCCTAACTTAAAGATAGCTCACTAAACAGAACCATTGGCATCATGACATTTACTCTGAATCACCAGTGGAAGGCTGTCTGACTTCAGGAGTTCAGAGGGTGCAGTGTTTGACCACATCATGGCCACTGTCACATGGGGCCATGCCTATGTTGGAGAGAAAGGACTTGTTTTTCAAGTTAGTGCTTTTCAAACTCTGGTAATATTACCACTTTCTCTCTGTCTTGACTCTATTCTTAAATATGAAGTGGAATATTTACCAATTACCACACAATGCACGAAGCAGCCTTGTTCTATAAAACCCTTATTCCTGGAAAACAATGTTGGCTTGGCTTTTTGATTCTAAATGTGAGGATTAGAGTCCAAAACTGACTCCCTGGAAAGGCTGACCAGGCAGCAGTTAACAAATCACCCTCCAGCAGGAAGACTTCCCGGACAAGCTGGGCAGGATCAGGGCTCTCACTTCCCATAAATCTCCCACCAGCCCTTGCCCTTCTTTCTGGGAACCACTGCCATTGCTTTCAGATTTCCCTCCCTCCTTCTCTCCCTCCCTCCTTCACTGCCTCCCTCCTTTTCTTTCTCTCCCTCCCTCCCATCCTCTTTCCTTCCTTTCTTTCCTTCAATTAGGGAATTAAAGCAGACAGAAAAATCAAATACAGAACTAACCCATTGGTATGCCCTGTGTCTTTAATACTGTTGTGCTGTGTGTATAGATGTGGAAAGTTGGACTTCAGGGGCAGGGACTGTGTCTAGTCCTGCTCTGGGTGATACCCTAACACCGAGAATGTCACACTCTGCCAGGGCCACAGTGTCACTGAGGAGGGTCATGCTCTCAAAACAAACAGACACATCTTCGTGGTTCATCTCACTCAGTGCTCTATGGCACTGGCCATAATACCGCCATATATTTAGAGAAAAATTATATTGAAATACTAATCATAAACATAATTTAAAAATTGAGTCTTCCATTTTGGTTGTTAAGGATGATCTCTGCGAGAGGAAAGGGAGGAGGCCTGGGTGTCTTGACCAGTACTCTGCTCTCTTCTTGACTGCACAGCATCTAGTAAATTCCCCGTGGTCTTAACCACTTAAAATATTGAGGTTGGTCCTAAACTGTCTTCTTCTGAATTGAGTATTTCCTGGTGTTTGTCTACCCTGGAACATTGCTCACCTTGTGGGTGAGTCAGCCTTTCCCAGTTCTCTCCTTAGCTCATTAACTGAGCTGTCCCTCTGCCAGTGGTTTCCAAACCCAGGTCTGTGACAAAAGTTCACGGGTATGAGGTAAAAGGTGAAAAATAAGGGTCACGTAGGGACTTTTTCTTAGGGCTCAATTTATTTACTTGAAATGAAGGCCATTTACTCTGAGGTTATGTAATTCCTATATTTTTGTGACAAAGAGGTCTTTCTTTTATGAAAAGTTCTGTAAAGAGGAAAATCAAGGAACCATGGGCTTAGACTTAGGAAAATGTGAAATAGAGAGACTGCTGTAAGCTGTGCATGGTGTGTACGTGTGAGAGTGTGTGCTTGTGAGTGTATATTTATGACCAGGCACCCACCTCAAGCGACCATGGGACTAGAGCCAGTGGTCGGCAAACTGCGGCTCGCGAGCCACATGCGACTCTTTGGCCCCTTGAGTGTGGCTCTTCCACAAAATACCAACTTCTGCACATGGGCCACGAAGTTTCAATCGCACTGTACATGCACGCCCGCACGTGGTATTTTGTGGAAGAGCCACACTCAAGGGGCCAAAGAGCCGCATGTGGCTCGCGAGCCGTAGTTTGCCGACCACTGGACTAGACAGTCCTTAAAGGAGGCTTTTAATGGGCCCTCAGCTGGGAGTATTAACACCAATCAGATAGTTGCTAAAGAAAGCAGGGGCATTCCTGGGACAGAAGTGGCAGCTATTCTATCCTTACAAACAAGCCTTTAATCATCACATTGCCCTTTTGGGATGCATGTTCTTCCTCTCCGCTGTATTTGGTGTCATTTTTAAACCTGATTTCACCTAAATAAAATCATTCCCTTAGGATAGCCTTGGTTAGTAGCCAACAACTTCAAACAGGAAATGAATGAAAAGAAGAAATGCTGTAACGATGTCCTTAATAATAATGCTATTTTAAATGACCACCATGGTTCAAGTTTTCTAGAACACAGAATGCATGGCAAGGCTTGATTGATGATGCTTTATTGGGAAATGCAATCTCAGGATAGCAAAAACGAGAGAAAAAAAGAGGTACCTTCACATAGTGCATTTAATAAGCTCAACAGAAATAAAGCAAGTTATTGATCTAATGAAAAATTGAAAAGCTGCTTTTAAATGCCATTTCTGGATGGCCTTAGTGTTTACATGATAAATAAGTGACTGCATGTGCTCAGGAGGGTGAACGGCTGGCTTGGGTTTATGTAGTTGAGAAGCAGCAGAGCAGGATTCAAAATCAGGCTTAACTCCTGAGCTGATGGGCTTCCACATTCCTACAGATTGGCAGCGCAGGGCTTTTAGAAGAATATCTGGCACCAGGATTATTAATCTGGGGTTGGAGGAAGAGAAAATAGATGCCTGGGAGAGTCTGGTAGTCAGTCTAAAAACAGTCTAGCAAATCAAATCCAATAATGCGTAAAAATAATTATATACTCTGACCAAGTGGGGTTTATTCCACAAATGCAAGGCTGGTTCAACACTTGAAAAATCAATTCATGTAAGCCATTGTCTCAATAGGCTAAAGAGAAAAATCAAATGATCATAATAGGTGCAGAAAAAGCATTTGCAAAAATCTAATACACATTTATGATTAAAAAAAAAACTCTTAGAAAAATATAAATAGAAGGCAAACTTCCTCAACTTGATAAAGAACATAAAAAAAACTTGACAAAAACTACGGCAAAGATCATATTTAATGGTGACAAACTAGAAGATGTCCCACTAAGATTAGGAAGGAAGCAAGGATGACCCCACTCACTGCTTCTTTAACATTGTACTGGAAGTCCCAGCTAAGGCATTAAGACAAAAAATGAAATGAAATGTATAAAGATTGGAAAAGAAGAAATAAAACTTGTTGCTTGCAGGTAACTTGATTGTCCAGGTAGAAAATCCAAAAGAACTAACAAAGAAACTTCTGGAATTAATGAGTAACTATAGCAAGATTGTAGGATACAAAGTTAATATTCAAAAGTCAGTTGCTTTGACCTGAGCCAGCAATGGACACATGGAATTTGAAATTAAAAACAAAATACCATTTACATTAGTGGCCCATCCTTCAAACAAAATGCAAAAAATTAACCAAAAATGGATCATAGACCTAAATGTAAAATGCAAAACTGTAAAATACAAAACTATAAAATTCCTAGAAAATAATGTTAATAGGAGAAAATCTGGATGATCTTGGGTTTGATCATGACTTTTTGATGTGACACCGAAGACATGATTCGTCAAAGATCTACTTAAGTTCAATTTTTCTGTTCACCTAAAACTGCTCTAAAAATTAAAGTCTGTTTTTAAAATAACGTAATAGGCAGTGTGTTGGTGGGAATGAGATTTAAAAAAAAAGAGTAGCAGACATTTAGAAAGAGCACTGGACAGGGATCACGGAGAACCACTTCTAAACCGTGCTCTGCAGCTAATCAGCTGTACCTTGGGAAACAGCAACCCCCGGGCTCCACTTGCTCATAGAGACAAAGAAAGCAGGTGGAACAGATAGTGTTTACGGTCCCTCTGCGCCTCCTGCTTGCTCAGTTTGGGACTAAGCAATCGAGGCCTACTCTTCCAGAGTCACATAAGTGGTGAAATTTCTGAGAATCTGGACAGGTTCTCTTGCCCCAAATTATCGTTTTCTCTACCTGATGTTATTAGATGTTCACTTTTCTGTGTTATAAAGTCCATCTCCTGGCACATACCAAAATAAGGGATTAATCCTAGCCCCAACCCTGCTCCCTGGAATGCTTATTCTTAGGAACTATTAGATCTTAAAGCAAAAGGATAATTAGCATGTATTTTGTCAGGGTAGGGAAGTCACAGAAAAATCTGGTATATATATATATCAGGTGTTCAATATAGTATTTGTTAAGTATATGTGTGGGTGAAGCAATAATTGTAAAGAAGAGGACTTCAGGGGTAAGTAGACCTGCAGGTGCACAGAACTATGTTAAATTCATGGAAGAAGGGATGAACCCTAGAAAAGGGTATGAGAGAAGCTCCAAAGACAGATCTGCCTTATACACACTTATATGCCTGAGACCCACCCTGGGAACCCATTTCATCACCATTCTTTATCAGCATTCATTTATTAAGCAACTGCCATTTGCCAGCAACTACTCAGCATCAGGGATTTAATGGTGAATGAACAAGAGGGACTGATCTCTTCCTCATGGAGCTATTTGACTAAATGCACGCACAGCTGAGTAGATAGCAGGCTTCCACTCACTTTCCTATTCCTGGCATGCTTATGTACTCACACCTTTTCAAGAAAGAGCTTGTGTCCCTTTTATCCACCTTCCCAACCGTTCCTGCTTTGAAGACGAGCTCAAGTAAAAACTTTTTCTTGGTTTCCCTACTGTGAATAAATGCTGCCCCCTTCTGGATTATCAGCAGAAGTATCAAAGACTGACTTCTGACAGTGAAAAGTTTTTTTTGAAGTTAGGGTTAGAAAGGACTTTACTTAAATCCAGTGGGAAGTTAGATGCTTGGGAAGGTCAACTTGCCTGTCTGTATCTCATGAGAGAAGAGAGTAACAGCATGGAATGAGAAAGGGGACTGAAGTCTGTGCTTTCTGACTCATTTCATGGTCCCGCCTTTCAAGTTCACTAGACTTGGGACATGGTTATATATGTTTTTGTTGCTCCTGCATATGTATTTACTAATATATTTCCCCTTCATTTTCCATCACATTAAGCCCATGTTGCCATCTCTTGCCTGTTCTTCTTGAGGACTCCAGGCATGTTAAGAGCTTTCTCAACCAGTCTCTCTGTATAACTGTGTCTCATGAATTTTTTTTTTTTTCTGTCTGATTGTCTGATATTCTCCATAGATCTCTGGATAAGGGAATTTAAAGACCACTTCTTATGTATGAATTTAGGCCTATAGGATAGGAACAAACCTCATGCTGTTTTCTCTTTCATTCAGCAACCAGGTATTCCCTACCTATTACATGTTGTGAATACAAACAAAAACTAAAAAAGTCAAACTCTCTTTTTTCTATAAGTTATAATTATTGGGGAAGACAGAAAAGTAACCACATAATCAGAGGCCACAGTGTGATGAGGGCGCTGATAGGGGAATTCTCAGAGCAGGGAAGGAGGCATCTAACTCACCCTGAAGGAGGGAGGAGGCTGCCTCGAGGAAGTGGTGCCTTGCTTTCCAGCTTCTTGAGGTTACATGTGAAATAAAGACTTACAAATGCCAAACTGCAAGCAAACTTTCATAGACATTTCTATGCAACTCTTTGCCCCTTGAGAGGACTTGGAGATTTGTTAATCTCAAAGTAAAAAATATCTGCTCAGTGGTCAGTGAGATTCAAAGATAAAACATCTAATATAATATGTTAGACCAAATTTTACATGTCAAATAATTAATTCAGAAACATCAATTTTAATAAATTTGTGATAGTATTTCATTTTATTTTCGTCTATTTGTGTAATTGATATTTGTATGTTTATACAGCTTAAATTAGTCCCATAGTTTGTAAAGCCCTTTGCTTTACTGATTATCTGTATTAACTTGTGGTTAGTAAACTCTGTAGGCTGTCCAGTAAAGAAAAAGCCAAAAATAAAATGAGAAAAAGACCTAAAAGTGGAAGATGAAATCAATGAACTTATGCTTGCAAAGTGTTCTGAGAATGAAGGCTATTCATCAATTCACAATGCCTCTAAGTCCATTTTTGTGTATTATAATGGAATGCATATTTAACTAAGAGAAATTTGAGTAGGAGAGAAAGAGTTAATTCTTGAATAGGTCTTGGGCAAGTTGTTTAATCCCGCCAATATCCAGAAGCAGGGCTGCCTCCAGCTCACATAGTCTCTTTGTGCTAATTAGAAAAGGCACCCCCTCTGGGTGTGTGTAGCCGCCCCCCCCCCCCCCCCCCCCCCCCCCACACACACACACTAGGCTTGGTGAACAGAATGTGGAATGGATCTCAGCCCTCTCTTGCTCCTTAGTCTGGCCTCTTTATGTGGTAAATGACCTGCCTAAGTATATGCCGTTGCTCTGGCCAGATAGCTCAACAGTAAAAAGGAGTTCATACTTGTTTTGTGAACCTCCCAAGGTTGATGCAAGGATCTCATGAAAGAAGAGAACTTGCCGTTGCTAATCTGACATCTGCTGTGAGTGTCATTCAGAATGGCCTGAGGATGTCCATGTTCTGTGAAGCACAACACTGAATTCTTAGAAACCTTCTTTTGTTTGTGAGCAAGATTCCAAACAGCAAAGCGCAGCCTTTTCAGGGCATTGACTCCTGTTGCCTGGCTCTGCAGTTGGCTATAGGAGAGGGCTGTGCTGACAGCTGAGGGCAGCAGGTGCTGAAAATCATCACGGACCCATTAGGACACCAGAGGTTCCTGCTGCGCTCAGGCTCTCATCTCCCTTTGGTATTCCTTCACTCCTCAACCTCTTCTATTCCTCCTAGAAGAATTATCTTAACATGTATCTATTTCAAAAATATTTCCAGTAAATAGGTTTTACATTTTATGGTTCATTTAATGTAGCAAAATTCAAATTACTAAGGTAAAATAATCAATTTTTGCCCCTTAGGACAAAGCCAAAGGTGATACTGATTTTATACCTATACACACACCCAACACACAGGTGCATGCATACACACACACACACACACACACACACACTCAAACATACCAAGTATGCTCCCACCTTTGGGTCTGTGAACTGACAGTGTTTCTGGCTGGAATGCTCTTTTCTGCATATGCATATCCACAGGAGTCTTTGTGGTTTGGTTTAATGACACTGATGTGCAATACATATTTATTGAATTGAATTGAACACTAAAGGTGGTGGGAATCATTGACCCATAAGGTTAATTTAAACTTAATATATTTTTGCAAATTACTTGAAAAGGTCTCTACAATTATGCCTTCTATTATTCACATGTAGCTTTAAATGAGTTATCAGTATTTTTTCCAAATATTTATGCAGACAAGTCAACTCCTCCACTTGCTTTTAACTTCTAGAGTTATAGTGTGCGTGTGGGAGCATGTGCATTCACATGCACACATATATGTAAGAATATCTGAAATTATTGGGAGCACCCAAGGCACTAAGATAGAAGTGTAAGATGAACTAGCTAAACAGACTAATAGATGAACGGAGGGCGACCTTAATCGAGAGGCCTTGGGCAGCTACTCCTCTTGTAGCCTTGAAGTACTGCTTTCTCATGTACCTCTCTAATTATCCCCTGATCCCAACTCTTTCCAAAGAGATCCTCAGAATTACTTGGATTGGCCAAACTACAGTGGAAATCTGTTTTTAAAAAGCCAGCACATGAAAATTTTAGCTTTGGGTTTAAAGTTTGCATAGGCAATCTCTCAAGTGTTTAATAGACCATAATATTGTTGCAAAGCCTGTGGCTACATCTAGGACATCTACATTTTAGGACAACTGCTCTTTTAATTTTTTTCTTAATAATATAGCTTTAGAATTATGAATCTGGTTACATTACCTGGGTCTCATCTCAGATTTACCACTTACTAGGAGTGTGACTTTAGGTAAGTTACATAACTTCTCTAGGTCTCGGGTTTTTATATGTTAAAAAAATAAAAATAAGTTACAATGCTTAATCATGATCGAAGAGGCTGGAGGGACTTTGAGACAACGTTAGGACGAAAGCAAGGCCCCAATGCTCTGGCTCCAAATGCTCCGATGCTCTGCAGGATCCCAGCACAGCACAGGCAACAGGTTCCCATCCCCCATTTAGAGGAGGAGACAGAGGGGCAGGAGTCTCACTCCAGCCTCCCTCACAGTGGGAAATCTTTCCAGGCTGCTTCAGAACACTCAGCCCTACCAACCTGGAGAATGCCCCAGGAATGATTGATATGGTACAGCCTGATGATGCTGGTGGGCGGAAGGAAGGGGTCAGGAGAGAGCTTGGCAGAGCTAGCTGGTCACCACCAGAAGATATAACAGGATTACTTTCTTGCGTTATTGAGAATTAAAGAGATGGCCTTGTAAAGTGCCTGGCACAATGCCTGGCATGACAAAAACGTAGTAAATGTTAGCTATAATTATTACTAGAATAGAAAGTGCTTAGTATGCCCTTACGTATTTCTCCCGCAACGCCTCTTTGCTTTGCCCTTCTACCCAGAAGGGTTACTTAAAAACCTTATTGAAACTGCTTCCTTTGTAGATCCCTGCAGGAGGGTGGTAGAGACCTTGATGTTGGTATCATTAGACTGCCAGATTCTGCCCTTAACCTGTGATGAGAGCCCGAGCTTGTGGTGAACTGTGCCAGCATCTTCATGTGTTGGTTAAAACCAGACCTAATCTTGCCATCACCTGCTGCCACTGTCTGCCATATGGAACTGCATGTATCCTTGTCATTCATTTTCTTCCTTTCATTTGCTGTTTTTCCTCTTCAGAATACCAGTTCTTCAAAATGAAGGGAGAACCAACATTTACTTAGTAATCACTCTATGCTGGAAATTGAGCTAGTAACTCTAGCTCACTGCAACCGGTTTATACCCATTTTAGAAATGAGAAATTGAGGTGGAGAGGTTAAACAATTCATGCAAAGTTGAACAGTTACCGAGTGGCCAGTTGGAGATTCCATTCCTTTTGCTCTAAAGTCCTCCACTCTCTGAATTAAAAGGCTGCTCCTTAGAGAGCCCAAAGAGGATTTTACTCTCAGTGCCAAGAAAACTATTACCCCTACTCCAAAACTCTTTCCTCGCTTCTCCTTATCGTACGTAACCTTACTTATTTTCCTGGTGTTAGCAAAATGCTATGTTCTCCACATCTCTTATCATGCTGCAAAGTAAATGTCTTGCAAGATTGTTTAACATCTAACTGTGTAAATGAAACATACTAGGGGCATGTGTTATTATATGTCTAATACTGTCCTTGACACTAATGAAAAAGGAAAAAAATATTCAAAGCAATCAAGATTTTTTTCCAGAAAAGAATCTTCTCCAAAGTTACCCATGGTCACTACTCCTTTGATTTACAGAAATAGACTGACAAAAGGAAGAAAAAAATCTAGGCATTTATTTAGTCTCTGTTTTGTGATGAGGAGATCAATTCTTTTAAGTTATATAACTGGGGTAAGTAGAATCACAAGAGAAAGGCACCAAATCCATAATCGTGCAGGATTGGGGCTACTGCATGGTCGAGGAAGTTAAGTGTCTAGATGTAGGCAAGCACACACACTCATTAGTGAAATGGATCCCACACCAGAAAGACATGGATTGCAAACAAGAGCTCCACATATGAACTACATGCAAAGTTTTAAGAAAAACCCTACTTATTTGCTCAGAGAAGCTGCAATCTCTTTAGTCATGTCGAGGTTTACCCTATCAAGTTTTTCTATTCTATCGAGCAACTGCATTTTGACTTATATGGATCACTGTCACAAAATGTTGAGACAGTTATAAACTCATCAGGTTTGCCAGTTAGTCAATCAGACCTAGTTAATTTTTATTTTGTACCAAAGAACACAATCTTCCTGATTTTCTAGGCATAGAATAGTAATACTACCTTAGAAAAAGTTCTCTCCTAGGGAGAGACCATGAAGTCATTGAGAAGAAGGGAGCATAGAATCTAAGTTTCCATGGTCTTCCCAGAAGTGTGTGAGAAGGGAACCAGGAGGACCTGTGACTCTGTATAACTTCTCCTGCTGAGTAGCCTATCAACTTAGGCTCTGGAATTACCAGTCTTGGCTCAACTGTTTGAAATAACAAAAGCATGTGTTTTGGAGCCCAAAATACTTGAGTTTTCATTGTGATTTTTTTCATTTACTAGCTACATGACTTTGGACACAACTTTTCTAAGCTTTGGTTTCTTCATAGTTAAAATGTGGACAATATCCACTTCAAAGGAATACCCTGAATTTTAATATATTTAATGTTTATCCATATTTATTTAATACTTATCTATATTTACTATTTATCTGATATTTATCTATGTATTATACAACATCCAGGAGAAACTGTAAATAAGATAGGTGAGGTCCCAGAACTCACGCAGCTTCTTGGAGAAATAATTATATGTTGAGCTAACTATTAATTCTGTAATGGACTGAAGGGGTTCATTTGCCTGTGTGCATCAAAGCCCAACATGACACAAATAGGAGTTTGCAGTCAAGAAAGTAAGCATTTACAGCTTTTCTGTAAGTTTGTGATCATTTCAAATATTTAAAAGACCATTGAAAAAACACACACAAATGCATTTCAGGTCATGTCCCTCCTTTTCTTAGAAATCATTTCACACCTCTCATTGCCCCCAGAATACAGTCGCTCTATAATCCGACTGTTGACCACAGGGGCCAGGACTTCTTTCAGTCTTGAGGATGCACAGGGTCTTTCCTATCACAGAGCCTTAATCCTTGCTGTTCCCTTTTCCAAAGACATGTTTCCTCTGCTCATGGCAAAGCTGCAGGTTCTTGGCTTAAATGCACTTCTCTAATCTAGGTACGGTCCTCGACAGCCTGCTCACATGGGCTCTTTACTCATACTTTGCAGGACTTTCTGTGATTGTAATTGTACCATGCAGAAACCTTATTTCTCTAATCTGGGTTTTTATTTTGATTTCTTCCTATACTTCCCTGATCCACAGGCACCTACTGATCTGCTTTCTGTTACCATTATTTTGCATTTCCTAGAATTGTATATAAATAGAAGCATATAATCTGTACTATTTTTTATCTTTCTTTCACTCAGCATACTTATTTAGCAATTCTTCAATGTATGGAATGTAATAATTTATAACTAATGATCATGCTATTGTGGTGAATCTAAGAAACCTTTGCCTAATCAAGGGTCAATTATGTTCTCTTCTATGTATTAACCTAGATGTTTTTATAGTTTTAGATTTTACATTCAGGCTACGATCAATTTTGAGTTGTGGTGAGCCTTGGATTATATAAGGCCCACCTAAATAATCCATGGTAGTCTCCATCACAAGATCCTTAATTTCATTGCATCTAAAGTCTCCATTTTGCTTTGTAAGGTAAAATGTTCACAGGTTCTAGGGATTAGGACATAGACATCTTATTCTGCCTGGAGATGAGGAGAAAGACTGAGTACTGAAAAAAGTTTGAACACCAAAAGCTCACCCAGTTTGTAGTGGAAAGAGCGTGGGTTTAGGAGTAACTGAGATTTGAATTCGAATCCCCAATTTTTCCACTAGTCACTGTACAACATTGGACAAGTTAATTTACTCTCTCCATTTAGGTTTCTCATTTAATAATAGATAGTGATGCTTATCTGGTAGGGTTATTTTGATGACTAAAGAGATAATGTAGGTTAAATGCCAAGAGAGCAACTGGTACATAAAATATATGATAATTTACATTTTCCCCAGGAAACTTTGCTTCGGTTAGGCTCCATTTTTTTTCTGGACGACAGACATGCTTTCTTTATTCCTGATGTTTATGTTATTGGTTTATGTGCACTGAAATCTTTAATCTTTATATTAATACCATGGCTAAGAATATATTAGTTAGAGAGTTAGGAATTGTAGAGCCCTAGGTCTAAATCTTTATGTCAGTATGTGCTGCTGTGTGAGACCAGGTTATTTGTTTATGCCTCAGTGTTCTTATCTCCGGAGTGAGGAGAGTAATAGAACCTACCTACCTCCAGGTGTTGTGTGAGGATAATGGAAGTGCATGTAAAGTGTTGATCACAGGCCTGAACACATAGGCATCCCTGTCCTGTGTTGGGTAGGCTGTCGGATGCAGTAATTCATTTGGCCTTTAGAGGGAGCTCCATGTGAGTGAGAATCCTGTGAAGTAGATGAGCTATGTGGTGCTTGTTTCCTTGGATTCTGTTTTTAGCAAAACTGATTAAGGAGTACTTTAAATGGCACAGATTCACAGCCATTTGACATTATATATGCATCTTTAAAAATTGAAGCAGAACATTAATTTAGTTTCATTCTAGGTTAACAAAAATTTGAATTATTTTATAAAATGCTCAATGTCTTTGGCAAGATGAGAAACTTTAAATAATCTTAATACCAGAGTGTCTTTTGGTGGCTGACCAAGACTGTAAATCTCATAATTTGCAAAATATATTTTTGGCATGTATATTTAGATTGCACTAAAATAGCCAAGGCAGCAATCATTTTGAATCTTTTCAAACCATAACCTTTCAAAGAAATTAATTCTTCCTGTGACAAGGATTGCTGAGGCAATAAACTATAAATGGTCTCACGGAAGCAAATTCAACTAGAAGAGAGTTACAATGTTCCAAATAACGCAGAGCAGCCGTAAACTCATTTTTGGCTTTGAAAAATGAAAATCTAAAACACTAGAGATGTCACATTCAACACTAAAACCAGAATGCAATATTAATAAGTTTAAAAGAAGATACACATGGCAAGAAATAAGATAATGCAGTTTAAAAACATTTCTCCTAAGGAAGTATTCAATTCCATTTTTAAAGCAACTATCTCTGAAGTACTTTTTTAAAGCAAAGGAAGGAAATAATTTCCTCTCTTAGACACCACGAAACTTTATTTCACTGTGAACGTACATTTGCAGCATGATGAAGCACGGTCCTCAGCCCAAACCCCACACACGACCTGCTGTTTTATGTAACCATCCAGGCACTTCATTTCTTTAATGTGACTTTTTCCTTTCAAGCTAGCTCTATCCAGTCTACTAGCATCATGACTCACTTGCCTCCTTTCCACCCCACCCCTCCGTTGCACACATTGCAGCCCACCCCCTTAATCATTAAGCCCTCGGGACAACTGGGTTCTGGTCAGCCTCAAACTGTCTTAAAGAACAAAGCCTCAAGTCTGTTGATCAAGAGAACAGAGTTTTAGTCAAACTAAAGATAACATCTTCTTATATATTTTTTTATCCTCACCCGAAGAAGGGAGAGATTGAAAACAATACAGTCATAATAGGGGACTTTAACAACACTTTTGAATCTTTCTGACTTCAGCCAAGTTCTTTGCTTTTAAGGGCTCATGTGATTAGATTTACCCAACACTAGATACTAGATTATCTAATACTAGAGGCCCGATGCATGAAATTCGTGCAAGAGTAGGCCTTCCTTCCCCCAGCTGCTGGCACCGGCTTCCCTCTGGCACCTGGGACCCAGGCTTCCCTCTCAGAGGTGATCATGGGGCGATGGCTGGGCCCTGACCAATCACATTGCATCTGCCTCGGCTGGTCTGGTGCCAGTGGGTATCATAGCGTGGTCCCAATGGTCTTCTGGGTGGTCATTCCACTGTTTGGCCTTTCAGTTGATTTGCATATTACACTTTTATTATATAGGATTATTCTATCAACTGTATATTCCCATCTTTCTACCCAGATTTAGAGAGTTGAATAAATTGCTGTCTTGCATCACTATCAAAAGAAAATGGGCATTTATTATTTTTATTTATTTATTTATTTATTATCAATACTAGATAATTTAGTATAATCTCCCTATAACCTAACCACACCTGCAAAGCCCCTTTGCCATGTAATGTATTCACAAATTCCAGGGGTTAGGACATGGACATTTTGTGAGGGGTGGGGGGCATTCTGTCTACCAAAAACCTTCATCTAAAAGATTCAAGACACTTTTCAAAAGATATTCCTATAAAATTATACTTTGTTCCTGAGATAAGCAATTACAGATATTACCCCATTTAGAAAATCAAAAAGAGAAGTAAAAAATTAATTATAATTTCCTAAAAATCTTTCTTTTCCCTTTTATTTTCATTAATCCCATTCTATTCCATTCAATTCCAGAAATTTTAGTTGGACAGCTTCTATGTGCCAAACACCAATGCTCATTATAATAGATATAAAGATGGAAGACAGTTTCTCAGCTCTAAAGGAGCTCTCAGCTGGGAAAACCTCACAAACACATAATTTACAGCAACAGGGTGTGGGGAATGAGCATTAGTGGACAAAAGAATTGAGTTAGAAACACTGGAGTTACATTATACACCCCAGAACTCCAAGAGACTTGTTGGACCACAGGGAATACTTCCAAAGTAACTAGATTTCCTAGGAGCCCCAGCAGTTTCTAGAAAACATTTTTCTCCTTCATCTGTATTGTTAACTGCCTGAATAAAAATCTTTTGGGGCATTGCCTTGTGACTAAAGAAGAAAACATTTGAGAATTGGCATGAGCCTGCTAAGTCTTTCTATAACTTTACAAGGTCAAACAAAGGTCTATACTAGTAAAACTCTAGGCCCCGGGACATGATCAATAGAGTGGGTTGGGGACTCAAGCAGGCAGGCTGGACTGGGGCCTGCAGGTATGTCTACATTCATCTGGGATCCTCTGACCCTTTGGCAATCAAATCACTCTTGCTGTGCCTTGTAGAAGACTGCTGAGCACTCACTGGCTGAGCTCTGAAGATTTAAACAGTAGCAACTTGTCATATAGCCCCTGACACTGTCCTTCACAGACAAAAATAGACTCAGTCTTTTATCAATACAATCAAGACACTGGCTTTGTCCAGCAGTTGTCTTGTTTTTTTTTTTTGTTTTGTTTCGTTTTGTTTTGCATTTTTGGATAGTGGTATTTCAGAGGAAATGCGGTTTCCCCACCTCAGAAAAAGCTTTTTTTTTCTTATTCATTAAATAATTCATTCATGTGTTCATTTATCCTTTCCTTTCATTGTGTACCTCCAGAATGTAAAACTTTAGCTTTAAATGTAGACAGACTTCCCCACATTTGGAGGGAATGAGAAACTTAGCTTGTCTTAGTAGGTACAGTTAACTATTATTCTGCAGGATAAGAGGAAAGTGGGGAAACCATTAATATTTTTGAGCATCCAGTAAGGCACTGACCAGACCAAACAGACATCAGCCAGAGATCTGGGGCAGTGTCCTGGAGTTGCCTGGCTGTGCCTGGCATGGCATTGACTTTTAGTTTTTGGCAAGTGTGTAGATTCAGAGGGTTCTAGGTGTCAGGGTAGAGAGTACATTACCAATTAGTAGGAAAACATTTAGATATTTAAGCAACTGCTATTGCCATATGGGTCACGAGTGATAAATATCAATTCTGAATGAGGGTATGTTTGTGCATTAACAGTTGAATTGCTGTGGGAAGAAATCTTTTGTTATTTATTTTGATCCATTCACTCCTTTAAAACTGCATCTTAGAGCAGTTCTCAAATTTCCTTCTTCTTTAGAGTCACCTGGTGAACTTAAAATAATATTACTGGTTTTAAAATATTATTTTAAAATATAACATGGGCACATGGTAAAAAATAAACTATCTAGCAGTGGTTCTCAACCTTCCTAATGCTGCGACCCTTTAATACAGTTCCTCATGTTGTGGTGACCCCCAACCATAAAATCGTTGCTACTTCATAACTGTAATTTTGCTACTGTTATGAATCATAATGTAAATATCTGATATGCAGGATGTATTTTCATTGTCCGCGACCCATGGGTTGAGAACCGCTGGTAGAGGGATACGAAGTGAAAAGTTCCATCTCTTGCCCTACACTTCTACCTGTAGAATCATGCCCCAGGAGAATTCACTTTTGGCTGTTTCAATATTTAGTTCTTCCAGAGGTTGCCTCCATAACAGTTTTATATCAGTGATTTTTAACAACTTTAAATATCATTCATTTAATTGGGAGGCCTTTAAAAATGCACAGATTACCAGGACACTCCTTGATAGGGTCTGATTCAGAAGATCTCTGCTGGGCTTGAGAATCTGGACTTTTAAAAGTTCTGTTGTGATCTTTTTGTTCAGCCAGAGTCAGAACTAATATATCAGAGAAAGGAGGGTATGAGTAATAACACAGTCATATGTGATTATAAAGATCATTGCTCCATCAGCATGGCCATGCTTGGTGGAAATTTACAACTTGCAATGTTCTCTTCACTCAGAAAACATTGTACCTTGCTTCCCTCATTCTCTTCTACTTTCACATCATTTTCTTTCCTTCTCTGTTTTATTATAAGCCTCTTTTTTTGTGTGTCCTAGAGTTAATCTGTCAACTATATATTCCCTTCTTTCTACCCAGATTTCAGGAGATGAATAAAATGGACAAAATGAAAGGTTATTTGTTTATATTTATATTTTATTTTTTAAATTTATCTTTATTGTTGAAAGTATTACAGATGTCCTCTTTTTTCTCCCCATTGACCCCTCCACCCCAGGCCTTCACCACACTATTGTCTGTGTCCATGAGTTCTGTGTATATTCATATAAATTCTTTGGTTAATCTCTTCCCATCCCCCACCCCCACCTTCTCTCTCATTTAAATTGTAGAGAGCAAAATTCTCAAAAAGATGATCAGAATTTTCTGGGAAAATGTATAATCTCCTGATCAATTAATAGGATACATGTTCTCAATAGTTGGAAACTCAGCATATTGATTTAACATAACAATTTATATTTAGCAAAAATTGCTCATACTCAGGAGCATAAAATCTCTATCCTTATTTCTGCCTGCCAAAGCATTTACTGTGTCTCCAGTTGTTTATAATAAGAGTATGAGAAGGAAAATAGGGGGGCAACTTTGGGGGCTTACAGCCTAGTTTAGTATCTAGTTAAAGAGTAATCTTACTTCCCCATTCTGAGTTGGGCGGAGCTGCAAAGCCTGCCCTGAGGGGCCCGCCACAAGGAGATATATACGTATAGTATATCAAAACCTCCCCACATTGTCAGTTCAGGGTTTGGATCAAAGTCCCCTGGACTAGCAGTGCTGCATAATAAATGTTTTACTTTCCTGATTCCCCTGGATGCCGGCTGTTGTTCTCTTGGGCCATTTGCCACAACAAGTAGTGCTGTATTTTCAAATAAAAATTTCTTCTGTAGGGTACACTGAATCACCGAGAATATTAGATGATAGAGAGCACAGACACACATTCAGACAGAACATACCTCTGTCAGACTCTGCTTGCGAATAATTTTCTGTCCTATGCCAACCCATACTCAACACAGGAGCCAGCCTGACGTTCTGATGAATGGGGCGCTCTGGTCAGTTTGGTCTGTCATTCAAAAACTATTCTTAGTTGAGTCATGTCTGAATATTTTCATAATTCTGGAGTGTTGTTTTCTAGAAGTTTTTATGTTTAATCACTTAGTTCCTCCAGGAGAAATCTCTCCTCTCAATTTTTACAAAAACAGATGAAAGGAAGTATTAAAAAACAACACTATGTATTGTTTTCTTCCTCAGCCAACTTTTTTGTTTCACAATTTAACAGCTGATTTTCTGATCCCCAGGACCTATGGGCTTGGACTTATATTTGAGCCTCTGTTCCCAGTGCCTCCTGTTCCCAACTCCTAAGCGCAGCAGTTCGAAGCCCCGCCAATTGTTCCCTTCAGATATCTTAAACAATGAAAAATTGATCATTAAAATTTTTAAAATACCACTTATAATAGTGTAGAAACCGTAAAATACTAAGTGAGCAATTTACCAACAGGTACACAATATTGGTTCACTGTAAACAACAAAAAAGTGCTGAGAAAAATGTTAAAAGACCTAAGTCAATAGAAATAAATATTATATTTATTGATTGGAAGGCAATGTTCTTAAGATGTCCATTATCCCCCAAGTTTTATATTTGTGTGTGTAGTCAATATAATCACAAATTATCTAAATTACTCATGGGTTTTTAAAGAATACGGACAAACTGATTTTAAAATATATTTGGGCCTGGCCGGTGTGGCTCAGTGGTTGAGCATCAACTTATGGACCAGGAGGTCACAGTTTCATTCCCAGCAGGGCTCATGCCCAGGTTGGAGGCTTGATCCCCAGTAAGGGCCATACAGGGGGCAGTCGATCAATTATTCTCTCTCATCATTGATGTTTCTATTTTTCTCTCCTCCCTTCCTCTCTGAAATCAATAAAAAATATACAGAGTGGCCAGATTATTATGACTACCCCATCAGTACTTCGTTGACACTTCCAAAAATACTGAATATTGAAAACTTCCTAAGCAAATACTCTCAAGGTATTATTATTATTATCATTATTATTTGCATAACTAATTCACTTCATTGTACTGATGGGGTGGTCATAATAATCTGGCCAGTCATAATAATCTGGCCACTCAGTGTATATTAAAAAATCTTTTTAAAATGTATTTGGAAATGCAAAGTACCTAGAATAGCCAAAAAACTCTCTTAATAAACTTAGAGATACCCAACCTCACTATGTGTTATAAAGCTATAGTAGTAAAGAAAGTGAGGTATTAGTAAAATAATAGACAAATAGATGAAAATATAGAATCTAGAAATAGACTCACATATAGGTGATCAAAAATTTTTAATAAAGGCATCAAAGCATTTAAATGAGAAAAGAAAATACTTTCACAAATGGTACTTAAAAAATGCATATCCAAATAAGAAAAGCACTTCGACTTCTACTTCACTCCACACATGGATCACAGAGCTGTGGACCACACTGAGTCCAGCTTCAATTAGTCGATCTAGTTGAAGAAGGTGCATGGCATGAGCTAACACATGAACTCCTAAATCCTGGGAACGTGCTCCCACTGCAATAAATAAGCCTGATGTCAGCTTATGACTTGACCACCCTGGTCTAAACTATTTAGAACCTAGTCTCAGACATCACCTCCAGAATTCTGATTACATGCATTGGGAAGGTTCTGCTGCTCCTTTAGGCCTCGAAAGTTTTTTAACTGTGCAGTGCTGGACCTGGAGGCCAAGAGGGGGAGTGAGTGGCATCCTGGAAAGGATCAGCATGTCCTTGTAAGCCACTCCCAGGCGTGGCCAATTAAAATCCCCCCGAGTGATCCTCCATGAGCTTTCCCCTTTCACCAGCTGGACTTTGGCATCTCGGGTTGCCCAGGAGCTAGGCACAGTAGTGCTCCCATCAGCCTAGGTCTTTAAAAGACTACCCAGAAGGACCCCCACAGCACCCTACTCTACCCCCCACCAGCACACTGGCACCACCAGTGCATTGTTAATATAGGAAAGTAACTTCTATTATGTTTGAATCATTTTATATTTGAGATCCACTGGTTATAGCAGTTTGTTTACCTTTAATTACACAGAGACTTTTTTTGCCTTCTTTTTTCTTTTTACTTGAAGTTGATTTGTACGTTATTTTAAAAATTAGTAACATATTATTCTTAAAATTAACATCATAGATAGCTTATTATTCCTAATGATACTCCTACATAAATTTGAAGATATGACAACTCTAGTGATAATTAGATATTAGTCTGCATGCCACTCTTAGAATGTTATTTCTTTTTTCCCATTAGTCTCATGTAAGCTATAATTTTCAATTCCAGAGAAATGCAAAACATACACAAGAAGACTTTAAGGAAAATATAAGTTGATGAGTAAAATAATCTGAGTAGCCATGAAAAGAAATCTTGATGTAAGACAATGTTTTCATTGGATTTCATTTTTGTTTTCATTTTACGGAAAAAAAAGATGTCCCTTTAATAAAATGTTATCAATATACATTGTACATAAAGTACAATGTTTCATAATTAATTCTTTTTTTCTCTTTTAATTCAGAACTAGAAAACAGGATAAGAATAAACACAGAAATAGCCCAATAACCTGCACAAGGTCTTTTTTTGGGCAGATTAAATAACCTTGAAATTTTCTTCTTTGCACAACTTTTATCAGACCTGATTATAATAAATAGTTTGTTATGCAGGTAGGTCACACTATTGGGCAATGTGAATAGAACTGTTAGTTACTTTTCTAGAACAAATGATAAATCTATCTTAATATCACACTCAATGTAAACAAGGACATAAATTTGTAAATGGCTTCATTGTAGCATAGGCCAATTTTTTTTTTTAAAGAATTCAATATGATACTTCATTACAAATGCCCTTTGGTCAGATTATTTCAAAGCTTTCTTATAAAAACAAATGTTTAATTTTATAAAAATAGAATAGGAACATCAGTAATTTATTAAAAGCCCCTTTGACCTTTTGCTTATTTTCTTTGAAGTGTTCACTTTAGAAGGCAGAGTGCTGTAGTAGAAAGTATGCTGACTTGAATGTCAGAAAACTGTGTTCATATCCTGGCTCTGATAATTACCCTCTATGCACTCCTGACCACCCTAAGCCTTATTTTTTCTCAGTCCCAAAATGAAAACCTCTGAGGCTATTGATGAGGAACTAATATGCATAAAGTGCCTTTATAAAGTTCCTTTATTTCCTTTGGCTCTAGACTGATTCTTCTTGATTGAATTAACATGATTTCTCAATGACTTGCATAGCAAATCAACTTGGCAGAATTATCATGTGCTGCAGACACAATATCACTCAGAACATTTGTCCTTTGGATCTGGTTCATGCTTTATTTAAAGAGCAAGCATAATTTCTTGATGAAATTAAATGTGTGGAATCTAAATATTAAAATATATTCAAATTCATCACTTTACAGCAAAGGCAGTCTGATTTTAAAATTGCCTTCCAGCATTCACAGACACTCTAAGTTCAGCCACATTCACCTCTCTGGGACTGGTTGGTACAGGCGTCACTTGTCTGAGCTAAAGGGGTCCTTGGATCTCTGTAGCTACAAGTCAACAAACTTCCGTACAATCCAGTACAATGCAAATTCAGTAGAGGAGGAATCTTCTGGATAGTTCACTGAAAGCCATACATTTATCTTCCTTTACCCTTTCTGTTACAGGAGAGCCAGCCGCCCCAGTTAAAGGGGGCTCAGCTCTCCCCATCTCAGCTCTTGTCGGCTCATGAAAAGGAATTCAGATGAGTGACAGACAGCAGTGTCGAAGCAAAGCAAGCAGATTTATTAAGAATACACTTGGCATATAGCACAAATGGGCAACTCAGCTAGCCTGGTGGGGGTTCAAGAGTTTTATACGTTTAAAAGTTCCCCTACTGAACAAACGATTTCAGAGTCCCCCTTTTATATTGTTGTAACTTTTCCCAGAATTTATGAGAACATCTGGCGATTTTATCTTGGCAAGTCCCAAGACTGCTGCTCTACAGTGTCCTTGGTTGGGAAGATAGGTCTAGCGATTCACAAGCTGACTATGCTGCCTAAACTGCTTGGCCTTGTTTAATTTCCTTGTCTCAGTTTCCCCATCCCACCTGCCCAGGAATTTTCCTAGCTTCTTACTATCCCGCCACACTTTCCTTTCCTCCAAGTACTTAAAACTTTTGTTCTTTATATTTTTTAAAAGATGTGGATATATATGAAAGCCAAGCTTGGGTAGAAAAGTCTGATGTAGTCTACCACAGACCTCCACTTTCTTATTATCCCTTAAGTCCGCAGTTCCCTGTAAGCTGGTTTGGATACTGGTTTTATTGAAACTATGTAGCACCTTTATGTAAATCCTAGGAGCAATTTTCAGTCCTTATTGTATTGTACCCACCAGCTGCATTTCAAACTATTTGTAATACTTAAAATTTTCTTTTCTTCTTTTTTTTTTTGAATCATCACCTGAGGATATTTTTTCGGTTGATTTTTAGAGAGAGTGGAAGAGAGGGGGAAGGACAGAGAGAAATATCAATGTGTGAGAAACACATCAATTGGTTGCCTCCTCCATGAGCCCCAAACAGAGTCCATGCTGAGGAGGAGCCTACAACCACAGTACATGGCCTTGACTGGAATTGAACCCGGGACCCTTTGGTTTGCAGGCTGACACTCTATCCACCGAGCCTAACTGGCTAGGAAAATACTTAAAATTTTCCATCACATTTTCATAAATTTCTCCCTCTCTGGTTTTGCTGTCTCTTTTAACTGATCTCTCATGATGCCTGTCAGAGTCTCTCTCCCCTATACCCAGCTGTTTTTCATTAGTTTTCCCCGAGGGTTTCATCTTCAGTCCACTATTCTCCTAAATGTACCTATTCTTTCTTGAGACGATTCTAGTTTGAACTATTCTCTTTGGAAAGAGAACATAAATTTCTTAAGACAGTTGCTTTATGCCTGTGTCCTGAAATCTAAATTGGATACTGAATTTGGATACTAAAAGATTATAAAAAGAAAACAATTGTTTTTGCATTCTGAACAAATTCCATGGCTGTGGCAGCCTTAGCAAGAGCAAAGTGACCCAAGCAACTTTTTCTTAAAAGTCGATTAAACAAAGGTTCTGAGTTTGAAGGAAAAGATGGGATTAATATGATTGTCATCCAAACAGAGAATGTTTTAAATTGTTTCAGGATAGCTCCAATAAACTGTGGGCTAAGAGGATGTGCAGAGCAGAGGTCAGTTGGTTTAAGAAAGGACTTTACAGGCTCAGAGACTGTGGGAAAGATCTTGAGCTCTTGCGCATACATATAATTGACAGACCAGAAGCCCACGAAGTCTATGAGGAGACCATTTTGACAGAGAAACTCAAGACCTTACCGGCATCCATTTGTGACTGCTCAACCCCCAAGGCCATTCCCTGCAGAAGCTTGACAGCTACTAAATTGACATTTTCCCCAGAGATTGCTGTAGTTCCCTGTTTCTACTCTTTTCTAAATAGAAAAGATTTTAAAATTTTATTTTGTTTTGTTTTAATCATGATCATTCTTCCCATTCTCTATGTGTGGCAGTCTTTTGGGTTCTGCACCCAATTCCAATGTGTCGGGGGAGGTTTTCCAACCAACAAGCAATTCTCAAGACACCAGGTAGGTGTCCTACAATACAACTCAAACCTGACACTAACTACCCAGGGATGTGTCAGGTTATGGGTTCAGTCCTATTAGACTGTTTCCATCCCCCTCATCCCCCGCCCCCCCCCTCCGCACACACACACATGCACACGCACACAAACACTTTGGACCCCAGATGCAAGCCCAGGTTATCACCTATGCTTTTCACCTACTGGCTATACATCAGAGGTTCCCACAATTCCTTCCTTTGGTTTGATTAACTTGCTAACGTGGCTCACAGAACTCAGGGAAACATTATCAATGTGTGAGAAACTAGATCAGTAGTCTATTATAAAAGGATATGACTCTGGAATAGCCAGATGGAAGAGATGCATAAGGCAAAGTGTGGGGAAAGGATGAGGAGCTTCCATGCGCTCTCCAGGTACACTGCTCTCCCCTAATCTGCATGTGTTCTCCAAACTGGAAGCTCTCTGAACCTTGTCCTTTTGGGCTTTTATGGAGGTTTCATTACATAGGCATGATTGGTGACATCATTGGACATTCTGCTGCCCCTTTCCCTGTCCTGGGGATTGAGGGAGCGGAGTTACTGTAAGTCCAACCCTCTAATCACAAGGTTGGTTTCACTGGCAACCAGCCCTCATCTTTAAGTGCTTTCTAAAAGTCACCTCATCAACGTAAGAGCCACCTTTAAGCTCTCATCACTGAGGAATTTCCAAGAGTTTTTGGGAGCTGTGGGCCAGGAACCGTGGAAGAAAACCAAACACGTATGAGACATAAATATTTGGTCACCTGAATGACCAAATATAGGATATTTCTTATAAATCCCAATAACACAGTCAGAAAGCTGGCCTTTATGTTACAGGCAGCTGGGCCACAGGAGCCATATCTGGAACCTGACTGAGTGATGACTGCACATCAGCAGGAGGGTCTTGAATTTGAGTGGGATGCAAATAACTGTAGGAGACTCTGAGGTCGCTGCCTGCAGGAAGAGGTGGAATGTGATCTATGCCTGGGGGAAAACGGTGTCTGGAGAGCAGGGTGGACCTCATGGTAACCATGCCTATCGCCTACTGCATACTTATTCTCTCCTTTCTTCCTTACCAGCAGTACCCCAGCATTGTCATGTGGAGCTATAGCTATTCTCACTACTGGTTGGGGTGCAAATTGGTATCAAAATCAAATGATCAAATGAAGGCATACAAGTGGAGATAGGTTGGGAACCAGCATACGCCATGAAAATATGAGTTACTGTGATTATTAATGACCTAGTGTGCACTTCAGTCGGGAAAGTCATAAATCTATAAAGATATAACTGAAAACCACTTAAAAGCCATGTTTTGTTTTCAGCACAACTGACATCTCCTCATTGCTTGTTGCTTTCCATAGTGGATAGTTTTATGCATAGCCACAGCCTTGACATGGATCAGCAAGAGCATAATGAGCATACTTTAAGCAGGAAATGCTAAAGGATCTATATCTGTTGTTATGGGCTAAGCCTCCATTAATTCAGGAGCTGCTTTTCTCGGTTGAAAAGAAGGCAAACAACCTCAGTTTTTTACTGTAGAGGAATAAATGTGATCTATTTGGTGATAAAATGCTTAGATAAGTTAAATTTGTGGCTTTTTCTTTTTAAGAAGGTCCTGGAAATATTATACAGTATTTATTTGGCTTCATTCTCTTATCTTTTGCATAATTTGGGAGCAGCCTCTATTCTTCTTCCTACTTCTCCTCTACTCCCTCCTCCTTTTTTTCTTCTTCCTCTTTTTCTGCTCCTCTTCCTTATCCTTCATCATCATCTTCTTTCCCATTAACAAAACAAAGGGGATATGTTCTAAGACCCTCAGTGGATTCCTAAAACTGCAGACAGTACCGTACCCTATATCAGTGATGGCGAACCTATGACACGCGTGTCAGAGGTGACACGCGAACTCATTTTTTTGGTTGATTTTTCTTTGTTAAATGGCATTTAAATACATAAAATAAATATCAAAAATATAAGTCTTTGTTTTACTATGGTTGCGAATATCAAAAAATTTCTATATGTGACACGGCACCAGAGTTAAGTTAGGGTTTTTCAAAATGCTGACATGCCGAGCTCAAAAGGTTCGCCATCACTGCCTTATATGCACTATGTTTTTCCTATACACACACACTTTATGCCTTCCCTTTGGCATATCCAAAGGACCAGCATCATTACTCTTGCTTTGGGGCCACTATTAAGTAAAATAAGGGTTACTTGAACACAAGCACTGCAATACCTTGACAGTCTATCTGATAAGCTGAGAAGGCTACTTACTATGTAACAATGGGTGGGTAGCAGAAACAGTGTGTACACATTGAAAGGGCGAGGGCTATGCCCTCCATCTTGCCTGTATCCTCCATGTTGGGGCCACGTGCGGCCTTCTTCCCGGAAGCCCAGGCCTCTGCTGGCCACGCCCGGGATTTTAAACTAACCAATGACAATCAAGGGAAGTGCGCGCCATAGATATGACCACATCCTGTGTAATGGGTCACCAGCTCGCACCTGGCCAATGGGCGGGGGGCACAGCCCCCTCTCCCGCCCCTACTCCAACCCTCTATAAAACCCCTGGTTCGAGCAGACTGCTTTCTCTTTGCCACCTGCTGCTGCGTCAGTAAGGAAGGTAGAGGAGCTAAGCCCGGGCTTAAAATAAAAGACTCTTTGCTTTTGCATCGGACTGGCTGGCTCCCTGGTGGCTTCTTGGGAATCTTGAAATCTGGGCATAACACACATTGGACTAAAGATGATTCACGTCCTGCAAGGGACTGAGCAGGGACAATGGGACATTTCATCACATTGCTCAGAGCGGTGTACAATTTAAAACTTGGAGGTAGGGGTAGGTGGAGGTGTGCAAAAGGGGGTGGGAATCAGGGAAGTCTGCAATAATGTCAACACTAACATTTTTTAATAAAACTTATGAATAGTTTACCATAAGGGAGCTTACATTCTATTAAGGGAGATAGTCAATAAACAGCAAATGTGAACATTATATAGGATATAGAAACTAGTAAGCTCTATGGGTAAAGAGAAAAAGTTGAGCCAGTCCTGAGAGTGCCAGGAGCTGGGGGGGGGGGGGGGGGGGGTGCGGGGAGATGTGCACTGTTACCAACAGCGTGTCAGGTGGGACCACTGAAGGCGAGATTTGAACAAGACTTGAAGAAGATGAGGAGTTAGTGCAAACCATATCTGAGAGTGGAGTTCCAGGCAGAGGCAGCTAGCAAAGGCCCTCAGGAATGTGTCTGCTGAGTGCTGGAAACATCAGAGAGGCCGGGAGGCTGAGCAGATGGGTCTGAAAAGCATAGCAGGGAGAAGGTGAGGAAGACAGTGGGATCAATGCAGGGCCTGGTAAGACTTTGACTTTTATTTTGAGTGAACAGGGAACCATTGCAGGGTTTGGAGGCATGGAGTGACATTTTGTAACAAAACTAGAGGCCTGGTGCACAAAATGTGTGCACTCAGGGGGTGTCCCTCAGCCCGGCCTGTGCCTTCTTGCAGTCTGGGAGCCCTCGGGGGACATCCTTAGCACTGCTACGGAGACAGGAAAGGCTCCCACCACTGCTGCTGCACTCGACAGCCATGAGCCTGGCTTCTGGCTGAGCGGCACTTCCCCTGTGAGAGCGCACTGACCACCAGGGGGCAACTCCTGCATTGAGCGTCTACCCCTGGTGGTCAGTGTGCATCATAGCGACCAGTCATTCTGCTGTTTGGTCGATTTGCATATTAGCCTTTTATTATATAGAATTAAAAAGGATCTCTCTAGTGCTCAGTGGGAGGCAAGTGTGGAAGCAGAGAGCACGGGGAGGCCATGGATGGCAGCAATCCAGGTGACAATTGCTGGTGGCCACACCACGAGGACATTAGAGAAGAAGGAGAGCACTATCAGATTCTGGAAACATTTTCAAAGTAGTCAACAGGTTTTCCTGACAGAGGGGATGTGGAGTGTGAAAGAAAGAGAGGAAGCAAGGATGACTGAGCACCCGAAGGCTGGGCTGCTGTGGACTGAGGAGAAGGCTGCAGGCAGAGCTTGTTTGGAGGGAAAGATCAGGAATTCAGTTTGAACATGTGAATTTGAAATATGTATTAGCCATCCAATGACTGTCTAATCAATGTTACCATTTGTATAAACAAAGAGAAAAAAAAACTATGCATATATATACAGGGCTTGCAAAAGTGGTTTACAATTGTCTGTATGGGAAATAATACAATATTTAATAAATAAAGTACAAGAATAAACTCTGTTTTGTGTACTCACAAGAGTAAACCTACTTTTACCCCACCTTTATATATATCTCTTTGCTTGTAATACGTATAAAATACCTTTCTTCTAGAGATAGACACAAAATTAGTCACTCGGCTGCCTCGATAGGAGAGAACTGAGGGCTGGTATCAAATGTTGAGCCTTAGTTTTTAGTATATCAATTTAAACCTTTTCATTTTGAACCCTATGAATAGATTACATTAAAAAATTAATATCCTTAAAAAATAATAAACATTACAAACCACATTATAAAACTGCTACAGAAATAAATAAATAAATAAATAAATAAAACGTATGAGTAATTTATTTCTGGAATTTTCCACTTAATATTTTTGGACTGTGGCTTGACTGTGGGTAACTGAAATCCTGGAAAGTGAAACTCAGATAAGAGGGACTACTATATGTAAAACACGGCAAGATAACCAAAAAGTCTTACCAGAGATTAAACAGAAAAAAAGTGGAGGAACTTGATTTTATTAAAAATAGAATCTGTGAAAATATATGTAGAGTGTTCCAGAAGGTTTGTCAAACAAAAAAAAAAAAATCTTTCAAAATCTTTTAGAAATGAGAGGAAAGGCAAAATGTATAGCATTGTTGTTTTTACAGCTTTATAAAGTTACCTGGCAGACTTTCCTTGCTTTGGTATATTTTCGTTTTCTTGGCTCTTAAAAAGTTGAAACTCAGAAAAATCTTACAGAGACCTTTATCTCATTGGTGGTGGGGAAAAAACAACAACCCACACCATTCATAATACCAATGGGCTCAGACAACTCAGTTTGTTTGTTTTTCTGTCACAGGATTTTACTTTTCTCTTAAGAATGTCCTGTCCTCCCCCAGTCTTCCATGTAGCCTTTCACCTTCCTACAGTGGGGGTCTGCCCAGCAGCTTCCCAGGGGAGAAGGCATGTTTGCAAATGTGGGGGAAGATGTGAACTGCATGAAAATCTTTATTAGTTTTTATCCAGAGAATGGAAAGAATGCCAACCAAGATACTTAATTCCATTTTCTTAGCAGAAGCAGGAGAATAAAGCAAGAAGTTGGGCAATGCTTAATATACCTGCAGCCTGTGGGAATTCAACATTTCCTCTTATTTAGTGGTTTTACTCTTATCATTTTATTGTTATCCTCTATCAAGAGGATAACTCTTGCTTTTAGTAAGCAAGAGTTTGCTAGGCAGCAAGTCAACCTGACCTCACTTCAGATTCCTTAGGTATTTTTGGCTTTGGAGTCAACCTGACCTCACTTCAGATTCCTTCAGTATTTTGGGGCCAGAGAGTTTAACTGCCTCCACCGAAGGAACCACAAATTTTACCCTACCCGAAATAAACAAACAAAACAACAACAGCAAACACAGGACAAAACTTCAAACAATAATAGTAACACCAATTAAAGCAAACTTGCCAAAAGTATATTTACTGTAATAAGAAGAGATTGCATTTGAAGTCAGGAAAGCTGGAATAAATTTCCTACAACAAGCATTCTCAAGCCATGTGATCCTAAACATGCTAGCCTTCCTTCATCTGTTCAATGAAGTGACGGCTTGCCTAATTTCTCTATAGTTCTTGTGCAGAATGAACAATGCTGTATCTCAGGGATCAGTGAACTTTCCCCATAACAGGTCAAGAGTAAATATTTTAAGTTTTGTGGGTCATTCTGGCCTCTACTACAACCATTCAACTCTCCTGTTGTAGGACAAAAACAGCCATAGACGATACATACACCAAAGAGGGTGTCTGTGTTCAAAAATATCTTTATGAACACTAAATATTTTTGTTATAGATTTATATTTACAAAAATTCTATTATTTTGATTTTATTTTTCTCCAAACATTTAAAAATGTAAAAATCATTCTTGGTCCTGGCCATACTAAAACAAGTACTGGGCCAGATTTGGCTCACAGGCTATAATTTGCTGATCGTGGTGTACATTAAAGCACTTACTAAACTTACATACATGTAAGTAGTTGCTAAATTGTGTAAGATCACTGTAGATTATCTGAGATACATTCATTCCAGATTGATTTCCCTCTGTCACCCCAAGGTTGGTGAGATTCCTTCTTGCCATCTCTGCAATATTTCAATGTTGTCCCAAAGATCATTTAAGAGGAGGGGGATATTTTGACTGAGAAAGTTCCAGGATGCATTCCCTACCCTGAAAGAAATGGGTTTCAGAGTTACTTGGCATTTGAAATTAGATGAACCACTGAATTGTGTCAAAGTGAAGAGTCCTGGATTTCCCTAGATGATGTAGACATTCATTTTACACATTGTACATGTCCCAATATACAACCCATTGCGCTGTGTTGTAATTGTCTGCTTAGGTGTTGGTCCCCTGATGGGTTAGGAGCTTTGTCAGGGTAGAGAGACTGGGCCCCAGTGTCTCCTAAAATACCTGCCAATATTATTCACTTGTTTATTTATGCTCATGTCCAGCAAATAAAGAATCTAAGGAGCTTGCAAAATACAGAAAAAATACAGATGAGTGCAACAGGACAAAGGAGAAATACAATTAGACTTATAAAGGCGATTTAGTTGCATCACAGTTGTTAATATAGCCAGACAACTTGCTCCTGTGACTCACAGCAGCAGAGTAAACTACGATTGCCCCAGTCTGCACACAGACCTTGAGTACCATGACTGGTCTCCAGATGTTGTTAAAAGGAGAAGCTGCTCACAGCTTTTGGGAAATGGTGGCAGATTAGTGAGCAACCACGTGCCTTTATTTTCTGCCCTTACAAGATTATGTTATGGGTTCAGAAGTGAGAATTAGACAAAATATGAAAAGCAGGCAGAGTTCATCTTTAGAGTCTTCCTGCTTCTGCTTTCCTCACCCCTTTTCTGCACCTGTCTACTCTCTGCCACAGCCCACAGGCCTTGGATCTTAGCTCTCAATTAGCTAATTACTATTGCTACCTGTTAACTCGGGATCCCGAAGCAGCACTTTCAAAGTCATAAAGTGCTCTGAGGAAAATGAAAAGGCTCCATGGCAAAAGAAGTTTGAAAACTTTGAAAAATCTAGCTCTTGCAATTGATAGTGTAGACATAAATCCTCTGAGAATTCCAATCGCCCTGTGTAAACATCATTCCATATAAGGTTGCTCAAACAGATTTTATTAAGGTACCCCCAGTACCTTAAAAGATGTTTGGTCTTGTTCCAAACATCCACCAAGACATTTGGTCCATGCTGGAGCTTATAGTTTAACAAGGAATAACCCATTTTGGGGACAGTACAATATTATTCCTTGTAGTATATGAACTTTAGCAGAATTGTTATTGAGGATTAAACTCTTTTCAAGACCCAAAGGAATGATTCTTTTGGGTTGAAACATTTGAGTCCCCATGACAAACAGCAAGGAAGAGAAGATATTCTTAGGAAAGGGATCCAAATCCAGTGTCTTCTTAGACCATGCTGTCCCTCTTCTCATATATGCAATTTGTAGCATGGTACAAATGGCATTGATCTAGGAATCAGAAGATGTACATTTGAATTCTGGCTCTATCACACATTTTTTTATTCTGGAGCAAAACCATGGCATGATTATGTATTTAGAAAACACAAGCAAGCATATTCAAAGCTACTAAAAACCATAAAAGAATCCAACATGGTCACTGGTTACAAAATGTTATGTAAAAATCAAGAGCTCTACTATATACTGATAATATCTGTTTAGAAAATGTAATGGGAGAAAAGCTCTCCTTTGTAACAGCAACAAAAAAATATAAAATATAACGAGAAATGCTAATATAACGAGAAATGCTCAGAACCAAAACAAAGAAATGAAAAAAGGAATGCAAAACAATTTTTTTTTTCTATTGAGGGATGTTAAAACAAACCCATAAAAAACAGAGTGAAATACTTTGCTCTCAAGATAGGAAACAAACACTTATAAAGATGTTTATTTTCCCTAAACTCATCTCCAAATATGACATACTACCAATCAAAACCTTAACAGGATTTTGGAGAACATATAAAATGGTCCTGAAATCAATTGGAGTAAATAAATACGTGAAAACAGCTAAGACAATTTGAAAAGCAAGAGGAAAGAGGGGAAATTGTTCTACCAGATGCTAATACAAAATGTTTCTTAGGAGAGAAAGGAGACTCCATGGATACAAGCTCCTGTCTGTGGTGTTTACCACTGCATCAGTCAATTGATGTTGTTGTGAGTGAATGAATGACAAAGTTTTCTTGAATGCATAGCTATATAACTCTCATTTTTAAGTATAAAGGATGGGACAATATGAAACAAAGAAGCAGTGGTAAGGAGCACTGACTGAAGCTGAACTCTCTCTGGGTTTGAATCCTGGTGCCATTACTTGCCAGCTACGTGCCCTTGGTTGAATTCCTTAACCTCTTGTTACCCCAGTTTCCTCATCTCTAAAGTAGGAGTGAAAATAATACCTCATGTGGTTGTTGAAAGTACATCTTTATCCATCTAAAGGGTGTGAAGGATGCCTAGCACAGAATAAACTCTCAGGAAATATTGTGTGAAAAATGAAGGATGGAAGTTTATAAATGTAGGCTTTGGTCAAAAGCCAATGATATGGCATCTTACATCCAAACATCTGCTTTCACATGAATGACCTGCCTAACCAAACAATATTAAAGTTCTTTTACCACCTTTCATCCCAACTATGTACCATAAATTACTTTACCAACCTGCTTGCTTGGTCTCAACCAAAACCTTATTGTCACTTCAAACTAGTTCTTCTATGGAATCTTATATAATAACTAGAGGCCCAGTGCACGGGATTCGTGCACTGGTGGGGGGCGTGGCCTGCGGGGCTCAGCCTGCAGGGAGCACTGCTCATCCTGGCCAGCCAAGCAGCGCTCCCACTGTGGGAGCGCACTGACCACCAGGGGGCAGCTCCTGCATTGAGCATCTGTCCCCTGGTGGTCAGCATGCCTCACAGCGACTGGTTGTTCCACCATTTGGTCGCTGGGCTTTTATTATATAGGATTTCTATCCACTCGAATATATTAATCTCTGCCCATAACCTCACATTCTTTCACCTCTTTTACTCTTATCTTCACTTCAAATCTTCCTGTACTTTTCCAAACACCCATTACCCTTTCTCCAAAAGTCCATTACCTTCTCATGATTTTACTTCCTTTCTTATCTGACTTAGAAACAATGCCTTTCTCATCAGTACAACCAGTTTATTTGCCTCTCTTTATTTCTCTTACACTTCTTATGAAAATCTTGTAACTGGGGAGCTAAAGGAAGGAGATCCTTTGTCACTACAAATTTACTGGTCTACATCCTCAGCTTGCCTTTTGGTAACTCACAGCCACACATTTTTAAAAAATTATTAAAAGTGTTTATTTGAGCTAACTTGATGACATATGCCAGGGAGCAAGATCTCAAATGTTCCAGAAAATAAGAGTTTTGCAGTTTTCATGCATTTGAAATTAAGGAGAGAATATAATTAAGATTGCATGGAAGTGGGAAAAAGCAAGCTGGGGATTGGATTACAGGACAGTTAATGAGATTGTATGCTTTCTTGAGGTTGGTTATAGCTACTTTCAAAGGTGTAGCCTAGATGCGCAGAAGCAATGGACAGGGCTTGCTTAAAGCAAAGATAAATATTTTACTGAAAAGTTATAGACTGAGACTTGACTACCCACCATGACCTACTCAGTTAGGAATTTATGATCATATCACCATGTGAGGTTAATTTCTATAAAACCCCTTTTGGTAATAAACCAATCCAAAGGATGCATTGATGACTAACTTTTTGGTCAGTTAGTGAGGTCTCACAGCACTAGGAAGGTTCATTCCTAGGAAGTCTCAGTATCAATATCATCTTGTTGACCATTGGGGATGGGGCAATGCTGTAATCATGGGATCTGAGTTGAGGCCATATTTTCCCCAAAAGGGAAGGGCAAGTAAATGAAAGGCAGTAGAGGTTTATGGCATTCATTAAGAAAAACATTCTGGATTGTTTCTGTCCTGTGAACTATCATAATCCAAGTTTTGCCTTCTGTCTCATTTTTCTGTACTTGGCATCTAGTTTAACATTTACATAAGCCATAAAAAGAGTATTAACAGATATACCCAGACATGCTTTTAACGCATCCTCCCCACATTTCAGTTTGTGTTAATTTTTCTAAACTCCATTTCTGAACTTCTCATAATCATTTTGATTTATCTCTTACAATGCTGGGGTTTGGGGTCAAGTAGTTTTTCAAGAAGGACTTTAAGGCATTTTATTTTCTAAATCCTTTCATATTTGAGAATGTCTGTTTCTACTTGAGAAATATCATGGCTGGATGTAGTATTTTTAGCTTATCAGTTCTTGCCTTCATAACTTAATAAATTTTGCTTCACTGTCTCTGGCATTGAATGTTTGTGTACAGAAATATGATGGCAGTCTATTTTTCTCTTTTGTAGGCATTTTTATTATTATGTATGGATGCATGAAATTAAGTAACTTCATGGTATGTATGCCTTGATGTTGAACACTTGCCTTTAAATTTTCCTGCTCTTCTTAGTGTCAAATGTTAGGAATCAAATTTTTTTGGAACCTATGTAGCCTTTGGCTGGAAATTTCAGGTGTTTCTGCCTTTGGGGGAATTTTTGTATATTTTACCTTTCAATATTTTCTTTCTCATTTGTTGAGTTCCATACTTCAGGGATATCAATTATACTTACTGGAAATCCAGTTTGCCTATTATAACTACCAGTTTTATTCTGACTGCCTCAATTTCTTTGTCCCTGCACTTACTGGGGTTACTCTGAAACTTTATTTCTATCAGTGCTTCAATTTTTAGACATATCTATTCTGTTTCTTAATGTTTGAAATTTGTGCGAGCTTTTCCATCCTAGAATATGTTCACTGCTCTTTGTTCCTCTGTTACTGCATTGAGCTGGATTAATCAGGCATATTTTAGTATTCTACCTTATCTTTTCTATTGATGTTTTAAGTTAAACCTCCTCATGTTACTTTATAGTGGTTCTAAAACTTTGGAATGCATACAAATTGTCTGGAAGTTTGTTAAGACACATATTGCCAGACCCAACCTCAGAGTTTATCATTCAGGAAGTAGGAGGTAGGACCTGAGAATTTATATTTCTAACAAGTTCTGGAGATCACACTATGAGAACCGCTTCTGTAGGGAATATGATAAGCAGCTTCAACTTACTCCAGTCTACTGTCAAATAATCTGTTCCACTATGAAACAAAAAATACTAATACTCATTTTATCCCATACTCCCCTGTCGTCTTGGCGACATGTATTTTATTTCTACATATGCTAAACTTCCACAAGATAGTTATTATTTTTGTTTTAAACTATTAATAGATTTTAAAATAAATTTTAAAGGAGAGAACATCATAAAATTTAAAATATATTAAAGATAATAAAAACATCTATATATGTAAAAGGCTAAGTGACTGACCATCCATCCGTCCGATCATCCGACCGACCAACCAGCCCATACATATGACGCACTGGCAATTTAAAAATAAACGTTGACTTGTGCATGCGCAATACATATAAAGCTCTCGCTGGTGCCAATCACATGTGATGCCAGAATGTATCTGAAGACCAACTACTGGCACAATTTTGATATGTAATTTTTTGCAGTAACATAATTACCGTGAGAATCTTTCTTCTAATTAATTTCATTTCAATGTGCAAGAATCCGTGCATCGGCCACTAGTCTTTTATATTTACCTATATGGTGGGAAGGCCCTAGGATGCCCACTATCATGATCCCTGCCTCCTGGTCTCCGTCCTCTCCACTTGGGAGTGGGCAGAACCCTGACCTGTTTCTAGCCAAAGGACCCAGAAAACCTGATGTGATTTCACTCTTATGCTTACGTCACATTATACACAGCAGATTCATTTTAGAGACTCCCCTTGCTGGCGTGAAGTTAGTGACCATGTAGCAAAGAAATGTAAGCTTCTAAAAACTGCTTATAGCCTCTAAAAACTGTGTCTAACAGCCAGCAAGAAACTGGGGCCCTCAGACTCACAGCCTCAAGGAAATGAATTCTGCTAACAATATGCATAACCTTGGGGCCAGCTGGTGTGGCTCAGATGGTTAGCTTGACCTATGAACCAGGAGGTCACGGTTGAATTCCAGGTCAAGGCACATGCCCGGGATTTGGGCTTGATCCCCAATAGGGAGCATGCAGGAGGCAGCCATTCAATGACCCTCTCTCATCATTGATGTTTCTATCTATCTTTCCCTCTCCCTTCCTCTCTGAAATAAAAATAAAATTATATTTTTAAAAATATATGCATAATCTTGGAAGTATATCCCTCCCCAGTCAAGCCCCCTACCCTGAAAGCAGCCTGGCTGACACCTAATTGTAGTCTTATGAGACCCTCAACAGAGAATGCATTTAAACTGTACCTGGTTGCCTGACCCATAGAAGCCATGAAATAATAAATGTGGGCTGCTTTGAGCTGTAAAGATTGTGAAAACTAGTTACACAGAATAGAAAACTAACACAACCTAATACGCTTTCTGATGCTCATCTTTGCTTTCCACAGATTCAGGTTTCCCCCTGATACCATTTTTTCTTCTGCCTAAACAACTTCCTTTCACATTTCTTGTAGTGCAGGATGGTTGGAGATAAAAATCTCTTCGATTTTGTGGGCTTGAACTCGTTTCTACTGAGCTTGTTTTTTGTGTGAATATTTTCATTGGTTGTAGACTCTAGGTTAACAATATTTTTTTTCCTTCAGCACTTTAAGAAAATTCATTGCCTTCTTGCCTCCACTGTTTCTTATGAGATATCAGGTATCATTTTTATCATTGTATTTCTATATGTAATATTACTTTTCTAGCTGATTTTAAGACTTACTCTTTATATTCGTTTAAATAACTTTAACTTAATAGGTACCGGGGTGTGGTTATCCTTCTATATACCCTACTTGGGGTTTGTTGATTCTTGGATCTATGGTTGACATTTTTCATTGATGTTGGAAAAGTCTCAGTCATTATCTCTTCAAATATTTCTTCTGCTGAATTCTTTCTCTGATCTCACTTTGAGACTCCAATTGTAAGTATTTTAGATCAATGGCTGTTACTATTATCTCAGAAATCTTGGACCTTTTGTTCTGTTTTAATTTGTATTCTTTTTTTCTATTTGTGTGTCAGTCCAGATGAACACTGTTGACTTCCCTTTGAGTTCAATGACCTCCCTCCCCATTTTTAAATGTAGGCTGTTGTTAAGCCCATAGAATAAAATCTTCATTCTAGACATTGCATTTTTCATCTCTGACATTTCCATTTGGTTCTTTTTTTGTTTATATTTCTCTGCTAAAATTTCTCATCTCTTTATACATGCTTTTCAATTTTTCCCCCACTAAATCTTTTAACACTTTTTAAAAGTTTTTTGAAAGACTCTCTCTGATAATTCTAACGTCTACATTGCCTTTGGATCTGCTTCGATTGGTTGTTCCTTCTCCTGACCATGGGCCACATTTTTTTGTGTTTACTTTCAAATCTTGAAACTTTTATTACAGGCTGAATATTGATGCATAAGAACAATAGAGAATAAAATATGTAATATTAACACCTCCCCCCCCAAAAAAAACAAACAAATTAATTTAAAAACAAACAAACAAACAAAAAAAACACGTGCCCTGTCTTATGTCAGGCCAGTTTGGTAGGATGTGATGATGAGACAATCTAATCTTTATCTGAGCTCAGTCTCCACTTTTTGCAGCTTTAGTTATATGTAGTTCACTACAGATGTCAAAGGCTTTGAGGAGAACTTTCTCTTCAACATGGCTTGAGATCTGAACATATGAGTGACTACAAAGGTATCTTTATACTTACAGCCCAGAAACCACATTCTTAATCATGAGAGATCTCTGTCTGTGTGTGTCTCTCTCTCTTTCTCACTAATTCAAAAAGATAAAATGCACAAAATGATATTGCAACATTATTTACAATAGCCAAGATATGTTAGCAGCTTTGTTGTCCATTGAAAGATGAATGGCTAAAGATGATGTAGTATATACAAACAATGGGAAATTGGCCATAAATAAGAATGAAATATTGCCATTTGTTACAATATGGATGGACCTAGAGAGTTTTATATTAAGTGAAATAAGTCAGATGTAGAATACAAATACTATATAATTTCACTTATATGTGAAATCTAAAAAACAAAACAAATCAGAAATAAAACTCATAGATACAGAGAACAAAACTGATAGTTACCAGAGAGGAAGGAGGTAGAGGCTTAGGCAGAAAAGGAAAAGGGGATTAAGTATAAACTTCCATATAAAATAAGTCATGGGGATGTAATGTACAGCATAGGGGAATTGAGTCAATCCTATATTATAAAAGCATAATATGCAAATCAACCAAATGGCAGAATGACCAGTCATCGGGGGGGGGGGGGGGGCAGTGAGCAGGTGGTGCCAGGCCAGTCGGCACGTGCCGGCGGGCAGAGGGAGGGAATGGCGATGCGGGGGGCGGGGGGAGGCAACCAGCAGCGGTGGAGGGGCGATGGGGGTGCTGGCACCATCCCCTGATTGCCATAGAGGGAAGCCAGACTGTGGCTTAGGACATCCCCTGAAAACTCCTGGACTGTGAGGATACAGGCCGGGCTAAGGGACCGCCCTCACCAGTGCACGATTTTCGTGCACTGGGCCTCTAGTATTATCATGATAACTATGTGTGGTGACAGGTGGTTACTAGACTTATTGTGGTGATCACTTTGTAAGGTATATAAATGCTGAATCAATATATTGTATACCTGACACTAATATAATATTATATGCCAACTGTAATTTAAAATAAATTTACAATGCAATATACAGATGATGTATCATAGAATTGCACACTTAAAACTTATATAATCTTATTTACTAATGTCATTCCAATAAGTTAACTAAAAATAAAATTAAATTTAAAAATAGAAAATAAAATTAATAAGCCAAGGGATGTAGTGTGCAGCACAGGGAATATAGTCAATAATATTGTAATTTGCCTGGTAACAGATGGTTACTAGACATATTGTGGTGATCACATCATAAGGTAGATAAGTGTTGAATCATTATTCTGTACACCTAAAACTAATATAATATTATATGCTAACTATATTTTGACAAAATTAAAAAAAATAAAACAGTTAAAATATAGTGAAAGAAAATGAGGTTGGAAGGCTTACTTAAAACCATGTGATGTCTTTAAAAATTTAAGTCTAAAGAGGGCATTTTACACTGTAATAAATGGTTATTTGGCACCATTAATTTTATTGTTCAAGGGTCCAAGCTTAACTAAGATTTCTGTATTAAACTAAACATCTAAAAATAATCTAACATGTGCATTCTATACCTTAATAGATTTTTTTTTATGGAAGTTTAAGAAATTATAAATTCTGCTAATGATTGGCTTAATCAGAAAATAAAGGACAGATAATAAATTTCTTTAATATAGGAGACTTACCCAAGAAAAATAAGTACTATATTTTTATGAAAGTCATATTAGAATTAAGGTCAGAGTAAGTTGAATATTAATAGCAACATAAAGATATTACCAAATTAAACTGAACTTAAGGTTCAGATAAGAGAGTAAGGCAAATAAAAAGTGAAAAAAGGAGAAGAAAATGTATAGCAGAATTTGGGGATATTGGACTGAGAGAGAACATTTTTTCTTTTTTGGTATTTGTCATTCATTCAATTCTTAAAAGGGGCCCTGGGATTAAGGAATTATATTCTAGTCACTTGAAAGCAACAACAAATACTTCATGATAAGAAAGTAAAGTGTAATTGAAAATTGGAATTATTTGAATGAATTTGTTTCTGGAATTTTAAAGTTCTTTGTTTTCTGCTATTATTAAATCTTCAAACAGCTTGGGTTTTGTCCACCTCCAATTAAACAGAAGATAGCATTCCAGAATTTTGGAGTATAAACCTACCTGATGATATAGAAATTAGGTTTTACTATGTTCATAAATTAGAGAACTCTTTTAATAGGGTTTGGGAAATCATTTCATCTCTTTGTTTCCCTTTCTAACTTAGAAGTAGATGGAAGGGACTAAAATATGATACAATATATTCTTGATATATTTAACCTCAATGTCTTTGTTGTGCTCCTGAATCTTACCACAACTTAGACCAAATCAACATGGTCATTGGGTCATATGTGTGAGACCTAAGGCACATATCTGCAAGTGTAGAGGAACAGAGTGCAATCACTTCATGAAATATAATCAAATCTTCCCCAGGAGGATAGACCTGCCATCTCCTTGTAGCTATGTTCAAAATGACTAGGTACTCACATGCTGCAGGAACTCCAAAATGATGCTAAGTTTGGGAAAGCTTCTTCTCACCTGGTAATAGCCTAAGTTCTGAGTTCATGATGCCAACACTGCAGACTATTCCCAGGAGACCCCTGCTTTGACCATAGACCTCAGAAATTCCATTAATCATTTTTGTTTCCTTAAGAGGTAGGAGACTATACTCAAAGGAGAAATACTGAAACAGGAGACAAGCAGTCCTCGGGTTATGTTGGACTCGATGTATGTTGTTTCATGGTTACGTCACCATCTCCCACTTATTTATAAAAAAAAGTTCCGTCATTTCAACGTATGTACATATGTGCTTTATGTTTTTTATTATTTATTTACCACAAGTAAAGATCAGGAATTGTTATCTTTCTTTTAAATTTTTTTCACTGTTTCACTTCATTATTGCTGTGTATGTGCTCCATGTGAATGACATATGTGCTTATGTAGGTGGGTTCCAACTTATGGCGAAAATCATATTACGTCGTGTCATAGAAACGGATCTCCAACGTAACCCAAGGACCTACTGTATACTGTTTTTTTATTTCCTAATTTTGGGATCTACACACTTAGCATTTAAGAGGCCAGGTATTTCTTATTGTTGCCAATAAGAAACAGTGATTAGTATTATGTAGGCAAAATAATTAGGATTATCCTTGATACTGATGACTTCAAGATGACAAATATGTAGTCTTAGTTTAGTGAAATCACTTTTAAAGAAATATATAACATTCCCTTGGACATACAGACCCCATAATGGATCTGATGATTCCAAGTGGAATATCCAAGTATCCTATATAATAAAAGCCTAATATGCAAATTGTCCCCTTGGGCGGTCATTCGACTGGGAGTTTGACTGGGAGATCAAAAGTTCAACTGCTCGCTATGACATGCACTGACCACCAAGGGTGGCTCAGAACATGGCAGGCATCAGCAACATGCTGCGACCTCTCTTCAGCTACCTGGGAGCGGGAGTGATGGGGACAGAGGAGGTGCAGTGAGAGTGTGGGGTGTCCGCTGAGCTTGCTCTCACTCCCCATGCTACCCTCCCCCCTGGATGTCAGGGCTCGAATTCCAGGGAAGCCCCCGCGCTCAGGTGCCAGGCACCTATAAGAAGCCCACCTGTACCTGCAAGGCATCTCTGCCAGGACCATAGGGGCCAGCTGGGCTCCCTGTGGGTTTAGAGTGCGAGCTGCCTGCCCGGCTTCCGTGCAGTGCTGCTGGGCCACCCAGAGGCCCATGCTGCACCCTGGTCTGCAGTGTCCAGGCCACACTCACCGCAACTCCGTGTGGGGACTCGGGTGCTGTGACTCAGGTAGAGGGTGGTGCATGGGGGCCTAGGTGCCCAGGTGCTGCCCAGGGCTCAGAGGTGAGCTGGGACCCACCCTTCCACGCCAGATGCTCGAGCTTTGATTGCTGGCCAGGCCTAGGGACTGCACCCATGCATGAATTTTGTGCACCATGCCTCTAGTCTTAGGTAAAGCAGAACAAGGGTCATGCTAATCTCTAGGCATTAGTGATCTGGGTTGAAAAGCCAAGTGTACCAAGGAAGCGTGCAGGTTCTCACAGGCCTTGCAGGTCATAGTTCCTGTTTTAGGAGATGAGCTGCCAGTAGCAGAGCCAGATGATGCTTAGCAAGCCCATTCTGAGTGCGGTTTTGACAGAATGCATCTGTTGGCAGGAGTGTGAGAGGCAGCAAATGCTTGTGGCTTGTTCTTGCTCTGACTGCAACATTAACTTGCGTTAACCTTTTACTTGGCTGAGTGCCTGACTCTCCTTAGAAGAGATGCAATTATCCCCTTGCCCTTTTTCAAAATTCTCTCCATGTCACTTTGCAGTGTGGCTGCAGCAATGTCATACCTGATGACTGGTGTCTGATAGGAGCCCTAGCCAAGGGTGTCATTACCTGGAGAGGGTAGGGTAATGTAATCCTATACTATGATATATAGTGAACTATCCGTAAGTGCTGCAACCCCAAAAGTGATTACTGGTTCAACACTCAAGCCAAGCTGCAGAGCAGAAGAGAGAGGAGGTGATTTGCTAGCTCAGGGATTGGATCATAGCTGGCTGGACCCTGTCAATTAAAGGAGCCCCCTCTGCTTCCGGTATTCTCTTCCTTGCAGCTGATACACCAGCTCCTGGACTCTTGAATTGAAGTGAAAACTAAGATCTCTGTCTGTCCCTTTCTCTGTCTTTCTATCTCCCTCCCTGTTTCTGTCTGTCCCTCTATTTCTCCCTCCCTCTAAATCAGCCGTGGGCAAACTACGGCCCGTGGGCCGGATCCGGCCCGTTTGAAATGAATAAAACTAAAAATAAAAAGACCGTACCCTTTTATGTAATGATGTTTACTTTGAATTTATATTAGTTCACACAAACACTCCATCCATGCTTTTGTTCCGGCCCTCTGGTCCAGTTTAAGAACCCACTGTGGCCCTCGAATCAAAAAGTTTACCCACCCCTGCTCTAAATACTGAGACCCTTCCTTCCTTCCTTCCTTCCTTCCTTCCTTCCTTTCTTTTGAGAAATCCATCTATCTAGTAACTTTATTGAAGGTTTTTAACCACTTTTTTCTTGTATAGGGTCCTTGGTGAGTGGTTTTGCTCTGCCTGTGTGTGTGTTAAATTTTACCACAATTGAAAACTTTACTATTTTTTCCTTTGCAATCCATTCCTCCATCAACATGTAAACACCTTCAGTTTAGCTGATACAATATTAGGTTCAGGGAGTGAGAAGCTGTATTATGTAGTGGTTGAGAGCATGCTTACTGGAGTCAGAAACCTGGGCTTCACTCCATGATTACTGACCTACTAGATATTACTTTGGGTTTTCTCATTTCTCTACACCTGTTTTCCCATCATTCAAATAGAATATACCTCAAAGAGTTGTTGTAAGGATTAAATGAAATAACATAAAAAGATCTGCACAGAGGCTTAATACTATAAGTATTCAATGAATGTAAAATGATCAATAATAATCTATGAAACTTGTGTATTGTATCCCTTTAAATGAGAGCCATGAGAGTAGTTCTGCAGCTAGGCCATGCTTTATCCATGTTATTGGAGGAGAGTCTAATAGCTGAACTAACCCTCTTATCTTCTCCAGAAAAATCACCTGGACCTGGAAACTGATGGTCTCCCATCCATGGTCTTTGATGACAGAAAACACAGACAAAAGAATATTACCCTCCTCTTATTTCCCCATCTACCCACATTATATGCAGCCCTAAAGCTCTACCAGATGGCTGGGTTCTTTTTACTCAAGTTAGTCCTTACATGAGGACATTCACAACATCAATCAAAACTTCCAAAAGTTCGACAATTCCTTTATCACATATATGTTAAGGATTTCTTCTAAAATATATACAAATAACTTTAACTTTGAAAAAAAATTAGTCAATCATCATTTCCATAAAATCACACACACACAGCAGACCTAGCCAAAGAGGTCGGTGCCTTTCTGTTTGGCTTTCTGTCAGAAAGGCCAGGAAAGAGTCCTTCTCTACCTAGTGCTCAGAATTCATTCCAGTGAATTTCAGTCACTGTTTGAAAATGATTCGCCAGTGTTCCCTTTCTCTTGCTATTAACACCAAACAAGAAGGTACATAGAATGGGCATCATTTTCAACAGGGCTTGAGAAAGGAACTAGCTGAGCTTCACAAAGGGAAGTGGAGACTATAATATTCCTCATCTCTCTAATTAAAATGTCAGAGCTTCAAAGAATACATTATATACTCTGACATGATGGCTTTAGCCTCCATTATACTGGAGTTGCTCCAATATAAAGGAAAATATCCCAAATTATTTTGTGCATTTTCCTAAGGAAGAATAGCTGATACTCATGAATAGGTTAAAAACCTTTCAGAGCAAATTTAGTAACATGCAAGTTCAGGGCTTAATAATGTTAGCTCATTTTCTCTAGTTTCTTAATCTTTTCCTCCTCATGAGAGAGCATTTAGGATTTTGAATTCAGCCCTGCGGGTAGAACCTAACTTGATGACATTTTCAATGATCTTAACATCAGCATTTATCTTCCCACCATAGTCCACCTTCAGGTCTCAGCCCCAGTGTTACTGTCTCATATACACTTTCTTCCCAGGACATACTCTCATCTATCCCTGTCTGGTTTTGTTTTTCTTACCTTTATATTCTCTTTCCTGTAAAGTTTCTAGAATATAGTAGTCAGTTAGTAAAAATTTATTGAATGAATGCAAGAATCCATATGAATAAATGTCCTTCCAATTATTTTCTTTTCTTTTGCCCTACCACAACTATCTTTCAGATATTCTCTCATCTTCACCTACTTCATATATCTCATGGAATGAAAGTACCCCATGCATCTGGCTGAATCCTAATTATCCCCTGCTTCTTCTCCCATTGATAAGTTTAAGAAACAACCCTTTCCCCCATCGTAACACTCCTGTATGCTCTACCTCAAATTGGCCCAGATAAAAAAAGACATTATTAGTCAGCCACAATGAACATAAACCCCAACTGGTTAAAGGCAAAGAGCTGTATTGTAGATAATTCTGAATGTTAATTTCTAAATCGCTAAAATTCCTCTCCTGAGATTCAGCTATTTAAATAGAAATGTAAGCATGAGATGGTCCGCATAGTATTAGAATGTTTTAAATAAACTCCCATATTCACTATTTTTGGCGATTTTATAAATAATATAAAGATAACAATAGACCATTGACATTTGAATTTGTTATCTGTGGTTTAGATTACTTGGGGATAACCATAAAGGTCATTCTTAACTTAGATCAGAATGCCTACCCTTATGGTGTTTGGAGGAATAAATAAGTATATACCAACACCTAGCACTCAAAGCAGATGTTCAAGGCCCTTATCAAGTAAAAGGTCTAGTTCTTTGACCAATATCTTTATTTCAAATAGTGAAGTATATATCTGAATTCTTGAATATTAATTCTTGAATTGAGAAGTTATAATAATCTTCAGAGTTATCTCACAGGCAAGTCTCCTGACAATTTATAGTCTCAGAATTAAACAATAATTCTTTCACCTAGTAACATTATTTTTCTGATTAATTAAATATGCTTTCACGCACACAGTTTAACATGACAGTATTTAGGAAAAGAAAATAGAGGAGTTATTGGAAAGATGCCATATACTTTTTTTTTCTATTCGGAGGAGGGGTTGCTTAGAGTTAAAGATGAAGAAAATTCCTTACCCTTCTGTATGTATGAAAAACTTAGTTTAAGACAAAAGGTCATGTGGCTGATACAATAGGGAGAGAGAAGAGATGAAGGTCGTGTCTCTTCATCCAGCTCATCTCACTCTACTTGATTTCTGCTTCCATTTTTCAGCTCCAACAGATGGTGTCTGACCTTTACAGATATTCTGCACTCTCCTAGTCTCCTGAAGGATTAGCCTCAGTTTTGCCGGAGATAAACTCACTTCCTCATATTCTCCAACTGCAGAAAATTTGTTAAGAACTCAGTCAAGCTGAGTTATTAGTATTCGGCCACCTGCTGTATCACATTTCTAGGGTTCTGATGTGTCTAAGTTTTTCAACCTCTTCTTCTTCAGTTTTCATCCTATCAAGTCAATATGGTCATCATTTCCAAGTCCACAACCTCAACATATTCTTACTAATGTTGGCCTTGACACTCAGCTCCGGGTTTGAACTGGAGATCAGAACTTAACCACTCCTTAGTACAGAGGCTCAGGTCTGACAAATCTGCCTTATCTGGGGTACTCCTTTCCCCAGCCACCAGTGATTCTGCAAATCTAAGTCAGTCTTTCCGAGGGCCTTCATTATCCAAGGCTTTAAGAGGTAGTTGTGAGTTTGGTAACTCCATACACAGCACAATCTAGCTAAGGTCTTAGCAGTTGGGATTCTTTCTTTATTAGAGTCTAGGGCATGAAATAGAAAAATCTAGGAGAGGGAACAGAGGTGATAAAAGGGAAAGAATGGGCCTGCTTTTAGAAAGTAGATTTTTCCATCCAGTAATATGGGATCCTTTCTTAGTTTTCTAGTAGAAAAACGTTTGAGAAACATATAAATGGGCCAGTCAGAATAATTTCACATTGACATTCGACTGTAACCCGATATGGTATATAGAAGAACACATTTCTTAGAAAAGTGGTCCATCTTGGGTTAAGACCCACCTGGAAAGGTCCTATTAATACAGGTATTGAATGCCTGCAAGAAGCTGTGCTTCAGTTTGGGAGCCTGCTGATTATCACTAAGATCCATCTCAGACGGGATTTGAATACCACAATCAGCAATGGTTCTGCTATTGCTTTACAATGAATCACCACGTAGATTGCAGCAGAGGGGTAATACCAAGGGGCCTGCCCCTCTGTGCCCCATCCTTAACTTCCCTGTGGCTCCACTAATATGAGGCTGTTACATATGGCTGACTTGTTTGAGAGATTTGAAGACATTGAGAGAGAACATACAGAATGACAAGGAACAGGGAACAACTTAGTATTATTAAAGACAACATCACTGATCTTCAAATTGCTTCAGCCATCTTTATGACCAGGAATTTGTCTATAAGTACGCTTTTCCTTCTGCAGCTACCACTTTCCTTGGCACCCCCTCCTCTGCTCTTGTCTCCCCCTATCCTTCTCTCTTGGGCTGTGCCTGACCCTCAAGTTCCTCGTTATTTATCATATAGAGTCATTTTACTTTCCACCCACTCTCTCCAGGAGGAGGAAGTTCAACCTATGAGTAAAAAGCTACCAAGTGGCCCAAGGTTATAAAATGAAAATTCCTTTTTAAAACCAATATGGTTTACCATTGTGGGAAAATAAATTAGTAATTTTTTACTAAGCTGTTTTCCTACTGCAACTGGATAGAAGTCAACACCAATAAACCAACTTCTCAGAAAAAGTACAGGCCTCTTGGCAAATTACAATATTTTTTGATTGTTAAACAGATAGTATTTCTTTTTCCTCTGATGTATAGTCTGACACAAAACCTAAACTCATAAAAGCCCCAAAAGGGGAAGGACAACTGATAAAGTACAGTTCAGCACAAACAATGCCATCTAACTACCGAATAAATTATTCATGGCAGCTATTTATATGGTGTAATTCCTATTCTTACCTGGCAAAATGCTGACGAGCTCTTCTTTCTACTACATTTCCTCAGTCGACGAATTTAGTCAGGTTTGAGAAAAAAGGTAGAGAACAGTGGACTCTCTCTCTTCTTGGAAATTATTTAAATTATGCTTGTTATTCTAAGTTCTAGATAAAATGTTAAATTGTCATATTTACAGGAAGGAAGAGTCCTATCTATGTGTCTCCTCTAAAGGACAGGAATATAAATGTAATTAGGGGACAAACTGGGTCATCCAACCTGGCTTTATTACTTCATGAATCACTGAATCATAGGCCTGGCAGGGACCTTGAGATCCACCTTCCTATGCTCAGGAAGCAGACATTAGCTATACCAGACAACCACTGATCCCATTTTTAAGGCCCCACTGAGAAGTTCCCTCATTTTGCTTTCTGACTCATTCCAGTGCAATGATGCCAGATGTCAGAACAGTCTTTCTGATGGAAAACTGAATTCCTCATGTTGATTTCTTGTCTTCTTATATTAGCCCAGGCAAATCAAGATAATTAATTGGTAATTTATTTTCTCCAATCAAAATATATTTCATTTTTATTTTGGATTTCCAAAGTTTTTTACAGTCACGGTACAGTTATGTTCATGGGCTCAAATCCTGCTTCCATAACTTACTAGCTGTGTGACCTTGGGGAAATTGTTAAACCTCTCTGTGTCTCAGTTTCATCATCAATAACATGGAGGTAACAATAGAACCTACCTCATAGGGTTCTTATAAGGATTAAATTAAATGAGTAGTATCTGTAAAACCCCTTGAATCAATGTCGGTATATAGTGTTACAGAAATGTTTGTTACAAAATTAAAAGCACATTTAGAAAATACAAAAGAAAATTTTGAAAATACAACAAAGAAACTGACTACCTTGCTTTAGAGATAACTGTTTACATTTTAATGTTGCCTTCTTGTCTTGTATATACATAAATCACTTCTATAGCACACAATTGGGATGATGCTATATTTGAGAAAAGGTTCTGTGTCATCAATTTCTTCCCTTAATGTTATTTTATGAGCATCTCTCCATATCCTTAAAAATCTTTGAGCATTTCTTCATATCCTTAAAAATCCATTTTATGAGCCATTTTAGCAATCCCCTATTGTTGACTATGAGATTATTTTCAGTATTTCACTTTTTTAGCTAATACAGCAATAAATATCTTTGTAAATAAACTTTCATCCATCTCCTTGAATATTCCTATTGTAAATTTTCCTGAAGTGGGGTACTGGGATACAGTATGTTTTGAAAACACCAGGTGCATACTATTAAATTGTGTTCCAGAAAGAAATGTATTAATTGATGCACCTATGAGGTAATATATAAGATAGCATCTTTCAATACAACATTAAAAATTGCTTTTAAAAAAGGAAAACAAATCCTGATTTGATGATAAAAATTATATCAGTTTAATTTGAAATTTTGATTCCTAGTGAGAGTGAATGTTTCTGCATAGCAACTATTAAAAAATAGTGAATTTTTATTGAGTTATGCTTTAGCCTTTGGCTGTGCAAGTGGAATTCATTGTTCTTTCATGATTTCCCTTGGGTTGTGGATTCTAATTTTAATCTACTTCACGGCTCTCCTCCAGAAGGTTTTTTTCTACCTTTGGTCTGGTTCTTATCCTGTAAAGCAGAATAAGAGGCTACGTTAGTACTGGGGCCAGACTACTTATATTTGCATAATGGGAAACTTCACCATGTTTCTATTTACGCAAGTCATGAACAATCATCAAGTTCTGGTATGAGTTAGTACTGATCCTCGGTATTATGGAGGTAAGAGAGGGTCCTTGCCCTCCTCGAGTTTAAAGTCTAATTGGAAAGAAAAGTCTCATGCATGAAACAATTAGTGATCAATATAAGGCGACCTACACTGGGTGAATTGTGAATACAAATACTAAGAGCTATGGTTATTTAAAGAAGGGAGAGATCGATGATGATATGCGTAATCATCAATGAGGTTGGCCTTGGCAGAGGAAAGGGCGGGTCTTTCAGATGAAAATGGCAGCAAATGGCAGGCTTTTACAGACACAAAGAGCGTGGATTTTTGTGTCAGACCTGGGTGTGAAACCTCAGCTCCACCATTTGTTAGTTTTAACCTAAGCAACTGTATTAACCATTCAAATGCTGGGTTTGAATTCCAGTTCTGCCACCTAGGACAGTGATGGCGAACCTTTTGAGCTTGGCGTGTCAGCATTTTGAAAAATCCTAACTTAACTCTGGTGCTGTGTCGCATATAGAAATTTTTTGATATTTGCAACCATAGTAAAACAAAGACATATTTTTGATATTTATTTTATATATTTAAATGCCATTTAACAAAGAAAAATCAACCAAAAAAATGAGTTCGCGTGTCACCTCTGACACACGTGTCATAGGTTTGCCATTACTGACCTAGGAGCTATGTGACAGCTAATAATTTGAGCAAACTAATAATGTCTATGGTAAATCTAACTTTGCTTACCAATAACATTAGGATGATCAGAGTATTTACCTCGCAGGATTGTTGTGGGGATTAAATGAGGAAATGTGAAAGTGGGGACTGGCACATGATAAGCACTCAATCGTTTAGTTTTTATCATTAGCCTCCTTAGGCATCAATTTAGTAAATCACTTCTTAACATGAGGTACTAATGATTCTCCACCATAAGTGATCGTTACAGGTGATTTAATTGAGAATTGGAAGATTTGTCATTGCAAAGGCAAGAAAGACACTGGAATTGGAGGTTTTCCCCACAAATAATAATGCGCGTTTTATATTTTGAAGTGTAGTGCTTCACTCTTCCCTGAATGTCAATGTATTGTTCATTATAGCCCACATCCACAGAGCCCCTTTTATTTGGACTTGAGAGCCTGATGTTTTTCTGTAAGGCCCAAAGTCAGCTCTGATTTTTAAAATCTTTTTTGTTTTTTTTTATTTTTCCAGTTACAGTTAACATACAACATTATAATAGTTTTATCTGTACAACTTAGTGGTTAGACATTTTATAACTTACTAAGTGATCATCCTGATAAATCTTGTACCCATCTGACACCATACATAGTCATTAGAATATTATTGACTACCACTATATTCCCTATGATGTACTTTACATCTCCATAACTATTCTATAACTATCAATTTGCACTTCTAAATTTCTTCACATTTTCACCCGTCACCCTAATAACTCTCCCACCTGGCAGCCATCAAAATGTTCTCTACACCTATGAGTCTGTTTCTGTTCTGCTTGTTCATTTATTTTGCTTTTTTAGATTCAATTATTGATAGATAAGTATTTATTGCCATTTTCTTGTTCACATTTTTTATCTTGTTTTTTCTTCTTCCTTTAACATTTCATGTGATACTTGTTTGGTAGTGATGAACTCCTTTAGTTTTTTCTTGTCTCAGAAGTTCTTTATCTGTCATTTGATTCTAAATGATAGCTTTTCTGGGTAGAGTAATCTGGGTTGTAAGTCCTTGCTTTTTATTTTTATTTTATTATTTTTTAAATATGTTTATTCATTTCAGAGAGGAAGGGAGAGGGAGAGAGATAGATAGAAACATCAATGATGGGAGAGAATCATTGATCGTATGGCTCCTGCATGCCCTCTACTGGGGATTGAGCCCGAAACCCAGGCATGTACCCTTGACCAGAATTGAACCTGGGACCCTTCAGTCTGCAGGCCATTTCTCTATCTACTGAGCCAAACTGGTTAGGACAGTCCTTGCTTTTTATCACTTTGAATATTCATTGTCAATCCCTTCTGGCCTACAAAGTTTCTATTGAGAAGTTAGTTGACAGTCTTATGGGAGCTCCTTTGTAAGTAACTACCTGCTTTTCCCTTGCTGATTTTTAAGTTTCTCTTTTTGTTATTACCCTTTTGCATTTAATTATGATGTGGGCCTTTTTGGGTTCATCTTGTTTGGGACTCTCTGTGTTTCTGGACTTGTATATCTATTTCCTTCCCCAGGTTAGGGAAGATTTTTTAAAGATAAAACTCAATACTCTCACTAATACATTCTATATAATAGATATAATTAACATTTCTAAAAGTGGTAAGATTAATTAAGTAGTAATTAAGTAAAGGAGTTAATTAAAATACCAAATAAATACAGAAATGCCATATTAGTAGCACTAAAGAAGATGAAGGGATATAGAAAATTCAAAACATTGAGTGATGAGGTTTTAAAATATACACATCGCTATTTTGGCATTCCTTCTTTCATAATATGAAGCTAGCTTCCTCTCCTTGAGAGTGAGCTGGACTTAGCAACTATTTAGAATATAGTAGAAGTCATAGTGTTTCATTTCTGAAACTTGGCTATAAAAATTTTTGCAGCATTCTCCTTACTATCTAGGCTCACTCTCTTTATGGGAAAACAAAGCCATGTTTTGAGGAAGCTCAAGACCCTGTTGAGAGGTCCATGTGGTAAGGGATCAAGGCCTCCAGCCAACAGACAGCACAAACTTGCCAGCTATGTGAATGAGCCATCTAGAAATAGAATCCTCCTGTCCCAGTCAAATCTTAAGATGCTGTAGGCCTAGGCAGAATCTTGACTGCAACCTTATGAGAGACCCTGAGCCAAAAGCACACAGAAATTTTATATATATATCTATATCTATACCTATAGATATAGATATATATATATAGATATATATAGATATATATATAGATATAGATATATATAGATAGATATAGATATATCACTGAATATTATATACCTTGAGATTTTATCATGTGATACTTAGCCTAACTCACTTGTGAAAAAACAACCCATATACTCTGTAAATAAGAAGAAAACTTTGATAAGCATAAATGAAGAAAGTAATTATAAAAAGCAAATATCAAACAGGAAACTGACTACAAGCATGTCATACATTTTGGTGGAGACTGGTTAGCTGTTCATCAAACCCATTTCTTCCTTTTCCTGGATATACAGTACAAGATATTAGCACATCATATCTCACAATTAGGCAAAAGACAACTTCCAGATTGATTTTCTGTTTCATGGAGGGAAATAGGATTTTCTTTCTTGGACATATCTATGATGGTGGGATTAAGAGACCTCCAAATGAATAGTTTCCACATAGATGATGAGGAGGAGTATGAGGAGGAGATGGAGGAGGAAGATGAAAGAGGGGTATTGTAGGAGGACAAAGGAAGAGGAGGAGAAGGAGGAAGTAGGGGCTGAAGGAGATTATTTATGATCCTGAAAATGGCCCAATTCAGTTATTTGTCAATCAGTAGTACTTAACATGAACATAGCTCCCAAAGTACTTCTCTAAACCCGGGTTCTGCTGTTACAAAGCAACCCACTGAAGATAATGGACCTAATGATAGACTTCAGACAGGACTCTCTCTCTCATCCTTTGTTTTATTTTTCTTGTTTCATCAGAGTCCTGAAAAGCAAACAGTACTAGTATTATCCCTGTTTTCCAGATGGGGAAACTATGGCTCAGATGAGTTGACAAGAGTAGAGGAGCAGGCATTCAAACTTCAAGTCATTTGTTTCCTGGTTCTGGGTTCTGAAGCCCTTATTACATAAGGGGGTGGGAAGATTAAATAAGACACCATACATGAGAAAGAATGCCTGACATAATGGAACCACTCAAATAGGACTTTCCATCTTTGAGTTCCTTACTGGAGACTACATAAATCCTATGAGAATTATTGAGCACATAGGAAGAATAACTACATTTCCTTTTCTGCTCCAAGGCAAATTGTCAGCAGAAGTTTATCTGAATCTCAGTGGGAGCAGCGAGTAGGATGGTTGTGAGTTTTGATAGGTTTAATTTGGTTTTATATTTTGAGAAATGGCTATATTATCCAAAAGCAAAATATTGGAATGATTTCTTTATAGAGTTTATTTCTTAAATCTCTTGACCATTTCTTTATTTTATAAAATGATAAATATGAAATAAAATCCTTAGCATAAATTGATGTATTTTGTAAGAAGAGTAATATTCCTTCTAACCTGGAATGCATGAGCTTTTAGTGAAGCAGTCCTAGGTGTCAATCCTTTCTCCACTGTTATTAGTTGTTTAACTCTGGCTAGTCATTTAATATTTCTGAGCTTTAGAGTTTCACTTATGAAATGCAGATAATAATACTTGTTTTGCAGGAATGTTGTGAGAATAACAAAGTATAAATTGAATAATATATAATAAGGGTTTAAGAAAGTACTTCCTCGGATCTGTGAGCTAAGAGCATTGGTATTGGTTTCTTTTAATCTCCTAATTCTTATAAAATAATACAATAAAAGCATATAGTTATCTTAAAGAAAATCATGATCATTTCCCTACTTAAGTATTTTAATTTTTTTTAATTGATTTCAGAGAAAGGGAGAAGGAAAGAGAGAGAAACATCAATGATGACAGAGAATCATTGATTAGCTGCCTCCTATACACCCCTCTTGTGCTCTGACTAGGAATTGAACCATGAACTCCTGGGTCATAGGTCGAAGCTCAACCACTGAGCCACTGTGGCAGGTCTCCCTATTTAAGTATTTTAAATGAAGTACTACTAAATTGTGCTTTTTCTGGAGAGGTTTTGGAATAATTTTTGCCCTCTGTATAAAAATATTAAAATAATTAAGTGGTCATGAAACAATATAAGAATTTTTATGTTCATAGATCCATAGTGTGCTTTAACAACACAAAGATCTTAGAAAGTATGGCGGTCATTAGTGTCATCTGCCAAACGGTCCTAACCCTCCCATTTCAGGACCTATGGTGGGACTGAGTTTCCTGGCTTGAGTGGGACTGTGTAACTAGACTTGAGTAACAAGTTGTGCGGTGCAGTGCCTGTTCCAGACCTTTCAGACTCTATTTTCCCCTCTAGATTGACAACCAGCAACATTTGAAAAGGTACCGGCATCAGAATAGGTCACTGAGAGCTTTCCTGCTGACCTTTAAGGGTCATGCAGCAGAAGACTGGAAATGTAGCTCATTCTGAATGATCAGAGGTAGTTTAAAAAAAAGTCTAGAAAAAACATAAATATATATTTTAAAACTAGATTTTATTTCTTTATAGAAGATAAGAATATTGATCCAATTTTTGTCTTATTTTTTTTTAAATATATTTTTTAAATGTATTTTTATTGATTTCAGAGAGGAAGGGTGAGGGAGAAAGATATACACACTGAGGATCGATCCTGGAATCCAGGCATGTGTCCTGACTGGGAATCAAACCATGACCTCCTGGTTCGTAGGTTGATGCTCAACCACTGAGCCACACCTGCTGGGCCAATTTTTGTTTTAAACAAATGGAGCAATATTTGGGGCCTCACTTCAAATTATCCCCTTAGAATTCTCAACCTTGACAGCACTTATACACAATAAAGATGCAATTCTACTTAATAATATAGATGATGTATCCTTCAAAGGAAAATGGAGATCAAAGTTAGATTAAGAGAAGTTTAAGAGCAGGGGCATAGCTAAATCAATATTGGTTTCTCACCTGAAAGCTTTCTAGATTTTTAGTTGTGTTTTTTTAAATATCTATTTATGTATTTTTCAACATCATGCAATTCTCAGCCTGAGTTCAATACTGAGTAATTTAGAGAAACACAAATAGTTTTAACTATTTCATATAAAGTAAAAATAAAATAAGGCATAGTTTACATTGTTCAATGATAGGTAGCAGGAAGAATCTTATACTTGAATCAGGGATATTACTTTTATTTTTTTCTGGAAACAATTTAAAAAGACAAAATCAGCATCACAGATTCAGATTTAAATAAAAGTTAACAAACACAATACAACATTTTTATAGGTTTATTTTTAAATATGACACACTTGGTATTAGCCTATAAGGCATCAAATGCCCATAACCTTAATAACTGCCCTTTTACAATATTAAATAACACATAATCAACATTAAGTTATTATTTTTTGTTTGGCAAAGAAAGTACAATTAAACGCACAATGAAAACCACAAAGTAATAACTCTCAGTATACTATCTAACAACCTGTCTTAGCTTTCTTGTCTGATGTGTTCGGAGCCTGGCTAGGAAGTGTGAAGGTGGCAGTGAGGAAATAAGACTGGCTATTCCAGAGACACGGGGAGTTATTAAAACTTGGATCAAAGGAAAAAACTGTCTGCTTCCCATAGTTCCCTGAAATAAAATAATAATTCATGGTAAAATAATTTCTAAATACGCCACACTCTATGAGTCCGAAATTGAGAGGTTAAAAAAATTAGACAGTTGTTTGTGGGTTGCTGAACTACCAAAACAGATCTATATTATTTCGGCATCTCATTCTGAGGTTCATTCCAAATTCTTCATTCATGACCCATGAAAGATTTGTCCTAAAAGCTGACATTAAGGCATGCCAAGTCTCCTATAAGAAAATCATTCTAACATCTTTGGATATTATGTTCTCTAGTTATAAAACATTCTCCTGACATACATAGTCTTGAATGTACCTAACCTTGCACACTAACAAACATAAACCACAGGAGCACTCTCAAGTGTTGGCCACGGATTTTTAAAAAATCAATTTTACGTACTTAAATAACCTCTTACTTTTTACAGTGTCAGTGCGGGAGTCAGGCAAATTATTTTCCAAAGCTTATGCCCATACAAGTTGAAGGAGAGAATATTATAGAGTTCTATGAGCCATAAAATGATATAGCTAAAAATCGGCTGAAGGACAATGTGTTAATTCTCATGAATCCTTTCATACTGGGAAAGCCATTCTAATTCTTCTCATTATAGTCACTCTTTATGTCCAGTTCTTGGAAAAGTAAAATCCCATTACAGAGAACTGTGAAGACCTTATTCCTTTGTCACAGTGGAATCTAGTTGGTAGTATTAAATCTTGCTGACTAGGTGAACCGTTGGTGAAGGCTGTGAATCTCCTTTGTCAGACCACATTTTTGTCATCGTAGTAACTGCCACAAAGGAATCTGACCTTCAGACTGAAAAACCTTCTCCTAAAACATCTGGGAACATTTTTTTATTTAGCTTTAGGTGATTCATCTAGGTAAGGTTTTGCATGTGCCTGTCACATGTAAAAGATGGTGGTTGAAATGTTCAAGTCCTCTTGCCTAAAATTTTTGCCTGTCACAGGGAAATAACAAAATGTACAGTCACTTGGGTTCAGACCCTTAATTCCTGATATTCAATGGGTATAATTCTCACTCACTCATTTATTCTTATGCCTGGAGGCAAAGGTAAGGCACACATAAATTTGGAAGGGCAGTCTCTTTGTCTGAATTTGCACCTTGAAGGACTTGTTTTGGCACTGGTCCACCTCAGTCCCTAAAACAAGTAAGTCTGAGAGGGATGAACTCAGGTATTTTAAGCAGAGAGCAGGGCATGTGATACTGATTGATATCAAGGCAGTACCTTGTTAGTACAGGATCAAGGGGCATAGTAGTCGTGGGTAAGAGCACCCACAGTCACCAAGCACTTCATGGTTCCAAGCAGTCCCGCACCCCTCTAACTTATAAGTCAGCTGGGGCATGGGGAGCCTAGAGAAAAGACATTCTTTTTATGAGGGATCAGTACATGGTGTAGTACACGGTCTGCTTCAGATGCTCCAAATGGCTGGAAAGGACATACAACATCGCAAAGAAAGCACTTCAGCTCTGCCACAGACAGTTTGAGGTCCCCTAAAAAGGAACAGTTTATGAAAGTCATGAAGAGAATTAAACTGTCCATTAGCAGCATGGAGAAATGGAGAAAGACAGCTTTCTTTCTGGTACTCAACCCTTTGGGCTTCATTATTGAGCAATGAGCTGCCTTCCCTTAAGATTAGAAAGGTGACTCTGAACTCAGCTTTCTGAAACCTGACACATAAATTAAAGGCCTAAACTACGGACCTCTGAAAAAAGTTTTGTTTTCCAGGTCCGGCAATGAACTCTCATAGATAACAACCAGCACCATGTTGAAGAGAGAGGTGTAAGGTAATAAAGCTCCACAAAGGACTCAAAATCAACACCACAGCTATGGTCCACTCAGTGTCTATATCAGTTATCACCTGATCTTGACAAAGTACTTCTAAGTAAATATTTAGAACCCCCCAAAGCCCTCTTCATCAGATTGGAAACATGTCTAAACTTCAGGGGTTTTAGTTGCCTGTGCCACCATCACTTTAAATTCAAGTAATCTTCCTTGGGTCCTTTTGGTGTAATGGTCTGTCCTCCTATGATTTAGAACCTTAAAAATGTGCCTTATAAATGAACATACTTAAATAATGTTGAAATAAGCATTTACTTACTACATTTCAATTTTAAAATTAAAAATATATATATTCTGACCTGTTAAGTTTTTCCACTTCTGAATATTTTCTTGTCCTAATCTCTCTCTCTCTCTCTCTCCACCTCCCCCCCCCCCCCCCCACATATCTCTTTTAGGTCACATCAGAACTATATATCATTTGGTAGCACTGCAAGATTTATGAAATGCTTCCAAATGAAAAGCTAAAAAGCTTTAGTGTTTTTCTCCTTTATTGTCAGTTTTACAGAATTGAAAAAACTTCCTAAACACTCGATTCTTAAATTTGTTCTAAAATAATCTGAAAATCAGGCCACACAATTAATTCAATTTAGTCTGTGATTTGGCTAAATGAATCCTGCTCATCAATAAATAAAAACAAAACTCAGCTGATCCCACTTAGCTTCTATGAATAAACATGTATTTTCAAAATGTATTTAAAACAAAAACAAATAGCTCAGACCTACTCGCTCAGCCGAGCAGATCATTCCCTGATTGCCTTGACATCGTTCAAGGAGGGCCCTCAAGCAGGCGAAAACCTGACAACTTATAAACCTTTAGAACATGCAACTTACACCACTGGTAAGCTGGCCTCAACACAAACCACAAAATGACATGAGATTCACAGTAAAACAAAACGTTTGTTCAAAAAGCACAAAGAACCAGCAGTAGAAAACAGAAATCATGTACAGCTTGTCCCAATTCTTCCTGAATCAATAATAGGCTATTCTATAGGGTAACTGATCTCTCTCTAACTTCCTCCAATGTTCATATATTTCTTGGGGTTTTTTTGCCTAATAGTTTTTTCACATACCCATCCTCTCTATTTTTTTACTGTCCTCTGACCTTCCCTTTTGTGTTTCCCCTTAACCCTTAGTCACACACTGCATACTTATCAAATCCATTTGACACCCAAGAGCTCATTCATATAGAAATCCTGACTCACACACTCTGCCAGCCAAAGTCACCCACGTATTCCACAGTCCTCAACAACAAAAGACTGCAGGCATTAGGAGGCTTTACAATGTGCAAAGAAATCACTTCCTTACTTCCCCATGCCTGCCCTCCCACCCCAACCCCCAGCTCCAGTCCTCTTTCAGAATGACCCCACTGAAAATGGTAACACAGTACTGGAAGCCACAACAAATCCTCCAGCGTGAGGTTGGAACCACCTCAAAGAATAATTATAAAATTCAAGGTCTTTCTAAGGCTGCACTTCCTGAACTACTACCATAGGGAAGATGATGTGTTAGCGTGTATACTGGGTGTTTTGCCACATTGCCCATCATGCCTCTCATAGGAGCTTCCTGAGCTCAGTCACTGAGGGCTTGGATATAAGAGCTCAGAGTGATGCCTAGACCATTGTGATGAGGGGTGCAGTTCCCATTGACTTCTCTCCATTTTAATTTCTTTGTCTATGGGCTTAAGGGCTGCTGCCATCCTGGGGCAATGTCTCATTGCATGGCCTAGAGCCAGTGATATATGCTTATAGGCACAGTCCCCAAGTCCAGCTACAATTGTATTGGAAGTTTTCTCCAAACAACAAAACATCACCTGGGAGTGTGCCTGAGCCAATCATGACTCAAACCTGCCTAGATGTTTGCATGTCTGGAAATATTTTTAAAATGTCTTACGAACTGCCTCTCTGATGTGAGAGCCAGGAAGGACTTCAAGAGCATGGGTAACCAGTATCATAGCTAAACCACAGACAAAAAATGAAATTTATATCAGCCTGTAATTTTATTTCATCTAGAGAATGGGCATGAGATACTGGCTAATATCTGGCATTACCATTATGGGTTAAATTCAGATTGGTCTCATAATGATTTATATAATTTCCTTTTACTAGAAAATGTATTCTAATGACTTAATTACCACTTCTGAGTACAGGGGTAATTTTAAATATATGCAATTTATAGTTTAAAAAAATAACCAACAATCCTCACTTTTTGAAACATTCAAACTCAAAACCCTATATTTTAGTGTGTAGCCAAATTATAGAAAAAAAAATATCAAAAAAATGAATAGAAACTTTAAGAATCTTATATAATAAAAGGGTAATATGCTGTGTCTCAACCAGTCGCTGTAACACCCACTGACCACCAGGGGGTAGACGCTCCAACTGGTACGTTAGGTTGCTGCTGGGGTCTGGCTGATTGGGACTGGGTGAGAGGTCCCGACATGCCAGGGAGCCCTCCTGCAGTCCCTCCCCGGCCAACCCCTATTAGCCCCAATCAGGACTGGGTGAGATGGCCCCAATTGGCCCAGATCACTGGCCAGGTTGAGGGACCCCACCCGTGCACGAATTCGTGCACCAGGCCTCTAGTTAACTATAAACCATATTATATGATTAGTGCTTAAGCTCTTTTTGACAAAATTGATGTCTACAATTGATCTCTGTATGGGAACTCCTAGTATCCAAAGAATAATATCCTATATCTTATCAAAGAAATCATTTGTACACTGGGCCATTAGAAATATTTTGCTGGAGAAGTAGAAGTTGATGGCCATCACAGATTAATCTATCTCAGCTCTTTAGAAGGACAGGTGTAGCTGAGTGTGGTTTCTTAATGCAACTTACATGGCTTTTCTTCTAAATAAAAAATATGTGGAGAACAAAAACACTCACAGGCTGTTGGTTTGGGAAATCAATTTTTCTTGCCAGGCAAACAAACTGCACTGTTAATTTTAAGAAATGGGGTTTGTTTGTGTGTGTGTGTGTGTGTGTGTGTGTGTGTGTGTGTGTTTTCATATAAAAAATGCCAAGGCAGACTCTCAAGTTCACAACCAGAGTTAACTCTGTACAGCCAGAGCATCTTCCTCTACCAAGGACAGCTCCAGGGCATTGTCGTGACTGCTGGTTTTCATCCTGAAGCTGAAGGAACCATAGAGTTTTGCAGATTCTTTGGAAGCAGCAAACCTGTTGCGACGGTACAGCTCCCCCTTCCACATAGACATCATCAGCAAACAGGACAGAACGACCCCCCCAAGAGTAAGCAGGCAGAGCCCGGCAATCACACAGCGGTCCAGATGCGCCCCCAGCCTGGCACTCTCCTTCTCCAGGCGCTCCATCTCCCGGGCTGCCACGCTGTTGGGATCCACAGTCACTTCCCGTGGGACGATGTAAGAGATGATCACCAGCAAGATACCAGTGACCAAGAACAAGACAGCGCTGATGAAACCATAGTCTACGGACTTCCCTGAAGACGTGGCTTCTGAACTCGTGTCCTCTTCATCGTCGGATATCAAGGAGATGGCAGCTTCGTGGGACCACTCGTTGGGATTTCCCCAGCCAAGGTCTCCCTGGTGATTACTCCCTTTGGCTGAAGGGGAGCTCTGGTTCCTCTGCTCCAAGTTCACATTCTCGTCCACGTAGGTGAAAGAAGTTTCTAGTTCCTGGCTGCAGCAATTGCAGACTTTCCGTTCTGCTATTTGGTGATTCCCTGAGCTGAGAGGTCCTGGTGGGAAGGAGTTTGGCTGGATCACGCTGTCTTGCAGAGAGGGGGAGGGGGAAGGGGAAGCTGGAGAAGGACCAAGTTTAGAGCCTTCCACCTCGGCTGCTCTTAGCGGGGACGTGCAGTGTCTCTGGCAGCAGAAAGCAGCTTTGGTGGCTGCTGCATCTGCCTGGTCAGCTGGAGGCCCTCCTGAACCCCAGTCCGCAGCATCACACCAGGCTGCCTGGCCGCTCTTCCTAGCAAGATGGTGGGGCTCCATTGGAACTACTCGGACATCCCCCAGCAGCTCCCAGAAATTCTGCCAATAGCAGCACAGAGAAGAACCAACTAAGGCTGCACCACCAGGAGTGCTGCTTCGGAGGCCCCCATCTCCTTGGCAGCCACAGTGTTGACACTTCAAGCCCAGGTCGTCCTGAAAGGGGTGAGGGAAAGCAGAGGATGTCTAGTAGCTAGAAAGTGTGAAAAGGGCAAACCCTCTGATTTATCACAGGGATTAACACTAGGAATCTCAGGTCAGGGAAGAAAAGGAGCAGGGAGGAAGTAGCAGTGTCTCTGAAGAAGGCATTGCCGTCACCAGGCCAAATTTATCCAAGGATTCACACATCTCTGTGACAGGATCCCTCAATGAGAAGGCAAGCTTCCTGTGCAGAGACACAAATGAGAAAGGCAGGGACCTTTTTTAGCAGAACTGCTGATTTTCTGGAGAACCCGGGAAGCACAGAATTCTCAACATTTCAGTTAAATTATAAGTATTTACCCTCTCTCTAATTCAGAGCAGATTCTAATACAGATTAGCTTTAGCACATCACCACGGGTGAACGCATATGTCACTATCAGTTGGGCTCTGTTGGAGCTGGGGCTCAGCATTTTGACTGTGTGGGTGAGAGACGGCAGCTTAATCAGCCACCTCTCCTAACCTTGCACTGCATGCGTCCAATGACCCTGGTCACACAGCCCTGTATTTACAAGACCCCAAGCTTGTTCACTGTGCTTCCCTTCTTAACCCATCCTCTTGCTGCTACACGAGGGCAGCATGTTATGGACCTGGAAGTATGTAGACAACATGCCTCATGGTGTGATCCCTGGAAATACTATACGCCAACCCACTCCTACACACACACACACACACACACACACACACACACACACACACAAACACACACACACCTCTGCCTGCTCCAGGTACAGGTCGACTACTGCTGCTCACTAACTCTGCATGGGTCTGAGTTCCTCTCCCTCTGCAGGTTTTGCTAACACAAGTGCACAGGATCTTGACCAGAAGTTTTACAAACCCAATCTAGAAGCAAGCTGACAACAAAAGACGAATTATAAACCCACAGAGTCAGGGTTTGGTTGAGGCAAATAGGTGAGAAGCAATTTCCAAGGGTACCTCTGGAACTTTGTATCCATGACACTCCTTCACCCCCAGCGCAGCAAGGGACCTTCCTGGGACAGAACTATTAAGTTAAACAGAAAACCATTTGCCCATCTTTCTCTGCCTCTGACATTTTCCTGAGGAATAAAAATTCACTTTCTAAAGTACAGAGGTTTCAAAGAAAATAAAGCCCCCAAGTCCAGGGTAGTAATTGATTTAACCCAAGGCTTGGGGGTTTATTATGATTCAAAATCCACAGCTCCAAGAGCTGGTAACCCACACAGAAGCACAGGTAAGGCTAAGGTCAATCTGACAACTCACCTAAAATATGGGAGAGGGAATCCACACGTTTTCTGCTATACATTAGCTTTTTTTAAAACCCACTTTCCTTCTATTTTTGGAGTTTCTCTGCAGCTAAAACAAAACAAACAAAAATACACCAAGTGCAGGAAAATCACAACTGAACCAGAGCTTTCCCTGAGCGAGTGGACAGATCCCTACTGCAGTATCCCTCAGTGAACGAAGGGATGTAAGGAGTTTGATTACTGAAAGGAGAAATCATCTCGCAGGTCGCTCAGACATTAGGCGCCCCGATGAATCTTTGGCACAATGAACTCATCGCACTGGACTACTTGGGATAAAATCGGCAAAGTCCCTTAGGGGGCTTCCAATTTATAATAACAAAGAGGGAGAGAAATCTGCACTTGATTCCCTGGTCCTACGTCTGTCTATCTTTTCTTCAAAGAGAGACTCCTCTGGTTCCAAGGGCGATATACTAGCCTTAGAGTGGATTTCCTTTGCAGCTCCTTGATCCGGGGTTTCCATCCTCGACGGAGAAGAAATAATCCCAGGAGACCTGCTAAAGGCTCTTTCCAGCCCTCCTTTCCCTTTCTTCTCTCCGGTTGAAGAGCGCAATTGATAAAACTGCACCTCAAAGCAAGGAGACAGCAATCTCCCTCGTCTGTCGCCATCCATTCAAGCATGAATATCTGCGCTGGAACTAACTGACAGGGGCGAGGCTGGTCTGGGGAGGGCGACCTCGGCATGCGTCCTGGGAGCGCTGTGCCGGGACCGCGCGCGCTGCAAGCACTAGGCAGCGAGGAATCAATCAATTCATTCCGGGTGAACTCCGCACCCTCGGGAAGCACCCGGGCTTGGGCTGCGTTCGTTCGCCGAGTACCCTGAGGCTGGGCAGGCACCTCGGGCAGAAAGTGGGGACGCGCTCCCCTGCTCCGCCAGGCTCCCGGGGTCCCTCCCTCGCTCCAGTGCCTCCTCTCCTCTGCTCTCCGCCACTCACCTGCTTGGGCCACCCAGTGCGGCTGCAGAACCGCGCTAGTCCCGCGGGTTCCTCGGGAAAGTCCGCAATCACCGCCGTGGCACTTGTAGCCACCGCACGCCGCGGAGCTCCTCGCGGTGGGCTGCGCCCGTGGTGCCAGAGGGGCGGGGCGGGGCGGGGCGGGGCGCTCCCTCTAGCGGAGCATCCCGGGAGATGTAGTCCGGGGGCGGGGGTGGGGCTGCCTGCCTCCCTCAGGTCTGTTCTCTCTCCCACCTCCTGGCTTCTGCCCTTCCCTTTACCACCACACTCCTGCCTCCTAAACTCAAGGCGGGGTCCCCCAGCCTCAGGTGTAGCCACAGGATTATGGGGGAAGGAGTGTACATTTAGTTCCTACCAAAATATATGCATATTTTGTCTGATTTAATAGAAAACATCTAATTGGACTTTATTAATCCTTTTCCAGATGAGGAAAGAGGCTTAGAGGAATTATATGCCTCATCCAAGGTTTCAAAGACAATAAGTGGTTGCTAATAAATTGTATCCAGGAACCTGTTTCTAAAGTCATTACCTTGCCCACAAAATCAGGAAAAATGTGGCTATTCAGGATAAGAGATTGTCCTGTTCACCTTCGCATCCCCTGTGCAGAGTGTCTGGTATCTATTAAATCATGAACAGTAATGGTACAAAGTAACAAAGGACATAAATAGCACATTGCCAGACTCTCCTCATCACTTTAGAGACAGGTACTCGGCTTTTTGAAAGTTGGCCTAATGCCAACTCGACTTGTAATCCAGAGAGGATTTTGACTTTTATGAAAAAAAGTGAAAAGCCAGAATAGTGGTCCGCATTTGTTTGCAGCAAGCTGTTATAGAGGCAGTACGCACTGGTGAGTGAAACAACATGGTACACATACTATTTCTACTCTACGTAGGCTGTGTATTTATCACATCATTCCTTTTACTATGTTAGTGTTATTTTAGGTTTTATTTGGTTTGATTTAGTAGGTTATTTCTGAGATCTGGGAATGCCCAAAAATGTTCCCCATGTACATTAATGGTAATTACTTTACTTCAGGCCATTTCAGCTTACAAAAGGTTTCATAGGAACATTCTACTTTTGGATAAGAGGGGTGGGGAACCTGCACATTAACTCATTTAATGCTCACAATTAATTTTTAAAGTCCTGTGAAGATCTGTTTTACAGAAGAGAAAACTGAGTAGCCCAAAGTCATACAGCTAGTGCTCAGCAGAGGTGGGGCTTGAATCACAACAGCTCCTAAGTCTTAGGCAAACTGAATGAATAGAGAGAGGACCAGAAGGCAAGAAGACAAAGGGTTAGAAACAAAGGAAATCTGGAGGTTGAAGCTACTGAGTTGTGACTCCCACATTAGGACAAAGGAATTCCTTGGGGTCATTAATTAACCTCTTTCTAACCAGAGTGGACTGCAGCAGCCAAAGGAAATGTGTGGTTTGTGGATCATCTCCAAGTTTTCACCATCTCCTTTGGGGTGATTCTAGGGTTATTGATTGCTTTCATCCAAGGGGAGCAACAGGGGTTATACTATTTATAGCATTTTGCTATTTGTGAGTGGCTCAGAAATTCTGTGATTGCTTGTTTTCAAGTGATACATCAGTCTCCTATAGTGATGATTTTGTTGGTTTTCTTTTATATTAATAGAACCCATAGTCTCATAGTTCCAGGGACTTCCCAATCCATCCCCTTAAAAGTCTTTTCCCCCCTGTGGCTCTCTTTTAGCAAGTTGGGCCCATGTGCTTTGTAAATATGACATGTGTATTATGGTTTCTTTTTCTTTGCTCATTACCCTGTTCTGCAGTGAGAATATCCTTCCTCCATTTCCCTGTTCTCTCCACTATTCAAGGACGATCTCACCCAGCCACATTTACAGAGATTCAGTCTGTTCTTAGGACTGTATATTTAAAAGGGAACACAAAGACACCATCGGGTATCTAGAAGAGAGCGGGTAAAAAGTTGAAGAAAATCTGAACTCACATTGGACAAGGAGATGCTGAAGGAACGTGGGATATTTAGCCAGAGGAGGAGACCTAGAGGGAAGGAAAAACTAGCTTTAAATAATTTGAAGTTTGTAAAATAGACAGGAATTGTATATCATGATTAAAGAGGGTAAAAGCAGCCAGCCAGCCGGAGTGGCTCAGGGGTTGAGCATCGAGCCATGAACAGGAGGTCATGGTTGGATTCCCAGTGAGTGGGTTGGATCCTCAGTTGGGGCAGCTGATCGGTGATTCTCTTTTATCATTGTTGTTTCTCTTTTCCCCCTCTTGCGTCCTCTTTCTGAAAAGAAAAAAAAAAGAGGGTAAAAGCAGAAAACATAACAATAATAGAATTTTATTAGTCCTAATTGTTATCATCTTTCTTATACCAACTCTATAAGGTATCCAGTATTACTGTACCCATTTTATAGTGTAAAAATTGAGGTTTAAAATGCTGTCATCTCTTTCCCAAAGTATGAGAACTAATAACTAACAGAGCCAAGATTCTAACTTTGGTCTGTCTGATTGCAGAACCTGGATCTCTTCACTACCACGCTATACAGAACAATGCTTCACAATCCATTAACTTAATAAGTGATAACAGTTAATGCACTGGAATAAACACAGGAGGTTTCTCCTGGTCACAGTTCTGACACTGTGGCTATGTCAGGGCTGGCAGTACAGCTTGGAGGGCAAATGAATAAATAAGCCAGCAAATCTGTGATACACTGTGGTCCCTAAGAATGACCAACACAGGGAAGGTCTGGATAGCACTGTCAGATTGAATAAGGAGGCTAATTTGGGGCTGAATATAATGAAGAAGCTCTTATACTTCTTACATTTCATGTTCTTATCATTCAAGATTTGGATAGCACTATCAGATTTAATAAGAAAGCTAATTTGGGGCTGAGCATAAGGAAGAAGTGCAAGTTGTCTCTCTAAGAACTTGAAATAAGATGTCTTATGAAAGTGAATTCTCTATTACTGGAGAGAGAAAAATAAATAAAGAAGAGCCATTTATTAGTGATGTCGTAGGAGGGAGTCATCTTGGTTTAGGGGAACTTGGTAGTTTCCCTGCTGTTACATCTCTTTCATGAGCCCTTGTCCTCCAAGCCAGCCCCCAAAGATTCTGCCTCTGATGGACTTTGCTAGGACTCGTCTGCACTGATATTTTTAATATTTATCAGCCACCACCTTGTGACTTTACTTGTATGTCCAGGTGATACCATTGTAATGAGCTAGTTATTAATAATAGGAAAGGAGCAAAGGGGGAAGCCATACATTATAGGCACATCATTTGGGCAGCTTCACCAGGAAGCTGCAACTTTACACTCCCCAGGGAACCTCCAGTCCATTCCTTGCAGAACACCGGGGAAGAGACTGGACAAAGGGGAAGCTGGGTGCATGCTCAGTGAGTGGGGGTGACATAGGGAAGATGCCTGTCAGTCAAACCTGGAAACAGATCATTAGCCAGAGGGGGCAGAGTCACTAAAAACCTGTGAAACTTTGGGGCTACATAATCTCCGACAAAGGAATTCTTACTCCCTTGGCTCTTGCAGCTTTTGACTCTTGGCTTGTGGCTCTCTTGCCCATGTTTCCTCCATAGCTGTGGGCCCTTAGGAACCCACAGGCAGTGGGCTGATAAACTGCAGCAGGGAACTAAGCTGGCCTGGTACTGGATTGGACTGTGTCCCAACATGGAACGGAAATTCTGGGCAACAACTCTAATCCTATGTCTGCGGAAAGCAAAATGGGACTTCTTCCTTGGTGAGATGAAGGGAAGTGGAACCTTGGAAACTCAGGGGTTTAATTCCACAGAAATAAAATTTCCTGCAATAACTCATCCTCTCTTGTGAATCTCAGAAAATTCCTTTCCTCATGATATTGTGAGAAACCCACATCTCCCAGAAACAGGTGGGGATAAGGAGCGCTCCCCACCTGGAACAGAGGTGGCTACTGCATATTATTTAATTTCTCACTTAGGAGCCTAAATGTCTAAGGGAAATTGTAAGCTCCTTAATGTCAGTATCCATGTATGAAATGTGTTATTACCTCCTGCAGAAAGTGCAATGTTTCTATTGAATAGAATGAGGAAAATGACAAGACTGAACTGAGATTAGAGATTATTACCAATGTTATTCTTTCTCATTTCTATATATAGTACACTTGACTGTCTACATATTTTTGAGCATTAAAAAATATCAACTCTGCCAAAATACTACAAAATAGCCTTCAAAGTCTTGCAGAAAAAGAATAAGTGTGGCCTGACTGAACTCCTGAAAGGAAAAGCTCTGCAAAAATACCACTTTGCTCTCTCTCTCTCCTATAAATCCTTGTCTAAAACTTTCCTCAAAATCTGACCCAAGAACTTTTTCAAAAGCCTTTCTTGCTCAACATCCTCAACATCAGATTACTCTTCCAATTGGCATTCTAGTGGCATAATACACTTTTTTATACTGTCATTTTATATCTATAGAAGTATGCCATGTATATTTTTACTGCTTTTGATGTGGTCTCTCTTCCCAGATAAAATTTAAGCTGCTTGAGAACCAATATATTCTCCCTGTAAATTTAAGGCTACACATGGGCATGAAACAGTAAAAAACATGGGCAACAGTGGTTCCTTATTCTATGCTTACAAAATGATTGACACTAGTAAAATTATATTAAAGTCTAATGATTTTGAGCTTCCATAACTTTTAATGTATCTCATATTTTTCTGTTATACTCTGTGAGAGCTGAGAAAATAATCATGATCACATTAAGTTAATCAATGGAAAAATAGATTCTGAGAAGTAAATTTATCATGTGAATCAAAGGTAGTGGAGGGACTTTTAACTGCCTTTTATAATGATGAATGAGGATGCTTTCCAGTTTTCTCTCTTCAGTATAATCATGACTGATTATAAATAAATATTCTTAGTGAATTTGGAGTTATCAGGGAGGTTGGGAAATAATTCTTAGAATTGTCTGGATAGAGGCCCAGTCATATAATGGGAATAGTACAAAGAATATGACTTACTTTGTGTCCCAAGCTGGCTCTTCTAAATGATGGTAGAAAAGAAAAATAACCAAAATTTAGAATAATGAAGATTGCATTTACTATCAAAATTTTAGGAACGAAAAATCATATTAAATTTGAAAGGTTTCTTTAAATAATAATACTTACAGTGGCCAGGCAAACATGTTATTTAAATATAGTGGCTGGATACAGACAATAGGAGTGAGGGAAGACTGTAGCCAAATTGAGAGCAAGTGCTTTTTCTAACTGCTTTATCTGCACTTTGTCTTGAGTTAATTCAGATATCAATAAAAGTCAGATATCCCAATTTTATTCAAAAATTTAAAATATTTTAATTTTAAAATATTTTAGATTTGTATGGGTCAAAGATAATGGAACTAACTATTTGTTTCCAGGTATAGCAGACTAGGTGATTTGTACCAAATACATATTTCTTATTATGAATCAAAACATCTCAGATGGGAAGAAGTAGAAAGGATGGCTAAACATTTTTCTGTGTAAAATGGATTTTCAGGTTCCCTAAATTATTAAGATGTATATTTCAAGATAAAGTGATTTTTTTTGTTTGCATTTAATTATTTTTTTGGTTTTTATTTGATTTTAGTTTTTTCTTTTTATAATTTAGAAAGTTAAAATTTTGCATAAACAATATATTTTGTAAAATCAGCAGTGGGATCTGAGGGGGCATCCTGTGGTCAAACATATTACTATCTTTTACAACAAAAAGTATGGATAGTTATACCAGTTTGGATAAAGAAAGAGTGTTAGTGGCCTTTCATAAGTTCAGAGTTGGTTTTGCTGCAAAATGAGTTTACTACAAATTAATAAACCTTTTAGTTTTAAGAGTTTATTGGGTTTCAGAATTATGACTAAGCAGACCTGGCCCTATATAACCCTTGCTTTTACCTCCTCACCAGACCCTCCTGGTTTTAAAGTGCTCAGTCATGTCTCTGAGGTAAATGCTGTTACCACTGGGATGGCCTGGACTGGATAGCTTGTCTCTGTTCCGTGGTGGTCTCCTATCCTCCAGCTGACTAGACCAAAGGTGTTCACAGGGAGCAGCAGGGCTCCAAGAGAGTGGGAGAAGCACAAAGCTCAGAGCTGGCCACAGTTATTTGTAAGGCATTATTTTGTTAAATTAAATCACCAGCGTAGTTGAGGTTCAAGGGATAGTAGAATTGACTCTACCTCTTGATGTGAAGACCTACCAAGTCACATTGCTATGCCTGTAGAGCAATGGTTCTCAACCTGTGGGTCGCGACCCCTTTGGGGGTCAAACAACCCTTTTCACAGGGGTCGCCTAAGACCATCGGAAAACACATATATAATTACATGTTGTTTTTGTGATTAATCACTATGCTTTAATTATGTTCAATTTGTAACAATGAAAATAATCCTGCATATCAGATATTTACATTACGATTCATAACAGTAGCAAAATTACAGTTATGAAGTAGCAACGAAAATAATTTTATGGTTGGGGGTCACCACAACATGAGGAACTGTATTAAAGGGTCGCGGCATTAGGAAGGTTGAGAACCACTGCTGTAGAGCAATTAGAACCATTTTTGTAATCAAGCTCCATAATCATAAAATGCTTAGTCTGAATTTGAAGTGGGAATGGGTGGAGAATTGATGCTATCTAGATCCAATCACATATACATTGGTTGCCTTGCCAATATCAATTTCCATCATTCTCTTCTGTAACAATACCTGTATTTTCCTCTGGGTTACCATCTTCCTCTATTGTGCAGCAGCTTTGTGGTTTGGGAGAAATTAACTCTACTCTTTGCTCAAGGGTACAAATCAGTAAGTCTAATCACATTCCCTCAGGCTACAGCAATTGGTTAAGGGAAAAGAAGGAAATGGTCCTAAGCCAGTTCCAACCACATTTGGCTCAAAAATAGTCCAATCAAGGTAAAGTGCAAACTTTTGGTCAGTGGTTAAGGAGGGAGGAAGCATGTAGTCCCTGTTTCCGCTGAGAACCACAAGGTAAGTTAGCCTGGAAATAAAGCTGACTCATGGGAGGAGGGAAGAGGCCAAAGAATCACAAACAGAATGAAAGTCAGAGTTAAATTGAGGTGAATTTCCTCTCGCCTTTCATCTTCATGGTATTTGAGTCAACAAACTGCTAGATTGCGTTGGGTTTTCTAATATCTATGAAAGCACCCAAATGTGACATGTTTTCATGCCTCTTCTATCTCATTAGACTCCTTGAGGTAGATGCCAGGTTTAATTTTTCTCTGACTCTCCCTGGTTTGAAAATAGTGCCTATCTCATCATAGGTGTAAAATAAGTGGTTAATTTATTAGAATCTGAAACCTGCTGTAACATAGTTTCCAGTATAAATTAAGTAGAAACAGGCCCTGCCCTGGGAGCTCAGTTGGTAGCATCTTCCCAATATGCCAAGTTTGTGGGTTCAATTCCCCAGTGAGGGCACATACAAGAATTAACCAATGAATGCAAAATTAAGTGAAACAACAAATCAATATCTCTCTCTCCTTCTCTCTCTATAAAAAATCAAATAATTTTTTAAGGAGAAACAATGTCTATAAACAGGGAGGTAAAAGGCAGTAAGTGGACCTCAACTCATAAAGCTCATTCCTATTTATAAGTGAATATATGTATATCAATTGATAAGTGAAGAACTTAAATCTAAAATATATCAAACCATGTAGTTGTTTTTTTTTTTGCTACAGTTATAGCTAAAACAAAAAGCTACAAATAAATGCCATATTTGCTTTAAAAAACAAAAAAAATCTAAACACACATGCGTGCGCGCGCACACACACACATACACACACGCACACACACATACAATGTCCTCAACTAAAAGGAAGGAATTATTTCACAAAGGGAAATTTAATCATTTTTATGGTTAATGGGTTTCAGAGTAAGAATAAGAAAAGGAAAATAAGCTTCAGAAGAATTGAAGAGCAAGTTCATCATGAAATACCATGAACATGGCAGTTCCACAAATAGCATTCTTATTTTGTAAAATGTATAAGCGAACTGAGCCTAATTCCCTAGGTTCTTCTTAACATTTTGATTTCAGTATGTCTAGGAAAAGGGAATGTGTTTACCTGGCGATGGTTGTTACAAAAATTAACTAGAATGGATGCTTCACTCAAATGAGAAACGAATAGTGATCTGGAGTGTTAGTTCTGTGAGGCAGAGCCAGAGCTCTTACACGGTAAGAATTCTGTCTTTCTTTGATTGTAATGGGAATTAAATGTAATGTATGTCTCAGCCTTCAAGACAAAACCCATTCTTTTAAAAATCAAGACAATCAACTACTTTAAGCAGCAGTAGAAACGAAAGCTAAATATTGGGGGGAAAACACTATTATGAACTGCAAAATATGTGATGAAAGTCTGTCACTGTGAAGAATCAATGTCACTGTCACATCTGCTAAGCTGTAACATCCATCTATCAAAAATACTTTAGAAATAATTAAGTGGATCATTACAGTATTATTCTATCTCCCCTTCACTGTGGGGGCAGACTAACTCATTACCAAATTCTGTCAACCAAGTAGAATCCTCATTTCTATTTTTATACATATTTCTTATAGTCATATCAGATGAGAATATTACATGCATTTCTTCAAGATTTATGATTAGGATAATAAGAACAGATGCTGTTTTCAAATAATACCAAGACAAATGAAATTTCAAATTTCAAGTATAGGGAACTTAATTTTTCCACCTTTGTGTAGCTGTAGTTGTGATTTTTTAAAAGTTATGTTGCAGTCTGCACATCACATTTATTGCCTCACACATTTAGTGAAATTGATTGAGCACACACTCTGGTCAGGCCCAATGCTGGATGCTGGGAATTCAAAGACAGAGGGACACATGAGTAAGATCTCTACTTTCCGGATTGTCCCAACCTAGCGCAGGCTAGCTTGAAAAGAAACATTATCCTTATCTTTTCTTTCTTCCTAAAAGTGTCAGAGACGAACCAATGGTTTAGTCCACAAGCAATTGTCCTTGTGGATTAAATATCTTGGAGCTCACTCAACTACTCATGAGATGCCTTAATCAGAATTTAATGCAATTGCTCAACTGAATCACGTTAGATGCCTGGTTTTCTAAGTACAATGTGCTGATGGTCTTTAGTCAACTGAGAAGTTCCTTGTCCTCTGTCTTCTTTCAACAATACTGAAGATCCAAGTTCTCTTGAGGGAATGAAGGGAACAGACTATCTTAAAATCATCAGGAATTCAAGCAGTCATTGGGTCAAGCTAAACCAAAAGAAAAATAGTTGGTACATTTTGTCATAGAAATTATAATGAAGTAAAAGACTCCAAACTGCCCTAACCGGTTTGGTTCAGTGGATAGAGCACAGGCCTGCGGACCAAAGGGTCCCAGGTTCGATTCTGGTCAAGGGCATTACCTTGGAGGCAGCTGAATCAATGTTTCTCTCTCATCGATGTTTCTAACTCACTATCCCTCTCCCTTCTTCTCTGTAAAAAAAATAAATAATATATATTTAAAAAAGATTCCAAACTATTTCATCCATCTAGCTGTGAATTAATAGTGAAATACACTGTTACGAGTCTTTTGTCCTCATAAATATTTTACATTTCATGACCAGATATGCTTGCTATTTCTCTTTTAATTGAGCTGAGAGAGCCCAGTCACTGGAGGGGGTTAGCACTTCTGACAATTTCAAGGGGTTTTTCTGTTCCATCTGCTATCCTTAAAGAAGCTGACTTTCAATGGTTTGATTATGGGGGAAGGGTAAGTTGTTACCTAATTAATGCACATTTTTAAATGTTTGTAGAAATGTGGATAATATTTTTTAAAGACTCTTATTTTCAGGAGATAAAATGATTTATATTTGGAAATACATGATCTAGAAATGTGTGGGTGTTATAGCCATGAATCTCAGACCTGGAATGTCTTTTTTCTCACACATACATCTTTTAAAAAGTTTGAAATAGTCGAGTATTTGTCAGAGTTTATTGCTTTAGGAAACAAACTTGAATAAACTTTTGGTTAGCCCCACTAAAGTACACATCTCATATTTAAACATTTACAAGACTCATAATAATAGTGACAGGTGAGATGTGTTATGGGTAAACAAAAGGGGGTGCAGGAAAAATTCATAGGGAAAAAAATGCCAGGAAATATTTCCCTTAAAAATCAATAAAACATGCTCATTTCATCCATTAAGCAGCAATTCTATAAGTAATGTAAATCAGGGATTCCAGATGAAAGGCATAATTCTGGGACCAATATTTTAGAAGACATTACGTATAGTCACAAAGAGGAAAAGTTAGCCCTCAAAAGGAAAACCTGATCAATTTTTTAAGTCCCACAAAATCTTCATGTTGTGTTAAGAATGGGTAAGGCCTTTTCCTTTTTTATCATTTAGCAGTTTAATATGGAGTTTGTGGCAGTCAACTGATATTAAAAAAACCTCCCCCTGGCAATCCTGGATCTTAAATGTCTTTTGAAGTTTGAAGTAGCATGTAACATGGCAAATTCTAGAAATGAATGCAGCATGGATCTTTCCTTCTGGGAAGAACATTAATTCTGAGAATGAAAGTTCAGGACATTTAGCTTATGTGAACTGGCAGAAAGCTAAAGGTCTCTTGGGAAATTTTAGTATATTGCAATAATTATAATTGTCATAGCTCAGATTTTATTCATATAATGTGATAAGAAACGACATTGCAAAAATATTTAAAGCACTCTCAGGCTTCCAACTTGCTTCAATCTTTCCTGCTAGCTATTTCTCACATTTCATTGGGCCTTCCTCTTAACCCTTTTCAAATTTTGTTCCCTCATTTTTTGAAAATAAAATTTTAGGTTTTTTTAAAAAAATTTTTTTTTATTGATTTCGGAGAGGAAGGGAGAAGGAGAGAGAACTAGAAATATCAGTGATGAGAGGGAAACATTGATTGGCTGCCTGGGGATCGAGCTGCAACCTGGTTTTGTGCCCTGACCGGGAATTGAACCCTGACCTCCTAGTTCATAGGTCAACACTCAACCACTAAGCCACACTGGCCAGGCTAAAATTTTAGTTTTATTAAAGTATTATATGCAAAGAAATATTTGCAAAAGATAAAGATAGTGTTAAAAGACGTAACTATGACATCCATTCAATCCCCTTGTCTTACACCCCAGGGGGAAATGCTTTTTGACTTGTTTTCTAGTTACTAATCTTTGTAATTTAAAAATATATGCATATACTACATTTTATTTCTTCATCAACAAAAATGTTCTATTATGGTATAAGAGGATTTCACTCACAATTTTCCTCTCCTCCCTTAACCATCACATCATCTCAGTATACAGGAATCCTCCCTTATATTGACAAGTCCTCTTCGGGGATAAGTTCCAAGACCTACAGTGGATGCCTAAAACCCCAGATAATACAGAACACTACATATACTGTATTTTTCCTATACACACATATCCATGATAAAGCTTAGTTTATAAATTAGTCATGGTACGAGATTAACAATAATAACTAACAATGAAATAGAGCAAGTATGACACTATGCTAAAATAATAGTTATGTGAATGCATTCTCTCTCTCAAAATATCTATTATGCTGGATGTACAATGTTGATATGCTGGACAAAAAGATGATTTATGTCCTGGGTGGGAGGGAGCAGGAAGGCTTGAGATTTTTATCAGGATACTCAGAATGGTGCCCAATTTAAAACTTAAATTGTTTATTTCTGGAATTTTCCATTTAATATTTTCAGCAGTTTACTGCTGGAAACTGAAACTGAGGAAAGCAAAACCACAAGTAAGGGGGGGACTACTGTATTTCAATTTTTAGTTAAAAGAATATTCAGTGTTTTCACTGTGACAACTACATAATTGATGTTTATGCTATACCAGGTAAAGTACTATGATGCGTTTCATTTCTTATACAATTCATTTCCTTGGTAGCTACTAAATTCCTAACATTTTGTTTGCTTATTTTTTACTTAGCTGTCTTTGAAGATCTAAGTTTTCTTCAGTTTCCAATAGCTCTTTAAAATGCCACTCAGTACAATTTTCTTGATAATCAAACATGTCAGATGAATTATTAGTTCCACGTATTTTCTTGGAAATAGCTTTCATGCTTTTATCTGAACAATTTGCTTTCTAGGCCAAATAAACATGTTTTACTTTTTCCTGGAATGTTTGTTTTCATCTTGGAAATTTTCTTTGCTTCTACCCTTTGTCAGTATCCCTCCACCCCATATATCTTGTATATTATTTTAGTTTAGATTCAGCTGTAAATAAAAAGCTAAACCAAAAACCTTTCCCAAAGGTTGCTTAAATAATGGAAGTTTATTTTTTTCCTGAAAGAAAAACCTAGTAGTAGATAGTCTGGGCTGGTGCTGTAGCTTCGTGTGTATTAAGTTCCAGGGTCTTATTTTGTTTTTCTGCCATGCTTAGCATGTTGCTCCATCTCCTAGAGAGTATACAGTGGAATATTACTCAGCCATGAAAAAGAATAATATCTTACTATTTGTGACAGCATGAATGGACCTAATAGGTACTATGCTAAGTGAAATAAGTCACACAAAGAAAGAAACAGACCATATGGTTTCACTTATATGTGGAATCTAAAGAACAAAATTAACAAATAATGTAGAAACAGACTCATAGGTGCAGAGAACAGAGTGATGGTTGCTTGAGGGGAGTGGGTTTGGGGGACTGGGTGAAAAAGGCTGAAGAAGTACAAATTAGTAATTATGAGAAGAGTCATGGAGATGTAAAGCACAGCATAGGGAAGAATATTGTCAATAATAGTGTAATAATTCTGTTTGGTGACATGTGGGTACTTGAAATATCGGAGAGAATACTTGGTATATGATTGTCTAACCACTATGCTGTACTCCTGAAACTAATACAAAATAATATTGAATGTTAACTGTAGTTGAAAAATAAAATTTAAAAAACCATTTTTCTTACATTTTCTTGACCAAAACATAGTGCCTTGGCTATATCACCTTGCAAGGAAATCATTACTTTAGGAAATAAATTCTTCTAGCTTCAATATTCCCATCTAAAATTTGGAATTGTATTATCAAATGCAAAGTGTATAATAGATATTGGGAAGCAACTACCACATCTACCATCATCATCCTCATTGGGAGGGAGAGGGAAGAAGAATCAGGAATGGGCAGAAGGAGAAATCACACTGTGAGGAAGGCTGGGTGACGTCTTCCACCAACCCAGGGGAAGCTTGGGAGCTAAAATAGCTCGTCAGAGATGGCCCGTTGGAGTCGTAATAGCTGGACCTTTATATCCCTGCCTCTGTCCATCATTAGATGAGGGTCTCTCTGGGAAGCATATGATCTTGGATGAAGCAGCTCTCCTCAGCTAAAGCAATCTCTAAAGAGATCGACAGCTATCTTTGATAATCTACTCTTGTATCCTATGAGGGATTAGATCTATTATTGTCACCCACCACATGAGACTAGTATCTTCAAAATATTTTAAAGTCTCCTAAGATAAGGGAAACATGGATAGGAATGCTTGAGTGAAAGTTTCAAACTGGATCATTGAGTGAATACAAAGTAATACTTCTGGGGCCTATCCCAGAGTATCCCTGAGCTCTTTGAGTACTGAAGAAATGCAAGACAAGGTGTTAATCACCTTTTTATGAGTAACTTTAAAAATCCATGCTTCTAATAGCATTACTTAGAACTCCTTTTTAAAAAAATATATCTTATTGATTTTTTACAGAGAGGAAGGGAGAGGGATAGAGAGTTAGGAACATTGATGAGAAAGAAACATTTATCAGCTGCCTCTTGCACACCCCCTACTGGGGATGTGCCCGCAACCAAGGTACATGCCCTTGACTGGAATCGAACCTGGGACCCTTCAGTCCCCAGGCTGATGCTCTATCCACTTAGAAAAACCGGTTAGAGCTACTTAGAACTTCTTGCCTGCTCTGTCTGTAAAGTATGGTAGGATGGTGTTGAAGATTAAATAGAACATACATAGAAAAAGTGTAGCACGGGGCTGGCACACAGCAGCAGTTCCCACCATAGCTACTGCTACTGTGAAGATCCTGCTGAGGGTGTTAAGTATGATAAGGCAAGAGCTGAAAGAGCTTCCTGCCTATATTTGTCATTTTCACTCAATACGGATTCTCCAAATATTCCTGAAGCATCTGCCATGTGTCTGACTCTGGGTTAGAGACTTGGTTTGAAGAAATGAACAAAATAGATATGAGTCCTGTGCTCACTGTGCTTATAGACTGGTCATGAGGCAGATATTAAAGAGAATCCAACACATAAATATAGAAACGCAAATAGGGATAAGCTTACTAAAGGAAAATTCAGTCTGGCTGGTGTTGCTCAGTGATTGAGCATCAACCTATGAACCAGGAGGTTATGGTTCAATTCCTAAGTTGCAGGCTCCATCCTCAATAGGAGGCTTACAGGAGGCAGCCAATCCATGATTCTCATCACTGATGTTTCTATCTCTCTCTCTCCCTTTCCCTTCCTCTTTGAAATCAATAAAAATATTTTTTATAGAGAAATTCACAGTGCTACAGAGGAATGCAAAAGGGGAATGAAGACTGGGAGGTGAAGAAGGATCTCTCCGAGGAAACATTGCTGAGAACTGAAGAAATGGAATGTGATAACAAGCACATGGTTGGCTGAAGAGCATGTGCGAAGGCCCTCAGGTAGGGAAGAGATAGGTCACCTGGACCTGCAAGCCTAATGGGGCTGAAATGTAGCTGAGGGGTGGGGAGAAGAGGTACCACACGAGGAGGACTTGTCAGAGAGCAGAGTTTTTCCTAAATGCAATGGAAAGTCATTTTGACTAGAAGAGTGACATGATGTCGTTTACATGTTTTAAAAAAACACTTTAACAGCTTTTTGGATAATAGCGTAGGAAGATGCCGGAATAGAGCAGGCTGACCAGTTAAAAGCTGTTTTTATTTCAGGGAGGGCGTAACAGCCTCTTAAGGAGGCATCACGGCAGTAGAGAAGGAGATGAATGAATATTTTATATGATTATTGTCTGGTACATTTTATTACTATCATAATTATAAATATGACATGCAGCTGAAGATGTATGTGTACATATATGTTTACACATCTTCACATATGTACGTACGTACCTCTGTAGCTATATATGTTTATAATAATTATGGTAATATAATATGCCAGACAATTTATTAAGCCCTTTCAAATGCATTATGCCATTTGCATAGAATCTCTTTATAAAGTGGGTACTCTTTTGTTTATCCTCATGTTTTTAAATCGATAAAACAAAAGTCAGAAAAGTTAAAATAACTTGCTCCAGGTCACACAGGTAGAAAGCGGTGTTGCTTGGATCTGACCTTAAACCTGTCTGATTCTAAAACCCATATCCTCAAGCATTATTCTATTCTGTGCTCGCCACCTCACCTGACTTGGGTACTTTGTTTAGATTCTCTCCCTCTAGGCTGGTACCAGGGACTCCTTTCAGCTTCCGAACCCTCAGGCTTTGGAATGAGCGGGGACAGTGGTTGTGCTGGGAGCATCCGTCCCAGGCAGCTGGGCAGGTTTTACATCAGCCCCAATCTCAGTCTCACCAGCGGCTCTAGGAGCTCTCCTCGTGTTTCAGAAAAGTGGCCTTTATGGCAAGTGAGAGCAGCTACCAAAGCTGTACTCCCGTACATTAGCACAGAATGGAATGGTAATTGCTTTCAATTGTGTGGAGCTGCAGATAATCAAGCAGAGGGATTGGAATAAGTGTTTTGAAAGGAACGTGGAAAATTACCAAAGCAGAAGTGTTCTAATGAGAAAAGCAGGGTATACAATCTGAGCATATCAGGTGGTGAAGTAGGATTCAGAGTAGATCACTAAGAGGATGTGCTTTTCTGGGCAGGGGAAGGAGTGGAGAATAGACTGATAAATAAATGAGTGTAAAGATCTTGACATAGTTGCAGAGAGGAAACGTGGAAAAACAGAGTGAGGGACAGCAAGAATTGATACCACTTTTGAAAGTTTACTATATACAATTAGAGGCATCATCTCGTTTAATTCACCCTCACAATATCCCTTATTTACTGAGGCTCAACGATATTAAGGAAAATGCCTTGCATTGCACAGTGAATATGTGGTAGAATCAGGATATTACATCTGCCTGCCCCCCATGTTGAACTAAAATATTATATCCTCCTGTCACAAAGAAGAGGAAAGGGGCAGGGATTTTGAATGGATTCTCTCCATGATTTTTTGTCTTTTATCCTAAAGGAGAAGGGAGCCCATAAAGAGAGTACAGGAAAAGAGAGGGAAATACGTTACCTGTGTAGGTTTTAGGATGACCTCTCTTTAGAAGACAACCACTCTGGATGAGCAATTAAAGTGAAGGCTGCAAAGTGTGACACACAGCGCAGACAAATCCTCAAAGGCTGTATCTCTAGTGACAGAATGAGGTTTCTCAGGAGTTACTGCAGCTACCCGACAAATGGTAGTACATTTCGAATCATGCATGGGGAATAATAAGAGTGAAGAGATTCACACTAGAGCTTAGAAATGTTAAAATGTGTGAGATGCCACCAGTCAGAGAATTTAACTGATCACCATTTGGTCAAGGGAGCCTATTTCTAGTGAGAGGATATTTTATCAGAGACAGCAGAGACGTCTAGATCAAAGGCCGATGCTGATTCAGGAGGTAGACAGTGAGCTCCTGCGGTCTGTGACTTGCAATAGTCACATAGCTAGTTGCTGGTTAGAATGACAGCTGCCATGTATCAAGTACTTCCTATGCTAGGTATTACTCTAAGAGTTTCCCATGCTTTAATGTCTTATCACTCAACTCTCCTAAGACCCCATATGCTAGGTGCTATAATTATAATAACTGCCATTTTACAGATAAAACAAAAGGAAAGAGAGGCTGAGAAATTTGTCTAAAGTCATACAACTAGTAGCTACTACAGGTGAAATCTGAGCCTAGGAGATTTGACCCTACAGCTCATGTGTCTAACCACTGAACATGCTGTCTCCCTTAATTGCAAGTTGTTGTTTTTTTTTACATCACTTGCTCTAACATTCTAGAATTCGTGAGGTGAGTATGTAGATTAGATCTTTTTTTGAGACCTTCCTCTCTTTGCCTATATTAAAAATTATTATTAAGCATTGTTAGAAATTAGTGGACTATTTACTATAAAGCATTCTACAAGAAGTCTTGTTCTCTGATATATGTGAAAACAGAACCCTAGATAGAAATTTAAGGATCAAAATACTTGTTATAGAACAAAAACTTCGTTTGAAGAGAATAGGTAGAAATTGACATACTTAAATATGTCTAATTCTGTAAAGGTTTTTCCTTTTTAAAAAGTTAGGCTTAACTTTGCCCCCTGTGATTATACTGGGGATTGGCTTGGTTGGAAGGAAGTATCTGAGTGGCCAGACTTAGAAGAGAGTGCACTCCTTCAAAGCGGTTACCAATGATGACATGAGAAGATGAGACAATCAAAGTTTGAGAGGGAGACTCATTCATCAGGGCCTGTATGGCTCAGTTGGTTGGGCGTTGTCCAGTGCACTAAAAGGTTTGATTCCCAGCCAAGGCACATGCCAGGGTTGCTGGCTTGATGCCCAGTAGATGGTGTGGGAGTGCAGAAGGCAGCCAATCCATGTTTCGCTCAAATCGATGTTTCTCTCTCTTCTTCTCTCTCTAAAAATAATTTTTTTTTTTAAAAAAAGAGGGAGAATTATTCTACTAAGCTAGAAAAGGAAGGCCAAATAAGGCCAAATGTGCCACTAGATTAGAGACTAAGTACTAATATGGAAAACAGCAGTCAAAATAAGCAAGAATTACCTGGGCCAATTAGGGTTTTTGTCACCCATGCTGCTGCTCAGAGCTGCGTGAGAGAGCTGACTCTATTTAAAGGTAGCAATGGGTCAAGTTGAATGATTCTGGCTACATTTTGAAAATATGCATGAGTGGAACAAGAATATGGAGTAGAATGACAATACACTCTCTATTGTTCAACCGTGGCAGTGTTTTGTTCAAAAATTCACTTTCTCAGTGTACATTTTATTGTTCTAGAGCACCCTGCAAGGCCAAGTGGGAGACGTGAGCTCTGCTAATCTCAGCCAAAACTGTATTAACTCAAATAAGAATCAGAAGAAGGTTGTCAGTGTATGGTTGAGAACAAAGGTTTGGGTATCGTACAACCTGGCTCCAACTATACTCTATTACTTACTCACTATGTCCTCTACTGCTCTCACTGTGTAGCCTCGAGCAAGGTTATCTGATCTTTAAAATGTTATACTAATGCCAACTTTATAAAATTGTTTGGATAATTGAGAGGATACCAATGAGGCTGTACTAGGCACCTAATAGATAGTGGCTATTATTTTTATTGATTTTATTATCATTAAAAAATGGTCAAAACCTGTGAGGTTCAAATGGTAGGGGAGAAAGAACTTATTTCAAGCCCCTCCAGTCCTTCCTGGCTACATAGTATGCACTCGCTGAATGGGCATTACTATTATCAGCTGATATTTACAGAATAGCCTACAGAGAAGCTCATAATCTATCAAAAAAGCTGCTTTCATTCTCACTGCATTGAAATCTCTCTCACTTTTACATTTAACTGTATTTCCAGCACAGAAAATGACTGTCTCTACCTTGACACAAGGCCAGTTTCCAATTTAAAGTATTCCCTTATTGGAATAAAACAGAAAAAAATATAATGTTTAATGCTTCATTTAGGTATCATGCAACTCTATCAATACTAGTGTGTTCCTCTGCTTTGGGATGCAGGGACCAGGGACTGGATTCCTCCAGCCTCTTTTAAGGGGCACCTGGTAGATCTGAATTATGCATTCTGGGTTAAAAGTGGAAAATATGAGGCCCACATAACTCAGTGAGTTTAGAGATATGGATTGCTTAACTCTAGGATTAGAATCAGGCACTGGGAAGAAAAAGAATGATTTTATAAAGAATAGTTTTAGAAATATAAAAATTATTATATTGTCAAATTAGAACCAAAGCGTTATAACTTAAATTTGAAAAATTCTAATCAATGATTCAAATTTCCCATTTCTTTATTCAACAGAAATTGATTCAGTTCTCGCTATATCCTAGATGCTTGCAATTTACATCATCTTCATCTCTGACCACAACTGAACAACACAGGCCAACAAGGTAAAATTGAATTTTACAATAGTCTCGGGGTATACTCCATTAGTGGCACTGTTTATGTTTTTTTAATGTTTTTTAAAAATATATTTTTATTGATTTCAGAGAAGAAGGGAGAGGGAGAAAGAGAATTATTGATTGGCTGCCTCCTGCACACCCCCTACTCAGGATCTAGTCTGCAACCCGGGCATGTGCCCTGACCGGGAATTGAACTGGTAACCTCTTGGTTCCTGGGTCGACGCTCAACTGCTGAGCCACACTGGTCAGGACATTAGTGGTATTTTTATTTAACAAGTTTATTTCTTCTCACTTTGTACACCAATACTTGCCTCCTTTCCTAGGCAGTGAATGAAGATTAAGAGTAGAAGTAGAGGCCAAGGTATTTCTGCTCCCATCCTGCTTATGTTCCTTTCTTCTCACCTGGCACGGGTAGCACCATTTCCTCTCCTTGCTCCTTCAGGCTTAGAGGTGGTAATGCCTTTCACTTTCCAATAGTCTGTGAGTGCTTCTACACCTTTTCCTGGTTTCCTTATCTTCTGTTCACTCCTTTGTAGACCGTCCTTTTATTGGATTTGCTTCAAAAGTCCCATCTGTGTGAGCCTCCCTGCCTGGAAATTGATTAATAAATAACTGCTCCTATATAGCTGAGATAAGAATTTATCTGTTATCAATAATAAACAAAAAATATCATCTAAAAACAGTCTTACTATTTCAAAACAGATAGCAAGGTGAAATAACTTAGCCATTGTTGTAATTCACATTTATATACACAAATGTAGGGATGTATACATAGGGCATTGGCCACCAGTGATTTCCACAAAACAATTTGCCTGCTACCTTTATTGTCATGAGAATTCTTAATTAACACACATTGTTTTGTATAGGTGAGCCCTCCATGCTCAAACATGTCAAGGCTGGTACATCAAGACTTTTCCATAGAGATTGAGTTACTCCTCCTCTTTGCCTGACAATTTCTCTTGGTTGTAGAGAACGGTGACAAGAAACCAGAAAGGAAACACCATGTTTTACAGTTTAGCAGGAAAATCAAAAGGAACAGACATGCAATCTGTTGCTCCTCTCCCATATGGGTGACAATAATGCGATTGGAAGAATAAGTACTAATTAGCTAAATGAAAAGCTCAAACTGTGACTGTTGAAGAGTTTAATTGTAGGACAAACTGAGATGCTTTCCCAATCCTGGAGAGAGAAGCAGAGAGAAACTCAGAATGTCTCACCTGCACAATCTGGTCAATATAAGCCTTGTATGTTTCAGAGGAAATATCAACGATGTTATTTAGAGGAAATAATAAGAAAGATTCTAGTTGAGAATTAAGGAATTTGATTATTTATGCATATCTTATTCTAAAAACCAAAGTAAAAATATTGTTCAAAATAATTCTTTAGCTATATTTACTAAGAGCAGGCTATCAAAATATACATTAGCATTAGGATTTAAGTATTTATTTAAAACTCTACAAAATTCATTGTCTGAATATATTGTTATGGATTGAACAGAGGGAGAATTTATTGCTGCCTGGGCCAAATGGCTATATTAAAAATCAGGTGAAGAATACACAGAATATTTATTGAAACATTTATTTATTTCCTTCCTGCTAGACTAGTAAACACATCTAGAAGAAAAACAATTATGTTTGCTCTTAGGATCATCATCTGCTAATCTAATAATCTCTAGCTCATTCCTCTTCTGGAATTAGATGAGTAAATCTTGGTTCCTAGAATATCCTGTCATGACATTCACATTATCTCCTGGTCTCCTGATACTAACAGAAAAAATAATCTAGTTTGTAGTGATTTGGGGTAACTTAGGTTATAATTTGCCTATATCAGTGCAAACAATGCACTTATCTTGGGATTTAATTCTCTTTTCACCACCATTAGATCCAGCTTTTTGTGATCTGTGGCTCTTTCTTATGGGCATTGAAAACACAATCAAGACAAATGACCAAAACAAAATAAGAGTTGAATAATTAAACATTTCCTTTATCCTGGTGATTTCTGCAGCAGTCTGCCTTGGGCTTCAATTAACTTATGAATATAAGAGACCTGACTTTTAGAAAATGAGATTTCAGCTTCTCTTATCTTGCCTTCAAACAAAGTTATTTTGATAGAGACAAGACTGGGCCAACCACATTTATCCTTATAATTCCTGAATATCAGCTTTTGAGATAGTTTATCCTTATAACAAAAATGTTTTCCACTTGATATCAAGCTTTTTAAAAGGCTGGCCTAGTGTAATTTAACACATGCAACCTCAATCCTAATGTGTGTGATATTTTCTGAACCAAATATTGTCTGTTAGTTGACATCACAGTATTAGGTGACGAGTATGATAGAACTGCAGTAATTCTGAAGGGGGTTCTTACATCGAAAATATCATTTGGAAAAACTACTTCCTACTAGCTATTATAACAGGGTTAACTACATTAATAAAAGATGGAAATTCTTGATTATAATTTTGTGTGATTATAATCATCAAGTTCTAAATAGGCCTAAGAGGAATTTTACTTACATGTCTGAATAAGAGAGAAATATACTAGATTATTAAATGATTAACCCTCTTTTTTCCCTCCTCCCTAAGGAAGTTATTTTGGGTTTGGGTGAGAATCATCATTTTTCCCTTAAATTTACTCTCATCTTCAATATTGCATCTGATTCGTAAAGCATGTAACTGGAACAGTGCAAAATGAGGGCCCCTAGAATTTGATGGTGATTTTAGGAAGTTAGCAAGCATCCAACCCTGACCAGGTGGCTTGGTTGGTTGGAGCATAGCCCTGTGCACCAAGGGTCAAAGGGTCATGGGTTTGATTCCCAGTCAGAGAATACACTTCAGTTTTGGGTTCCATCCCCAGGTGGGACACATACTAGAGGCAACCAATCGATGTTTCTCTGTCTCTCTCTTCATTTCTCTCGAAAAAAATCAGTAAAAACATATCCTCAGATGAGGATTTTTAAAAAAGTGTCCAGTATTCTGCTCTTGATTCATCTGGAGGGGAGGTTTTCCTTCTAAATACATATCAAAATACAAGGTGGGCAGAAGTACGTTCAAAGTTTTTTTGTATGGAAAATAATACAATAATTAATAAATAATGATACAGGAATAAATTCTGTGTTTTGCATATTCACAACTGTAAACCTACTTTTGCCCCACCCTGTATACAACCTCCAGAATAGCCCAATATAGTAAACTAAGTGTTCAAAGAAGCAACAGGAAGAAAAATAATACTAGTCAATTTGTGAAATTATACCTAAGAAATAAACTCAGATAAAATTAGAATCAACGTCTTATTATTTAGTAAATGTCTCCCCTAGAAATCAAAAGAAACATTGGCTCCAATACAAAGGACAATATGAACTTAAGATCAGGAAATAGGGTTACCCATGTCTAACTTCTATGAAAAAACTGTAAAAACACAAATTTCTTTTGATGACCTCATAGCATATTTACCAACTGACCCCAATTTGTCCTGAAATTTATAGATAATAATGTTTTATCTATTAAGCATTAAGTAACTCAGTTTTTCAAGATAATAAACTTAAAAGTTCATAAGACCCATTAATAGATTTATTTTGTTAGGAATAATCTGAAATTTATCCTCAGTGGTACACTCATCTATACTATTTATCTTAATTAATACATTGTAATTAATACATTGAGCATAATTCTCTCCAGACAATATAAAGGCTACTCAATCTTCAAGACATCAAATATCCTCAAATATACCTATTAATCTATTCACCTTCACTGTAAAATTTAATGTCAAATTCCCAATACAACCTATGTTTGATTCTACTAGCAAAATAAAAAATGAGTTAGCTGTATATACTGCCCCATTTTTTTAAAAAAATATATTTTTTGACTGACTTCAGAGAAGAAGGGAGAGAGAGAAGAGAGAGATAGAAACATCAATGATGAGAGAGAATCATCAATTGGCTGCCTCTTGCATGAGCCAATAACCTGAACATGTGCCCTGATTGGAAATCAACTATGAATTCTTGGTTCATAGGTTGATGCTCAACCACTGAGCAATACCAGCTGGCAATATACTGTCCCATTTTAAAAAACTAGGACATGAGGCTTGATGGGGTTAAAACATATTCTCAGTGTCTTAATAAATTTTAGGAGTTGCTTTTCACTGTAATATCCCATGGACTCTAATTTTTTAGACTGTAAACTTTATGTAGGCAGAAGCTGTGTGGTTCAATGGTATATATACACAGTACCTAGTGCTGTGCTTATAACTCAGTAGGCATTTGTTGCTGTTCATGTTAAAGTCACAGCTACCATGGAATGACCTTTGTTTCATTTTCACCAAGAAAATAGTATAGGATTACAAAAAAAAAAAATCCCAATATTCAATAATCTTTGCCAGTCTTTGATTTCACAAAATAATAGACTTTTATACCTTGGGGGAACTTCAGGATTATATACTCAGTTTCTTCATAACTGAATGTCTCCATTTCCCAAGCAAAACAGTAAATTTTCCAAAGGTCACACAGCCAGTATGTGTTGGAGCTAGATGAGGGAGACTCTAGATCTGGGAAACTTTAAACTCTATTGCTGAGGCAATGGCTTTTCGCTTCCCACCTTTGAACATCTGCTAGAGAAGGAACAGCTGTCACATATGTTTCCACATTCCATGAAGGATCCAGTAAGTTGATCCAATGGATGACAACAGGTCTAAAACCTGCTTAGCAATGGATCCTTCTGTGGGAACTCAGAAAGAGAGTAAAATGTACCTTCATGCAGTTTCTTGGTATTTGGTAGGAGGTCTCAGAGGAGGGAAGGGGGCAAATTACTGGAGGTTGAGAATTGGGTAGGAGGTGAAGACAGCAGACAAAACAAGAGGAAACAATAGCCAGGATTTTGCATTCTCCTTTCTACTTAATTGGCAGCTCCTATCATTCAAAGTGTGTTACAAACTATAATTCCTATTCACACAGACCCCAGGTGTGTCTGACAGATGAGAGGTCAGAAAAAGAATCATTTTCACCACCCCAGAAATCTCAGTAAAACTAATGAGGTAATTCTAAGTCTTCACCTCTGGGAAACTCTTTTGGACTCCTTAATTATATCCCTATGACCTTCTGTTAAATTGATTCCTTTAAAAAAAAAAAAAAAAGACCTATTCAGTAAATACAATGGTTTGGCACTGTTCTCTCTCCACTAAGGAAGGGGCAAGGTGTATGCTGTCCCAGTACTGTTTGCAACATAGTGGGGTCAGGTCTTAGTGAGAAGAAGTCAGGCAATGCCCCCATAGGTATCCCACCAAGCAGAAAAATGTGTAAGGCATCCTTTGTACTCTTCTTCATATCCACTGGGCTCACTCTTTTTCTAGCACTGCTGCAGCAATGAATTTTCACAGGTATAACCTGACAGCAAGATATATCTATCATTTTGGCTTGGGGATTCTTGGATACAGCAGCATGGGATGGGTGTGAGCGCTGTTAACACTCTAGGAAGCACAGTTTGATGGATGATAGCAGGAGTCCGGTCTTTTCTTCCACTGACATCTATGACACCTCCCAAGATCTTGGCTGGATTGAGATTCAGTAGTCCGCTACAGAAATCAGTGCACAATATTACCAAGAAATTGGCTCTCCCTTCTTTTCTGTTTCATTCTCTCTCATCCCTCATTACTGTTCTCTTGTCTGGCTTCTCTAATAAGCTATCTGTATAAAGGCCTCTGTCTTAGTTTTTGCTTTCAAGAGGATTTCAGGCTAATTCAAAAGCATAAATAGAAAAAAAAAGTTGGAAAAAAGAAAGGGTGTGAATAAGATGAAAAAGCCATACACATTTACCTGACCATAAAGCATATCCAAAATATGATTTGAAAGAGTTTAGTATAAATGAGATAGGTGTAATAAACCCCCAAACATTAATACTATAAAAAAGGCAAAACTGCATTGTAAATGAGAAGACATTTACATCAAGTCCCCAAGTTTGAATAAAACTGTAGCAGTTGAAGGAGATATTTATACCTAGCTTTCCTAGCAGCCAGAGAAAAAATGAAAAATGTAGCTTTTAGTATTTAATGGTTAGGAGCAAACCCATTAGTCAATACATGTAAATGTTTTCTAGATGCTGGGCTCCAAGAAAAGTTGTTTCAACATTAAAAAAAATAGGTAGGACATTGAATAATGTAATAAATGGTGTTTTTAACAATAGAATTATAATTAAAATTACAGAGGTATTCTATGTGGTTGCTTCATATATTAGTTTTTCATTAATTCCAAAGATATCTACAGTGCTAAAACTTTTCAAAAGAAGCCGTTTTGGCCGAAACTGGTTTGGCTCAGTGGATAGAGCATCGACCTGCGGACTGAAAGGTCCCAGGTTCAATTCCGGTCAAGGGCATGTACCTGGGTTGCGGGCACATCCCCAGTAGGAGATGTGCAGGAGGCGGCTGGTCGATGTTTCTCTCTCATCGATGTTTCTAACTCTCTATCTCTCTCTCCCTTCCTCTCTGTAAAAAATCAATAAAATATATTTTAAAAAAAAAAGCCGTTTTGGTTGGTTTAAGATGCACAAAAATGTGTTCAAATGCCAACTGATTGGAGCATGAAAGAAATAACTGTTACTTGAAAAGTAATTTCGAGATCAACACTAACACAAACTATATGGTAGGACCAGAATGTAATCCCCAAAATGATAAATTTTAAGCAAAAGTGTGTCCTGAAGAACTTTGAGTAAAATAAGATAGTTCAACACTGTACTCATAGATAACTAAATTAACACGTTAAATAGCATTTCTTAATCATGAAATATGGTGAATTTATTAAAAATATCACATTTTCCTCCTGTGGCTATGCAGACATTCCTATGGATTATGCCCTTCTTTCCTCCTGATATTGAAGGCATCCCCTGAAGTTCTTAACACAGTACTCCGGACACTGGGGGGAATTAGAAATTTTAGGTGAGTTGAATACTATTGGTTATCATTTGTATGTCTTAACTACTTGGCTGAGAAAGCATGCTTTCCATAAATGATTTTTTTATTGAGAATAATAAGTACTTAGCTCTTTTCATCATTTTAGTGTTTTTATTTTTCAGTTTATTTTTTTAAAATATATTTTATTGATTTTTTACAGAGCGGAAGGGAGAGGGATAGAGAGTTAGAAACATCTATGAGAGAGAAACATCGATCAGCTGCCTCCTGCACACCCCCTACTGGGGATGTGCCCGCAACCAAGGTACAAGCCCTTGACTGGAATCGAACCTGGGACCCTTCAGTCCGCAGGCTGATGCTCTATCCACTGAGCCAAACCGGTTAGGGCTTATTTTTCATTTTAAATGGACCATGAATTTCACAGCTCCTTCAGGCTACTTTTGGGACATATAATTTGCTCACTGTGTTCAAAACTGAAAACAAAGTGTTTGAAAATGGAGTGACAGCTCTAAGATGACTAAGATACCTAAGCACCATGGGTAAATTTTATCATGTTGTATTAAAAGTTTGATTAATGGGAATTTGAGACATATTGGAAGTAAAGGAAGATTCTTTACCCCCAATGAATCACTTTTCCAGAAAGACCAGACCCACAACAATAGATATAAATGTCTACCAAGCATTATCAGAGCTATCCGTGCTTTAATCAAAAGAAGGCAGGCACTGTACCTTCCCTTCTGGAGAACATTTCCAAAAACCTGCCGCGGCTCCCACTGCCAACCCTTCCCACCATCTCACCTACAGGCTAGTGTGGGACAGACACTCAGAACTCTGAGAATTGTGATTGGTAAAGGAAAAAACTCCATCTACCATTGTAACAAAAGTAACAATGGGATGAATCCCTTCCTAGATCAACTCGCCATTTTTCATCTGATGATATTGTAGGAGATCTGCTCCAATAAATGGAAATCTCCTGTTACCCACTTCTGATCCCTGACATCTGCAGTACAATGAATTGCCACCGCTGAAAGAAGCAGCTTGGATTGTTTTATATGAGAGACATAGAAAGGAAAATATTCTATTATACATTTTAAATGGAATCCTCTCTATCTTTAATGTAAATAGATGAATAAGGTGTCTACAGAGTGAGGACAGTAGTATATAATGCTAGTTTAAAAATAAATGTGTGAAGCTTTTCCAAAATAAGTAATGCAAAGACCAAATATTGATCTGTTTCAAATGCTACATATCCTTTCTGATGTATAGATATTAATTACCATAAATAGACAGAAAATGTAACTAAGAGTAAAGTCACCTGCATTTTAGGTCAATAGAGGTTTTATGAAGGGAGGTCATACTGTAATCAAGAAGTTAAATAAGGAACATATTGACATTGCTTTCAATAGCCCTCATCTATCAGTCTAGAAACAGCAGTATATTTTATGCCTAAATGTCTTTCTGGTCATGAATAATTTTCAGGGAGATTAATTCTATGTCACTGAGTTTTGTAGATTAAAAAAAAAGAAAGTAAATGTCACAAGCATAAGGAAAACCTCAGTTATTTCTTCATTGAAAATGGAAGGCACCCACTTATTTAAAAAAGTGTAATTTCATGTGACTTATTTAGGACCTGCAGTCACATGCGGTTAGTACTGGAGGAGCCCAGAGTTCCTAGCACTAAGGTTTTCCAATTCCACTCTTTGCAGTCCTGGGCTCCTCAGGTACGCCAGGGATCTGCCCACTTAGCGCCTCCCCTCAGTTTTGGCTAGACAAGTTATATTTTGTACTATTTATGTCAGGGTGGGACTTGTGATAGTTCACTTGAAAAACAGAATTTTGCTACTAAAAATTGCTAGACAGTCACTGTAGCCCCTCATTTTACTACTCATTGTAGGGTCCCATGAAGCAAATAGAGCTAGGCCTCACCGCCTTTCTACTCAGGGTGGCTTCTTCTCTGCAGAATTTATGGGAACCACTCCTGTTTGAAAATGTGTATAGTTGTTTTGTTGTTGTTCTGTTTTTTAAGTTTTACAGCTAACTTAAAGTTTAGGTCTAACTTTTATATAAGACGACTATTAGTTGCTTCAGAGACTAGAAATACTTGACTATTTTGATAAATTTGATTAGTCAAGCAAGTTTGAAAGGAAAAAAAAGCATCAAGAAAGAATGAGAGAGGAAAAGAAGGAAAGAAAGAGAAAAAGAAGGAAGCAAGAGGGAGAGAAGGAAAAAGCGATAACTATTGATTTTTATCAATATGGCTACATTTGAGGCTGATGACCTCAAGTCTATTTTTTATATTAAGCCATTAAAATTTGAAATGTACTTTTACCTAATACCAGACCATATAGAAAATAAATATTTGATGATAACTGCTTATATGGGTTGCGATTATTTTACTTTTAAATTCCATGCATCCTCTCCTATGTACTAGTATATGATGGCATTTAATAAATGAAATGGCAGGTTGTTCTGACAGAAAAAATATGAAAAGCTAATATAAAATCGAAGATATGTCATCCCAGGTTGGGCATTCTCAACAGAGAAACTATATCTCAAGCAAAAGTAAAACAAAAAAGTAAGCGGAAATGAAATCATCCCAGAATATCAGGCTGTTGTTTTTTTATATTTATGAATAAAGACATTCAGTTCTGTTGAATAAGGGAGAGATATTAACTTGCTCTTCAAATCAAATAACCTAATTTGTGCTTATTATTATTCCTTTCATGTTAAGTTAATGTCATTTCTTTACTTTTTTGTTCCCCAAGACTACAAGTTCCTTACAGACAAGGGATTTACCTCTTACTCCTCTATTTTTTGCAACTAATAATGCTCATAGACATCATGGTAGATGTGCTATTAGTATTTATTTAATGAATGAATGCATGAATAAATAAATATGAATGACTCCAGGCACAGAGCTTCTGGGTTACTTGTACTTCCTGGTTTCTCTCTAAGTCTGTTCAGAATATTCTCACTTCAAAGTAACCTGGTGGCAAAAGTAGAATTATAAATTCAGAGTTCTTTCTCACTGCTTTCCACACCATTTTAGTGACTTCCAAACACTACTGAAAACCAAATTCACATTTATTCTAAGTCATTTTTAATGGAACAGAGGGGTAAAATTCTAACTCAGATGACTATGTTGTTGATTTCCCTTACACATCTTCACTTTAAGTTAAAAAACAAAACATGTAGGTACAAGCACACAAGTACAGATACACATACATGAGCATAAGGCCAGCATTTTACCTTTTAAAGTTCTTGACAGATTATTCACTTTTAGAGAAAAATCATAATGGACATTATTTAATGAGCAATTACAATGTGCCAAACACTATATAAAGCGCTTACACATATTGCTTGATCTTCACAACATTCTTATGAATCTAGTTCCACCATTATCTCCATTATATAGTTGAGGAAACTGGTGTTTAAAGAAGTTAAGAAGTCGCATAAGCTCTTCTTGGAAAGACTTGGTTTCAAACCCAGTTATAGCTGATGCTATATATATTAATGCAGTCTCACCTCTTTTTGCATATCATCTAGCATGTATTGAAGGGTCTGGCCCAGAGTAGCAAAGGAGGAAGGTCCTAGAATGACTATAACTGTTTGTAAATGCATTATTTCAAAATAGAGCTTTGCTTTTTGCTTTCTCCTAACTATTAGGTTTCAGTGACTTCCTAACACCATAAAAACAAGATTGATGTGCATTTTAAAAGTCCCCAGTTTGCCAATTTAATGGAAGCCCAGATAATCAGGTGGTCGTCTCTTTGCTTATACATTCTTTAGATAGCAGGCCCCCTTTTTTAGTAGGTAATTCAGTGTAGGTTCATCTGAAAGAGTCATCTCTTTTTAATTTACAAATTTAAAAAGATCAGTGAAGTGTGAGAGCAAAATGGATATAAAAATACAAGAACATATGCAGAGGGTGTTGAAAAGAGTCAGACAATACAGTGTTTCTCAGCATGAGGGCTGCTCTGTCGCATTACTACTTGGGACATCTGTGCCTGCATCAAGCTGTCTCGGAGAAAGGCTTCGGGCCAACCCATCACGCAGACCTCGTCCTCCGCACAGAGCCGTGGCAATTCTGCTATTCAGAAGCACCTGCCTACATATACAGTTTGCTCACTGATGCTGCAAGGAGCATCAGAATTATGCACTGTCTCCATCTAATAACACCTTTGCAGCCTCTACACAACAGGGGCTCAACAAGGCTCTTTTTATCTTCTCGCCCTCTGTAGAAAGTAAGAGCTATGATTTCTCTTCCTCTTACAAATTAAATTGTATTATCAGTTAGCAACGGGACAGTACCAGCAGAATAAAATTAATGACAAAAGCAGACAGAAGAATTCCGGTGTCCTTAGCTGTGTTGGAGGCAGAGGTTTTGTTTAAAAAGCAATAACTCAATGAGGCATGAGCCCCAGTGCCCTGCAAGCACCCTGGTGTTGCTCATTGAATCTAAAGCCAGGAGTAGCACAGAACAGGCATCCCTTGCTAACAGCTAGTTTTGCTTAGGTGGATCCATCAACAGCCAAGCCATCTATGCCTCCCTTGTTCCCTTGCCAATCTGCACAGTTGCTCTTCTTCTGCATATATAGGTTTAATAAATAATTGGCTTAAAATAAGGGGTTGCAATCATCTATTTAAATATTCCTAAGCACAATCAGTAGGGCCTGCTTCCAGATTACTAAATTCAAGCTTATCAGGTCCATAAATGACATTTAAACGAGGGATGTTGTGAGGAGTGTTTTCAAATTGTATGAATCCTAGTGCTTGGTTCTGATAAGAAGATGCAATAAAAGGTTGGATAATATCTTTGGGATTCATGAATTGTGAATGTAGTCTTCTGGTGATGCCACGGTCCGTATGTTGATCACAATCTTGCAATTGCCAGTGTCATCATCACAATCTTAATTTACAATAGACACTAAAATAGCTTTTCCCAAAGTATGCTCCTTGGAAGATTAATACTGATATTTGGGTTCTATGGAGACATGCTGCCAAGATATGTTCCTGTGAATCTGTAGGAACAAGATATACTCTGTTGTGTGTTTCAAAATTATTTGGTTAGGAATCCCCCTTTCACAAAATATCTTGACAGATAAGTACTCCATTAGAATGATCATTTGTGGGAAGAATGAAAGCACATGATAGCATATCATATGTTCATGCTAGAGTATGGGGAGAAAAAAGCACAGTCTTTCTCCTGTTTGAGCATTACCTTTCCCCATCAGGTTAAGACCCTGTACACTGATCTTCATCATAGTTTCATTAGGTCATGCATTATAGCAAAAATAGCAAAGACTGTGTCTATGTTGTCTACTCTCGAATTTCCAGTGTTAGGCACATAGAAGGTGTTCAGTAGATAAAAGCTTGTTGAATAAGTGAATGAAGCAATCAATGAATCATTGAGTCAGTGAATGAACGAATGAATGAATGAGTCTGCACATGCCTCTTTTTAAGAGAGTGGGTACCTATGATAATGCACTGTCTTTTTCAAAAGTAAGCAAGCATTATTGGAACAGATGTTTCTAAGTCACCCCTGTGGCTCTGACTTCCTCTCTCTAACTTGTAAATAATGAAATCACATGCGTGTTTCAAAATGTCAGCCTCTGTTGCTGGCTGTGTTGTTGCCTTGGCAACATAGACTATGACATTATAAGCTATGGTCTCTGCCACGGCAGCTATTTGAGTTATCTTGCAGAGTTCCACAATGAGATGTTCTCATTACAGATCCCTGACTGTGCCCTGGTCCTAACCTTGATGTGCAGGTACCTGTGAGAATAAAGTTTACCTTATGGTAATTCCCTTTATTATTCAGGGTACAGTATTCCAGCTGCTAAATAATTATTTTATCCTCCTCCCTCATTTGCTTCAATTATGCTCACAGTAGATGGCATATTGTTTAGGAAATATTCTCAAGAACACTGATGATCAGACTGGGATTTTCCAGACTAGAAGAACTCAAACATCAGAGGAACAAATATATGCTTGTCCACATTTATTATAGCTAAGTGAAGGCAAACATTTAAAATAATTACCCATTTCCCTAGTTTTATTAAAGAATGGACATTTTGTTCCCCCCAAAGTAGGAAGGACACTTTTAAATAAGAGACGCTGTTAAATTTGAAGAGCCCTATAAAATCAATCATGTCTTTATTTTATTAGACTGCTAAGCATTTCATCTTGGACATACATTGTTTCCCAACACATATTTGAAAACCTCTTCTCAGGGGACAGTAGGACAATAAAAGTGAATATAAAATGTGGGAAGATTTGTTCTAGAAAAGGCCAATGGTTTATAGAGCCTAATGCTCTATCTGGTCAGAGGCAGCTTGGCTCACCTGGCCATGCCAGTCTCCAGTGTGTAGTGGTGGACCTCACAGGCATGAACCCTGTCCACCCTCCTCCAGCTGCCAGTCCAGCTCTGCACTCCCCACTCAGCATACAGCTTTACTACCTCTCTCTTGAGAAAATCAAAGCCACAAGTCTCCCGATTCCATAAATTCCAGTGATCTGAATCCCTGCCCATCTTCTCTAGAAGCTGTGGTCTTCTATCATTTCCAACTGTGTGAATTTCTACACTCTGTCTCCTCACTGACACCTGTGCTTTAGCCTTCCCCTTCCCCTTACTCATTGCCCCTTTGTAAAGTACAAAATCTGCTTTGTTTTGAGCCATATTAATTATGCATGTAATTGCTGTGGCCCAAAAGCGGTTTGTGGTCAGCTCCATTGCATTTCCCACTGAAGTCCTCATGGATCATTAAGAAGGCTTAGGACTCTTCCCATTCCCTCTCTTAAGGAGTAAGCAGATCAGGTAAGGTCTCCCTGTAGTGTTGCCCTCACTGTGGGTCTGTGCCTCGCTGTGCCAGCTCCTCAGCTTACCATAGATGAGGTAGATCAGGTCACACTAGTGCTTGGGGACCTGGTCGTATGTGGAGGAGGTCAAAGACCAATTATGTTTTTCAATCTAGTCATTTCCAGCGAGTCCTGAATAAAGGTTCACTGTGATCCCCATCTTGCTGCCTGTTCTTTGTGTACTATGACTTTGGCCAGAATCTTGGAGAGTCAGAGTTAGGTGGTAGGATTAAAACCTAGCCCACTCCACCCTCCTAACAGTTGACACCCCTCAAGTCCACCTCCTTATATACTTACCCTCTGCAATCTGGTTTCCACCCACAGGACACCCCCGCCACTCTGGCAAAATTCACCAGTATCTTTCTAATTGTCAAATCCAATAACGTGTCAATTCTGTAAAATTTTTTTACATCTTGAAAATCTTGAATTTTTAAAAAGTAAAATGTAAAGTCTTTTATATCTTGAGATCTTGAAGTATTTTTGGCTCTTATTTTACTCTTCCTTGTTTTGATGCTTTGGACCATTTTCTCATTGAAAGTCCTAAGTCATTTCTCCCATAGAAAACACTCTTTCTTAAATGTACCTTTATTTATCTCACCACTTCTTCTCAGCTTCCCTCACTATCTCTTTCAGTATTACCATTCTTTTAGGTTCTGATCTTGACCCTCTCCTCTTTTTTATTGTTTAAAGTATTACATATGTCTCCTTTTCCCCCAGTTGACCCCTCCCCGGCCACTCCCACACCCAGGACAAGCTCCACCACCCCAGTGCCCATGTCCATTGGTTATGCTAATACCCATGCATACAAGTCCTTTGGTTAATCTCTTACTCCATCCTTTACCCTCCCCTGCCTTCCCTCTGAGGTTGAAAAGTCTGTTTGATGTTTCTTTGTCTCTGAATCTATTTTTGTTCATCAGTTTATGTTGTTCATTATATCCCACATATGAGTGAGATCATGCGATATTTATCTTTCTCTGACTGGCTTATTTCATTTAGCATAATGCTCTCCAGGTCCATCAGTGCTATGGCAAATGGTAAAAGTTCCTTCTTTTTATAGCAGCGTAGTATTCCATTGTGTAGACGTACCACAGTTTTTTAAACCACTCATCTGCTAATGGGCACTTAGGCTGTTTCCAAATCTTAGCTATTGTAAATTGTGCTGCTATGAACATAGGGGTACATATATCCTTTCTGATTGTTGTTTCTGATTTCTTGGGATATATTCCTAGAAGTGGGATTACTGGGTCAAATGGGAGTTCCATTTTTGACTTTTTGAGGGAACTCCATACTATTTTCCACAGTGTCTGCACCAGTCTGCATTCCCACCAGCAGTGCATGAGGGTCCCTTTTTCTCCACATTCTCACCAGCACTTGTCATTTGTTGATTTGTTGATGATAGCCATTCTGATAGGTGTGAGATATGGCCATACCACCCTGAAGATACCTGATCTCATCTGACCCTCTTCTAATCTGTCTTCTATCATTACTTCTACCACTTGGCCAACTTTTGAATCTACATATCCGACTCAGGTCTGTTCCCAGACTCCCAGACCCCTATACCTTTCTGTCTGTTCAACTCTCCATCTAGATAGATGATAAATACCCAGAGCTCTGCACATCCAAAGTAAAACAATCATCTATCATGACAGCATGAGGAGCTCTGATAATCTGCTGTTCCCCAAAGAAACTGGTAAAAAGTATTTTTTAAAAACAACTATTTAAAGCCTGTGGACACACAAACACACGCACAATAAATGAAAAAATAGATACACATAGAAACTTGTACATAAATGTTTATAGCCACTTGTATTATTATTCATAATAGCAAAACAGTGAAAACAAACCAAATGGCCATCAATGAGCGAATAGATAAACAAAATCTGGTATATTCATACACGGAACTATTATTTATCCATGAAAAGTAAAGAAGTACTGATACATGACCCAACATGGATGGACCTTAAAATATTATGCGAAATGAGAGAAGCTACTTACAAAAGACCACATACTATATGATTCCATTCATATAAAAGCCTAGAGTATATAGAGACAGAATGTAGATTAGTTGTTGCTTAGGGCCATAGAGAGAGAAACAGAGTTACAGGGAGGTGATACCTAAAAGGTATGAGTCTTATTTTTTCTTTTTGACAAAAAATATTGTAAAATTGACTGTAGTAATGGCTGTACATATATTTAAATATACTAAAAAATATTGAATTGTGTATTTATTGATTTTTTAAAAAATGTTTTTATAAATTTTTAGAGAGAAAGGGAGGGAGAGGGATAGATAGAAACATCAATGAGAGAGTGAGAGAGAGAGAAAGAGAGAGAGAGCGAGAGAGAGAGAGAGAGAAACATCATTGATCGACTGCCTCCTACACAATCCCTGCTGAGGATGGAGCCCACAACCCTGGTATGTGCCCTGACCGGGAATCAAACCAGTGACCTTTGGTTTCTGGGTTGACGCTCAACCGCTGAGCTACACTGGCCAGGCGAATTGTGTGCTTTAAATGGATGAATTGTATATATAAATTATACCTCAATAAAAAGCTATTTTAAAAAGGAATCAAACATTTCCACTCAGATCTGCTTATTTTTTTGTCTTTCCTCAAGGCATTCTCTTAGCCACCCAAAGCAGAACTTACTGTAGACTTCTCTCTTTACCTTTCTCCCAGTGTCCAATTCTTGACTATGTCCTGTCTGGCCTACTTCCTAAAATATCCCTGACCAGTCCCATTCTTTCAGTCTCACAATCATCTTAAATCAGGGTCTCATAAATATGATTTCTCTTGATGTGCATCCCTGCCTTAAAAGTTGAGTATGAAAGGAAAAGTATTGGCATTGGTGGGGGGTGAGGGGTGGGGAGATTAATTGATGGATGCATTTATTTGACTTCCAGTAAATTCTTATTTTTTTCTTTTGCTGTTTTACTTGAAATGTTTTAGAACATGATAATAAAGGCATGGTCATACTCCCATCTCTACACCTCTGCTTCTGACACCTTTCTCCTCTGTATTTATGTTGTTTTTTCACATTGATGTGTTTTAAGCCACATGGAGAACTATTATAGAGATCATCTAGCAACTTTATACTTTTGACTGTATACCAGGGGGCCATTCTGTGTCCTTCTTCTCATTACTTCCAAGCAACCAAAAATTTTTATTTATTTTACTCCTTTAATAGTGCAAGAATTAACAATATGTAAATAAATATATATTTTTCTCCTCTACACATATATTTTGGAGTAATAATATATAATAGTTTTATAACTTGCACAAATTACAACTCAGAAGATGAGAAATGTTGGGACTAATGTAATTTGAGGGGTTTGACTTATAATTAATTTTGATAAAGGGGAATATTGTGAAGGCAAAGAATTTTACTAATATAGGGCAATGCTGTCCATGGAAAAAGAATTGTTTGATGATCAGACCTAATGAAAATGATTAATATTTGAACTGTTGAAAGACAGCTCCTTTATAATGAAAACTATTGTCGAGTTGTTTAGAAGGTGAAATGTACAATCTTTAGTCAGTTGGAAAAGATCATTTGGCAAAACAGATGGTAGCTCCGGAAAGTTCAAATTCCTATTCATTAACTATTTGTAGGAATGACACTGGATTAGATTCACCATGTCAGAGAGACAGGAGTCCTTGGATTTTCAAATATAAAAGCTAGATTTTTTTTATTGCCCAAGGATTATGTGCCACAGCTCATTCTGAAGGGCCAAAAATGTTCATGTCTGCATACACGTGCACAATCACTGTAGGCAAGCCACATGGGTAGCCTCTGCAAAATCAAAGTTTTGCCAGGTCAGTATAGAAGCAAAGGGATTTAGGTGATCTGAAAAAGTCTCTCAGACATAAGGTGACGGGAAGCACTCTTCCCTGCTATAGGGACAGTCTGTCAAGGAGACACAATTCCTCAGTTCATCCACCAGGACTCTTTCCCCTCATGGAGAAAGGTTTTTTCGTTTTGTTTTGTTTTAAAAACTCCATCTTTCTGTGTGGCAATAGATAGCATTTACTCATATATAAGACAGTAAGCGGTTGAATTGAATCTGTTTCAATCTGAAAATAACAACTAATTGGGGTTAGCCCTGTATCATGTTTCCTGTATCTGATTAGTTTGCAGCTTGCTTTGGTTACAAAGCAGACATGTGGGTCTGGTACCAGGAGACGTTAGTATTATCTATTTCTTCAGTCCCTAAAATGCACTTTACTATGCCTATAATAAATGCACTTTACTATGTATCCCAATATATAATTTGACCTGCACTCTTATCAAAACCTAGACACATCATTTACTTTTTATTGAACAAAGAAAGCAAATGTATTTAAATAGTTATAGGCATGTACTTGCAAAGATTATTGATATTTAAATTTCTATTGCTGCATTAATAGCCAACTCTACAAAAAAACATATTTTGTTAAGGGCTTACCCAAGCATCTAATATCTGCATATGATTTTTAATTATCTGTTTGTCATTATCCATACTAGAACATTCTTAGTCTAAGGAAGCTCTACCACCAATTATCGAAAAAGACGAATCACTTACACCCAGGATGAACAATTCGTACAATGAAGAACGATTGGCCAAATACCGCATGATTTAAATAGGTGACTATCCCAAGAAAAAATATTCTCTAGTCCCTGCCCTCCTCAAATTATCTTTTAGACTAATATTGCAGGAGAAAAGAAAGTGAGACAAAACAGATCAATCTTTTGGCAAGATGCGACTGAAAGCTACAAATAAACAGGATTGAAAGCATAAAATACACTCAGTCCGGTAAGAATTGGCTTATCTTCAAAATAGAATCAGCAGCTAAAAGAGAAATATACCACTTTTGTTCTAGTCCTCTGGCACTTAGGCAGGCCTATATACTCCAGGATGCCCGATTCAGCAAAACCAGTGGAATGCTAGAATTTGCTATTTTATAATGACATGTCTGTGCCCATGATCAGTCTCATGAGAGTATAAACTGATGCACCGTGTGTGTGTTTAGCCTACAGTTTGAGAATCACCGATTTAGGTATTTCCTCAGTCATCAGGGTGAACACAAAATCAGATAGCAGAAAGAACCAATTTCATTGAAATTAATTGAGTAGGATATATTAAAATACAGAATTATGCCAAGGTTCTGTAAATACAGAGCAGGTCAAATCCCTACCCTCGTTGGCAATTGTTGCTTTACATAGTTGCCTTCCTGGAATTAAATAACATGTTCTGATTATTTCCAAATAAAAAGGAATCTCGAGCAAAAAGGAAGCATAAATGTTTACTTCTTTCTAGGAAAAACCATTACAGTTATTTTAGGGCATAACATTTTCAAATAGATATTAAAGTTGCCCACAATGATTAATTTCATGCCCTGCTAATTATCACATGTTTAGCAAACAGCCACATACTGCAGTCAGGTAGCAAAGCACTGGAATCCATGTTAGTTTCCACACAGTAGCCTGGTACACTCAGCCCTCCAGTCATCACTCAGGAAGTCTTGGTTCATCCTAAGCCTCTGGTCCCAATTTTTAAGTTGGATATAATGCTTAATTGGAGAGAAATCTTTCTTTGATAGTGAGATCTTTGCCAGATTGAAATTATGTTCTAAACCAGGGGTGGGCAAACTTTTTGACTCGAGGGCCACAATGGGTTCTTAAACTGGACCGGAGGGCCGGAACAAAAGCATGGATGGAGTGTTTGTGTGAACTAATATAAAGTCAAAGTAAACATCATTACATAAACGGGTACGGTCTTTTTTTTTTTTTAGTTTTATTCATTTCAAATGGGCCGGATCCGGCCCGCGGGCCATAGTTTGCCCATGGCTGTCTAAACGCACGCAAGAACACAGGAAAAATTACATTAAGAGAATAACCATAAAACTTCAAATGCATGACCTGTATGGGCAAAGAAGAAATCCCTTGCCCTGCTCTTTTCTGTGGAGCTAAGCAATTGTGCCACTGGTTTTCTTGTTTGGTATCCAATACATTTTATTTTTTTAATTTAAATTTTTTTGGCAATGAATACGTTTTATTTTTAAAAATTTATGTATATAGTTTTGGTAACCAATACATTTTAAAAACCAGTTCTTAGGCCCAAGATCCCTGCACATGTTAGCCATTGAATAAATATTTATAATTGAGAAGCATAATAGAAATGACTTATCTTGAGGCTTCATGAAGATAATATAAACCAGTGATGGCGAATCTTTTGAGCTCGGCGTGTCAGCATTTTGAAAAACCCTAACTTAACTCTGGTGCCATGTCACATATAGAAATTTTTTGATATTTGCAACCATAGTAAAACAAAGACTTATATTTTTGATATTTATTTTATATATTTAAATGCCATTTAACAAAGAAAAATCAACCAAAAAAATGAGTTCGCGTGTCACCTCTGACACGCGTGTCATAGGTTCTCCATCACTGATATAAACCAAAGAAATTCTTAGAGACATCTCAAATTGGAAAAAATTGGTTCCTCAAAGTTACTATTTTTAAAAAATATATATTTTATTGATTTTTTACAGAGAGGAAGGGAGAGGGATAGAGAGTTAGAAACATCGATGAGAGAGAAACATCAATCAGCTGCCTCCTGCACACCCTCCACTGGGGATGTGCTGCAACCAAGGTACATGCCCTTGACCGGAATTGAACCTGGGACCCTTCAGTCCACAGGCCGATGCTCTATCCACTGAGCCAAACTGATGAGGGTGAAATTGTTACTATTTATTTTCCCAGAACCCATCCCTGACTCCCTTGCTCCCAGTGGCCTGATTCCTTCTGGCAGCATGGATTTCTACCACCTGAGAACCATGAAAAGCCAGAGCGGTGTTTCAGAAATACCTTAATTTGTGATGAGTTGCTTTATGCTCATTGTCACCGTGTTCCCTCAATTCCTACAGGATCTCTCTTTTTTATCATTTAATCTGGATTGTAGACTATGCGCATCTGTACCTTTTTTGTCTTTTGGGTCCTGTACCTGTTCACCTGTCTTTTAACCTTCGACATTCTTAACAAACTTCAGACTCAGACACCTGTCACTGTGTTCCACCTGAAGGCCCTTGCCATTTCTCTAACCTGCTCACCTTCCCTACTGCAGTCACATGGACGTTTCCACCCGACTCCAATAGACATTGGACTCGCAATTCCTTGGCTGAAGAATCAACTGTTGAGAAAGATTAGTTAACCAGTCTTACCCCAGATCTCCTTCCCCTTGTCTAATGTGGGAGTTTTTATAGCATTCTCCTAAGGTAGTTTTGAGAATTAAGGGGGCTGACACATGAAAAGTGCTCAGAGCCTATGAATGTATAGCACCTCTCACTTAGCAAGAACTGAACTAAAGAAGTTTATTTTTTATTATTTTTAATTTTTATTGATTTCTGAAAGGAAGGAGAGGGAGAGATGGATAGAAACATCAATGATGAGAGAGAATCATTATCAGCTGCCTACTGCACACCCCCAACTGGGGATTGAGCCACAGACCAGGAATTGAACTGTAACCTCCTGCTTCATAGGTTGACACTCAACCACTGAGCAACACCAACTGGACCTGAAACTTACTTTTTTCCCCCATTTTGTTTCGCCTATAGTGCTTTGACACTTATGTAAATATTTTTTTAAAAATTTGCTTCATGTAACATTTTATCTGCTCTTCCTAAAAGAAATAGAGCACTAAATTAATTTTTTAAATCTCTAGTGTAAGCATAATGCACTCTCTTCATTTGAAAGTCTCCTTGCTCACACCAGGCTGGGCATGCTAGTAGGTGCACAATAAATAATTACTGAAGTGAATTAAAGTGAATGGGTGTCAATAGCAGTTGCCAGGCAGCCTGTTACACGTTATTCCTGACAGAATGTCTTCCATGAATTAATGATTCAGAATACCAGGTGGTCAGCCACAAGCTTCCTATAAAGGGAAGCAAGCAGGAGGAGAGGAGGATTTTAGCAAGAGAGCTTTGAGTTTCACCACAGCAAATTCAGAATCCTCCCTTCTCACTCCCCAAGGTAGCAGCTGGTGTCGCAGCTTCATTCCAACTGCTAGGGATGGTTGCAGGCAGACGTTCCTGGTCCTTCTCACTCCCCACGGCCGCCAGGCGCTAATGAGCTCACAGGTTCATTTACACTCAGACTAACCTTCGAAGGTAAAATATTTGTACTTTAACAGTTCCATCTCCAGATTTTTAAAAAACTAAAGTGGATTAAAAATGATGAATTATTTTTAAACTCTGGGAATCAACCTTGGCAAGAATCCAAGAACTTGGAAGAAAATGTTTACTGGTATCAAGACTCCTCTTCATTTTACTGCTGTCCCCCTTTGGAGTCCTGAGGGTCATATAAGGGCAGAGAGACCAGTTTGGCTTAAAAATTTGGAAAACTTTATTAAACTCATTACTGCTATAAGTGATAATCAGAACAGAGTCATGGATCCCTACACACACACACACACACACACACACACACACTTCTCTCATTGAAATATTGAATACTCTTTGAACATCTAAGCTCCCCCTCTCATCATCATAGCAACTCATAGCCCTTGAAGATGAGATTAAAGAGACTGCCAGTGCAACCTTTATCCCCAGTTTAACTAATTTGAGTTTGCAGATCTCATCTTAGTTTGTGGAGAGCTCTTGGTACTTTATGATGTTTAACATCTGTTCATAAACATGGACATGTTTTCAGATGGTACTCCATGTGACATCTCAGTTTGTATTCTCTTCTATGTCTAGCAGAAATAGATAGACAACTACCAAGATTACGCAAATCCTACAGGTCAACCTGATAAATGGAGAAGATAAAATGCTAGTGTGCTATCATGTCACCAGTCAGTCCTCTTTAATATTTCAGTAATTATGAGATGGAGTGAAATTGGGTAAAATTCACTGACATATATTTGAACCCAGACCCCCACCACCTAAGAAGAAAGTCCAAAGAGCTCCCTAATTCTATTTAATCATCCATGCAGTGGGAAGCATGCCTGCAGCTATGTCAGGGCTTCTGAAAGTTCCTTTGGGTAGCTCTGTTCTGTACTGATACTGTGGGTCATGTCATGGGGAATGCTCTTAATGAAATGTAGGGAACAAGGCAACTCTTGTCTAAAACTTTGGTACTTGTATTTCTGGAGTACTACTACTGATACTACAAGTCTGTGTGAAATATTGATAATTAGTTTTAATCCTCACCTGAAGATATATTTATTGATGAGAAAGAGAGAGAGAGAGAGAGAGAGAGAGAGAGAGAAACATCTATGCCCCTACTAGGAAACGAACCTGCAATCTAGGTATGTACCTTGACTGGGAATTAAACAAGCAACCTTTTTGGTGTATGGGTGATGCTCCAACCAACCAAGCCACTGGCCAGGCATACTTAGTTTTAATTTAAAGTGACAATACAGGATAACAGCAAGGTACAATCAATACCAGTTCTGAACACAGACCAACTTTGGTGAGGATGTAGAGCAACTGGAACTCTCAAACGTTAATGGTAAGCCACTTAGGAACACAGTTTTGTAAGTTTTTCTGCAGTTAAATATATACAATGAGAAATCACAGTCCTATGCATTTACCCAGGAGAAATAAAATCATGCTGTATTTTGATACGAAGACTTGTAGTCCAATAATCATAACAACATTATTAATAATAGTAGAACACTGAAAACCATCCAAATACCCAAATTTTAAATAATAATATACTGGAAACAATACAAATTAACTGGTGAATCAATCAATTATTTCACAACCGTACAGTGGAATGCAAGCCAACAATAAAACAAGCTTCTGATATGTGCAACTTAGATGAATTTCAAAAGCGTCAATCAAGGGAATGAAGCCACGCACAAAATATTAGAAGGATTTCATCTACTGCTAATGCTTGGTGCTAGGATTAATTTATATGAAATCCTAGAAAAGGCACAAACTCTAGAGACAGAAAGCAGATCACTGGTGCCCGCCGACAGCATAGGGGAAAAGAAACTGACTTTAAGGAGGCACAAGGAAACTTTCTGGGAGAAGTAAATGTTCTACTTTTTTTTTTAAATGTTCACCAATGGATAGTTTTTCATTGATCTTCAGAGAAAGAGCAAGAGAGAGAGAAAGATGGAGAGAGAGAGATATAGAGAGAAGCATCATTGATGAGACAGAGAAACATCAACCAGTTGCCTCCCACATGTGCCCAGACATAGGATCAGACCCGAAACCTAGGTATGTACCCTGATGGGGAATCAAAACTGAAACCTTTTGGTGTATTGAACGGCATTCCAACCAACTGAGTCACCTGGCCAGGGCCAGAAATGTTCTATAATCTTGATTGTTAGTGGAAGCTAAATGACTATATATTTTTATATATTAACTCATTAAATTGGACACTTGAAATTGGTAAGTACATGTGTTGTTTTTAAATTATACCTCAATAAATCTTATTTTCAAGAAAAGGCATGAGTTTCAAAAGCTCCATTCTAAGGAAGACCTCACCTTGTTGTTATGTAGCTTAGGGACGATTGCTCTAGAAGTTCTTCCCAAATTCTATGTCTCAATTCAGCATGGGTAAAGAGGAGAGTTTTAATACTATTGACAGCAGGAGGATCATTTTATAGCAGGAAGGCCACTGGAGTGGCTGTCATGAGACCAGTATTTAGGCTACTTGCTTTCTATGTGACCCTAAGAGAGAAACTTATCTTCTGGGCCTTGGTTTCCATCTTTGTAAAATGAAAGACTTAGCATAGATGACCTCTTCAGGGTTTTATTATATTTTTTCCTAATTAAATCCTTCTGTGTTCTTTCATTCTGGGATGAATGCCTGAGACATTCAACAAAATAAATTTGTTTTGAGATACAAGAGGAAGTGATTCACCTGTATTTATTTCTGAAGCACAGAGTGAATTTTCTGACTTTCAGATAATACCTTGACACATGCTTAACAGTTCCTAAGTAAACTTGCTTTATATGTGATGAAACATATTAAATTTAAATGCACTCTAGTTTAAAAGTTATAGGCATCTGATACATTGCACCCATAGAAAATATTAGAAGGATTTCATCTACTGCTAATGCTTGGTGCTAGAAATACTTGAAAGTCAAACACAAGTCATTTATTTTATGACTCATTTCTTATAACTTGGGGGAAAATTCATTTAGTAACTGTGTCAGTGCTATGAAGAGAGGCAATTTGATGTAGAAAATATTGAATTTCTCTCTATAGAGCATTGAGAAAACTACATCTTAAAGAATATTCTGGACTTATTCAACATTAGCTCTTTACTCCCCAAGTCTATTTGTCCCTGAAGTAAGCCCATTATGATGTGTCACTAGCTCTGACTTGGTTGGAGGCAGGGGGCAGAGCTTAGTCTTTTTTCTACCTTAGGACCATCTGCTGCAAGCCTTGCTCTGATGTAGGTGACCTGGAGGCACCTGCTCCAAAACCTGGGATTTTAAAGTCTGCTTTAACCAGAGTACATAACATTCAAGTCCCCCTCCCTGGAATTTCCCTGCCTGATATCCCTGCTTTGGATATTCTTTCCTGACTTTACCTTTCAGGTTCCATAGGGTCACAGGAGAAATTATGCACAGGTTACCTTCAGTGATGATGACTTAAGGCAGGAATTCTCCCCATAGGGTGACATGGGCAGCAGTGTTATCTTGCGCCCAGGGCATGCAAGATTTAGCTGTACAACAGCCATCTGAGTTGAAGAACAATAACAGCATTGTTCATGAAAACAACTACTTCTTTTTCTATTAACTTAGGCTAACAAGAAGAGATGATATGATTGTATCAGGTTGTTACCACCTAACATGAGTCTCAGAGGCACCTGACCTCTCTTGCATTTAGACATGAAGATACATTCAGATGATGTACCAGAATCCGGCTAAATCAGTGAGAGCCTGGGTCACAAGATTGGTTTCATTTGACCTACAGGCACTGTCATGTTATGTGAACAGCGGAGAATTTGGGAGCTCTTACTTCAAAATGGGGCAATGTTAATGAGCAGGTACTCTGGAGCTTTATGAACTTCCTATCTGATTAGATCGCAGATGAATAGGAAGTACAGTTCATAAACAACGGCACCAGAAAGTCTCGAAGGATCTCTGCACACTCGCCCATCTGCTACAGGAGCCACTTGTAGCAGATGCAGATCCTCAGGGGATGTGAAAATCTTGCATGCTGACTCCACTCTGATATATTTAGCAAAACTATCTGTGACATCAGGTCAATTTTATCGGCTCTGAAAAGAGGTCTCATGAAGGAGAAGCAATTAAGAAAGTATGCCCAGATGCTTTAGAGTATACGAGTAATTTACTCTGTAAGAAATTATAGGAATTTGATATAATACCATTTAAATCTGAACTATAAGCAAAACTTATGCATTTTGCTCTTTGTCAATGAAGTATGGAAGCATTTTAACCAGAGGAGTATCCAAAGCTTCCTAAATTCATCCTCTAAAATGCTAGGTCCACAAAGGCGAGTGTGGCTTTCCATTAAAACCACCCACCTGTCATGTAAGTTGAGGTGGAAGTTGTGGAGAAATAGTGAATAAGACATTTTTAATGATAAGGGCATGATTTTCTATTTATATTTACTGATTATCTACATACAGTATTTACATTTAGTTTTTGTCATGTAATGTGATTTTTGTTTCTTTTTCTACTTTCTGTTGGATTTGTCAAGGTTTGTTTTTTCCTACTGTTGCCTTAAAACCATTTGGGAAATGAGCTATGTTATTCATATTATTTTAATGGTGATCCTTACATTTTTAACATGTAAGCTTCACTTACCACAGTTTAATTTTGTCTACAGTTCTACATTACTCCTTTAAAAAAGGACCTTATGATGCTATAAAGATAATCACCTCTTCTGTCTTGAAATTTATTGCCTATTTTCTTGTTTTTGAATTGAAAAATATCACTTATTTGCATGCTACTTAGATTTACTCAAATCTTGCTCAATTTATTGCTTTTTACATCCAATTCCTTCATTTTCAGCTCATTATTTCTTCATGAAATATATATGCTTTAATATTTCTTCCAATAAGTGCATTTGTGTGGTAAAATATCTCAATCATAGTTTGTCTGAAAATACCTTTAGCTAACTTCATTCTTGAATAATAGTTCAACATCCCATAGAACTCCATTAAATAACTATTTTTGGTTCAGCAGTTAAAAAATATCCCATTATCTTCACATCTCCATGGTGCTGATAAAAAGTTGTTCTGAGGTTGAATCATCATTCTTTATAGATATTGCTTTCCTCTAGTTCCTTTGATGATGTCCTCTCTGTCTACACTATAGTGTCCACATTGACATACAGCTTTATTTTTATATCTGGGGAGACAGGAAGCCTGTATGAATAAAATATGATTGGGGGTTAATTTTTTTAGTTCACAAGGACTACCTCAAAATTCTCCTCAGTGCTTTTACTAGGTATATGTTTAACCTCCTCCATTTGTTTCCTACAGTGTAAGGTCTGCACTACAGCTGGGGAGTCATTTAAAATATAAATTTATATATGTCATGTACCTGCTTAAAACATTAAAGACTTTCCTGTGTTCCTAGAATAAAATCCAAAATCCTAAACAAGATCTGAAAGGCCCTACATACTATCTCTCCAAACGTATCCTGCACTTTCTCTCCTTTGCTCTCTGACATTCCGTCAATTGGCCTCCTTTAGTTTTTCCTCACTGTGCCCACTTAACTTCTAGTGATATTTGAGTTCTCATTTTAATATTACTCCTAACATTAAGACTTAATAATTATTAACTCAATCAATCATCAATCAATACTATTTATTAAAGTTGTTAATTAATAAATAACTCTTATTAATTAACTAAATTAACTCTTTGACTCCTTGGTATACATCAGATCTTTCTAAGACATGCTCTCATAACTGCCTGCATAGATATATGATTGTCTATCTTGTACGTTTGAGGGCAGAAATCTCTCTCTTTTGCTCACCATTATTATCTTAGACACAGCATAATTCCTATTATTTAGTAATTATTTTAAAAGACTAATAATAAAGCAATACTTTCAAAAACTACCAGTATGTTCTTATTTATTTCTCTTACATGCATGGATGATATCTATTGCCTATTAACCTAAGAAAATTGCTTATTAAGACTTAGCAGAATAGATAACATTTCTACCAATCTTTAAGCCCTGCTAAATTTGCAATTTATATTACATGGAATTATGTTTTTCATGTAGCTAAGCATCACGTGTCATCCCCAAATTCGTGAAGGTCAACAACATGATAGTTTACTTTGGACAATGTTTCCCAAGGAGATCACGGTGCGTCTTTTTTTTTTTTTTTTAACATATGTAATTCATTGTGTTAACTTTGTCTTTGCTGAGAAGTCATATAATTAAAAATTAATTATGCATATATACATGAAAGAAATATGCTTTGGAAAGAAAACAAAAAACTACCGTGGGGATCAAATGCTCAGCTAATCAGGAAGCTGCCATCTAGGAAATAATTTTCACACTCTGGTGATTGAAGTAGCCTTATATTACCAAGTGTGACAATTTTCTGTGAAGGAGCTTTTTATTAAAGATATAATTGTGCTGATATAATCCAAGCAAAACACAGCCTGGCAGATGGAAGAAAAATAGAAAGTAATTTTAATAACACTCTTACAAAATAAACCGTGACCAGCCAAAAACTTGGTTCATCATTATTCCTTTTGTAAATGATTATTTTTTACTCTAGTTTACACCCCTAAAAAATTATAATTTGAAATCTCTAGCTCACTTATTAAAGAAAAAAGAAAGGAATAGCAATCTTTAGTTTCCCACTGAACAAACGTTAGTGACTCCTTTTCCCTGCCTCCAAACCTGCCCAAGGCTGCACACATAGACAATAACTTGCTTTCTTGGTTTCTTCTTGTTCTTTTTTTAAATGACCAACAACTTAGGATGGCACAGCAAATACCCCACAGCAATTATAATAGAGTTACTAAGTCAATTTTGTGTATGGTAACAACTGCAAGGGACATGTATGGGTGTGTGCATGAGATATATATATTAAATATACACACGCTATCTCTACTTATACACATACTTATGCACATGCATGCATACACATCCATGCATACAGTATATACATGTGTATATATGCACATATGTGTATATGTGTGAGATTCTGTATCTATATGTATACGTATCATTTATATGACATTTGCCTCAAAGTATCTTTTCTTTGTAACATGTTTGTGTCAATTGGGATTTGCATTCAGCTTTTGTATCAGAAACAGAATAACAGTGGCATAGACATGACAGAAGTTCATTTTTCTCCTGTATAAAGGAAGGCAAGAGGTAGGTGGTTTGGGCTGACATGCAGCTCCATAATCACCGGGGCCCATATTTGGATATCTTTCTGCTTTGGCAATTGTAGCATGTGTTTCCATTTTCAGTTTTCCTCATTGACCTAGATTTCTGCTTGAGCTACAGCCAATCCATCTGAGCTCCAGACTAGAAGCAAGAGAAAGAGAGAGGGCAATGTGAGCTTCCTGGAAACTCCACCCAATGACTTTCATTTGGTTTTCATTTATGCAAGAAGGCTGGGAAATGAAGTTTATCAGCAGGACACTTCCCCATTCTAGTTTCTAACTCATTTTAAAAATCATCATCATCATCATCATTAGTAGTAGTAGTAATAGTAGTAGTAGCTGTATTTTAAAATCCATACCTGAGGACATGCCTAGAGAGAGGAAAAGGGAGAAAGAGAAAGAAAGAGAGAGAGACAGAGAGAGAGAGAGAGAGAGAGAGAGAAACACACCAATGTGAGAAAGAAACATCAATTGGCTGCCCTCTGAACATGCCCCAACTGGGGACTGAACCCACAACCCAAGTATGTGCTCCAACTGGGAATTGAGCCAGCAACTTCTCAGTGAACAGGATGCACTCTGGCTGGGCTCATTTCTAACTCTTAGTACTTTTATGCCATTGACATTCGTTAAGGGATAAGGGTCATGTAATTGCTTTTTGATACCTTATTTATAAATGTTGCATATGATGAGGCACCACCTTTGAAATATGTTACCTTTTGTCTCATAGTGTCTCTGCCAAATTTTCATTTCAAACTAAATAAATGTTAGCTATTATTATTGCCCAAGAAAAAGGGGCATAATTGCTAGCACTGGGGAGGTGATAAAAAAAATTAGTTCTATCATATTTTTTAGAGTAACAATGAAGTCATACATTGTATGTAAAATTAAAAATAATTTTAAATAATCCTTTCCACATGGTGATACCTTTTTCTAGTATTATTTATTAAGTAGGTCCTCAGTCTATAATGCAACCTTTGCATAGATGAAGTTTTTATAGATGTTGGTCTTTATTCTGTTACTTTGGCCAATGTGTTTATTTCTGTGCCAATGTTGCACTCAATATCTTATAGAGAAATTCCCCTCCACTTAACCATTTTCCTCCAGAGAGCCTTGGCTTTTCTTGGACTTTAGTTCTTTATAAAAAATAAAAAATTAGAATCAGCATCTCAAAAATCATAACCAATAATTTGAAGACCATCCCTTACTCCTAACTCCCAAAGTCTAGACCAGGGGTGGGCAAACTTTTTGACTCGAGGTCCACAATGAGTTCTTAAACTGGACTGGAGGGCCAGAACAAAAGCATGGATGGAGTGTTTGTGTGAACTAATATAAATTCAAAGTAAACATCATTACATAAAAGGGTACGGTCTTTTTTTTTTTTTAGTTTTATTCATTTCAAACAGGCCGGATCCGGCCCGCGGGCTGTAGTTTGCCCACGGCTGGTCTAGACTAAAAGAAGGAGGTTTGCCATAATTAAACATATGGACCCAAACTATTCTCTTTCTTGAGGTGACTGTTTCCCTCTTTATTCCCAGACTAGAGGGCCAGTGCAGGAAATTCATGCACTGGGGGTGGGGGAAGGTTGGTCCCTCAATCCGGCCTGCACCCTCTCCAATCCAGGACCCCTCAGGGGATGTTCAATTGCCGGTTTAGGCCTGATCCCTGGCCTTAACTGGCAGTCGGACATCCCTCTAGCAATCCAGAACCACTGGCTCCTAACCGCTTGCCTGTCTGCCTGCCTGATCACCCCTAACCACCTCTGCCTTCCAGCCTGATGCCTCTAATTGGCCTCCCCTGCTGGCCTGATCACCCCTAACCACCGCTGCCCTGCTGTGTGGGTCCTGGGTGCAGGTATCCGGCTCCCTCCTCTTTCCTGTCAGAGTCTGGTGTGTGCCGCGGGACCCAGAGTCAAGTACCCGCCCACCCATGCACACCTCGAAATCATGTGAGACCCAGACCTGGCCAGCCTCACCCCCATTGGGCAAGACCCAGACCTGGCCTGCCCCACCCCCATCAAGCCCCAATGGCACATCACGTCCCTGGCCAGTGCTGGGCAGGGACGCAGCATCAGTCACGTCCCTGGCAGGCGCCAGGTGAGGATGCAGTCTCCTGCTGATTGGTTGTTATGGTATGAGGGTGTGATGACCATTTGCATATTAGCCTTTTATTATTATAGATAATTGATGGTGATATTAGCTAATCACAAACTTTCTCATGGAAGACCCTGAGCAATAGATTTTCCGCTGATCTCTAATAGAGAGTAGCATGCATCTATGAATGTCTCATGACAAAGCACTATAGCTATGCAAATGAAATCAAGGAGAGAGAAGGTTCTGTGTTGTTTTATTCCCCTTGTTATATTATACATGAATTACCATGTAGATGTAGAATGGCCCATATCTTACTATAGCATGCTCTTTCAGTGACCTTTTAGCAAGCCCATATTTTCACAGATGAACAAAAACATTGAAATATGGCAAATGGCCAACAAAGCCCCTAATGCATTTTTTTTCATTTTTTTTATTGCTTAAAGTATTACAAAGAGTATTACATGTCTCCTTCTTTTTCCCCCCCTTGACATTCCCCCAGCCTCCCCTACCCCGCAGTGTCTTATGTCCATTGGTAATGCTTATATGCATGCATACAAGTCCTTCAGTTGATCTCTTACCCCCCCTTCCCACCCCCCCAACCCTCCCCAGCCTTCCCGCTGTAGTTTGACAGTCTGTTCGGTGCTGCTCTGCCTCTGTATCTATTTTTGTTCATCAGTTTATAATGGTCTTTATTACCCAAAAATGAGTGAGATCATGTGGTATTTTTCTTTCATTGACTGGCTTATTTCACTTAACATAATGCTCTCCAGTTCCATCCATGCTGTTGCAAATGGTAAGAATTCCTTCTTTTTTACAGCAGCATAGTATTCCATTGTGTAGATGTACCACAGTTTTCTAATCCATTCATCTACTGATGGGCACTTAGGCTGTTTCCAGATCTTCGCTATGGTGAATTGTGCTGCTATGAACATAGGGGTGCATATATCCTTTCTGATTGGTATTTCTGGCTTCTTGGGATATATTCCTAGAAGTGGGATCACTGGGTCAAATGGGAGTTCCATTTTTAACTTTTTGAGGAAACTCCATACTGTCTTCCATAGTGGCAGCACCAGTCTGCATTCCCACCAGCAGTGCATGAGTGTTCCCTTTCTCTGCATCCTCTTCAGCATTTGTCGTTTGTTGATTTGTTGATGATAGCCATTCTGACAGGTGTGAGATGATACCTCATTGTTGTTTTGATTTGCATCTCTCGGATGATTAGTGACTTTGAGCATGTTTTCATATGTCTCTTGGCTTTCTGAATGTCCTCTTTTGAAAAGTGTCTATTTAGGTCCTTTGCCCATTTTTTGATTGGATTGTTTATCTTCCTTTTGTTAAGTTTTATGAGTTCCCTATAAATGTTGGAGATTAAACCCTTATCGGTGATAACATTGGCAATTATGTTCTCCCATGCAGTGGGATTTCTTGTTGTTTTGTTGATGTTTTCTTTTGCTGTGCAGAAGCTTTTTATTTTGATGTAGTCCCATTTGTTTATTTTCTCTTTAGTTTCCAATGCCCTAGGATCTGTATCAGTGAAGAAATTGCTTCGGCATATGTCTGAGATTTTGTTGCCTTTGGATTCCTCTAGTATTTTTGTGGTTTCCCATCTTACATTTAAGTCCTTTATCCATTTTGAGTTTATTTTTGTGTATGGTGTAAGTTGGTGCCATAAAGCATTTTTAAAATAATTTGGCAATAGTTCTTGACACACTCTATCTGTTGCTTTTTTCATTTAAAGACTGGTCATATTTCCAGGTCAACACATTAAAATTAAACTCATATTTGAATAATATTAACTTCTGGGAATACTGCAATAAAAAAATAGGAAAGGTTTGTGAATAAAAGTTTAATTGTCTTATTCACTGTAGTATTAACAGAGTTTCTCCTGCTTCCCCCACGTGAAGTTGATTGTCACTTCTTTTTGCCATCATCTTTTTTCTGAATCTACCTCTACCCAGGCATGTGTCAATTGTCTTAAGAAGATTCATTTTTCCTTCCTTCCTTCCTTCCTTCCTTCCTTCCTTCCTTCCTTCCTTCCTTTTTCCCCTTGCCTTGCCTTGCCTTGCCTTGCCCTGCCCTGCCCTGCCTTGCCTTGCCTTGCCTTGCCTTGCCTTGCCTTGCCTTGCCTTGCCTTGCCTTGCCTTGCCTTCCCTTCCCTTCCCTTCCCTTCCCTTCCCTTCCCTTCCCTTCCCTTCCCTTCCTTTCCCTTCCCTTCCCTTCCCTTCCTTTTCTTTCTTTCTTTCTTTCTTTCTTTCTTTCTTTCTTTCTTTCTTTCTTTCTTTCTTTCTTTCTTTCTTTCTTTAATATTGTATTGATTTCAGAGAGGAAGAGAGAGGGAGAGAGAGATAGAAACATCAATGATGAGAGAGAATCATTGATCGGCTGCCTCCTGCACGCCCCCTACTGGGGATTGAGCCCACAATCCAGGCATGGCATGTGCCCTGACCAGGAATCAACACGTGACCTCCTGGTTCATAGGTCAACACTAAACCATTGAGCCACACCAGCCAGGCACGATGCGTATTTCTATCCTTCAATGATTATTTCATTCATCACCATTCTGAAGCCTCCTTGTTTCTTCTTTCTCCATTGAGCTTTGAAAATTAATTTCTTTACCATGCCATACATTTTCCCAAATCTGTTTCTACAGCTAGTTGGGTTTATCAGGTCTTTTTTGAAGACTCTATAATAATTTCATCATTCTTCTTTGTATCCCAGTTTCCTGCCTAATGCAAGAAACATTGGAATACATAAGTAAGTGATAAATGAATGAATTATCTCAAGTTTTTACCAATCACCTCCATGGAGAGGCCTCTAAAACCATATTTCTACTATTTTAAGTAGCACTTAGACGTTTCTATTTAGATGTCATTTTATCTCCAAATATCCAATATTCTGAAAACTGAATTCTTCTTTTTTCAGCATCACCCTTTCCTTATCCAGATTCCTTTCTTGACTCCTTACAATGTTTAACCATCATTGTTTTGAGTCCATCTAAACTCATTGACTGTTTTCTCTCACTTTATATCTTGTCAGTCATCAAGTTCTATCAATGAGATTTTTTTCTAATATTTCCCATGACCATCCCTTTCTTTTCTCGAATTAACAGCCAGATTGAAGGTCTGTACCTTATCAGGGCCAGCCTATCACTATAGACACTTAACAAGATGACTCATGGACATTTAAAGGATGTTTATTAATATGTTCATGTGAGAACAGGAAAGTATATGTTCACCATCCTTTCTGGAAGGATGCAAAGTTGCATGAAGGGATTCATGGTCCACATGCTTCAGTTGTCACATGTCAAGAGCTGGAGAACTTAAGCAAGTTGGGTTCACTGGTGATGTTTTACCATGAGGCTGGTTTCAGAGGAAGTTATAAAAGTTCATTTTCAGGGACATCATTAGTAAAGCTGGATATTGGAGTTATCTCTCTGACCTCATTTATTTACCCATTTATTCCCTTGAAGAGCCTCCCTCATCCTCTCATGCCCACTGAACCACCACTCTCCGGACATGTATCCCTTTAGTTCTCACTGTCCTGGAGTATTGTTTAAAGCTCAAGACATCCCAATTTACCACTGAATCCCATCCTCTTAGGTTAGTAATTCTATAAGAATATAGCTAATCAGATTCACTCATTGATTAATTCTATAAATATTTAATGACAGATTTTCAGCCTCTCCCTATCTTTCACATCCTTGACAGTTTTGAGGAATACTGATCAAACATTTGTAAAACGTCCCTAAATTCAGGTTAGTTTGATAATTTTCTCATGATTATGCTGATGCGTTTGGTTTTTCAAAGAATGTCACAGAGGTGAAGTGTCTTCTTACATGATGTCAGGGGATACATGATATCCATATGACACCAGTAAAAACAAAACAAAAACATACGACACTAGTGTTAATTTTAACCTTCATCATTTGGCTACAGTGGTGTCTGCAGGATGCTCCACTGGAAAGTTACTATTTTTTTTCCTTTTCATATACTATCAGGAATGCATTTTTATCTCAAAAGACTCTTGTTTTCTAATAAACTTTATTTACTTACTTTTCTCTTTATGATTTTCTAAAACATAGCATCTTCTTCCAGGAAAAATGGAAAAGCAAACTATTTTGAATTTCTTCCTGGAATCTAACAATCTAAAATAATCCTTTCAACAAATATTTTTAAAATATAACTCAACCCAGTGCTGACGGTTTCATATAAAACATTTATATCAATATCATGACTCATAGTTGTGATGCATTTGAACTACTCTTGTCATTGACTAACTGGGTTTCATTGATTGAACTTATAGAAACTCACTTAGAAGGATAGTTTTTATGACATTGATCAATCAAGAAAGCACTCAGAAACAGCCCCTTTTATACAGAAAAGCTTGTGTAATATATTTATGCAAAGTTTTTCAAAAGTTCCAACAAAAAGAAATACAACTGAAATATGTATGATGAATTCTGATTTAGTTCAGTCAGAGGAAAATCTATATATATATAAAAGCTTAAGCGACCAGCCAACCGGCCGTTAGCTATGACACGCACTGACCACTAGGGGGCAAATGCTCAATGCAGGAGTGGAAACCACAGGCACGGAAACATGGAATAGGCTGATGATTCTCAGAAGGACGAGGGGGAGGGAGGAAGGCAGGAAGAGATTAACCAAAGATCTTGTATGCATACTAGAGTCTGGGTGCACAGATCTGTGCACCAGTGGAGTCCCTCGGCCTGGCCTGTGCCCTCTCACAATCCAGGACCCCTCGGGGGATGTCGGACTGCTGGTTTCAACCCGATCCCTGCAGGCCAGGCTGTGGGACCCCACCAGGACACAAATTGTGCACTGGGCCTCTAATATTAAAATAAAAGCATAATTCTACTTAAACGTATACAGATGCCCCCCCCCACCCCCCCCAATGAAAAAGGTATACATACTTTGAATAATTGTTAATTCCAATGGGTTAAATCTGAAAAGATAGAAACAGCAATTGAGCTATCAGCTATAAAGTATATATGCATTCTTTTGGACACCTTATATATTGCCCCCAAAATTTCCTCTTGTCAGTTAAAACATGTATATACAATAAAGCATTACCTGTGACACTTTTTTTACTTTGAAAAATCTAATTTTATTTTGTGAATCAAAAAGAAGTGTGCTGTATTCGTGTTAAATTCAGAATGTTTAACATTCCACTGATCTAAAAATACTTTCCTTATATTGTGAACAGTGCCCAGAACTGTGTAAAAGTTAACATCCAATAGCACATTTTAAAGAAAAAGTTTAAACGTGGGACTTATTTCTAAGAAACTCTTCTCAAAGCTCAAGGTATCGGCAATTCTAATTTTTTAAAAAATATATTTTATTGATTTTTTACAGAGAGGAAGGGAGAGAGATAGAGAGTTAGAAACATCGATGAGAGAGAAACATCAATCAGCTGCCTCCTGCACATCTCTTACTGGGGATGTGCCCACAACCAAGGTACATGCCCTTGACCGGAATCAAACCTGGGACCTTTCAGTCCGCAGGCCGACGCTCTATCCACTGAGCTAAACAGGTTTTGGCGGCAATTCTAATTTTAAAAGAAGAGAATTTTAAGCATTTTTGGACATTTAAATGACAATGGTTTAAGAGTTAAAAATCGGAAAAAAATTAACTTTAGAAACTCTTATCAGACACAATATTTAACACAGTTAAATAAACACAATTAAACACAATACTTCCCCCACTCCCAAAATTACTAAATGCATGATTTCACCTTAGAATCAGAAAATTGTAAAATGGAATTTTAAAATTATACTATCTACATATATACATATATATACACACATATAAAATTATATATATATATATATAAACACACACATATAAATACACTATTTATATATCATGTTTGCTAGCAGATTATGAAATTAAAACTAAATTCTACATTCAAAGGACATATGATAAATGTTTTCATTGTTTTATTTAAGAGCCATCCCATTCTTTGTTGTTTCCTACCTTCATATTATAAAATCATAACCAAAGACCAAGAGTCAATCAATCCATTTACCTGAAATGAACAGCTAGTAGGTATTGGTCCTACACTTGTGTCCCTTAGAAAGTCCAGTACTCAAAAGGACATGATTTAGGAACACTTTAAAATCCCAAAGTACTCTGACATCCAGGTCCATAAAAGCTAGTAGATGTCATTCATAGGCCATTCACATGTACTGAACATGTCCAGCATGCGGGCAAACTTATTTGTTCAAAATGAGGTAAAAGAGAGAAAAAAGACTTAATATTAACAGATGCTGCACAATAAAAACTAACCTTCTATTGCTGCTTATTTCATAAACACTAACTTTTCCGTTTTCTCACAAAAGACACTCCAAAGCCAATAATTTCCCCAATGTCACCTGTGACATATTTTTAAAGTTAAGGTGTTTACCTCTATCCCCTCCCCTCTGATGGTTCTCCAGGTTTGTCAGCGTGTTCAGCTGAGCTATATCTGTGCACGTCGTGCACCGCTGAAGCTGAGTAGAACATCTGCAATGGCTCACACCTGAGAGAAACAAGGCAAATAATTGGATTGTGAAGTTTATACTCATAGCATAAGACTTGTCACTGACCTTACATTTTGATGAGATCCTCAGAAAACTATAGATCCTTGTCCTCCTGTATCTATAGAATATTTGTGTAGTTGTTACAACCATAATGGTTGAAATTTGAAACCTAGAGTACACGTTAAGAGTGCCGAAGAGACATCAGCTTATGACTAAGTGGCATTTACTGCTGGAATTCAGGCAGGTCCGGTGACAGACTTTCAAGAGCCTGTTTCATTCCGAGTTCTTTCAGGCACTGAGGTGCAAGGCAGCACTTTGATGCTCATGAGACAGAGTTCACCTAACAAAGGAGAAGTACATCCTTTCAGCTTTTATGGGTAATAAAGCGTAGTTTCCATTGGGTCTGCTGGATCTGTAGTCTGGGACAGGGTGTCCATTGGCACTAGGGAGGTTCCTAGACATCAGCTGTGGTGGTGGAAGCATTGACAATGCCCAGCTGTGGGGGCATCAGCTAGTGACCCCAGTGGCACCTTAATGTTCTGGATATGCTACTATGGGGTAAGTGCTAGACTGTGACCAGAAGAGGTCTCAGCAATACCGTGGGAGAGGTTGAAGAAGATGGATGCACTGAAGTTCATGTGATTCTAAAGCCAGTATTTCTTTGTTGCCATGCTATAATGCTGCTTAGCTTGCTCAAAAGGGACCATACAAACCTTTGGGCTTACTGTTAAGAATCATACATAACCCAGCTGGCATGGCTCAGTGGTGGAACATAGACCTATGAACCAGGAAGTCATGGTTCGATTCCAGGTCAGGGCACAGGCCCGGGTTGCAGGCTCGACCCCTAGTGTGGGGCGAGCAGGAGGCAGATGATCAATGATTCTTTTATCATTGATGTTTCTATCTCTCTCTCTCTCTCCCTTCTTCTCTCTGAAATCAATAAAAACATATTTTTTTTAAAAAAAAAGAATAGGACACATGCCAACACCAGCAATAAAACTGGAATAAATGTTTAAAGTACAGACATGAAGAACTTGATAATCATCCACTTGTCTCTTTAACCACAATAATCAGTTCCTAAATTGTTAAATGGCAATGAATGAAATAATGCATCTCACAATATGCATTAATTTTATTGATGCTTTTTTCCCTTGCTGATAGGACCATTTGTCTTCAAAAATATTTAGAGCAATACATGAAGTGGCCACATGGTGTCAGGAGCTACCAACTATTCTAAAAAAAAACACCAGATTTTCGCCCTGGAAAAGAAATACAAAACATTTTTAAATAGGTTGCCTTCTTAATTTCCAACTTTGATGTTTTGGCCATTCAGCATTTTAATACAATTCCCAACGATTTGGCTCAAGAACCTCATAATTTAAACTGTTCTGAATTTACTAATATTAAAATGATTAATGAATCTCCACTGCTTGTTAATTTAAAAGTTGTGTTGATCTGTTTGTGGAGTTTAGCTATAACAAGTAACCACTCTGGAGAGACTTGGGCATATGTTCTCCTCTATACCATGGGAGAATAAGGTATAACAGAAAGGAGTTTTGGAGCCAAGCAGCCCTAATCTGTATGGTCTTAGATAAATAACTTGATTTTCTATGTCCTCATCTGACAAACAAGTATGATAATGATCACCTTACTAGAATTACTATGGTGATTACTCACAAAAACTGCAAGGATATCCTTCTTCTCCATACTGTCCCACCTGGTGTCTAACACAGAGTGTGACCTTAGCAAATTATACTGGTTATTATTTTATAGCAAGCTAGAGATTGCGTAAATATACCTGCTTGGACATTCTATGGTTCAAGTATCTAGAATTTTCTAGGATTTTCTTCAGTCCTATTCAATAAGGAATGAATATCTATTAATAACATGCTAATTTCATTGCATTATTTCAGAGTTCAAAATAATTTTGAAATATTAGGAATCAAATAACCTGTAGTGCCCTTTCACTGATACAATATAATATATTAATATTGGGGATTATTTAGAGATTTTTTTTTTTGACCCATTTTTTTTCTTGTTTGTATCCATTAGCATCCAAACTGGGAACACATAGAGGGAAGCTCTTCCAGAGATGGGGGAAAGAATTTTGAATGGTGGCTTGAATGGTTCCTAGAGACAATACAAGGGTAGGTAGAATCAGGCAACAAAATAAAAGTGAGGGCAGGGGATAACTAATAAAACTTAAAATCTCAAGAGGCAGGCATTACCTCTACAAGATGGCAAGTCTTTGGCAGGGAAAATGGGCAGGCTTCACAATCCTGATCTAGACATGCTCCAGGGTTTGGATAAAGACTTCAGTGGAACAGGAAATATGATATCCTCATAATGAAAGGCCGGTTGGGTGTTTCAAAGGCCCCAGGGCAACTGACATAAATCCCAAGATGGTAGAGATTGAAGATGGTTTCAGCATTTTTTGTTGTTGTTGTTGTGACAATAATGACCATCTAGTGGCCCTAGGTCCCCAGACTTTCTTCCCCCACCCCCCTGCATTCCAGAGAGTACATATTTAGAAGAAAAGGAGCTTAAACTAGGGTTATCAGATTTAGTTAATGCCCAGTTAAATTAAATCTCAGATAAACCATAAATTTTCTTAGTATAGGTATGTCCCAGTATTGCATGGGACATACTTATACTAAAATATTTTTGTTGTTTACCTGAAAGTCAAATTTAACTAGGCATATTATATTTTATCTGGCAATAATACTTAAATACTTACATTAGTGTGTTTGTTAGTAAAATATGACTGTAGTGGGTTCTCTCTGCTTCTACCCAGCATCTCCTCTAAAGTGAGAGAGGGTATACTCATTCCCAACAAAGGAAGATAGGGGAGATGTTTTCTGTCAATAGAGAATGTCTATTAGCAAAGCAACACTATTAATTACTAAAAATCTCTTATATGAGATTTTTCAATCTTGAAGGAAAGTATCGTAAGACAAAAATGAAAACGTAGAGAATTTCCCTCTCTGCTTTTGACGAATAAAGAGAATGTCAAAACTACCAAAGAAGTATAGTAATAGAATGAATAGAGTTGGAGGTTTTCACTAATTTAATAACGAGATAATAGAAAAGTTTGGAATAATTCCCAGGTTTATGGTTTCGTTGGATAAATGGTATGATGGACAAGAAGAGAAAGGGAAATATTAAATACTTGAGGGAAATATTAAATTTCAGATTGGGAATGTGGATTTTGAAATGTCCTTTGGTGGATATGTCCACCATGCAGTTGAATATAAAGGACAATCAGTTTTAGATATACAATTACTGTTGAAACCATCAAAGTGGAAATGATCTCAGAGGTAAGATAGATACTGGATAACAAAGGGCCAATGATGGTGCCCTGGGGAACACGTAGATTTCAGGGGCAGATAAAGAAAGAAGAACACATAAAGTAAATGAGGAAGAAAATGTAGAAAGAAACTAGGAGAAATGGTGTCCTGGGGGAAAGAGGTGGGAGCTCTGCAAAGGAAGTGTTCAAGAGTGCCAAATGCTAATGAGGTCAAGTGAGATGCAATGCAAAGCACAGTCAATGAATGTGACAAGTGGAATGCCACGGGGGACATGTGCCAAAGTGTATTTATTGGAGCAGTGAGAGCCAAGGCCAGATTGCTGCCAATTAGCAGGTCACAGAAGTAAGGAAGTGGAAATAGTGGATGCAGATCTACCTGTCAGAGAGGTTAGCTGTGGCTTCGAGGAGGCATGGCAGTATTGGAAGGGCACACAGGCTACGAGGAGCGCTCCCTGCTCTTTTTATTTAAAGGGAACATGAAATTTAGGCATTTGGTGGTTTTGTGTTTTTATTATGATAGAAACTTAATGATGTTTATAAGTTGGTGAAGTTGAGGTTGAAACTGCAGAAGAGAAGACAGGTAAGCGAGAGTGGTCAGGGTCCTAAAAGTACAGAAGGGTGGGAAACGAAGGCACAGATGGAGGTTTTAGTCTTAAAGGAGAGGTTGCACATGTTAGATACTGTTTCCTGTACTGTTACTGAAAAACAGATGAAAATCAGCGAGTTGTAGAGGTGAAGGGGATGTAGGAAGAGACAAAGAACTTGGAGAAACAATTCAAGTTGTCCTTTCAGACTTAACCATAAAGGAACACATCTACTGGGGAGAAAATGCTCAGTCATGTTACCATGCTTTGACTGAAGTTTAAGGGAAGAATATGTCAGACAGCATAGCAAGTACAGAAAAGGGTGACAGATGTAGAAACTGGCTGAGCACTCAGAAATCAGGGTTGCGGATTCTCAGTCAAGCCTACCTGACAGGTGTATATCACTGTTGAAATGTAACATGTAAGATCCTAGTGCCTTTAAGCATTCAGATGTTTTAACTAACGTACCTTGTTTTTGTTTTGTTCTCACTAAGAACCTTTTATGAACATTGCTTGCTTGGTGTGGATGTTTATTCCACCTTCTATTAACTTTCTCATTTCAAATGAGTCCATTGGCATTCTGATTTTGATGACTGAGTCTCTTATGAATTAGTGTGAGTCAACTCCCTTAAGCTAAATTAACAGCAACAACATAATCAAATCTAAAGTTTTGACTTGCTTCTCTGACAACTAAATCCTAGATTCTGGTGAACATAGTCACCTTACAAGGAGGCTTCCTAACAACAGTTGGTCCAGCTTTCCTGGAGACATCTCAGTCGAGACGCATAATTTTCCTTATTCCAATTCTGGCTTGAAAAATGACTCTAAGTCATATACATGCATATATATACACATATATATATACACACACATACACACACACACACATACACACACACATATATATATATACAGGATATACTAGTATATATATAATATATATATATACTAGTATATCCTGTGTCACACGTAGCTAGGAGAGATAGTATACAGTATAGCTCATGAGCTCATGGTTAAGCTTATGAGCTCTGAAACCAAACCCACTGAATTAGGATCCAGCCCCCCTACTGGATATGCTCTGACCTCCGGGTTCATACTTGTGTAAACACAGCCAAGTTAATTAGCTTCTTGTTACCCTAATTTCCACATCTTAAAGAATGGATATAATGCTAATCTCTACCTAATAATATTTTGTTTTTTTCTATTTTTTGAAGATTCAGTGAGTTAATGCATGTAAAACTAATAAAATTTTTGGCACATAGTGAGTGCTTAAATAATATTAACCATTAGTATTAGCTCCAAACTTGCCATTCCCACAGACATCATTAACTGTGTCCCAAACTGTGCTTGTTATCCTCTCTTTGTTTCTTTTTTTAAAAAATATTTATGCTTCCACAAATAAAGAGAGGTTTATGCTTAACCTCATAAGCAATGAATGTGAAGGAAACAATAGTGAATAAGGTCCCTCACCAAAAAATTCACTGCCTGGTGGGGAAAGATGATGATGAGTAATGGTTAATCACAACACAATAAAATATGATGCCTGTCTTTTCATGCCTTAACAAGCAACTCATGCGCCCAAACAAAGAAAACCACATTTTTGTGACCCCTCTCCTCTGCCTCATCCCCTATAACCCAATCACCAAATTGTTTTCATTGTGAATGTGGAGGACGGGACTTAGCATTTTGTTTAGTGTCATCAGGTACCCAAGACCTCTTCATCTTTGTGACCTTCAACCCTGTGTGTGTAGACCTTTACTCTTATACGTCCTGCCTCATGGTCACAAAATGAGTATCGAACCTCCAGGCCATGTGTGCCCAGTCCAGGCAAAAAGATGGGAGAAGGGACGGGCTTTCCTAAGTGAGCTTTGTCCCTGTGAACAAGACAGGGAAGCCCTTTATAGGGACTCTACCTCACTAACCAGAATATCATCATACGGATGCCTGCAATAGTAAAGGAGGCTGATGTGTTAACCATGTAATTAACAGGCATGTTGCTGCCTTAAAGAACAGGAGTTCTATTAGGAAGAAGGAAGTAGGAAAACAATGTCATGGGTTACAAGCAGTGCTTGCCACACACACACACACACACACACACACACAAATAAAATAAAAAAAATAAAAGAGTATAAGGTACTTTTTTAATCCTAAAGGTACTTTTCTCAATCTGGTCTTAAATTGCAGTATTTTTATGTTCACTATAAATACTCTGTAATTCCTTTGTTTTCATCATCACTGAGAATGTAACAAGGCACAGAATAGAATGCTTGTTATGCAAAATCACATGTAAGAAAAGGGTCGGGTGAAACATTTATCATCTTTGCTTATATTTGCAAAGGGAATCTTTGGAAGGATTAATAGATCAGAAACAAAAAAAGTGTTTATTTGTTGGGATCAGAGTTTGGAAGAGGGTGATTAGCCAAGAGGTATTAATAAGACTTTTCACTATATGCCATTTTTCTTTTCATTTTTAAATATATGTATTTACCGTGTGTATTACATACTGAAAAATTAATAACGAAATAAGTATGCATTCCCCAAATAACTAAATAAAATGTAAAAATTAAAAGTATGCTTCTGTATTGATCTTATTAACATTTCTTTGCAACATAGCCACTTAATTCTTTTAACCACTCAAAGTATAGTTGAGCTCTTTTTTCTTTTACAATTTAATGAGCCATATAATTTTCCATTTAAATAAAAACTTGATGGAAGCTAATGTAATTACTTATTTATTTTCTATACTAACACAAAAACAAATCCAATAACAGTACTTAAACTATGCAATGAGTGATATTGATGTTATAGTGTTTTTTTGGCAACCATCCTTTGAATGCATTCCACAAACATTGAACTACCAAGTTACTTTGTTCTTGAATCAACAGTAGTAATTCCTCATTCTGTTGTGATTATGTCAGATTTCACATTAAATACTATGTTCCAATATTTTAGGTTCATTTTTTAATTTAAAACTACAACTGAAAGTTTTTACCTGATAGCAGCTTTTACCTAATAGCTCCTCACATAAAGAATTGTGGAAGCTAGTTCTATCCTTCTAAATATTTATATCTGAAGTCGTATATTAAAAATCTTTTAGCCACTGTGGTAACACTATTAGTGATCACTAATGGTTTTTTTCCTCTTCTTCCTGGAGAAGCAGCCATACAACCATTTTTAACATTTCTTTTTATTAAGTATGACCATTTGACTGAATTTTGGCTAATGCAAAGAGAGGTCGATGATGCTGTTACTTTTAGGCCTGGCTCATAAAAACCTCTCACCTATCATTTTCATTCTTTTGTCTGATAGAGTGAAGAGGATTTCCTGGACTTAGAAGAAAGGGATGAACAGACTGGAAACCAACTGGATGACTGAATGGCTACATGGAGAAGAATCTGCCCACTTTCCTTTCAACAACACACATTGGGCTTACTAAGTATTCAATATTTATGGCATTAAGACATTGACAATTTATAATTATTATGAGAATTAGTCCACCTGGCTAATAGAGACAACCATCTGGTACATCTGAAATTATTTAAAGGGATTGTTAAATATATAAGTTCACAAGTTCCTGCAATTTTTCCTTCAAAATAGACTAAAAAAAATTAAAATCCAGAAAATATTAATCTATTTTTTAAATCAGCATTTAAAGTGATTTTTTTAAATTTGAGGTATGGTTACAATTAGCAAAATGTTATAGGCCAAAGACAACATATAGTATGTTTGATTAAAGCACTCAGTTTTAGGTGTCAAATTCAAGATGAACTTCAGTGAAAATTTTGCCCTGTGAATATGTTTCATCTTTTCTTTTTTTCTGACTTGTTGACATTTTTCTCTACATTATATCTATTTTCTCACTAACTTGACATAACAAAATATTTAAGTAAATATTACAGACCATTTCCAAATCTTAATTTAACATGATTACTCTTTTTATTAATTATCTTAAGTTCTGGCTTTAGGATGATTATATAGATGAGAATATAAAATGAAGCTCATATGGAAAGCATAGAGTAAACTTTGTTCTTTTGCTTTTATTCCCCTTTATTAATATTATCTAGTATTTAAAAAATCATTTGGTTAGAAAATTTGTATTTAATAAATTTAAAATATAAAATACACACTTTTAATAGCTTATGTAAAATTTTCTTTTAAGTCTTCATTTTTATGAACTAACCTTGTATGTGCACATACGTGTGTACATGTATGTATTTACTACTGCCACTAAAGGCTTACCATTATAAATCTAAAATATTACCAATTAATTCATGTACTCATAAAGTATTTACTGCTTCACAGAGATAGGTTTTATCAGTTGTAATTCTATTTTTTTTATTTTAAAGGTGCAGGCATTAAGAAAACGTATTTATAAAAATAGCCAGGGATATGAAAAGTTGTGATGTGATGTTATCATTTCATTATTTGAAATCTATGCAAGATTGTGACAATGAAAACATGATCAGGTTGATTAGAAATTCCTTCAGTTATTTTTAAGAGAAAAGAATGGAACCCACCTGACTTTAAAGGATTTGTTATCCATGTGTAACAAATATTACCCAAATCTTAGTTGCCTACAACTGTTCCTGGAGGATATGAGCTGGCCCCATCCCCCTAACTCTATCAGGCATCACACTACCTCCCACCACAGGAATGGGATGAGCAGCTCATAAGTTTCCATGGAGAGGTAGGTCACATGACCCAGAGCTGGCCAATAAATATATTGCACTTTAAAAACCACAATGATTAACTCAGGGCTGGGCATGTGACTAGTCAGGTCCCATGATTCAGTCCATAATGTTGGAATCATGGGAAAGGAGAAGTTCTATTTCAGTTGGAGAGCTGAGCAGTTATGCTCTGAGTCTGTGGCTGTTGGTGGCCATCTTGCTTTCATAAAAAGAAAGCCCAGGTGAGAATGACAACAGCACAGAGGGAAGTAAAGCTAAGAGCTCAGAAGAGGCCTTCTATGCTGAATTCTTAGAGAGTCCAGGTACAGTCTTGCCTGAAGCTGTCTACAGTTAGACATCTTAGTTACATAAATTGTTTCCTCCTCCTCTGATTCGTTGCTTGTTTTCTGACATTGGCTATCAAGAGAATTCTGACTTTTCTTTCCAGCAGGCTAAATGGAGTTTCCTGGAACTTCCAACAGTAGGGATAAGGTCAGCTGCAAGGAGGAACTTCCAGCTAACACTGTAAGTCTTGAACTTAATCTTAAGATCAAAATGAGTTTAAGCAATATCTATTGAGGGCTGACTACTGGCTAAACCAATGCAATCCTTGTAAGATGAACCCTGTTAAGGTAGCAAATGCTCGGCACTTGAAGGCAGGCATGAGCAAGATCTGACAGTTGGGACCGAACTCTCAAGTGAAGAGGCTGCAGAAGCCTTCAGGGTTCAGGAGCAGTGCTTGGGCCAAAGCGATGCCCTAGGTTTTCAGATGGCTGTCGGCTTCTGGCTAAGGAGGTGGGGGCGGGGGGGGGGGGCTGTAAGGGGCAGATTACCAGGTCCCAAAGCTGTCCTGAAGGCCCACTGTGTGTAGATTCAGAGTGGACAGAGAATAAAAGCCAGAAGCTTTTCTCAGGGATGTTCACAGATCAAATAAGGACACACCAGATAGAGCATGATAGTTCATTAGCTGCGTTCATGGTGAAGGGCAGGGGGATTGAACAGAGACCCAGGCGTGCTAGGGAACTTTTAAAGACAGAGAATTTTGAACTGAGACTTGAAGTAAAAGAAAACCCACATAAGAGTGACAAACTACAAAGGGATATTAACTTTTAATGTTGAAAGATGATGTGAGAGGTGGCAGATTCAAAAGTGTCCTGGTGGCCCAACAATATCATATACTTTATTACTTGAATATTTTACTATATCCACATATTAATTTTTAACTAAAAATGGTTTATAGAGCATCTTTCACCAATTTATATTTTCCCACTCTTAAACATTAATATTAAGCCAAATCATAATTCAAATTATAAAATTCTTCAAATCCTTTATGTCCAGTGGTCTAATAAGAATTTCAAGAAACTTTATACTACTTGACATATTTTTAGATGAACATCTAAAATTCTTCATTGAAAATTGACATAGCTGCAAAGAATTAAAGGAGATATAAAGACTTGTGATGTGACATTGTTGTTTGATTCTTCGAAATCTTTGCAAAATTGTGACAAAGTACAATAATCAGGCTGATTAGAACTTCCTTGAATTATTTTTAAGAGTAGAGATTTGGAATCCAAATCTCAGTAGCCTACAATGAGGTTTAATGATCTCTCATGCTGCATGTCTACATGGTTCTGCTCCATGATATCTGCCCTCTGGGCTCAGGCTGTCAACTCAGTCTTGAATACTGTCTCTGTTGTGGAAGAAGGAGAAGAGAGGTGATCAATCACACACTGGTTTTTAAAGTGTGTGCTCACATTTCTCTGTTCATCAGCCCCTTTGCCATCTCTGAGAGCAACAGGGTCAGGGCTGTGTAATTCCACTGAATGACTGGCATCAATCAAGGGCACTGAATGGGGTGAATTGTAATCCAGTCCCACATTAGGCTTAAGATTTAGATGTTTACCCAAGTAGTGATGGAATGCCATTGAGTACAGTTTTCATTTTCAATAAATCACTCTGACCATAGTGAGGAGAATAGAAGATTAGAAATGGGCAAGAGTGGATTTAAGGAGAAAATAAGAGGCCATTTCAGTCTTCCAAAAAAGTAAAATATAATAGAGCTTTAGTCTAGGGTCATGACAGTGGAAATGGAAAGAAACCACAAAACTCAAACCATAGGAGGATCTAGTGATGCCGAGAGATGCTGTGGCCTCGAGTGATGGGTGGTGTTGGTGGTGGAAGCCACAGCCGACATGGTTTCTCATGTCTTACCAGTTAGTTACTCCGGTCTATTGAGGAGTCAAGCTATTCTAGTCTCTGTTTTTGGATCCTGTTTTCTCCTAACAAATATCCCCTCCTTCATAATAAGTAAGTAAATAATTAATTAACTAATTAGGTCAGTTAAAGGGGGAACAATATATTAATAAGGTAATGAGATTCTGAGTGAGCTGACAAATGAGTGACAGGTTGGGCATGGGAATTTATCTGTACCCACAAATGTTCCAAGAGAGAAGAGAAACTAGACTCACCCGGAAGAAAAAGAAAGTCCTCCCTACTGGGCTTGCCTCAGAGGAGTCCCTCCCTTCTATCAACACATCAGGGGTCTCTCTTCTTCTAGGCAGCCAGGACCAATTTTAACTGCAAGGGAGAAAGGAGGGGTGGGCAGGAGAAGAAGAGGGGAGGAAGGAAGTGGATGATGGATGGGCTCCCTGGACCCTCTACATCATCCTCTCCTTCCCTCTCCTCCTTTCCATCAACCTCCCTACACTTCCCTATCAGAGTCCCACACTGCTTTTCAGGGTTGGGAGGTCTCGGGATTCACAAACTCCCCCAAAGAGATTTTTTGTAGCAGCAGCAGCAGCAGCAGCAGCAGCAGCAGCATCAGGCAACCTTCCAGGAACTTGGAGCCTGGGGTCCTCACAGACACAGAAAACCCAGATCCTCCTCTGTCCTGGGCTCACAACTGGAGAGACATGTTCTGAAATTGAGCACAGTGTGTCAGAGCGGAGGGGGTGCTGGGATTTCATTTACCCCAGAGCCTCATGCTGCTGATGAGAGAGCAGGAGCCCAGGGAGGGGAAGCAATTCCCTCAGGGCCACCCAGTGAGGGCCTGAGTGGGACTGGAAGCTAGTTCTAGATGCTGGCTCATATAGAACTCATTTCCTTTGGAAGACTCTGGGGTGATAAATTCCCCAGAATAATTAACAATCTTGAAAACTTCCAGTAGATCATTGTAGGTGCTCAGTAGATTTTTGTTGACTAGATCATTATAATCTGACACACACACAAAAATAGCAGGCCTTGAAGCTGGTAGCGGATCTCAAATCTTGAATTCAAAAAGGGCATTTCACTCCTTTTTTTTATATAGTTGAAATGGGAATTGGGAAAGGAAGTGTTGCCACATAGCTTCTTTTGTTAAAAAGAGACAAGTGCCCCGTCGGTGTAGCTCAGTGGTTGAGCATTGCCCTATGAACCAGGAGGTCACTGTTCAATTCTGGTCAGGGCACATGCCTGGGTTGGGGGCTCAATCCCCAGTGGGGGTGAGGGGTTACGCAGGAGGCAGCTGATCAATGATTCTATCTCATCATTGATGTTTTTATCTCACTCTCCCTCTGCTTCCTCTCTGAAATCAATAAAAATATGTTTTAAAACAAATAAAGGAGACAACAGGCTGTGGGTAGAGGATATGTGCAGGTCCAACCCAGGAAATTAAGCACAGAGGAAGCTGGAGACCCATCCCTGCTCTATCAGGCATCACGCTACCTCCCACCCCAGGAACAGGGTGAACAGCTCACAAGTTTCCATGGAGAGGGTGGTCCCATGACCCAGAGCTGACCAATCAGTACATTTCATATCCTAATCCATAGTGATTGGCTCGGGGCTGGGAATGTGACAGTTAAGTCCCATGAGTCAGTCCCTAGTGTTGGAATCATGGGAGAAGAGAAGTTCTATTTCAGTTGGAGAGCTGAGCAGTTATGATATGAGCCTGTGGCTGTTGGTGGCCATCTTGCTTTCATATAGAGAAAGCTCAGGTGAGAATGACAACAGCGCCAAGGGAAATAAGCAAAGCCAAGAGGTCAGAGGGGTATGTTTGCTGGATTCATGGGGCGCTCAGGTAGTCTTGCCTGAGCTGTCTACACTTAGACATCTCAGGTACATAAACTGTTTTCTCCTGCTTTGGTTGTTTGCCTCCCATCTAATCTGGATTTCCAAATGGAGTCAAGTGGTATCTGTTGAGAGCTGGGTACTAGACAAACCAAATTACCCCTCATGGGATTGATTAACCTTGATAAAGTAGCAACTGATGTTTCCATTTTAGAGGGCAAAATTGAGGCTCAGAGAGGGAGGTCCAGAGTGAGGAAGCGAGGAGCCAGACTGCACACCACATTCTGCTTGTACTCTGGGAAGATGCTTAATGTAACTTGTCCACATGAGGGTGGCTAAGGCACCCTGCTCTATACCCAGTGTACCGTGGGTGCCTGAGGCTTGGAAACTGTCCTGTGCAGGAGACTTGCAGAACCCATTTCACTGATGGGTGGTGCTGGACCTTTTTTCACTGGCATGAACTCACCCTCCTAGCTTCCCCATGCCCAGCATCCTGTCTCGTTTTCCTGGGCAATAACACAAATGCTCATGTAACCACACAGGCAATCATCCATTCTCAGAATAGCATCTGGAGCTACCATGGGTGAGGACCAGAGTGTGTGGCCCTCCACTATACCAGGTGACATCTTCTTCCTTTGGATTTGGGAAACTGTCCTCCCCATTTACACACCAAGGGCTTTTCCAAGACATGCAGAGAACCTCACCCAGTGTGAAAGGGATGGATCAAGTCCTTTCTATGTCTCCCTTCTACGGAGGTCATGTTCTCCTTTCTATGCACCAGGCCTCCTGTTGCTGACAGGAGGCTGAGCTGACCATAAGTCGACAGCTCAGCATTTGAAGGCAGGCATGAGGCAAGATCTGACAGTTGGGACCTCATACTCAAGCTGGAGAGGCTATAGAAGCCCACAAGGTTTGGAGGCAGTGCTTGGGCCAAAGTTATTTCCTAGGTTTTTGCCCACTGTGTGCAGACTCAGTGTGGACGGAAAAGAATAGACAGAGGCATGCCTCAGGGCTCTTCACAGATCAAATAAGGGCACACCAGACAGACAGAGCACCATAGCTCATGAGATGCTTTCAGCGGGAAGGGCAGGGGCCTTGAGGAGATACACGTGCACTGAGGAAGTAGTTAAGGACAGACAATTTTCAACTAAGACTTGAAGGCTGTAGTAATTAGATATGTCTTTGGTTGAACTAACAGAAAGCCTACTAAGAGTGGCTTAAACTATAGTGTCTTCTAACATTTAATGTTGTACATGATGTGAAAGATGGGAGGTCCAGGGCTGGTCTGGTGGCCCAACAATGTCAAAATACCTCAGATGCCTTGCACCTCTGCATTCCACCATTACCAGAATATATTTCTCACTCCCTCATGGTAGCACTATGGCTGCCTGCATGCCAGCCTTCACATCTGCATAGTTAGCGCTTAAGCCAGAAGCAAGGGTCCACCTTCTTCCCAGCCCATCTATTTCTCTACAGGAAAGAGCATCTCTCCCACAAGCCCTGTAGACATCCCCTGCTATCTCATTGGTTACAACTGGGGCTCAAGTTCCCCAGCTAAGCACTAGCAAGGATAATGCAGTTGCTGTAACTTCCTGGAATAATTGTGATTTTTTTTTCAAACTGAGTATCCACAGGAAGAAGGCAATGTGCTGGGTGAGCAACCAACATCATCCTGCCATAAAGGAGAAATGAACAAGGTAGCTGAGGGTTCAAAGCCAAGGGAACTGGATGAACAGAACATGCAAAGGTACAGAAGAGCATGAGCCACCTCAGGTGCTCAGGATTGGTAGTGATTCATCACTGCAGGAACACCACACCGGTGGGGAAAGGTGGGCAAGGTGTCATATCACATTTTATGCCTGCAGCAGGCAGGCCTTAGGCCAGCCGTGGGCCGGATCCGGCCTGTTTGAAAGGAATAAAACTAAAAAAAAAAAAAAAAGACTGTACCCTTTTATGTAATGATGTTTACTTTGAATTTATATTAGTTCATACAAACACTCCATCCATGCTTTTGTTCTGGCCCTCCGGTCCAGTTTAAGAACCCATTGTGGCCCTCGAGTCAAAAAGTTTGCCCACCCCTGCCTTAGGCAATGGGGAGCTACTGAGAGACACCGAGTGAGCGAGAAAGCAGGAGCAAATAGAAAAACCACAGGTGTGCAAGGTCACCTGTATCATAGGATGACCTTAATCAATGACCTAGATTAGTGAATTTGCTATTAGCAGCCACCTCTTTCAAGATATTAAAAGACACACACTCAGCCCTGTTATTTAGACAGCTGCGATGTTACATCTGTAATGCCTGCAACCTCACCTTTCCCTGCCCTGGGCCCAGCCTTCAGCCCACCACCTCCATCCCCCAGGGCACCTGATCCAACCCAGCACTTTGTGTTGTAATATACATAGGAAGCCCACACCTCTTAGGGTAGCGGTTCTCAACCTGTGGGTCGAGACTTCTTTGGAGGTCGGAAGACCCTTTCACAGGGGTCGCCTAAGACCATCCTGCATATCAGATATTTACATTACGATTCATAACAGTAGCAACATTACAGTTATGAAGTAGCAACAAAAATAATTTTATGGTTGGGTCACAACATGAGGAACTGTATTTAAAGGGCCAGAAATTTGAGAACCACTGTCCTAGGGCGAGGGTAACTGTGTCTCAGTTTCCAGAGGAGAAACAGAAGCTGAAAGTCGGTAAGGGGCTTGCTGGTGAGCTGTGGGGGTGAACCTTGAGCCCAGAACCTGTCTTTCCCACTCCACCATGCTACCTCAGGGCTTCAGAGGACTGCACCCTCCTAACTGTTCCGAGATGTTTGATGAACCTGAGCTTCCTCCCACCCCCAGGCCTGCTCTTTATTCTTAGTGATCAAACCCACCATCCCAGTCCCTTCTTAAAGGGGAAAGGGAAAACACCCAACTCCTGCCTTATAGCCATGAGTCAATGCTGCACTTTGTTGTCCTGGTGCAGTGGTGGGCAAACTTTTTGACTCGAGGGCCACAATGGGTTCTTAAACTGGACCGGAGGGCCAGAACAAAAGCATGGATGGAGTGTTTGTGTGAACTAATATAAATTCAAAGTAAACATCATTACATAAAAGGGTACGGTCTTTTTTTTTTTTTTTTTTAGTTTTATTCATTTCAAACAGGCCAGATCCGGCCAGCGGGCCGTAGTTTGCCCACGGCTGTCCTAGTGTGAACCTCTCGGTCATAATTAGCACAGGCCACAGGACCACAATTCCCCTTGGGCTCTGTAAATGTTAGGCAATGTGAGTGCAGGAAGGTAACCCTGGTCTGCCTTTCTGCCCTGCAGTATGGCTCACAGCCTTGCCCTTCAGAACCACATTCATTGCTGTTGGGAGTCACTGTGATAATTCTCTTTCTCTCTCTCCCTTTTTTCTTCTATTTAGTTGTTCTGATTCAGTCCAAGGGCTACATCACTACATGCTTCTCAAACTGCAGGATGCACAGCCCTGATTCTGTGCAGGGAGCAGGACAAACAAGAGTATCCAATGTATCTTTCTGAAGCACCAAGTTTATTACAAGACTTGGAAGAACCAAGTACTTTAATGAGAATCATCCCCTCGCACAAACATGGAAGGAAAGAGGAACAGGAGAGGTGAAAAGGACCCCAGGGGAACAGGCCGGCTGAGTGGTGGGCCTGCAGCGAGGGGGCCTCTCCTGCTGTCCCTGAGGCGGCTTCATCCATCCTCCAAGCTCAGCAGGTATTTTTGGTCTTGAGTTTTGAAGGCCACAGAGATGCCCGGTGCCCTTCTGATGTGAATTTGTGCGGAGAACATCGTGGCAGTGTGCACAGCTCCACTGTCCACTGGATCTAGTGCTCTCTCACCCAGGGGTCCTGGCGCACACGGTGTGCACATTATGCTCCTCTTCTTCTGGAAGCTCTCCGCGTCCAGCCTTTAGTCTTTCTCCCTGCACCATGTGACCTGGCTCCCTGGAGCTCATCATGGTTCAACTCTTCATTGAAAGTGGAGAATGGGTAGCTTGACCTCCCTGGACTCTGGTTGTATCCCTTCCTTGACTGTCCACCATTTACATGGACTCTACATTTTCCCAAGCTTTTTTTTTTGTGGATGACCTGAGGCAGAGCTTTTTCAACATAAAGACCAAGATTCTCCTGGTGACCCCTGCAGGCCCTGGCTGGTTCCCTCTGGGGATCTGAAGCTGCTGCTATGACTATCGGATCGTTTTGGGTGTCCAGGAATCCCCAGAGCCACCCTGGAGGCTGGGCTGGGTGTGGCGGCCCCTGACTCCGAGATGACTGATGGAATGGTAGGCTCTTTGGTCTTCTGTCACAACCCCTGGTCCTCAGGCTGCTTATACATTTCCAGACACCTGGAGAACTCTGGGTGAACCTCCTGAGTTGGGGAGGGACCATGGCTGTTGTGGTCAGAGGAACAGAAGGGCCCTATCACAACGGTGTGGCACTCCAGTTTTGGTTTCTTGCTGCTCACAATGAGACAAGTGGCCACTATGTTGGTGAACCTCTTGTGCTTTTCTGTCTCTTGGTTCTCATCCCACTCAAAACCCAGGCTCATCACCTGTCTGTCACCCAGGAGTCCATGTAGTCACAGGGAGGCTCACTGTAAGGACTGAGTATTTCTTCTTGGCCCATGTTTAGCCATGGGTCTCCCATAAACTACCTCTGTCCCTTGGATGAGAATCAACAATTTTTTAAATGTCTTTTCCAATTCAAAGGATGGATAAATGGCGTGAGGTATTTATTTTCTGTTTAATATCTGCAGCCGCAGCTCCCTAAAGTGTTTTTTTAGGAAGGGCAGGTCCCTGTCAACATTTTATACAGAACTACTCCTAGGCTCCATACCTCAACCATAGGTCTGTCATATTTTTGGCCCAGAGATAGTTCTGGGGCAGCATAAGAGAGGGTATCACAAACATGTGCAACTTATCGCCCAAAAACTGAATGCTGAGTCCAAGTCTCTGGAGGAGCTCTGCTGATTGATGACTTTTATAGCCATTTCTGTACCGTTCAGAACATGTCGGCCCAACCCCCGCTTCGCTGCCCTCTCCAATGGTGCTGTGGAAGATGTAATCCCATTATGGGGCTCCTGGTCCACAATTTTGCTGTTCCTCTGAGCATCAATGAACATGTTCTTTGGCTCAGGTCCCTATGGACTATGCCCTTTTGATGGCTGTGCTGCACAGGTGATACCAGCTGATGGAAAATACTTCGGGCCTCCTCCTCGGTCATGCGGTAGTGGTCCTCCAGGTAATCGGATATGTTCCCTCCACTTAGGTGCTCCATGATGAGGCAGAGTTTTCTCCTGGTGCCAGTCACCTCAAATAACTTGATTATATTCTGGTGATTGAATGCCTTCATGCATGGAAGTCCTGCAGGGGAAGTCGCTGGAGGAGCCCTGCTGATTGATGACTTTGACAGCCATTTCTGTACCATTCAGAACGTGTCGGCCCAACCCCCCCTTCGCTTCCCTCTCCAAGGGTGTTGCGGAAGTTATAATGCCCACTATGGGGCTCCTGGTCCACAGAGATGGCTGCAAGGTTAACCATATGGTGACTTGCTAACTATACTAACCGACAATACTAACAATGCTAACTATGATTACTAACTACGCTAATACCCTAACAATTCGGACTGTGCTTATTAACTATCCTACAAAACAGTAACTATAATAACAATGCTAACAATCTATACTAACTCTACTGACAATACTAATGGTACAAACATTGCTAATTTAAAATAATATCTAAATTTGTTTAAATACTATCTAAATTTGTTTAAATGAGAAAAACAAAATAATGCCGAGACCCGTTTGGCTCAGTGGATAGAGCGTCGGCCTGTGGACTGAAAGGTCCCAGGTTCGATTCCGGTCAAGGGCATGTACCTGGGTTGCGGGCACATCTCCAGTAGAGATGTGCAGGAGGCAGCTGATCAATGTTTCTGACTCTCTATCTCTCTCCCTTCCTCTTTGTAAAAAATCAATAAAATATATTTAAAAAAAAAAAAAGAAAAACAAAATAATGAAAAAAGAATAAAATAATAAGACAAAAATTAAGTAAATTGAAGAAATGGGAGGAGAACAAAAGAATAGTGAGAACAAGACAAAAAGAATAATAGAGAAGAAAAAAGAGAGCAAAAAAATAAGAAAAAGGAAATAAGCAGAAAGCCCCAACCCCCGAGTGGCTGTACTTGGAGATGGGGTCTGTGAGGTGCTCAAGGTTAAATAAGGTCAAAAGGATGGGGCTCTGGTCCAGTAGGGCTGGTGCCCTGACAAGAAGAAGAGGCACCAGAGCGCCCCCTCTCTGCCACATGAGCACAGTGAGAGGGCAGCGGGCTGCAGCCAGGAAGCGTGACCACACCAGAAACTGACCCCAGGGGACTTTGATCGGAGACTCCCAGCCTCCAGAAGCAGGGAAAGTAAACTTCTGTTGTTTAAGCCTTTCCTAGTCCCTGTGGTTTGGGAGACATTAATCTTCCATCATGCCGGAATCAAAAGTGAACACATCACCTGGCCAATCCACGGATTCCATCCCCTTTGCTTCAGTAACCAGTTTGAGGATGGATGTGTGACCCAAGTCCAGCAAATCTGTGCCAGGACTTAACCACAGAACTATACAAATGGAAGTTCTTTACCCACAGGCGGCTGTCATGGCTACTACTTTGGGGAAACTGACCTGAGAGTGAGGCCTACATGGAGAGCAGCGCTAAGGTGGCTCCTGGTGATGCAATTTGAGCCCCTGCACCAAGCCAGACCTGATGCCCACCTGATTTGGATGGGGTCAGGGCACAGTAGAGCTCTGATCAAAGCCATCAAAACGCTGATCTTGTCTGAGTGCGAGGTTGTGTTCAGCACAATGAAGGAAGGAAGAAAGAGGACTCCAGGGAGAGAAACCCCAAGAGTATGCATGCACGTGCATGTGGGCACACAGTTCAGGTCAGAACAATGCACATCATGGGGGGACTTGCAGCCAACAGAGAGGAGGAGGGCTGTTCTACTCAAATGGGAAGTAATACCACATTACTGACCTCTTTGTATGATGTGCAATTTGCTTTGAAACAAGAATAAAAAGAAGAGACACATTAGGCAGATGTGACAAAGTGTAATGGTTGCATTAATTCAAACAGCATTAAACACGGCGCCACAGCCCATTTGGAATCTTTAAAAATCCCCAGGCCACGCATCTCTCCCCGAGGAGGAAACCCTCAGTGTTGTCACTGTCCTTTTCTTACCAGGTCCAGGGCCTTTAATGCACCACTGCCTGGGATCCCTGGAGGTCAGGCTGCCCGGTCAAGGTCACACAGCTTGTCAGGGCACAGAACACGGACACAGGCTTTCTTACGAAAACCTTGTGTTTGACTCACCGACAGAGGTAGGTTCCTGGGAAGCTATGGAAGCTGAAACAGGGTCCCTCACTAGTAGGGACGTTTCTTAAATCCTGCACATAATTCTGGATTCTATTTCTTAAAAAGCACCATTCAAACTGGCCTCAGATGTTCAACGACAGCCCCGTCAATATAGGAAGACGCCTGCCCCTCCCATGCCACTGCATGGGAGTGCCCGATGCTGACAGCATGAGACGAAAACATGGGGGTTACTGGAAACGACCTCGGGGCTTCTCACTTTTCTACCTAGGACAGGTGATTCTCAGCAGCCCAGAGCCTCCAGCCCTCCCATACCCCCAGCGCTTCAAACAGGCCACCTCGGGGCCTTTGCACAGGGGGATGGTCCCCAATACTCGGCCCTCTCTTGGCCTAGATGATGCCTGCTCCTCCTGCAGCTCTCCCACCCAGCCATCAGCCCCTGGGGCCTCTCGGTCAGTGGTTCTCAACCTTCCTAATGCCTCGACCCCTTAATACAGTTCCACATGTTGTGGTGACCCTCAATTTCATTCTTAGAAATTGAACATAATTAAAGCATAGTGATTAATCACAAAAACAATATATAATTATATATGTGTTTTCTGATGGTCTTAGGCGACCCCTGTGAAAGGGTCGTTTGACCCCCAAAGGGTTCGTGACCCACAGGTTGAGAACCGCTGCTCTAGGTGAATTCTAGCTCTCACTACTCCTTCCTGACGCCCAGCAATGCATCTGGTGCACAGTAAACACGGGGTAAACGTTGTTTAGTGAATGGAGGTGGGAAGGCTGGGCCAGGCTACGGGGACAGCATGTATAAAGAAACAGAGGGCGGGGGTGTGCTAGGGGCAGGCATATGGCTCAAGAAGCCTGGACACTGGGAAGGCATTGGGGAGCGATGGGGAGTGGGGCAGGGAAGGACGCAGGGCTTGTTTTCATTCCCTCTCTGGTTTTTAATGCCCCTGTTTTACAGACAGGGAACTCTGAGCATGATTTGCCTAAAGTCCACAGCAGGGAGGGGTGGTGGGTTCCAGAACTCCTGTCACTGTGTCAGGTCAGTGTGTCTCTGCCCAGCGCTGGCCCCACCTGTGGAGGGATTCTCCCATTGACACAGAGAAATGGAACGCGATCATCGACCCTGCCAGGGTGGCCCCAACAGAGGCACAGTGACGGGGGTCACCTCAGGCTCTCCCCACTCAGTGGGCCCTGGGCAACAGGAGCTGCACCGTCTGCAGAGGCGTTGCTTCTGCTTTCATGGTGCTGTGTCTGCTGCTGTTTGGAATTTCATGGTCTGGCTCTGACCTCGGACAACCAAGACTGGTCGTCCTGGCTGCCGGTTACATTCGTGGGTGCAGTTATGGAGAGTTGCCACTCGTCCACACACCCATAGAAGCCAGGTCTGCGGGTAGGACACATCCCTCCAGTCAGTATTACACTGGGGGGAACTGTTTGACACTTTCTTCTTTCCTCCTTCACCAGCTAAGTTCTCCTGGGCAGCAAGGTCTCAGCCTCCTGCCTCTGAGGGTGGATGGAGGAGGGGGGTCTGGGGTGCAGATGCAACCATGGCCAGGAGTTAATGCAGCAGGGTCGGGCACACAGTAGGTCGGTCTTCCAGAAATAGCTGTTGAATGAAGGATAAAGGTATGAATAGCAAGGCCGTGTGTGGGACTTAAGCAGAAAATGCTGAGGAAGAATTCACATGAGGTGGTGATTGTGATATCAGGCTCCTCCTGGTTACTCTGAGTGTCTGTGCTTCAACCGGTCTCCAGAGATGGTAACTGCAGGTTTATGGGGTACAAGGGATGTAGCAGTGCACTAAGTGGCAGGCTTCTGGGGAGGAGCCCAAGCCGGGGCCGGGCACTGCGCCACTCCTGCTCACCCTGGGCCCCCACTGTACCTACTGCTGCTCAGTAGCGCTGCTGCAGCAGTGGGAGAGGCTCCTACCACCACAGCTGTGCTTGCCAGCTGTGAGCCTGTTTCTGTCTGAGTGGTGCTCCCATTGTGGGAGCCCACTGACCACTAGGGGGCAGCTCCTGCATTCAGCATCTGCCCCCCTGGTGGTCAGTGCATGTCATAGCAACTGGTTGACCGGTCATTCGGTTGTTCTGGTCATTCGGTCGTAAGGGTTGCTTAGGCTTTTATATATATATATAAATTTCTCTTGCCTAGAAAGGGAACAACACATTAGAAATTCACAAGGGTGGATTTAGTGAGAAAAATAAGTGAGCCATTTCAGCTTTCAAGGAAAATGAAAAGGTAGTACTTTAGACAAGGGATATGGATGTGGAAATAGAGAAAAACTACTACATTGAAGAGATGGGAGGATCTAGTGATGGGCAGAGAGAAGCAGAGAAGAGTGAGTCTGTGGCCCCAGGAACAGATGGTAGAAGACACACAGCTGACATGGTTTCCCATTTCTTACCAGTTGCTGACTCCAGTTTTTTTGAGTAGTTCAGCTGCTCGAGTTGGTTTGTTCTTGGTCCTCTATTCTTATAATAAATATTCCTTCTTTATAAAAATAAACAAACATGAGATAAGTAGAAGGGGGAATAAATAGGTTAATAAGGTGATTAGCTGCTTAGTAAGCTGACAAATGAGTGACAGAATGACCAGGGGAATTAATTCATGTCCCCTTATACTCAAAGTGTGAAGAGAAACCAGACTTAACCAGAGGAAAAAGAAAAGTCCTTCCCACTGGGCTTGCCTCAGACGAATCCCTCTCTCCTTTACCGACAATCAAGGGGCTCTCTTCTTCCAGGCAGCCAGGACCAATTTCAGCCACAAGACAGAAAAAAGGGGGTGGGCAGGAGAAGAAGAGGGGAGGGGGAGGGAAGTGGATGATGGATGGGTTCCTAGGACCCTCTACATCAGTGGTTCTCAACCTTCCTAATGCCGTGACCCTTTAATACAGTTCCTCATGTTGTGGTGACCCCCAACCATAAAATTATTTTCATTGCTACTTCATAACTAATTTTGCTACTGTTATGAATCGTAATGTAAATATCTGATATGCAGGATGTATTTTCATTGTTACAAATTGAACATAATTAAAGCATAGTGATTAATCACAAAAACAATATGTAATTATATATGTGTTTTCCAATGGTCTTAGGCTACCCCTGTGAAAGGGTCGTTCGACCCCCAAAGGGGTCGAGACCCACAATTTGAGAACCGCTGCTCTACATCATCCTCTCGTCTCCTTTCCTCCTTTCCATCAACCTCCCTACACTTCCCTTTCAGAGTCCCTCACTGCATTTCAGGGTTGGGAGGGCTTGGGATTCATAAACTCCCCCAAAGAGATTTTCAGTAGCAGCAACAGCATCAGGCAACCTTCCAGGAACTTGGAGCCTGGGGTCCTCACAGACACAGAACCCCCAGATCCTCCTCTGTCCTGGGCTGACTCACAGCTGGAGAGACATGTTCTGAGACTGAGCACAGGACGTCAGAGCTAAGGGGGTGGTGGATCTCATTACCCCAGAGCCTCATGTTGCTGATGAGAAAGCAGAAGCCCAGAGAGGGGAAGCAATTCCCTCAGGGCCACACAGCTAACCTCAGAAGCCTGCTGAGGCAGAATTCATTTCCTTTGGAAGACTCCTGGGTGATAAGAAGCTTCTCAGGATAATTAACAATTTTGAAAACTCACAGTAGCTCACAGGTGCTCAGTAGATGTTTGTTGACTAAATAAATGACATAATAAGACACAAAAGCATGCCTGTCAGCTGAAAATTGACTAAAATCCTGAAACAAGCTTGGGCAGAGAAGAGATGCTGCCAGGTATTCTTTTGTAAACAGAAGACAACAGGCCAAGGGTAGAGAATATGGGCAGGTTCATCCCAGGAAATTAAGCACAGAGGAAACTGGACACTTATTCCTGCTCTATCAGGCATCACACCACCTCCCACCCCAGGAACAGGGTGAACAGCCCACAAGCTTCCATCAAGGTCACATGACCCAGAGCTGACCAATCAGTACATTTCACATCCTAAACCATAGTGATTGGCTCAGGGCTGGGCATGTGACAGTCAAGTCCCATGAGTCAGTCCCCAGTGTTGGAATCATGGGAGAAGAGAAGTTCTATTTCAGTTAGAGAGCTGAGCAGTTATGATACGAGCCTGTGGGTGTTGCTGGCCATCTTGCTTTCATAAAAAAGAAAGTTCAGGTGAGAATGACAACAGCATAGAGGGAAATAAGCAAAGTCAAGAGGTCTAAAGAGTCGTTTTTTGCTTGTTTGTTTTGTTTTGTTTGCTGGATTCATGGAGCGCTCGGGTATAGTCTTGCCTGAAGCTGCCTGCACTTAGACATCTCAGTTACATAAACTGATTTCTCCTGCTTTGATTGTTTGCTTCCCATCTACTCTGGATTTCCAAATGGTTCAAGTGGTATCTGTTGAGATATGGGTACTGGCCAAACCAAATTAATCTCATGGGATTAACCCTGTTGAGTAGCAACTGATGTTTCCATTTTAAAGGGCAAGATTGATGCTCAAAGAAGGGAGGTAAGTGGTTCATAGTGAGGAACTGAGGAGCCCGACCACACACCAAAATTCCACAGCATGTACTCTGGGAAACTGCATAATGTAGTCTGTGCTCCTGACAATGGCTTAGGCATCCTAAGCCCAGTGCACTGTGGGTGCCTGAGACTTGGACACTGATACCTGGCAGTTAGGAGACTTGTAGAAGCAATTTGTTCAGAAGGAAGGAAGGAAGGAAGGAAGGAAGGAAGGAAGGAAGGAAGGAAGGAAGGAAGGAAGGAAGGAAAAGGGAAAAAGGGAAAAAGGGAAAAAGGGAAAAAGGGAAAAAGGGAAAAAGGGAAAGGGAAAGGGAGGGAAGGAAGGGAAGGAAAGGAAGGAAGGGAAGGAAAGGAAGGAAGGAAGGAAGGAAGGAAGGAAGGAAGGAAGGAAGGAAAGGAAAGGAAGGGAGCAGGACCTTCCTTCACTGATAACACCACACCCTCCCAGCTTCCCCATGCCTACCATCCTTTTCTCTACTTTTGCTTGGCAATTAGAGTCATTCATGCTTTTGTGACCACACAAGCATTCCCCCATTTTCAGTCTGGCATCTGGAACTGCCACGGGTGAAGCCAAGAGCCCTCTCCTACCCACTATACCAGGGAACATCTTCCTTTGGGTTTTGGGGAACCCTGCTCCCCACTTGCACATCAAGGTCTTTTCCAGGACATGCAGAGAACCTCACCCAGTGTGAAAGGGATGGATCTATTAAGTCCTTTCCATGACTCCCTTGCCCTGTAGCTCATGCTCTCCTTTCTATGCACAAGGCTTCCTGTTGCTATAATAGGAGGCTGAGCTCACCATAAATCAATAGCTCAGCACTTAAATGCAGGCATGAGGCTGATCTGAGAGTTGGGACCTGCCACTCAAGCTGGAGAGGCTGCAGAAGCTCACAAGGTCTGCAGGCCTTGCTTGGGTCAGTGATTTCAATTCCTAGGCTTCTTTATGGCTCTGGGCTTCTGGGCAAGGAGTAGTGCAGGTACTGCTGTCCTTAAACTCTTCTAGAGGCCCACTGTGTGCAGGTTCAATGTGGACAGAGATGAAAAGTCAGAGGCCTGCCACAGGGATGTTCATAGATCAGAAAGGACACGCCAGAGAGACAGGGCACTCTAGGCTTAGGAGCTGTTTTCATGGTTGAAGGGTGGGAAAATTGAGCAGATACACAGGTGGACTTTTAAGAAAAGAGAATTTTAATTGAAACTCAGAGTCTTTACTGGTTAAATATTTGTTTGGCAGAAGTAACAGAAAACTTGGTTAAGATTGGCTTAAACTACAAAGGTTCTAACACTTAATGTTGATAGACAATGTGAAAGATGGCAGGTCCAGAGGTGGCACTGTGACAGTGTTGTCAGTGACTCAGATGCCATGCACCTGTGTACTCCATTACCAAATGTTGGTGTCACTTCCGCATGGTTGTGCTATGGCTGTCTCCACTCCAGCCATTTCATCTCCATAGTTAGCACCGAAGCCCGAAGCAAGGGTGCACCCTATTTCCCTCCCATCTCTTTCTTTTAAGGAAGGAAAATTTCTCCCAGGGAGGCCCCATAGTTGTCCATTAATATGTCATTGGCCAAAACCGACCTAATCATTAGCAGGGGTTTATGCAGTGGCTGTAACTGCCTTAGACTAACCCCAATCCCTTCCAATTGAACATCCTTAGGAAGAAGGCAATGTGTTGTGTGAGCAACCAACATCATCCCACCATAAAGTAGAAATGGACAAGGTAGCTGAGGATTCAAAGCCAAGGGAACAGAAGAACAAGAGGAGCAGAATATGCAAAGGTACAGAGGTGTGGGAGACACCCCGGGTGCTTGGGATTGTTGATGGTTCATTACTGCAGGAACACCGCCGAGGTGGGGAGAGGTGCTTTAGTTCTCATATTACATTTCATACCTGGAGCAGGGCAGGCCTAAGACAGCGAGGAGCTACTGAGAGACACGGAGCGAGAGAGTAAATGCAGAAGCAGGTGGAAATACCACAAGTGTGCAAGGTTACCTATATTCTAGGAAGCGAGCAGGGTTATTCTGTGGTGGGCAAAGTTATTAATAAACTCTGAAGGCTTCTATTCAGGTAATTACAATTGACAAGAGAGATTATACATGATATTAATGGATGACCTTAATTACTTATCTTGCTTTTCAACAAATTCAACAGCTACCTGTTTCTGGATATTAGAATGCAGGACACTTAGCCCAGGTCCTTTACAGCCATGATGTCCCACCTGTGATGCCTGCAGCTCACCATTTCCACCTGACCTGGACCAGCCTGAGGCCTACACTCCCTGCCCAGGGTGCTGAAAACAACCCAGCACTTAGTGTTGTAATTTATACAGGACACTCTCATCTCTGAGTGTTAGGGTGAGGAGGACCGTATCCCAATTTACAGAGGAGAAAACAGAGGCAGGAAATAGGTAAGGGGCTGATGGGTGAGTTGTGGGGGTGGGATTTGAGCAGAGCCTGTATTTCCCAATCCACCATACCACTTTCTGACTTCAGAAGGGGGTGCCACGACTGACCGAGAGGTTTGCTGAACCTGAGCTTCCTCCTGCCCTCACACTTCCATTTCCTATGGTCAAATCCTCACATCCTGGCACCTTCCTGAGAGGAAAAGGGGAAAGATACAACTACATTATAGATAGGAAACAAAGATGCACATTGTTGTCCTAGTGTGAACCTTTCGGTCATAATTAGCACAGGCCACAGGACCACAATTCCCCTCAGGCTCTGTAAATGTTAGGTAATGTGAATGCAGGAAGGTAACCCTGGTCTGCCTTTCTGCCCTGCAGTACAGCTCACAGCCTTGCCCTTCAGAACCACATTCATTGCTGTTGGGAGTCACTGTGATAATTCTCTCTCTCTCTCTTTCTTCTATTTAGTTGTTCTGATTCAGTCCAAGGGCTACATCACTACATGCTTCTCAAACTGCAGGATGCACAGCCCCGATTCTGTGCAGGGAGCAGGCCAAACAAGAGTATCCAATGTATCTTTCTGAAGCACCAAGTTTATTACAAGACTTGGAAGAACCAAGTACTTTAATGAGAATCATCCCCTCGCACAAACATGGAAGGAAAGAGGAACAGGAGAGGTGAAAAGGACCCCAGGGGAACAGGCCGGCTGAGTGGTGGGCCTGCAGCGAGGGGGCCTCTCCTGCTGTCCCTGAGGCGGCTTCATCCATCCTCCAAGCTCAGCAGGTATTTTTGGTCTTGAGTTTTGAAGGCCACAGAGGTGCCCGGTGCCCTTCTGATGTGAATTTGTGCGGAGAACATCGTGGCAGTGTGTGCTCTCTCGCCCAGGGGTCCTGGCACACACAGCGTGCACATTATGCTCTTCTTCTTCTGGAAGAGCTCTGGGCTCAGCCTTTGTCCTTTCTCCCTGCACCATGTGACCTGGCTCCCTGGAGCTCATCATGGTTCAACTCTTCATTTAAAGTGGAGGATGCATAGCTCGACCTCCCTGGACTCTTTGGCTGTATCCCTTCCTTGGCTGTCCACCATTTACATGGACTCTACATTTTTTCATCGCCATGCTTTTTTTGTGGATGACCTGAAGCAGAGCTTGTTAACATAAAGTTCAAGAACCTGCTTAGCGCCTGCAGACCCTTGCTGGTTCCCTCTGGGGATCCTCAGCTGCTGCTGCTGCTGCTGCTGCTGCTGCTAGGGCTGTGGGTGGACAGGAACCTCCAGGGTCACACTGGAGGGCTGGGCTGAAGGTGGTGGGCCTGGCCTCTGAGCCATGGGTCTTTCATAAACTTCTTCCATCCCTTGGATGAGAATCAACAATTTTTAAAATGTCGTTTCCAATTCAAAAAATAGGAACAATGGCACACCATCTTTTGCTGCAGCTTCCCAAAGTTCTTTTCTATGAACGGCAGGTTCCCAGTGACCATCGTATAGAGAACCATTCCTAGGCTCCATATATCTACCACGGGGCCATCATATTTTTGGCCCAAGAAGTGTTCTGGGGCAGCATATGAGAGGATACCACAGAATGTCCTCACCTTATTGCTCCAAAATTGCTGAGTCCAAAGTCCACCATTTTGACGTCCCTATGAGCATCAATGAGCATGTTCTTTGGTTCAGGTCCCTGTGGACCATGCCCCTTTGGTGGCTGTGCTGCACAGGTGATACCAGCTGACGGAAAATGCCTCGGGCCTCCTCCTCGGGCATGTGGTAGTGGTCCTCCAGGGGGTCGGGTATGTTCCCTCCACTTAGGTGCTCCATGATGATGAAGAGTTTTCTGCTGCTTCCAGTCACCTTGAATAACTTGACTCTATTCTGGTGATTGAATGCCTTCATGCATGGAAGTCCTGCAGGGGAAGCCTCTGGAGGCTGGAGGAGCCCTGCTGATTGATGACTTTGACAGCCATTTCTGTACCGTCCAGAACGTGTCAGTCCAACCTCCCCTTGGCTGCTCTCTGCAATGGTGTTGAGGAACTTGTAATGCCCACTTTGGGCTCCTGGTCAGCAGAGATGGCTGCAAGGTTATCTATATGGTGACTTGCTAACTCTACTAATGGACAAGACTAAAAAACTCTGCTAACTATTATTCGTAACTATGCTAAAGAACAAAACTATGCTAATACTAACATTAACAATGCTAAATATACTCACTACCTATGAAAATAAACAATAACTATGTTAACTAAGTATATTAACTCTACTGACAATACTAAATATACCAACTGTACTCACAAAGCTAACTAAAAAATACTAAAAAAAAATAAAAATGAGAAAAACAAGGACAAATGAAAAAAAGTAGGAAACAAAAAATTTGAGAAAATTAAAAGAAAAAGGAGAAAAAACAACTGAAAGAAGACAAAGAGAATAAAGAAAAATGGAAATAGAGAGCAAAGAAAAAGTATAACTGATGGAGAAAAAAGAGTAAATAAAAGAGAAAAATAAAATGGAGGTGGCGGGGGCTGGACAAGGGGGCATGGGAGTGATAATAAGCTAACAAGTACAAGTCTGATAGGTCACCACAATCTGCTTATGGGTTACAAGGACAAAAACCTTAGCCCAGCCAGCACCTTCTATAGGAGTTTTTTTGTAATTTTATTACAATGCTGCTTTATAAGGCCAGAGCAAGAAACCAGCCTTTCATAGCTGGTAATAAACCATAGTGGTTTCCTCACTTTTTATTCTGAAGCTATCTTTACTCTAAAAAAATTGAAAGACCAGAAAGACCTTTTTGTTGATGTGCGATACTAAAGATTGTCATTTGCTTTATTATAAATTAAAATCTGTAGGATGCATCAGTGACCTTTTCATTTATAATTTGAAAATCTATAATAATTTTTGTCATTGAGAGTCATGATTGTGTCTACCATTAAAAACATTCAATTCCTTTTCCTTAAATTCTGATTGGTTTTAAAATGTTGCTACAACTTGACTGATATCACAATACTCTAAGAAAATATCTGTTTCCTAAGACATGGGAAGGCACAGTATTAACATTTATAAAGCAGAGAGAATAACTTTCATTATATTTTTGCCAGTAAGATCAGGAGCAGAAGCATCAGAAACTTTGGACACCAGAGGGTAGTGAATAGCTATATTCAAAGCAATGAAGGAAAAATGCTGTCAACCAAGAATCTTATTTCTCACAAAACAGTCCTTCAACAATGACGGAGAAATGAAGACATTCCTAGATAAACTTAAAGCCTTATGAAAAGATATCTATTAAAGTAAGTACATGGACAGTTATAAAAGTAGTATTGTAATTTTGGTTTGCAGCTCCACTTTTTGTTTTCTACTTAAGAGACTAATGTATTTAAAAATCCAAGTGTTTGTGTTTGGATTCACGTGCACAAACAAAAAATAACAAAAAGAAAACCGAAAAATTTACAAATAGGTAGAAATTTAAAAACACATTCTCAGGCAACCAAGGGTCAAAGAAGAAATCACAAGAGAAATTGGAAATTACTTAGAGATAAATGAAAAAAAAAAAAAAAAAAACAACACACAATTTTACAGAACTTATAGAATGCAACGAAATTGGTGCTCACTAAGGAAATTTATAGCTGTCGATGTATACATTTAAAAAAATCTACAATTGATACCTAATTTTACACCTTACAGAACTAGAAAAAGAAGAACAAACTAAGTCCAAACCTAGTAAAAGAAGAAAATGTTAGAGGTTAAAGTGAAGATAGACAAAACACATATAAACAAAGAGCATTGGAGATTTGAGATTAGGTACAAAGTATAATGTATATGTAATTGGAGTCCCAAAAGGAGAGGAAAAAAAGTATAGAAGCAATGTAATTTTCCAGACTATAATCCAGACTCTTTAGTCTGTCAGTTAAGGCCTTTCACAGCTTGGACCCAATAGCTTTCTAGTTACATCTTCCACCTGCTCCATAAATTCAGGCTATTTCCTCCAAAGGAAGAAAATTGGCTCCTCCTCCCTCCCACCCCCCAACCCTGCAGGAAAGGCCTGTCCTGTCTCATACTGCATCTGGGTTAAGTTGAAGACCTTGTGTTTTAAGCTTGGCAATAGTCAAGAGAGGTTTTGTTCACATGACCATCCACTGCTACATGACCCTAAAACAGCCCAGTACTTCCCTCTACTTAAAGACATATTCTTTGCTCTTTTGGACGTCAGGTTTCATGGTATCACTGGCAGGCTTCCAGCCAGCAGGGCACACTTCCCGATGTTTGCCAGTGAACTGAAAAGCCTGAACTAGTCTCAGAGTCTCGTTCACAGAGCGGCCAACAGGGAGGGATGTTTACGGTGATCTGGTGAAGGATACAGTGATAAAGAGTCCCCTGAATGAGATGCCTTCATCAGCCTTTGAGATCCCACAGTCCTGAGCAGTGGTGAACTTGGGGCCTGACACCAAGGGCATGTTCATGGGTCCCCATCCTCCTCGTTTCTTGGGTGTGTTGACCCATACCAGGCAACAGAAGTGAGAATCCACAGAAGCACCAATCACTTGGCAGTTGTGTTTCTTAAATTCTGCTGCTCTATCAATGAAAGAAACGATCTCCATGGGGCACACAAAGGCAGAGAGGGTAGAAGAAGAATACATATTTTCCTCTGTAGTCAGATAGGCTGATATCTTTGAACTGACCATCTGGCATAACAGCTGTGGCTCTAAAGTTGGGACCAGGGTGCCCAATTTTAGCATTTCCTGAAGACATCTAGCCATCAGCAGCACTGAGACAGAAATACCAAGACCAGTCAGGAGGATGACTCACATATCAATTACTTTCAATGCAAATGGATTAAATGCTCCAAAAGACATATGGAGACTGGATGGATGACAGAATAAGACCTTTACATATGCTGTGTATAAGAGACTCACTTTAGATCCAAAGACACACACAGGCTAAAAGTACAGGGATAGAAGAAGATATTTCATGAAAATGGAAACAAAACTCTGGGGTAGCAATACGTAGACAAAATAGACTTTAAAACAAAGGCTATCTAATAAGAGACAAAGAAGGACCCAGCAATCCCTCTTTATCCAAAAAAACCCAAAACACTACATTGAAAAGACATATACATCCATATATTTATTGCAGCATTATTTAATAGCCAGGATATGGAAGCAACCTAAGTTGCATCAATAGAAGAATGGATACAGAAGTAGAGCATATATACAATGGAATGGAATGAAATCTTGCCATCTGTAACAACATGGATGGACCTAGAGGGTACTGTGCTGAGTGAAATAAGTCAGGGGAAGACAAATGCTATATGATTTCACTTATATGTGGAACTTACAAAACAAAATAAGCATAATAGAAACAGAGTAATAGATATAGAGAATATTTTGAGGGTTACTGGACGGGAGGGGGGTTGGAAGGGATGGGTGAAAAAGATGAAGGAATTCAGAAGTATAAATTGATAGTTACAAAATAGTCATGGAGATGTAAATTATAGCACAGGAAACATATGTAATTGTTGATAATATTGTAATAACTATGTATGGGGTTATATTCAACCAATCGTTTCCAAATCGCATGGCTACATTTCTGAATACAACCCTCTTTGGATTCCTATTTTAGATCTCTGAGGATGTTGCTGTTTAATTTCACTAAAGCACAATCCCTATCCTGTTATACCTTCTTCAGAAATATTCTCAGGCTCCATATTGCCTACCAAATGAAAGAGTGGGTGACAGGGAGAATCTAAACTTATAAGCCTTGGTGACTGGATGATTGAATGTATGGTGACACACCCATTTCTTAGTGTTAACGTGTAATTTAAAGATCATGTATACCGCATGCTTATTATAAGCACTGGCACACAGTAACTAATTACAACTTTAAAATGGCAGGAAATCCTCAGACATTATAGAGATCTCATCAATAGGTTTATATTTCCTCCCAGCCCCTCTTCTTAGGCAGCTCCTGCCCATGTCCTCCCCACTTCAATTCTCTGCTTGCAAAGGACTGTGTATTAGTCGGTGTTCTCCAGAGGAACAGAACCAATGAGATATGCATAGAAAGAATTTTTTCACAGGAGTTGGCTCCCATCATTATGGAGGCTGAGAAGTCCCATGATCTGCTGTCTGCAAGCTGGAATCCCAGGGAAATTGATGGTATAGTCTGAGTCTAAACCCAAAGGCCCGAGAACCAGGAGCACCGGCGTTGGAGAGCAGGAGAACGTGGCTGCCCCTTTTATTCATTCAACACTCATTTTTTCACTGAGATATGCAAAGCATTAATTTAGATACAGTGAAAGGAAGAGTGATATGGCCTGGTACCCCCTCTTAAGAAGCTCATGTTTCTGTTAGGGTCACTGCTCATAACCAAACCTTCAGTTGAGTGATTGCTCAAGAGCTATTACAGAGATGCCACTGTGGCTACATGTTTTTTAAGGTTTGTATATGTGCAAACCTGATACATGCAATCAACTCCAGAGATTGAGAAAACGAGGCTCAACAAGGTCAAGTTGGTCATTTCCTTGGATGGCAGAACGTCTATCTTGCAAATCATTTCTAAAATTATTTGCATTACACATGCAGAGATAAATACCAGGAAACAATAAGCATAAATAATTTTTTCTTATCCGTCTGTATTTTGTAGTGTGAACCTACCAAGTATTATTGCATTATACTTTCAGTATTTTATTTTGCTGTGAGGCTCTGGGCGTGCAGATGACCTATTCTTTTTTCATTTCCTCCATGCCTTATATTCAATATCTTTTGCACAAATAACACCTAACCTATCTCTTGTCAGGAATGTGTGAGAACAGATTGCTTGGTTCTCCTATGCTGCAGTGTAACTGTCAAGCAGCAGTGCTATTTTTACAGATACAGCAAACAGGGAGGTAATTTAGTGAGGATGGTTCCCTCCTATTAATCGAATCGCACGAAGGACCAGTCAAGATCTCTGTCCACACCACAGCCGAACTGACATTTGAAAAAGGCAAATTTTAATTTGCTCCTTCCCTGCTTGGAATCTGTCTCTAGTGTCCAATTACTATTGGGACGAAACACAAATTTCTTAACACGGCCACCGGGCCCAACAAGATCTCGTCCCTTTCCACCTTCCTCACGTCAGTTCCCCTCTCTCCCTCCTTCTTCTCCAAACTTGAGCCACTCTGACCTTCTATCCCTTATTCTTCTAAACCAGAGATGTTCAACTGGTGAGCTGCAAGAATTTTTAAAACATGCAATACCTGTCTATTTAGTCTGGGGCACTGACCTCTTTTCTATTAGATTATTAAATTTAAAAAAAAGAAAAACAACAGCCAACACAACAATAGCCATCTGGTGTGAATGATCCAAAATTATACCTATTTTTGTCAGATCTGCAAAGAAATATAACACATTGTTTGGTGTGCTGCAGAATTTCAGGAATTAGTTTCAGGACTTCTCAGCCTCCAGAATGATGGGAGCCAACCATCCTCCATGAGATGAAAAAGGTTGAAAATCACTGTTCTAGACTCTGGGGCTGGACTGCCTGGCTTTCAGTCCCCAGTTGGCCATGGATGTGCTCTGTGATCATGGACAAGGTACTTATTTATACCTGTGCTTCAGTTTCCTCATCTGTAAGATGTATGTAATAAATCTACCCACTTGACAGTGATGAGGATCAAATAATACATGGGGAAATGTCCATTTGTGTCTGGCCCACAGATAGGGCTATAGGAAGATTTCTATGATTTGCTATTCTTGCCTAAGTGGCTAATACATGCCTTTGTCTTTTTTTATAATGCTTCCCCCTGATCCTTTTCTTTAAAGAGCACTTATCTATGCTAATAAAAGGGTAATATGTTAATTAGACTGGGAAACCTTCTGGGAGACCGGACATCCTTCTGGACAAAGCCATGATGGCGGGGCTGAGGAAGAGGAAGTTAGGGGCGAGCAGGCCAGCAGGGGGGTGGGGGGACAGGGGGGCAGTTGGGGGCGAGCAGGCTGGCAGGCAGAGTGGTTGGGGGCAATCAGGCAGGTAGGTAGGTGAGTGGTTAGGAGCCAGCTGTCCCAGATTGTGAGAGGGATGTCCCAGATTGGATAGGGTGCAGGCGGAGCTGAGGGACACCCCCCCCCCCGCAGGAATTTCGTGCACCAGGCCACTAGTTCTTTAAATATAAGTGTAAATGTTTTGTGCCTGTAAAATCTTTTCTTCCTCTATTAGACCAGGACTCCCTCTTACACACTTTCCTAGCACCCTGTCTGTCCTGAGTAGCACTTACAGCAGCAATAATTCATTAGTTGTTAATTTTTATTTATATATATATATAGTATGTATATATAAAATAATATATATAGTATATATATTATATATAATATATAGTATATATTATATATAATATATAGCATATAATATATAGTATATATAATATATAGTATATATAATATATAATATGTAATATATATGAAATATAAATATATAAACTCTTTTTTCTTTTCCTTTTTAATAATTAACAGTTAAATGGAGTGACTCCATTTATTTCTTTCTCATGCTTACACCTTTCTGCACATCCAGAGTTAGCCACAAGATGTCAGTCTTACAACTCAAATAGATTCTTTGTCTCTCCTAAAAGGCTTAAAAACAAGTCAACTTACTTGAGTCCCCTGATGATTAGTGATATTGAACATGGTTTCATATACCTCTTGGCCATTTTAGTGTTTTCTTTGAAGAAATGTCTATTCATATCCTTTGCCCATTTTTTAATCAGATCATTTGGTTTGGTTTTCCTATTGAGTTGTGAGTTCCTCATATATTTCGGAGATAAACTCCTTATCAGACGCATGGCTTGCAAATAGTCATCAGGGAATTGCAAATGAAAGCCTGTTGGAGGAGGTCATCAGAAAGACTGCCAGCTGACCCACAAGCTGGCCCAGGCAGCTGGAGGTTCCTCATCCCTCCGTTGTCCTAGGAATATGCATCCCACTTGCCTCCCGGGATCCCAGAAGCTGCTCTAAGGATGCAGCCTTGGAATAGAAATGAGCTGCTGAGATCACTGAACTGGTTCTGTGACTGACCCTACTCACAGCTTCCCGTGTGCGTGACTGAGCCCACTGATTGTCTCTACATTAACTTTTAGGTCTGGCCTGAGGATGTGTAAAACTACTCATTTTATAGCTACTCAAGAAAACTGGTTTTTTTTAAAGACCCACATATATTTTTATTGATTTCAGAGAGGAAGAGAGAGGGAGAGAGAGGCAGAAACATCAATGATGAGAGAGAATCCCTTTTTTATTTTTATTTTTATTTTTTATTGTTTTATTGAGAGAGAATCTTTGATTGCCTGTCTCCTGCACACTCCACAATGGGCTTCAAGCTCGCAACCCGGCCATGTCCGGGAATTGAACTGTGACCTGATTCATAGGCCGACTCTCAGCCACGGAGCCATGCTGGCCAGGCCCAAGAAAACCTTTTATGTAAGTTCCGTGGATCATTAAAACTGCTACCTACAAAAACAAACAAACAAAAACAGTTCAACCTCACATATAAGGGCAAAGACCTTTGAAATTTCCTGAAACTTCCAACAATCTGCAGACAATCCATGCATTAAGATATCCTTCATGAAACTTAAACACAATCTGTCTGTCTGGGGTTTACAGAGATGTAATCACACAGTTACCACTCAGGGACCTTTTCCAAATGGCTGAGACCAAATCAGTGCTGAGACTAAAGAAGCTCCGAGCGGTGGGACTGAAAGGGCCTGAGAGTCCCTCGGGTGCCCCAGTCAAGGTAAAGCATTTCATTAACCATCATGGTCTCTAAGTCCTTCTGGGATTTCTCATCACCCCTGTCACTGCAGCTGTCCCTGTGATTTAGCTTCAGGAGGCTGAGCTATAGGGCTGCCCAGTGCAGGGTGGCCCAGGGCATCTCTCTGAGCACCTTTCTGAGGCAGTGAGGGAGGAGACATGGCCACTAGCTCTCCCTTGGAGCGAGACACTTGATTCTTGAGGTCACTGGTTATTTTGATAACCACTGTCGACTCCAGTTGGAGAAATCTTGATCCAAATGTGATTTGGGTTGGGGAGATTATTTAAGGTCCATAAAGTCCTTTGTAGAGCTTTCCATAGCCCTGGGAGGGTCCACACGAGACGCGGCTTCCTGTGGAAGTACAGCTCACACTGAACTACACACATACACCGCTTCTCTTGTCCCCTCCTAGGAATGGCATTTTTTTAAAAATATATTTTATTGATTTTTTTTTTTACAGAGAGAAAGGGAGAGGGATAGAGAGTGAGAAACATTGATGAGAGAGAAACATCAATTCAGCTGCCTCCTGCACACTCCCTACTGAGGATGTGCCCGCAACCAAGGTATATACCCTTGACCAGATCGAACCTGGGACCCTTCAGTCCACAGGCCGACACTCTATCCACTGAGCCAAACCAGTTAGGGCAAGGAATGGCATTTTTTTTATGGTTAATTATAATACTGAAAAAGGAAAAAATAACCCACAAGAACAATGGTTAGGTAAGTGATGAGGAAACTTAAAGTGCTATCATGCATCCATTTACAAAATAATTATGAAGGTTTTGTAGCAACCTAGACAGTATTGTTGTTATACAACTAAGAATAAAGTAGAATAAAAAAATTGATAAACAGGTAAGATTTTTTTAAAGCAAAATATTTTGCTCCCGCGAATAGTATAAACTGTAACTTTCATTTATAAAAAACCATAGGAAAATTACTTGTAATCTTATCATCTTAAAAAAAATCAAATGTTTTTTATTTTATTTTTTCTTTGTCATTTTTGGCTCAGTACATACTAACCAGATTCCCTGTTGCTTCTTTGTCTTTGGGCATGATGCCCCATCCTCTTGGAATACATTCTATCACTTTTCTAACTAGAATACTCATTCATTCAATCACTTGGCATGTCTTTATGAAAGGCCCTATACTATACACTTGGAAGATAGTAATGAAATATCTGGAGAGGTATTCCCTCCTTTGAGGTCCTCTTATTAAGACAAACATCAAGAAGAATTCCCTTTCTGGTGTCTTCTTGATCCTCACCTCAGATCATTTGGGTGTTTCCTCCTCCCTATATACCACTATACATACCACTTTATCAAATTATGTTGTAATAATTGTTGTTGTTGTTTTGTATTTCTCTTTAGCTAGACTCCGAGCATATTGAAAATAAAGAATGTCCTATTCCTTGCTATAAACCCTGAGCCTAAAAATGTACCCAGGTTACAACAGAGAATAAGTGATAAGTGAAAGGAAGAGAAAAAAGGAGAACCAGAAGGAGTAGTAAAAGAGAAGGCAGATGTGAAAGGCTGGTGCTGGGAGAAAATAAATGAATTAGACATATGCAGATGTGGCTTGATACAGCACAGCCAACAGCAGCTTCAAACCATCAAAAAGGCAAAGCTATGAGGCTTGTAAGGAGGTGACCTCTATGTCCTTGGATTTATTAGCGTGGTGCTTGTTAAAATGAACAGTCAATCCTATTAGCCTACGTGGTAAGTTGTGTTTATTTTACAATCCATCTTTAGATAGAACAATACAAGTAGTGGCATATCTTTACGGGAACATGGAGCATAGTTTTATGAGTAAGGGACAATCAGACTCAGAACTAATTTCTTCAAGCCCATCCTTATATATCATAGTTGGAGTGGCCTGGGATACAGCTTGATCTGGGCCCACTGCTTCTCTTCATTTTTCTCTCTTGCTGCTTCTTTTTTTCACTAATGGCTGGATGATAAGAATAATAGATAATAATAATAAAACCAAAATTGGTGAGCTAGGAGATTTATAAAAAAGTTTGGCTGACAAAAGAAGTTTGTCTAAGAATAAACATGTTAATGGTATGTGGTAAATCTCTCTTATCACCAAAGTTTATATAGTTTCTAGTCAGACCCCAAATGTGCGAGGCTATGCACGGACATGAAACAATGTGAGTTTGATTAATTTCAATTTTCATGTTAAATAAAAGGGAAAACATGCTTTGCCAGGCTGTCTCCAGATGCTGTCCTAACCTAGTGTGGATAAAACCCTATTTAGACCCACTTTGAGTGCGTTCCTTGGACATAAAACATTTCTCACTCTTTACTGGGAAGGATTGAGCAGCCCCTCTGTTGAAACTGACTCAGAGGTAGTCAAGAAATTGGGTGACTTGATAGCAGAATTCTCTCTCTCTCTCCTTCCTCCTCCCCTCCTATTTAACTATTATGTTTGTGAAAGGGCTTTATTTTGTGTTTCTCTTTGGCAGAAATCTCTGACTCACAGATCCACTGTTCTTTATAACAGTTACAGTTTCCACACACTAAAGGTACTAGAGACAACTTCTCCATGAGTGTGAGTCGCAATGACTAAACAGAAGTCCTGGAGATTATGTACACAATTAGCGAGCCTACTGGGGGAAGGCAGGAAGATGCAAACATGAAAGCTGGTTGGATACCTGGAATGAATAATGAGATTTCTGTTGCAGTCTCAGGAGTGGCCTTCCTAACTAATCTCCATGGTTACTCAAGCCAAAATTGGGGAAATGCTTTTTAGAGTCCATCAGAGGAGTGAACTGAAGGTCCACTGGGTCTGGCACTGGCTCCCCGCACCACACTCCTGCTCACTGCCTCCTTTCCCAAGCCCTGCCAGCACTCTTGGCTTAGACATGCAGGAGGAAATATTTCAGACACTTGCCTGCCCCAGCACCATGCCTGTGAAATACTGCCTCCCTCCGAAAAGCATTGAAACGCAATCTGACTTAATCAGTTAAGCACTGGATTAGTAACGCCACATTTTAGTAGCTCCTCTAATGAAGAAGAAATGTACTAATATATATCCAGAACCGAACTGCCTAGGTTTATATCCTGGCTCCGCCATTTACAGGCTTTTAGGAGACTGCAATTAATAATATACATATAGTAACCTGAACATAATACAGTGACAGGTTACTCAACATCTAGATAAAAAATGCTTTATATCATACTGGCAAAAATTTGAAAGAGTAAAAACACCTTTTGAATACAGCAATAGAGAACACTGTTAACAAAAATATTAATATAGGCTTCGTGAGAAGCAATCACAACAGAGCTATTATTTAATATACATGTATCCTTGGTTTCAGCAATCCTACTCCTGGGAAACTACCCAACAGGAATAAAAATGGAAGGATGTTAATTACCACATTATTCATCACAGTAAAACAAATAAATATAGCCCTACCTGGTTTGGCTCAGTGGATAGAGCTTCGGCCTGCAGACTAAAGGGTCCCAAGTTTGATTCTGGTCAAGGACACATGCCCGGGTTGCAGGCTCAACCCCCAGCAGGGGGCGTGCAAGAGGCAGCCGATCAATGATTCTCATTATTGATGTTTCTCTCTCCCTCTCCCTTCCTCTCTGAAATCAATAACAAATATATTTTAAAAAATAAAATTAAAATAAATAAATATAAAGAATTGTTCATAAAATTGGAATACTTAAATTATTGCATCCCTACTTCACAGAATATAATCCAGACATAAAGAAGAATGAATGTGAGGCCCTGGTTGGGTAGCTCAGTTGGTTAGAGCATCATCCAGCTACGTCAAGTTTGCAGGTTAGATCCCTGGTCAGGGCACATACAAGAATCATCCACAGGAATGCATTAAATAAGTGAAATGATGAATTTCTCTCCCCGCCTCCCCCCCCATTTCACTCTCTAAAATCAATAAATACATTTTTTTAAAAAGGATAATTAATTTGAGCCTTACCAACTGACTTAGAAGGATATCCACGATGTTTTGTAGCATTGAAATAGCAATATATAAAACTGTGAATGACATGGCCCTATTTTTACAGAATAAAACAAAAACATATTCTATATATTCATTCTATGGGATTCTATGCGTTTGGGCATAGGAGGGTGACCAATAGACAAAGGTCAGACTTTACAGGTTGGAGAACAACCAGGAAAGGTGGCTAAGGCAGAATGACCAGTAAGTGAAGTAGAAGAGGAACAAGAGAGCAGGTTCCGGGAAGCCAATAAAAAAAAAAGAGGTTCAAGAACACCCCGGGTAAAAGTGGCTGCTTGGTAGAGTAAGATGAGGTCATTGGCTTTAGTAACATGAAGATAGATCATTTATGCATCTTTTATCTTTTCAAGATACTTTTCTTGTGATGGGGATGGAAACTTGATTGGAGAGGTTTCATGTCAAAATGGGAAAATGAGGGAAAGAAGAGACAATCACAGTCAAATCTTGCAAGAGAGTTTTGATTTAAAAGGGGAAAGAGTGAAATAGCAGTAGCTGGAAGGGGGTGCTTTGTTTTGTTTTGATTTTTAAGATCGACATTTCAGAACAGCTGCATGCTAATGAAAACTATCCCGGTAGAAGAAAATTGATGACAGGAGACATTAGCTAGAGTGACGTTTTAAGGTAACTAGAGGCAATGGATTTTAGTGCACAGATGGAAGGAATGGTTTTAGAAGGTGCATGACTGTTCCTGTATCATAAATAAAAAGGAAGCCTGGGTATACGGCAGAGATGCTGGGTGTTGGCAGATGTAGTGATGTCAGTGAGTGAAAGATGTCCTCTAATTTCTTGCATTTTCATAATGAAATACAGAAGCAAGATCATTAGCTGAGGATGAAGATGGAAGGCAGCATTGGAAGTTTGAAGAGAAATAAAAGGTATGGGAAAGTTATCTAGGAAAGTGGTGGAGGGAATGACTATGGAAATGCAGTAGGATTTTGTCAGCACACTGATGTTCTTTTTAAAAAAAAATATTTTTATTGATTTCAAAGAGGAAGAGAGGGAGTGAAAGATAGAAACATCAATGATGAGAGAGAATCACTGATTGGCTGCCTCCTGCATGCTGCACACTGGGCATGTGCTCTGACCAGAATTCAAACCGTGACCTCCTGGTTCATAGATCGACGCTCAATCACTGAGCCATGCCAACCAGGCAGCATTAATGTTCTTGCTGCTATACATTTAAAGTGAGCTCCATCCGCCGAGGTTTTCCTCTGGTCACATTCAGCTCTCTGGGTACACATCTGGAGTAGGCCAAGTTGCATATAAACAGGACAGGGTGACATAAAGATTGGCCCTGCAGGGAGGGGACTGTGACATAAAAGGGGTGAAGAATAGTGAACTGTGACAGAATCAAGAGATTATAGATCCCAGATAGATCAAATGGGTTGTTTTTTTTTTGGTTTTGGAATTGGGGAATTAGAGGAAATGAGTTAAAAAGATAGGAAGCAATGGCCCAAGAGTGGATGGAGTGTTGAAATTCAAGATTGCAAAAAGGATACAGTTATTATTATTATTGACAATATTTAGTGTATAATCATGAAACTAAAACACCCAGATAGACTGAAGTTTCAAGATATTAGGAGAGAGGAGGTTAAGAGACTGAGAAACAAAAGTATCGGAATATTGCATATGTTGATATTGAAAGCATCATTATGACAGGAATAGCAGTAGGAGAAGTGAGAGCAAGCTATATAATGAAATCTTCAGAAGTAGCTTGAGGGTCTGTAGATTATGCTAAAAGGAGGGGAGGTGAAGGGATAGTGTGACAGCATGAGCGTAGAAGTTAGCATTTCTTTGGAAGGAGAGAGGGACAATGTTGTTGATAGGGATGAGTAGGATGTTACCTCACTTCTGGGCTGTAGGAAACTAACCCCTCCCCCACACACAAGACCCAGCCACCTTTGAGGGTGCTGCAGAAGACACAGGTTCCTTAGGGAAGAGTCAGGGTTGAGATAGAGCAAACAGTCTGTTGTTGGCTGCATAATGGCCTCCAAAGGTATCAGTTCCTAATCTCTGGAACCTGTAAATGTTACCTTATTTGGAAAAAGGGTCTTTGCAAATGTAATTAAATTAAGAGCCTCCAGGTGAGGATTATGCAGGTCAGCCTTAAATGCAAATCACTTGTATCCTTATAAGAGCGGGGCAGGAGGAGATGTAACACAGATGGAAGAAAAGGCACTTGGAAAAGGTGGATGGGACAGAGATTTGAAGGTGATTCCCTTAAAGTTTGGAGTAAAGTGACAAGCCAAGGAACGCCTGCAGCCACCAGAAGCTGTAAGAGGTGAGGAATGCGTTCGCCCCTAGAGCCAGTGGAGGGAGCACAGTCCCGCTAACACTTTAATTTCAGCCTAGGGACAACAGGCCTCAGAAATCGAGAATTGAGAGAATTCTGTTTTCACCAGGTTTGTAGTCATTTGTTGCACCAGCTGCAGGAAACATCTGCAAAGGTGGAGGAGACATTCAAAGGAGAGAATTTCTGATGGACCTTAAGTTCCGGAGAGCACAGGGGCAGTGGGAGGACTCGGAATTGTAGAGGCTGCATGAAGCCGTTGTAGTTACCCATTACATAGGGCTAAGAGAGTGGTGGGATTAGCCCTGATGGCCTCCGAGGCAGGCTTTGAGACTTTGCCTCAAGGTGGAAGGGGGTGTATCATGCTGGGATACAGAGTTTTGGAGGCCCTTCTTAATTTCTACAACTCAAGGTGTGAAGGACACAGAAAAAAACTTTACAGAAAGCATGCTATATTTACACATTTTTGTGTGTCCTCAGAGTATATATGTGTATATATGTAACTATGCATAAATAACGTGTATACATTTATGTGAGTTTATATGTATATTCATGTTTAGGTGAGTATAAATATATTCATATATGTATATAAAGTGTCTTTGCATAGTATTTTTAAAGCATGGAAAAATGGAAGGGTAAGAGGTTGGGTAGGGGAGGAAAAGTATTGGAAATAAAGAGGGAAAGCAAAATGTTGGCATGCAGAAAAAATGATAAGATATTCAAGAATTGCATTTAGGTATTGATATAAAATTGCGTAGATGTATATAAGAACTATTTTTAATGAATTTAAAATACATTTAGAAAAATATAGTCTGTATATCAATCGAAGTGCTCAGGGACCTTGGTGAAAGTTAAACCCAAACATACATGGTGCTAACAACCTGATCTTAGTTCCCCCTGCATTTGCTTATTTGCAGTTCACTGCAGTTATGATTCAAACGAATCCAATGTGTGCAGACAATTCAGCTTATAACAGTTCCAGCTTGCCCTCTCCGACTCACCTCTGGACTCCTTTGTATCTGCCAAATCTCCGTGGTAGGTTGAAGGAGTTTGCCTGAGATGACCTTAATGTAGGTCTACTCTGAGAACCTGAGCTATTATTGTGGCACAATGAAAATGGCTAAGAATTTATGGAGATAGGTGTCTATTAAAAAAAAATAGCCTGGCCATTTAAATTTTCTGGTCACCGAACAGGCTTATGATTTCAAATCTAAAGTCCTTTCTGTGAATGACTAGCAAACAAGGTATTTTATCCTTATGCTGGGGAGCTAAACGCATTTTATTTTTTAGCATCTCTCAGCGCCAAAATTTCACTCACGTAACAGATGAATGTAGGTCTTAGGCTATGCATTCTTATCCTGGACCTTCATCATCCAGAGACACACCAGAAAAGGGAAAAAATGCATGAAGGATTGTTAGAAAAGTTTCTATGGGGATTTTATACATCAGTTCTACTTAAATTCCATTTCTGTATACTAGTCACAGACTGTGGTGCCAGACTAGCTAGGCTCAAATTCTGGTTTTACAACTAACTGGTTATGTGTTTTGGGGCAAGTTACTTACGCTTTCTGTGCCTGAGAGTCTTCAACTATAAAATGTGATGATAACATAACCATTAATAGCAATAAGGTTGCTGTGGAGAGGAAAGAAATTAATCTATGCACAGCACTTATTTCTTGGCACATCGTAAGTGCTGGGTAAATGCAAACTGTTTATAATTATTATTATTATTGGTGGGGCTCTGAGGCAATAATCCTTCTAAAAACTGGATGAATGGATGATATAAAAACTATAAAATGCCCTGGCTGGGTGGCTCAATTGGTTGAAGCATCATCCCTACACTGAAATGTTGCTGTTTTGATTCCCAATCAGGGTGTATACTTAGGTTGTGGGTTCAATCTCTGGTCAGGGTGTGTGCAGGAGGCAACTGATCCACGATTATCTCTCACATTGATGTTTCTCTCTCTCTCTCTCTGTCTCTCCCTTCCTCTCTCTCTAAAATCAATAAAAACATATCATCAAGTGAGGATAAAAATAATAATCTATAATAATAAAAGTGTAATATGCTAATTAGATCAGATGTCCTTCCGGACGACCTTCCAGACAAAGCCAGGGCTGTGAGGGAAGCCTGGGTCCCAGCTGCCAGAGGGAAGCTGGTACCAACAGCTGGGGGAAGGAAGGCCTACTTTTACACAAATTTTGTGCATCGGGCCTCTAGTGATAATAATAAAATAAAAGCTAAAAAAGTACAAGGGCAATAAAAGCCTATAACCTTGCTTAGGATTTTGGAAGCTGGAAGTATTTTGGAAGAAATGGAGCCCCCAGGGGGGAAAAAAAGATAAGAGCAGGTGCCTAGTGATTTGAATTGCATGGATATAGAGTCAGTACATTAAACATTGAGGTCAAGAAACTTAGACAGCTCAGGAGTGTGTGTGGGCAAGGTTATTATTGTTCTGGGATAATCTCTCTGTAAAATCATTTTTAATAAGGTCAAAAATGAATCTCTCAGGTAAAGTTAGAAAACCAAAAAAAAAAAAAAACCCACAAAAATACATAATTAATTTGTGCACCATAAGATGAGTTTAGATAGGAAACTAATTACGTCTGTATACACGTTTTTTTCCAAACACTTACAGAGACAGCAAAACTTCCACATAACTAGCCATTTGCACTCTTTCCTTGCTTATTCCCCTGCCCAATAGCTTAGCATCAGAAAAACTGGCTTTTAACCCCACCTTGCCCAAGGACAACTTTCTCATTCTGAAAGGAGGTTTAGTCCCAATTTATAAATGCCTCTGCTTGTACTTACATTTTTATTTCAGGGAACACCAGTGAATTCTTGGCAGGCAGGAGGCTACTAATGAGCCACATTGGTTCATGATCTTCTTATCCATCTTCTAAATGAGCAGTCAAATGAATTTGTCAGAGAACACGGTATGCTTTACACAAGGATATATCTTGTATTAATGGAATTGTTCTATTCCGATTTCACAGTTCCTGGGTTTTCCTAATACAAAGTGGAATCTGACCTGAGTTAATAGTGTGGACTTTATATGGTCTTCTAACAGGAACTTCTCTCTTAGCTTCACTTTTGATCCTCTGAAACACTTCAAAGAGCTATCTGTGTTGCCTTAGACAGGGTCTTTTAGAAGTTGATTTGTGTGTGTGGATGGTAACAATAATACTAGTAATAGTGCCTTATTTAAAAAGAAGTGGAGCCCTAGCTGGTTTGGCTCAGTGGATAGAGCACCGGCCTGCGGACTCAAGGGTCCCAGGTTCGATTCCGGTCAAGGGCATGTACCTTGGTTATGGGCACGTCACCAGTGGGGAGTGTGCAGGAGGCAGCTGATCGATGTTTCTCTCTCATTGATGTTCCTAACTCTCTATCCCTCTCCCTTCCTCTCTGTAGAAAATCAATAAAATATATATATATATTTTTAAAAGTGGCAAAACAGAGTGACAAAAGTTGTGTTGCTTGTCATTGATAGTTGTTTAATACTCTTGATTTTAAAATGTCATATAAGTATGCTAGTTCCAACACAATTATACAAATTTAAAATAAGAGATCTATTGATTGGTGCTTCATGGTGATATGGTGATGTAATCGGGCAAAAGTTAAACTTGCACAATGAATATCTTCGTCTTCCAATGCCATATTCCCTGTTGAGGAGCCCTGCCTTCCCCTCCCGACAGCCCTCTTCAGGCGTATAGCTTATTTAGTTGGCAAGCACTGAATATTCACCTCTTATTTTCTTTGGGGTTGAGGGTAGGAAACTCGTAAGACATACGTGGTTGTTATCTGGAGAAAGGTTTCCATAAAATGGTTGGATTGGCATTTAGGGAGCAGTCTCCTCTCAGAAGGGAGTGGGAGAGACCAGAGCAACAATAATAGAGAACCAGTGTCATGGGCTGAATTGTGTCCCACCCCTCAAATTTGTATTTGGAAACATTAACCTCTAGTACTTCAAATTGTGACTATATTAGGAGCTAGGATCTTTTAGAGGTGCTTAAAGTAAAATGTGGCCACCCTAATCCAATCTGACAGTTGATTAGCATATGTTATGTGTGTTGTATGTATTGTGTATTATATTCTTACCAGAGGCCTGGTGCACGGATTTGTGCATGGGTGGAGTCCCTCAGCCTGACCTGTGCCCTCTTGCAATCTGGGACCCCTCAGGGGATGTCGGAGGCCTGGTGTACGGTTTTGGCCCAATCCCCACATGCCAGGCCGAGAGACCCCACCAGTGCATAAATCCATGCACCAGCCCTCTAGTATGCATATAAGATCTTTGGTTAATCTCTTCCCACCCTCCCCCTACCCGCTTCCCTCTGAGATTCATCAGTCTGTTCCCTGTTTCCATGCTTGTACGTTGAGCATCTACCCTCTGGTGGTCAGTGTGTGTCATAGCTACCGGTCAAACAGTTGAATAGGTGAACAGTCTATTGGTCGCTTAGGCTTTTATATATATAGATATTAAAGTAAGATAGGGAAAATAAAATGTTATTAAGAAAATCATAAGGTTCATCTGTTTTTCCAATTTATTGCAAATCTTCAAAAATGTTTCTAATATATATATTGAAAAAGATCTGTGTATAAGTGAACCCATGCAACTCAAACCTGTTTTGTTCAAGGGCCAACTGTATTCCAAAGGGGCAAAGAAAGAATTTACAATTTCAAGTTTTCTAAAGTAAGTGCTCTAAGGAAAGGAAGGTCAGGGGGCTATAGTCAGAAGAAACCTAAGGTGTAGCGAGGTTCAGAGGAACATTGTAGTCTTGTTAGACAACCTTCTTTATAAAGGGTGTCCCAAAATTCAAGCAAGAAGTAATTTTGATAGCAAACACAGGTTTATCATTAAAAATTGTAAGTTTTTTTATTGATTCATAAAGTACACAATATAGGGTTATATATGTAACAGCATATTGGGTAAATGGCCTCCACAGCTTTGCTGGTACATATGCACTCTTTTGTTGAAATTTTCCATGACCGTTTTGCATAAATGTGGCTGAATTTCAATGAGGCTCATTTTCATCTTGATGGCTTAGTTAATCAACAAAATTGTCACATTTGGGGTTCAGAAAAATCCATGTGTGATTGTTGAGAAACAAATGCATCCACAACGTGTCACCGTTTGGTGCGGATTTTGGGCTGGAGGCATCATCGGACCATTCTTCTTCGAAAATGCGGCTGCTCAGGCGTGCATATGTACCAGCAAAGCCGTGGGGGCAATTTACCTGATATGCTATTCCATACATAACCCTATACTGTGTACTTTATGAATCAATAAAAAATTTACAATTTTTAATTATAAACCTGTGTTTTCTATCAACATTACTTCTTTCGTGAATTTTGGGACACACTTTAAAACGAGCTGATCTCTAGTCCTGGAAGAGCATCAGTTTCCCAGCCATTGATTGGCCTCTGTGCCTTTGCAAATTGGTGTCCCTGGAAGTCACTGTTATGGTGCTTCCCATAGTATTGGACTAAGAAATTCCGGCGATTTCACTAAGACCAAGGGCAATCAGAAGGCATGAAAATTACCCTGCGCTATTGTCATTCTGGGCTTCTGCAAGTGGTGCCTTAGACTGGATCTCATTAAATCTGCATCCCATTTCCCACCTCCAATCACTCAGCAATTACCCAGTAAGTACTTTCCAAACAGCAAATGTAGGATTCATTTTCTTTCCACTTCTCTGTCTCTTTCTTTGTTTTAAAATAGCTCTGCTTTAAAATTGGGGCCACCAGGGAAAATAGGTAATGCTCGGTTTTCATTGCATTTCCTCTGCCAGGAGGTGCTTAAGCATTGAGAGAACATTCCCCTCTGCCTTGCAGCCCCAGGAAAGTGAGCACCGATGTGAAAGCATCTATGGCTACACAGGAAATTACCATATACCTGCCCTGTGCAAAACACCAGTGGGATGCAACCACCGGAGAGGCACAGAATCAGGATGGGAGTTAGGGGCTTGAGTAATAGTCTGTGCTAGGATGTAAATTAGCTTTCCTGTGGTGCCTGGCAATTTCCCAGCCCTCTCTTAAATAAAGATAAGCCTTGGGTTTCAGGTGCGATCTCCATTTCTCAATGAACCTTGGGGAACATCAGTCCTTTGAGAACCAAAGTAGTTATACAAGCAAGTTCCTCCTTTCTTAAGGTAAAAAAAAAACCAAAACACCACCAATGAATAACTTTTCTTTCCTGGATGTATTATTTATGGAATGATCAAGATAAAAAGATTTAATGCTGTGATCCTGGCTTCTTTGGTTAGTAGGGAGAAGAATATGGAGCAAAAGGTGGACACGTTAGACTTTCAGATTATATGCAGTTTCCTTTCTATTTTATAAATATGCTCATTGTAATTGCTGCTTCCTAATAGGATAAATGCATTCACACTTTGCTTTGAAAGGCAGAAGCTACCTTTCTGGCTTTTGGATTGATACAAATTTTTCTATTTCCAAGTATGTTGTGAGCAGAGGACAGAAAGAAAAGAAGGAAAGAGAGGAGAAATTAGGGCCTTGGTAATAGCTCAGTTCTAAGTGTTGTGCACAGACTGAAAACACCACCATAGCATATACTTCCCCCACCATCGCCACCCCAAATCCTTATCAAAATAATGTTCTTTCTACACTGGTTAAAAAATATTCTTATATATTAATCCAAGCCAGAATATTGATGGTTAATTAGTGAGTTCATTTATTACAGCTGATCCTTGCATGTTTCCTAGGAGATAGCAGAAGACAGTTCCAACTGTCAACCACTGGTTGTTGGCACCAATTCAATGTCAACAGGAATCTCCAATTTTGGGGTATGGAGCGGAAGGAAGCTTTATTCAGTGCAAAATAGCTCAATTGTGACACAGCAATTGCGATACAGTATGGCAGTGCCAACAGCAAGGCTGTGAGCAACCCTGGGGCTGTGGCCCCGGGACAGGCCCTTCTCCAGCCCAGCTCTGCTCTCATGTGGTCTGCTTAGTTCTGTGTCAGTCTTCTCTGGCCTACACTGGTCTGTTCTGCTCTGCTCCTGAGAGACATCTTCAGTACTTTAGCTCAGCCAGGGAAATGCACTCTTCAGTCCTTGGTGGAAAGGAAAAGTGAATTCTCAGAACTATAGGGGAGCTGGCTTATATAGGCAGAAGTCCCTGCCTCTGACTCCTCATTGGTCCATCCTCATGCAAATGAAGACTCCAAATCCTTGCCATTTGATTGGTCCAAAACACACTGTCCTGGTTCGTCAGAATAGAGCCACTCTGATAAAGGACTGGCTCAGATGGCAGAAACATAGTGCAGAAAGGCAATTCAATGCAGGCTTCTCCCTGAAGTGCAGTTTGTAGGGGAGGTTCCTGTGTAGAAATGTCTAGTAGGCTTTGTCTTTTAAAATTTGAGCCAAGTTAACCACCAAGAGCTCATCTTAGTAGGTGTCTTATTTCTTAGTGTTTACACAACCTACTGGAATAACCCTCTCTTATTGGAGTATTAGATTCTAAGACAAGTATTATAGAATGGTAAGAGAGATAGTTTGAAAAAAAAACTTTACCATACCCCTAAAATTATATGATAAGTAAACAAACCTAGAATATGCATGGAATATGCATGGATATTAAAGTGGAAGATTCCTGGGATATGTACTCACATGCTCACATTAGTGATAAATACATAATCATAGGTTAAAACACCACAACAGAGCAAGCTCTCACAAACCTCCAACAGATCTGGAACATTCTTTGACTCAAATTTCTCTCCATCATAAGAGGAAGGAGACTCTGTGTTGCAGTCATGAAGGTGTCACAGATGGATGATAATCTGAGAGCAATCTACAGTAATGATATTGAGCAGGGTGGAGGTCCTCAGTTATGGGAATTTTCTGTTTTACATATTTGAAAACCCAGCACAAAATAATATATACAAAAAGGTGTAATGATTCCTCAATTAAATTAAAAAGTATAAGAAATTAGTACAAAAAATAAAAGCAAAAAAAAAAAGTATTTATTTGGCAGAAGCAATTTTTACTGTTTTCTACATTCACTCTCAAACAATTTTTGATACTCTCTTCCCATTTGCTAGCTTAATAAAATATCCTATCTAATAATAGACAAACAGGGTAATTGACCATACCTTCGCTACGCCTCCCATTGGCTAATCAGTATGATATGCAAATTAACTGCCAACAAAGATGGCAGTTAATTTGCATACGTAGGCACCCAGCAGCTATCGGCTATCGGAGCCTGCAATCAGAGCTGAGAGGTCCCCTGCCCAGGCCTGATGCCTCAGTCAGAAGCATTAGGCCTGGGCATGGGCAGAGGTGCAATGGTAGGGAGCCGGGGCAGGGGGGGGGGGGGCGCGGAGCCAGCAATGGTGGGGAGCAGGAGCGGAGCCTGCGATTGCAGAGAGCTGGGGGTCCCCTGCCCAGGCTAATGCCTGGGCCACAGGCGTTAGGCCTGGGCAGGGGTGTAGCGGGAGATCACTTAGGCCTATGCAGATGCGGAGCCAGTGATTGCAGGGAGCAGGGAGGGAGCTGGCGATGGCGGGGAGAAGGGGCAGAGCCAGCGATCATGGGGCGCAGGAGCTGAGCCGATGATTGAGGGAGCTGGAGGTCCCCTGCCCAGGGCTAATGACTCGGTCAGAGGCATTAGGCCTGGGCAGGGGCCAAGCCGGCAATTGGTGTGAACTACAGAGGAAACACCTTTTCTGACTGCTCATTGGCTTAGCTCCCTGTATGCCACTGGTAATATTCTTAGTAACTTGGGTAATAAGAATCCAAATAGGTGATCTAGGGTTTTTACCACATTCCTGGAGAAAAAAAGGAAGGTCCGCTGCTGGAGGGTTAAGAAATGTCATATCCTGTCCTCGCTGGTTTTGCTCAGTGGATAATGTGTCGGCCTGCCCACTGCTGGGTCTGGGTTCAATAGTGACCAAGGGCATGTACCTAGGTTGCAGGCTCCTCCCTGGCCTGGGCCCAGGTCAGGGCTCATGCAGGAGGCAACCAATCAAAGTGTTCCTCTCACTTTGATGTTTCTCTCTGTCTTTCCCTTTCTCTTCCACATTCTCTAAAAATCAATGGAAACATATCCTCAGGTGAGGATAAAAAAAGAAAAAGAAAGAAATGTCATATCCTATGAAAGACACATCTTGAAAATGCCTAAAGAAAGTTGTCATTTTTTCATGGTGAAGGGACTGGAGTCCGTGTTGATGAAAACACCTTGGTGACTGCGGTGACTGGCAGTGGCTGCAACAGCGGGGTGATGGGGCTGGTGCCTTCCCCTGATCAGCCTGGTCACCTCCCACAAAGGTTGGCCAGACTGTGGCTTAGGCCCTTAAAAAGAAGTTCCTGGAATCCTATTTCAATCAGTAGGACTGAGGGTTTCCCCATTCAATGGACTGCACAGCTGTGGCTCTATTCTGAGCAGGGAGCAGGGAGTAGGACATCCCCTGAGGGCTCCCAGTATGTGAGAGGGGGCAAGCTGGGCTGAGGGACCCTCCCCACCCCCCCCCCCCCCGCCCCTGCCTCCAGTGCAAAATTTTTGTGCACCGGGCCTCTAGTTGGCCTATACAACCAGATGGGGTGGAGGGAGGGATATGACTCCAGTTTAGCTGAAATGCAGCCTCAAATTATGTTCTCAAGTTTCTTCTCCCTCTGCGTCTTCCATCTCTGCCCTTTTACATGTGAGCTATATTCTCAGGTTTGCCACGTGGCATGGCTAAGGTAATGACCAGCTTACAAACGCCAATGAAAAGGAGTGCTACTTTCCCTAGAAACTCAAGCCAGTTCCTCAGATTGATGGGTCAGCTTCATTTTTGTCATATGCCAGTCCTTGAAACAATCACTATCGCTAATGGAAATTAGATGCCAAGATGGTCAAGCCTGGGCCATTTTTTACCCCACTGCTGAGGGTTGTGTCATCCTGAGCAGAACCACAGGGACTGAGAAAGGGAGAAAGTAGTTCCCCCCAAAATGCTGGTCAGGTAAAAATAAATTAATTAAGCTATCGCAGTGTTCTTTCAAAATAGTGGGTAAATTGATTCATTGAAACATCCTTTTTCATACAAAGGAATAATAAAACATAGAATGGATTATAAAACATTAAAGAAATGTTAAATATCAAAGGCATAGCTCTTGATTAAGATATGATTAAGGTGCCTTTGATAGTATGCAAAGAATTATGGGTAGACCAATACAGCAAAGAATACCTTTTTCTTTGAAGTACATTTAATAAGTATCAGATTGTGTGGGACTCAGGGTTGGCAGAATAGAGTGTTGATTGAGGTAAGCTTTGATTAATAATGGAGTGACAGCACAGTCATGAGTAGGCAGGAACTAGCTGAGCAACATTCCCCAGGTTTGTGCAACCCCTGTGATGCTTACATTAGAGTCCATAATCCCAGAAGAGAAGTATGTGTCAGGACAGAATTTTAAAGTGGGGAAAAAATGATTTACTCTATGGAATTCATTCATAGTGTGAATCATATCTGAGACCCACTATTCACTCCTATCTGGCTAGCTCAGGGGTGGGCAAACTTTTTGACTGGAGGGCCACAGTGGGTTCTTAAACTGGACCGGAGGGCCGGAACAAAAGCATGGATGGAGTGTTTGTGTGAACTAATATAAATTCAAAGTAAACATTATCACATAAAAGGGTACGGTCTTTTTTTTTTAGTTTTATTCATTTCAAACGGGCTGGATCCGGCCTGCGGGCCATAGTTTTCCCATGGCTTGTAGCCTGATAGATTCAGTGGTAGTTAACATTGACTTTCAGCTGTGGAGCAGACAATAAATGGAAACTGTAGTCATATCATGGACAAAAATAAGCTTACAAAGAACACTATGAAGAGTTAAACCCAAGGGGCAAGGAGAGGGCAGCGATCAGATCTGAAGCAAGGGGCTCACCAATGAGGACAGACAAGAGAGGCAGAGTGGATTAAGGAAGAAAACGCTGACAAGATTCCTGAGCCCATGGAGCCTTGGGGGAGAAATCCTTTTATTGAGATCTAATTGCCCTGTGCCACTAACTTTGAGGAGCATTGGGCCAGTTGTCTTCTGGCCCAATGCTCCTCCCAGCCTGTTGGCCACACAGGGACACCAGAGTCCTTGATTGCAGTGTCACCGTATGTGGTCAGCAAAGAAAGATTCCCTCCCAAAATTAGAGAGTTGTAATCATAAGAGAGAAGAACGCATACTGGACAAATTAAATAAATAAATAAAACAGACCCAACAAAAACAGAGGTCTCAGGCTGCTTTGCTAACCACAGACAGAAAATGGCTTATCTTCTGACAGAATGAGTGGCACGGCATCTCTCATCCTCCAGGTATATCAAAATATTATGAAGCCCCATATAATGTGTAATGGGTTATGTGCAGTGATGGAACTTCTATCCTCTCACCCTCTGATGCCATCTCATTTCCAAAAAACTTAGAGAAGAAACCTCAGGTGGCATCAAAATATATTCTGCTTTGTCTCCCAAGGTCCTCCCTCCTTCTGGGAACTATTTATAAATCCAAATATTACTGCCCAAATGAGAGAAATATAAATTACTCATCCCACTGGGAAAAGAGTCCGAAAACAAGCCAAGAATAGAAAACTGAAATAGTGCAAGGGTGTTTTAGCCAAATAAAGGGGAGTGAGATGTGTAACATTGAAGGGAGAAGCAGCATCGGTATTTTTGGCTTAATAAGATAAAATTGTGGTCATTGGTCAGAGGAGAGACTGAGGTTCCTACTCCTTAGCTGGGGTGAGGGGCGGGCAAATTGGTAAGTGTGGAGATGTGCTGGCTTACAAGGCCAACGCATCAGGGACGCCAAGCATCCTGCCTTGGAGTTCCCATCTGCTTCCAAGTCACTCTACATTTCTTCGTTTACAAAGAAGGGGTATTTACCTCTCATCTACCTCAAAGATGTCTTCTAAGAAGTAGCTCACAAATCTCACATTTTGCCCTTTGCTTTTTAAAGAAATATATTTTTTTTATTGATTTCAGAGAGGAAGGGATGATAGAAAATCATTAATTGGCTGCCTCCTGCATGCCCCACACTGGGGATCGAGCCCGCAACCTGAGTATGTGCCCTGACCAGGAATTGAACCATGACCTCCTGGTTCAACCACTGAGAAACACTCGCCAGGTGCCCTTTCCCTAATGAATTGTGATAGAAGCACTTGTAATAAGACTAAAACTATCTTTTTCTTCTTTTAAAAAATGTTTTGCTATACTATTGAAAAATAACAGAAAAGATAGTCCTAAATTAAACTTACTTATTAAAGTATAAGAAAATTCCAACTTCTAAATATATGAAGAAAGTTTAGCCACTTTAAATATTAAAACCTGACATTTAATTTGCAATTCTCCATGGTAAAGGATTTCATAATTTTCTTTTGCCTTTTATTAATGGAGTTGTAGAAACAAACATAAATAGCATCTTGCAACTTATTTATTGGTTTAGCATAATAGCATTGCACACTCATGCACAACATATTCTTATTGTAGACCTCATGAGAAGTGAATGATTACTGCCAAGACAAATTATGTCCAATGGTTAGCAGAATGAAGTTACAGTGCTATGAGAACACACACACACACACACACACACACACACACACACACACACATTTTGTCCTTAAATGAAATTCTTTGATTTTTTCCCCAATCTTAACTTCAATCTTATCTAAATTGTAATTGTAATGTTTACAAGTATCTTATGAAAAGCTTGTGAAGTATTATTGTGAAGTATTAGGTTTAGGTGACTGGAGAATATTTGCTATTTTTAACTCACTTATTTTCTAAACAAAAATAATCATCACTCTTCAAAAATTAGAACTTATTTCACCCACCCACACTACTATGAGCGCAAGGAAAATAGTTTCATTTTAACAAAAACTTAAACTTTGAAGTATAGTATTAAAATAAAGAGAAACATGAAATGTCAAGGCTTGCTTTTCCTCCAAGCTGCTCTTTTGTACTTGTTTACTGTATCTGCAAAACCTATCTATAAATTAACTCTCACAAAATAGGTTCTCAAAAATGAAATTATACCCTGCTACTATCTGCAGTAGAATTTTAATCCTTAAATAAAATGGGTTTAATAAATTATTATATTTTAACCAAATAGTGGCAGATATAAGTGGATTTCTCTGCTGAGGGACAGTTTAAGTCTCAATGAACAGCCAATTGTGTTAGATCTAAATTGTAAATCCTAAAAAAGACAAAGTCAAAGCACATTTATTGATTTTTAATTTTCTATTTTCTGACTAAGGTCATGTAGAGAAAGCTTCTTTTAAATGAGTTGAAACAGTGATGCACATAGACGCAGTTTACAAGTAAATCACACCACAATCTTGGTTCGCTGAAGTCCTTCTAAAACAATGGAATTCTCAGTAATAATAATGAGTATTTGTATCTTGTACCATCTAGACTGGGATGAAAATGGCCAGATAACTACTGACACTTTCATTTTATATATAGTTGACCTTGGACAATTGTGGGTTAAGGGCACTCAGCCCCCTCACAGTTTAAAATCTGCATGTAATTTTTGACTCCCCCAAAATTTTATGAATAGCTTACTGTTGTCTGAAAACCTCCTTAGCAATAATATAAACAGTCAATTAACACATATTCTGTATGTTATATGTATTAGGTATTGTATTCTTACAATAAAGTGAGCTAGAGAAAAGAAAATGTTATTAAGAAAATCATAAAAAAGAGAAAATATATAATACTTATTGAAGAAAAATCCACATATGAGTGGACCCACAGAGTTCAAACTATGTTCAGGAGTCAAACATAGTTTATCATTTACAATATATTTTGTTGTTGTATTGTTGAAAAAGTATAGACTTTAAAATATTGAGCTGTATTTTATGTTTCAGCACCAACTTTGCACAAGGTCAAACTAGATTTATGATCAATGAGCAACATCTCAAACTATACAGACACTGGGGCAAAGAAAAATAGCATTTTAAAACAACTCGGCCAACTATGATACGCTCATAAAAATTATAATGGGATTCTGGGTAATGCCTGGCAATTCTTTTTCAGTATTGATTGTGTTTTATTTTTTAAAAAAGACCAGCATTATATTCAACAATAGTTAAAAATTATGATCCACAATTTAAGTTCCAAGTAGTTATTTCAAATCACATAACAAACTGTGAAATGAAAAGATGGTTAAGAAGCTTTTCTATTAGTGCTGGGATATTTCTGCCAAGAAAAGAAAATATATATATATATATATATTGCATTTTCTCATAACCCAAATCTTGCTTATAAAAGCCTTAATACAGTAGCTCGCTCCCTCTCTCCCACCCCCATTCAGTTTATGACTTTTCCATTGGTATTTTAATGGCAGTCCACAAATAGATGAGCTAAATAGATGAATGTGCCCCATCCCAGGCTGCACTTGGGGCTGGGTGATTCATCCATAATCACATCAATGTGTTAGACAATTGCTATCAAAGCTGCCACTTCAGGAGCCCCTAAAATAACAGCCAGACAACCAGAATCTTACAACAAACAAGGAAACCTCATGCTGGAAGATCAATAAAGATGTTGCCCTATTTTCAGGAATGCCTCATCAGTGAACTAAGAGCAGTAGGAAGAAATGCAAAGTAGGAAGCAGCTCTAGTACAACGTAGAACTTAACACCCAAATCCTATGTTTTGGAGGATGCACTCTACTAACTAACCTGAAGCAGTTGTCCCTCCCTCCCCATGGCTGGAGCTACTGATTGCCGATCACGCTATTTTTCAATTGAAAACATTTCACAGATAAAAAGGCAAATAAAGGATGTAATAAAAACAAACATTCTCAGGCCCGGCTGGTGTGGCTCAGTAGTTGAGCATTGACCTCTGAACCAGGAGTTCATGGTTCAATTCCCCGTCAGGGCTTATGCCCAGTCAGGGCACATGCCTGGTCAGGGCATATCCCCAGTGAGGGACTACAGCAGGCAGCCAGTCAATGATTCTCTCTCATCACTGATGTTTCTCTCTCTTTCTCCTTCTCCCTTCCTCTCTGAAATCAATAAAAATATTAAATCAAAAAGCAGAGATTCTCAGGTAATCTGCTCTCTCTTCCTATTACACTGTTGTTGTTTTTTTAATTTCCTGTTTTAGAAGTTTATCCATTGCACAAGACCTTAATGAGTAATCAAGCAATAATGACTCGCCACAGTGATTGTTGGAAATGACTGGATTTTTAGGAGTTTTAATATAAAATGTGATGCTCTTGATTGCATGCTCTCTAGCAGAGGCCCCTCTATTCTTATCGTACTATTCTGAAAAAAATTATTATTCAATTTAAAATAATTTTAAGATAGACCAATTAAGTTAAAATTGCCTAATTCCACATTACTTTAAAGAAAATGCATGTAACAGATCTCTATGGATTCAAATATTCTGAAGCCCTCAAGATACTGCTTGTTCTAGAAACTGAATCCTAAGGAATTGCAATAGATTGCAAAAGATTACAATACAAAGAGGTTGCTGATGGCTCCATTCAAATTCTATTAATAACTAAAGAAGAAGCCCAATTTGAGTAGAAGTTGTTTCCCGATGTTTACATTTTGTTTCCTTTAAGTTTTCTTGATTCTTTTTCTGGTTTTGTTTGTTTTAAGGATCCCCTTGAAAAATATTTTTAAAAGAGCAAAGTATATTGTGTTTATAACTAAAAATAATATATATGTGATAGATGATAGATAGATAGATAGATAGATAGATAGATAGATTCATGGACACATTTCACTTTACCTGGTAAGTGAGATAAAATCCCTAATTCCCAATTACATAAAATTTCCAAAGGACATATTAGCAACAGAGGGGCTCCTAGAAGCAGAGGTAGCTACAGCATCTATTGTATAGCTTCCCTTAGCAGCTGACAATGTTAGCCCAAAGTCAGGCATTGCTGTAAATGAGAAGCTCATTTCTTGATGTGAGAAACCATGAGTCTCTGAGTAGTATCTACACTGAGTGGCCAGATTATTATGACCACCTGACGTTTGTAGGCAAATTAGCTATAATTTCGCGCTGAAGTTGCTAGAGGGCCAGTCCATTATAAACGTCTGAATAGCACAACATACCTAAGTATCATTGCTGATCAAGTTCATCCTATCATGTTGATGGCATATCCCAATGGAGATGGCTTCTTCTAACAAGACAATGCGCCATGCCATGGTGCTCGTATTGTGCAGGAGTGCTTTCAAGAACATGAGGGAGACTTCACCTTGCTTAGGTGGCCCCCACAATCACCAGATCTCAATCCAATTGAGCATTTGTGGGACAAAGTTAAAAGAGCCATCAACCATCACATCTCACAGAACTGGACAGTGCTATTCATCAGGCATAGTGTCAGATTCCTCGCATCACCTTCCAACATCTTGTGGAGTCAATGCCAAGAAGAATCGCCGCAGCATTGAAGGCAAAATGTGGCCCAATGAAGTACTGATGGGGTGGTCATTATAATCTGGCCACTTGGTGTATATCTTCATCATCTTTCCAAGTCCATTTCTTACAAGTGTACATAATACATGTTATGATATTCAAGGAAGGAGTTAGTTACCAGAGACAGAGGCTTGTTGTGGTTTACCTTATGGCTCTCCATTACTCAGCTGGGAGAGAAGCCTGACCTCTGCGAAGGGACTGCTAGCAGTCCAGGCCACCCGTCCAACCTGCCATCCTCCAATAGGAATAGAAGCACAGGCTATGGCTGCCCAGCTACCTGACACTCCCTGGCTTCCCTTGTGGTAGGGAGCGTCTTCAGTGTAAGCAGAAGTTGTGCGTGTGATTTTCTGGCTATCGCCCTTAAAGAGTGGTGTACCTCCTACAGGCTCCATTTGTCCTTCTTGCTGTCTGAAACTCAGAAGTATTAGTGACTCCATTTTTTGTTTGTTTGTTTTTTGTTAATCGCCAACTGAGGATATTTTTTCCATTGCTTTTTAGAGACAGCAACATGGAGGGAGTGAGGGGGAGAGAGAGAGAGGGAAAGAGAGAGAGAAAGAAAAACAACAATCTGAAAGAGACTCATTGATTGGTTGCCTTTGGCATACACCCTGACCAGGCTGGGCATTGAAGCTGCAACCCAGGTACATGCCCTTGACCAGGAATCAAACCTATAATCCTTCAGTGCATAGGCTAATGCTCTAGCCCCGTGGTTGGCAAACTGTGGCTTGCAAGCCACATGCGGCTCTTTGGTCCCTTGAGTGTGGCTCTTCCTAAGCCTTAGGAATACCCTAATTAAGTTAATAACAATGTACCTACCTATATAGTTTAAGTTTAAAAAATTTGGCTCTCAAAAGAAATTTCAATCGTTGTACTATTGATATTTGGCTCTGTTGACTAATGAGTTTGCCGACCACTGCTCTAGCCAGTGACTCCATTTCAACTGTGCATGCAGTGACTTCCCCAGAAAATGGTGAAAAGGCAAGATGGAAGGAAACTGTTCCCTGAAAGACTGGGTGGTGCACAGTCACCTGTCCATCCTCCCATCCCATCCCATCCCATCCCATCCCATCATGGCTTCATTGTTACAGAATTTACCAGGCGACCGGAAAATACACAAGGCATACTTGGAGATTCAGGAAAAAACTTTATTTAAAGCAGCACTGCTGGCTGAGGGGATTCAAAGATCCAGAGCCTGAACAACCTGTACAATGAGATTACTCCTTATATATATATTTCTACATTCTTTGTTTTTTTACTTCCAGGCTTTTGTGGCCTGCTTTCACAGCCCCTCCTGAGTCAGTGAGAATGGGGAAGTTAGATTGTATCTAAATGCCTGGCCTGGGTGGCACCAGTGACCACCCTCCGGCCAAGCTGCCAAATTTCCGGCCTGTGGCCCCTGCAAACTGGGAGCACCCAGGCAAACAGGAAAGGGCAGTGACTTCATTATAGGCTAATAAGAATGTGCACTAGGACACCGGTCACTAGCACAGATTCAGATTGCTAGCCCCGCCCCCAAGCTGCCCCTATATTCTCCTTCATTATGACAGAGGTAGAAACTCATAACTTGGTTGAACTACTGAATTTTTTTTATAGAAATAACTTTCTTCTATTTTTTTCACATTTTATTTTATTTTTTCATATTTTCCTCTGTTATTTTCTTTTTTTCTTTATTGATTAAAGTATTACATATGTGTCCTTATCCCCCCAATTCCCCCCCCCCCTCATGCCCTCACCCCCCTGGTGTCTGTGTCCATTGGTTAGGCTTATATACATGCATACAAATCCTTTGGTTGATCTCTCCCCCTTACCTCCACCCTTTCCTACCTTCCCTCTGTCTCTGGATCTGTTTTTGTTCATCAGTTTATGTTGTTCATTATATTCCACAAATGAGTGAGATCATGTGATATTTATCTTTCTCTGACTGGCTTATTTCACTTAGCATAATGCTCCCATTTGACCCAGTGATCCCATGTCTAGGAATATATCCCAAGAAACTAGAAACACCGATCAGAAAGTATATATGCACCCCTATGTTCATAGCAGCACAATTTACCATAGCTAAGATTTGGAAATAGCCTAAGGGCCCTTCAGCAGATGAGTGGATTAAAAAACTGTGGTACATCTATACAATGGAATACTATGCTGCTGTAAAAAAGAAGGAATTCTTACCATTTGGAACTACTGAATTTGAGGGCCTCTTTGTTATAACAGTTCAGCCTACCCTAACCAATAAAAACATGTACATAATATTTCATCTCCCCACACCATTATGGGCCTAAGCTGTACAATGGGCAAAACCAATTTAATCCTAATGCTGGAAACAGCAAACAGCACCAGGAAAATCATTTGTACCAACACCTCTCAAGATAGATAAAGGCCTTGAAATATAGGACAATCTTATACTTACAAAATGACTAATGACAGCACTAATACTGTCTGTACTATTTAATAATATTAGTTGAAAAGATAATTCCTTCGTCTAGAATATGAAGGTTTTATTTAAAGTGTTTCATATACCAACTTTGATTTAAAATTCTAGCTAACTAACGTAGAAAAAAAACTACTCACTGAATAGCTTTTGTTTTTATTTTTGTCCTCTGTTTTTTGTTTTTTGATAGAGAGAAAGGGAAAGGGATAGAAAGATAGGAACATCGATGAGAGAGAAACATCATGGATTGGCTGCATCCTGCTTGATCCCTAGTCACCAGTGACCTCTTGGTTCATGGTTCGATGCTCAGCCGCTGAGCAGCACCAGACAGGCTCACTGAATAGTTTTTCATATTCATTTACACAAAGCAATTTAAACATGTTAACTGCAGAAAATCAGTAAATCCAAGGTGTGGAAATATTCCTAACTTACGTATAATTTGGCCATCTGTCCTATGTTTGAACTTCCTCTACAATAATATCACCTCAGTAATTATAGTAATAATGACAAATGCCATATATTATTGCTGATACTATTACATCACGACCATTAATTCTACTGTTACTGTTAATGAGTGCTATGTCCCAGAATTCTACACCCTCCTACCCTCATTCACTGTGCTGATCATTCACTCTCATGGACACATTTCTCTAACTGTAGGATCTCAGCCCCTCCAGAGACAGATGATTCTATTACTGTACATGCTCACTGTTGGAGACTTTTATTAAAAGTTCAAAATTAAGCTATAAATAAAATTTAAAATCAATTTTTCAAAATGTACTCTGAAACAGCATATGGGAAAAACTTTAATTCTACTTGAAAATACAGGAAATTGCACATTCTTTCTTGATCCACAGATCATTTACTAGGATTTAGGGTCCACTTTTTGTTTTTGAAGCCATTTACTAACTAACCCTACATAATGATAGAGCATATAATGTAAAATCATTTGACAGCCGGGGGCTCTGTGGACTTATTTTTGGGGAAACTCGCATATTGAAAACATATGATATGGAGTAAATCAAAACACTAAAAAAAATCACTATTGCAACAAATACTTCAAGATAAAAAAAACACTTAATTATTTTTATGGTTGTCAAGGAAACCTTTCTCTGATTTTTCTAATGAAATACATTGCATGAAAGTCAAACAGAATGAAAAGAATAAACATCAAAGTGTGAAATAGAATCAACAAAATGTACCTTTAAAAATTTCATTAAAAAAATGTAAAGATTTAATTGCTTTATTTTTAACTCTCTCATATAAAGAATTTAAAAAATCAGAATAACTACAATAAGAATTTGAAATCCTATAACACTCTCCTATAAGTAAACCTAATGGAATTTTAAAAACTAAAATATTCAACCACAATCAACTACATGGTGTTTCTTAAGATAGAATACAAATGAAATTGGACAAAATTGTGCTTTTGACTATTTTAACCTATAATAGAGCAAATAGAGCTATATAGCTGGCAGATCAAAATAATATTAGAGAAAGGTTGTATGCATTTTTAAAAGACTATTAATGTATAAATGTGTAGAAATGTTGATAAGATTTAAGTGCAGTTATGCAGAGTTATGCAGATTCAAACTGGTAAAATAATTTTTTTCAAAGGCATTAATTTAAGTATAGATAAAACCGCAAAATATAACTCTATGTAAATGCTCAGAAAAAAAGAAATAGATGTATTCAGTTGCATAGAAGATCCCAGAGGCTGAAATTAGCCAGCCTGGGCTTGGACTCTGAGATGTCAAGCAAGAGGAACCAAATCTTTATTGTTTCTCTCTACATCTCCAGGTGATAGCACAGGATCTGAAAATAATAGGTGCTCGATAATTCTTGGTAAATGAATACATCTGCCAGAATGGCTACCATGAATAAATCAACAAACAAGTGCTGACGAGGTTGTGGAGAAAAAAAAACCCTCATGCACTGCTGGTGGGAATAAGACTGGTGCAGCCACTATGGAGAACAGTCTGGAGTTTCCTCAAAAAATTAACAGTGGAACTCCCATTTGACCCAGTGATCCCACTTCTGGGACTATATCCTAAGAATCTCAAAATACCAATCAGAAAGGACTTATGCACCCCTATGTTCATAGCAGTATTATTTACAAGATCTGGAAACAGTCCAAGTGCCCATCAGTATATGCATGGATAAAAAAAGATGTGGTACATTTACATAATGGAATACTATGTGGCTGTAAAAAAGAAGGAACTAAGGAACTCGTATCCTTTGCAACAGCATGGATAGGCCTTATCATGATAAGCAAAATAAGCCAGCCAGAGAAAGATAACTACCATATGATCTCACTTATATGGGGAACCTAATGAACAAAATAAACTGACAGAATAGGATCAGAGGCATGCATATGTGGAACAGACTGACAGATCTCAGAGAGTAGAGGGATTGGGGGGTTGGGTCTGGAAGAGATTAGCCAAAGAACATATATGCATATATTCTTAGCCCAAGGACACAGACAACACTGTTGTGAAGGTGGGGGCTGGGTGCAGTGGGGCAAAGGGATGGGAAATGGGGGACAGTATTTCTAATATTGTCAATGATTTAAAAAAAATGAATCCATCTGAGTCAACCATTGGAAAACAATTATTATAAAAGTTTCTTCATATTCTTCACGTCTAGAAATTATTGATGTTGGACTAAATAATCTCTTCCAAATTTACAAATTCACTATTCTTATCTATCATTGTCACCCAGTTACTTAAACCAGAAACCTAAGTCTCCTTATTTCTCAATCCTCACATCCACATACCCAATCCATGACCCAGATAGGTGGATTTTACTACCTAAATACCGCTAGCACCCATCCCTTTTCTTTTTACAGTGGCATTGCCACACTAATCTAAGCTTCCGTTCTCACATTTCTGAATAATAAAATGCCCTATCACCTCCTGCCATTCCATTCTTTACAAGAGTCAGAAAGATCTGATAAAGTAAAAATTCAATCATGCGTCACTCATATTTAAACCCCTCCCTTGGATTCTCACTGATCTTAGTTTAAAGATCTAAGACTTAAACAGCTCCTAAGAAGACCACTGTAATCTGGCCCCTTTCTCTAGCTCTTGCCTCTTTTCTTGCGACTCTTCAAATTCTCAGAGCCCTGCTGCATTGCATGTATTTTCTCCATGCGTTCAGTGTGCCACATTTTCTTCCTCTTCCACAACGCTTTCACAGACACTGTTCCTTCCGCCTGAAATGCTCCTGTCTTCCTCCAGGTCTTACACTTACAAACTCTTATTCAGCTTTTAGGCCTCATCTTTTGACCACTCAAACTAGGTTATGTCCCTTTAATACTTGTTTATGTCAATATTATATTTCCTCTTTGGCAGGGATCATCATCATCCTGTACATTCTGAACATTTTCTTTACAAGATTTTACAAGGTATAAAGTCAGGAATCATATCTATACTGTTTACCACTGAATTCTAAGATTCCAGAGCAGGTCCTATGTTTAGTAATTACTCAAGTACTATTTATTGATTAGTTAGACGCTGTGTTTCTAAATTAGTGTTTTTTCTACAGTTACTGAATGTGGTCACCAATAGGCCACCGATAAGGTCAAAAAGAAAAGAACCACTTAGCATGCCCCACTGGCTTTCTATTCAATTCCATTCCTCTTCTTTCTTACTAACTATACCCAGAATTAATGTAGGGCAGCAATGTGTACCTAAATCATCTCCCAGCCTTGCTTCTACTAAAGAGTGGCCATTAAACTCTGGCTCCTAACAGAGTCCTCAAATTGCTCCTCTTCCCGAATTAATTCTCATGAGGAAAAGGCTTTTTAAAATTTGTCTTTTGTGCTTCCTACTCTTCAGTGCTGAATAAGAATGTAATACCTGGAAGTAAAGCTGGATAAGAATGTAGCTATCAGGATGATAGCTGCATAGTAATTATGATAGAACAGGGAGATTGGATGTGCCTGGTTCATTGCTCAATATCCTCCAGCCATCTCACCAGTCCTGAGCCACTGTCTTCCAGACTTTCTGTTACAAGAGTATACGCCCTTGCTTGTCTAAATACTCTTTAGAAGCTTAAACTTTCATCTGAACACACTCCTAACTCATTCAGGAAATCACTTTGAAAAGATAATTGAGCGTATAAAAGGCAACAAACATTTTACAACTTTTCGGTATTTACACCCAGTTCTCTCTGCCTCTTTCCAGTTGTGAGGGCTCATTAGTGGCAGTTCACTCATCTGTTAAATGAGAATAACGATATCATTTTGCAGGGTAATGTATGAGGATTGAAAATCAACAACTGTGAAGACTTTAGCTTGTAGTCTGATATGGCAGTTGCTCAATAAAACAGGAAATTTTACTGCCCTTTGAGAAAAAAGGTATGCAAGATTTGTAGCCAATTAGAGATTGCAGCAATTATACACTCTGTTAGACTTTTGGAGGCTCAGTCTCCTAATTGTGAAACGAGGAGAATAATGTCTACCTTGAAGAGATCTATGAGCATTAGAGAGAAAATGTTCAAAGCAATCGATGTTTCATGAATGGCAGTTACCATTCAATAGAAATAGCAATTCACAGTCCTCATCTTAGATTGTAGCAACTAGATCAAGATATTTGAATCTACACAGCACCTTTTCCATAACACTTTAAAATTTTTGGTAACATTTTAACATATTTAGTTTTGTGGTTTTTTTCCTACTGAGGCCACATGCCCCTTTGAAAAATTCAAGAGCTCTATAGAACTTATGTGCAAAAGAAAGCACATAAATAAAAACATAAGCATTCAATTTTAGGGATTATGGATTCTCTTAACTTCCATTGGTCCCGAGATTGCAATACACTCTCTGATCAAGAGTTCATCAAATTCCAAGAGGGCCATCCTGATAATGTAATTCCATTTATAAAAGTTGTCTTGTGAAATACACTCTAAGCCATATGTTCTATATGCCTTCAATAAACCATTCTATTGCTTTTTCTGCATATCTCTCCATTACACAGTAATCACATTATTTGAAAAGAAACCTTTTTGCATTTAGAAGTTTGTGTTGTACAAGTTTCTATTTGGAAGTGTTAAGTTTCATTTAAACATTATTAAGGGAAAGGGCAAAAGATCAGAAGACACTTAGACAATGAGGAAAACTAAAATCAATAAGCTACAATGCAGCTATCTGCAATGTTCCACTTAGGGAAAGGAAAAATAAACCTGAGTGATAACGCCTCAGAAAGAATTATATTCCTGCCAAAATACTGCTGAGATGACACGTGGAACTGCCAGGATTGTAGTTTATAAAGAACCTGGTGTTACTTTGTGGTTAGAGCACAAGGTAGGGCTGTAGAAAGATGTTATTTCAGGTTCTCCAAGTCACAGGATTTCATTATGGCCTTGACCAAGGTAACGACCTTTGCTTCTTTCCTACCCGGCCCCCAGAAAAAGAAAACTACTCTATCCTGATCTTAGTAGATAACAATACTTAATAGACAATGACTGTGTGACCAGTTTGATACATGCTAAACACTCTTAGGTTTATCATACCAGTGGTATTGTATTAACTCACTAAAGTAGCAAAGTCCTGGGCAAGAGAGAAGATACTAGTTAGTTATCTGGCTCAGTTCATTAGGCCTGTTCTTTCCAAATGTGCAGGCACGACAGTCTCCCTGTGCTGTCTTCCCATCTTCTCTTTGTCTTTGTCTTCTTGTGGGTGATGTTTTATGATAACTTATACTGTCACCCGAACTGAGAGAACAGCTTCTTTGTTTGTTATAGTCCTGCAAGTCTCCGTCTTTCCTACCCATTTCAATGTGGGTATTTTCCAACCCACTCAATGTGTCAGTGTCACTCAGCCTGTTTCTCTCAATAGCAATAGCAGAATTTGCCCTAATAAAGGTTAGAAATATCTCTGAAGAAAAACAAATCTATTCTTTTAGCATTCAAGCTTTTAAGGAAAGCAGAAGAAAAAGATTCTTTAAACCATGAGTTAAAAGTGAGGAGAGAGATGTAGAAGGCAGACAATGAAATTTCTCCTGTGTGTAGTGGTGAAGGTGTTAAAGCAAACTTAATAGGAGTCCATAAGAAAAAAATAACTTGATAAATGAAAACTCTCCTAAGCTGAAGGAAGGCCGCAATTTGAATAACAAAAATTATTTTTATTAAATTCAACTCTCAGTCATACAACAGAGATCACAATGAAGGTTTGTTATCTCTCTCTCTCTACTTTTGTATACATTTGTAGATTTCCATAGGAAAACATTTAAATAAAACTGCATGAGAATGTGTGTGAATGTGTATGTATACACATATATTAACATCTGTTCAAAACACAGGGGGAAATTTTCATGACACAAAAATGTTAAGTTTTATATATTTTCTTCAGGTTTTAACTGGTCAAGTAGACAAATAACCATTGATAGAGAAATAATATGATGACAAAAACTACAAATAATAAGATTGACTTATCAAATATTGAATTTCTGACCACATAATGATTGTATTTTTCCCTAACAAAACCTTGGTAGTTACAATAATTAATCACATAATAGGTCATGTTGATAACCTTAATTTCAAAAGCAAAATGTGTGCAAAGCATGTCCTAATAGAGCTTGAAATGTATTATAAATGGTTGAATAAAAAATAGTTAAAATTTAAAACACTCTTCTAAAATGTTTTTGGATTAATCTATTTATAGATCATTTAGAATATGTCACTAATAGACAATTCATTAAAAATAGCATGGGATATAATCAAATCAATATTCTAAGTAAAATTTATACTGTTAATTTCATAGAATACTAAAGGAGAAAAGGACTAATTAAGTGAACTTAGTCATTTATCATTCATCTTTTTATGAATAATAGACTATATCCTTAATTTTAAATATTCCATTAGGCAAACTTAGATATGACTAAAAGTTAAATTATACTTTAAAAATTAAATCTAGCAGAACAATATAATGAAAATTATAAATCAAGAAATTAATGCTCATTTAAATTTTAGAAATTTATTAAAGTAATTTACTATAGGCAGGTAAGTGAAAGTCATGAGACCATTGCTATGATTTCAATAGAGGCAAAAATGTAATTTTTAAAAATTGAATAGTAATTCAGTAATTTTATAATCCAATGGTATTCTCATAATAGAATTTTTAAAATGATTCTTTCAAACAAATAGATAAAATCAGGTTTTAATAGTGAAGCATTGTAGATATTTATAAAGGTTTACAAATCATACCAAAAATGCCATCAGTCATGTCATATGAATATTTACCACAGTAATATGCAGTTTAATAAAACAAAATAGATCAATTCTAGATGGATTATAGATTTAAATGTAAAAGACTGTACAATAAACTATAAAAAATAAGGCAGAGGAGAATAGCTTTATGACTTTTAGTACATGTATTTGTCAGGATTCTCCAGAATAGAACCAATAATATATATACATATATCATATATAATATATCATATATACATATGTACAGATACACATATACACATATAAACATATATATGTAAAAAATAAAATAATGATAAAAAGGAAAACTATGTGTGTGTGTGTGTGTGTGTGTGTGTGTATAGTCTCTGGAGAAAAGCTTTTCTAAGTGTAAAAATAAATAAATATATTTTAAAAGGACTTTGATATGCCTACACAAAAGAATAAGCATCAGCATTAAAAGCAATATAACACAATAAAACAGTAAAATGATAACTTGAGAATAAACATTTGTAACAAATATGACAAATAATTAATCCTCCCTACATATAGAGAACTCCAACATTAAAAGAGAAATACTAATGAATGTTAAACTTCAAATTATATTCAACTTTACTGCTAATCAAAAAGTGTTAAGTTTAAAATTACAAGAATAGTTTTTTAAAATAACATGTTATAAGGTGAGTAGAATAGGTATTTTGTGTACTTCCTAGGAATGGAGACTAATTTGTCAATAAGCATCAAATACACACCAACTATAAAAATTACACTGATATTTACTGAAATTTTATTTATAATACTTGAATTTTTTGTTTTTTTAATAATACTTGAGTTTTTGAGATAATATAACTATCCATAATAATAAAAGCATAATATGCTGATTAGACCAAATAGCCGAATGACCTTCCAGATGTCATTCCAGATGTCCTTTCAGATGACATTCTGATAGAAGCTGTGGTGGTGGGGGCCAAGGCAGAGGTGGTTAGGGGCAATCAGGCAGGCAGGCGAGCAGTAAGGGGTGATCAGGCCAGCAGGCAGAGTGGTTAGGGGTGATCAGGCAGGCAGGCAAGTGGTTAGGGGTGATCAGGCAGGCAGGTAGGCAAGTGATTAGGAATCAGCGGTCCCAGATTGTGAGAGGGATGTCCAACTGCCAGTTTAGGCCCGATCAAAGAATCCCCTGAGGGGTCCCAGATTGTGAGAAGGTGTAGGCTGGGCTGAGGGACCTCCCCACCATGCACAACTTTCGTGCACCGGGCCTCTAGTCTATAATAATAAAAGTGTAATATGCTAATTAGACCAGACAGCTGAACAACCTTCTGGTCATCCTTCTGGACAACCTTCCAGACGAAGCCAGGGCTGTGAGGGCCAAGGCAAGCCACCGCGACTGGGAGGCCCAAGGCCCTTGCACAAATTCATGCATCGGGCCTCAGTTTAACTATAAAGGATAAGAAGTTGGATATATAGAGTGTAAAAATATGTACCCATGAAAAATAAGTTTTGAAATTCTTAATAATTTTTTAACAAAAGTCCCTGCATTTTTATTTTGCACTGAGCCTCAAAGATGACATAGCAGTTCCTGTCTATCCACTCTGAAATATGGTAGTGCTTCAAGGCTGTCTTCTCTTCTCTTCCCACATTCACTTTTTAGGTAATTTTATCTAGTTCTGTGGTTTTAAATGCACCTTTATTCCAGCCACCCCCATAAATTGTTTTAACGCTGATTTTCCCCTGAGTTGCTTATGTATGTCATATATCTCCACCTGGATGACTAAAGCCCATTTCAAATTTTATGTCCAAATAAAAGCTCTTGGTTTTTCCTTCTCTGCAAAAATTTTTTCTCCAAGTTCCCATATCTGTAAATGACCACTATCCATCAAGTTGCTGAAGCTCCAAACCCAGGTATCCATAGCCAAGTCCTGTCAGCTCCACCTCTACTTTGTACCTTGAGTCTGTTTACATCTCGATATATCCATGGCTTCTATCATCTAGTTCATGGTATGCTCATTTTTTCCCGGACTACTGTAATAGCTTCCTTTCTTAGGTTCTTTTTTCCACTTTTGATTCCTGACAAATCATTCTTCCCAGAACAGCCAAGATCTTTTTTGTATGTTTGTTCTCTTAAATTTTATATTTCAAAACAATTCAGAATTACAGAAAAATAGCAAAAACAATATAAAAATTTCCATATGTCCATATCCAAGATTTCCCAAACAATAACATGTCACATTGGCTTTATCTCTCTCATATATATATGCAATAGTGACTATGTTGCATATATACATAAATATATATTTTTATATAATTCTCTATTGTTATTTGTTCCTAAATATATTTTTGAGAGTAAGTCACAGACATAATGACCACTTACCCCTAGACACAGAAGTTCGCATTTCTCTAAAACAAGAATATGCTCTCAGTTAACAATCAAGAAATTAACTTTGTTACAATACTCTTATCTAATCTATAGATCTAATCAAATTGGCCTATTGTTCCAGTAATATCATTTATAGAAAAAAAATTCTTTCCCAGTCCAGGAACTAGGCCAGGATCCATTTTGCATTTAATTGTTATGTTTCTTTAGTTTTCTTTAATCCAGAACACTTTGTCCTGCCAAAAAGTAAGATAGTGCTCAAAGAGTGATGGAGACATATCAATGGGCACAGATGCCAGCTTGAAGAGGATACTATTGGTCAAATCTAGGACAATGAGAGCACCAAATAACCCATTACTAGAATAATAGCAGTTTACAACCCATTGAATAAAATAAGAATCCATGAGCCCACACTGAGAAAAAGAAATTAAACCAATAAATAAATGGGTGAAAAGGAAAAGCTCTTCTCTAAGTAGGCTTGTCAATCACTAGATCTAGAAGAAATAATGCAATTTGGAAATAATCAAGGGAAAGAGTATCATGTGCTTGGTGCTATGCTGGGTTCTGGGAATCAACATTATCCAAAAGTAGACACCATACCCTCTACCATGCAGATAAAAAGATAATGTCCAAACATCTTAGTCTTTGCACATAAGGCCCTCCTGGCCTGGTCCCCGTTGTGTTTCTCCACTCAGCTGAGAGAGTATCTCTTAAAAAGAAAAACTGGTGAGAAAAAAAAATCTTTTCCTCCTTATCTCTTTTTTTCTGCCTGGAATTCTGAAAGATGTCTGGAGGTGCAGGAAGAACCATCTGATCATAAGATAATAAGCATCGGAATGACAACTGGAGGGTGGCAGAGCAGAAAGAGCAGAAGTGCCTGGTTCCCCAAAAGCCAATATTTTAGAGGAGAACCTCTGATAGCAAACACCTCTCTCTGCTTTTTATAATGCAAGCTCCTACTAACACAAACAACTATAGAACCGGTTTTGTATTATTTGATGCTGGAGGCATTCTCAACTGATACAGGAACATTCCCGTTAAAAAAAAAAATTATATTACAGTATCAGTGTTGATGACCAGAGACACACACAAAGTTAAATAAAGTTGAATTGATTGTCTTGTTGCCATAAAGGAAGTACATACCAGGGAGAACGGAGGGGTATTTCAGGAGGAGGGTGTTGACAGGGACTTTTTATGGGTGTTAGACTTTTCTTAGATCATCTTGTTAAGAGTTTAAGGAAGTGGGGATTTACTCTGGATCAGGTACTCTCAGAAGACAAAGATAATACCATGGTTGGATATGTTAATGCCCCTTATCCAGGCTATAGAGGGGACAAAGTGAGATTAAGCCTATAATTAACAAGTCAAATCACAAATAATAGAATAAACAAAATAAGTTCTCTTATAGGAGTTAGAAAAGGAGTTGCTTAATTTTTTCTGTGGTTTGTTCCATGTTTCTGTTTGTCTTCGCTTAGACATGGCCTTATTTTTCTCTTGTTCCATCTTGGTCTTGGTGAAATGTTTCATGTTCAAAGGAGAACATCACAGCCTTATTGTGAGTTCCAGACCACCTGCTAGGGGCACACCTGGCCCACGTGGTAGCTGACTCTAGAGCAGTGGGGATGCTTTTCCTTTTATTGCCTGGTCTCTCCTATGATTTATAGGATTACACATCAACTCTTTATACAGACGTTTAAAATCCAGTTGTAAATATCTACTTAGGAATAAAAAGAAAAATACTCCCAAATATACAGATGTGAAATGATAAGATCTAAACTAAGACTTGGCAACCAAATCACATAGGTAGAGTTTAAAATACATTTATGATGAATCATAATTGTCACAGTGAAGTACATTTTAGGACCAATTAGATGCATGTGGAGAAGGGAAAACTGGGGCTGAATTTAAGTTTTGGAGCTCAGGAGACTAGATGATACAGATGACTAACTAGAATAGGAAATGGGAGAGATCAAAGAAACTGGGAGCAAATATGGTAAGTTTGGTGTTAGGATATAAGTTTGAAAATAACTTCATGACATGTAGGTGGAAATTCTCCAAAGGCATTAGAAAGATGAGCCTTGAGACACAAAGCAAGAGGCTAGGATGAGAGAAAAATGGGATTGAAGGATATGAGATTCTCAAAAAAGGGTTTATGGACTGAGGTGTGCGTTGGTCTGACTCAACAGTATAAATCACAAAGCTCTTAAATATTACTTCAGAGAAATACAGTGTATCAAAAAAAGTTGACTTGTTTTGGAATCTTATTAATATGACAAGAGAAATTATGTTCATACTCTCTCATTCCTGCCTCTTGTGTGAAATTACCTGAATAGACATATATCATTTCTGGTCAGCCCATTATATCCACTTAGCTCTTGAACTGCATTATTGTTTATGTTATATGTTTGTCTTTACTAGCTGTGTCTATGCCATTATCAATTAACACAAAATCTAACCTATACAAATTAAATTCTGCTTATTTTATCCTCTCAGGCAGCAATTTTCAATCCATGTGCCATGGCACACTGGTGTACAGCAAGAATTTTTAAAACATGCAATACCTGACTATTTAGTCAGGGGCACTGACCTCTTTTCACTTAGATTGTCAAATAAAACAATGACAACAGCCAACACAACAGTAGCTTTCCAGTGTGAATAAATCAAAATTATACTTATTTTTTGGTCAGATTGATAAAAAAATATAATATATATTTTTGGTATGCTGCAGAATTTTAGTAATAGTTTGTGTGTGCCATGAGATAACGGTTGAAATCGCTGCTCTAAGGGGAGGGTTTCCAATGGATGTTTTGTCCATCTTGGTGCTTGACACGCTTTCCCCTGTAACCAGCACAGCTCACAAGCCTGTAGGTTCTTAGGAGCTGCTGGTGGCCATCCTATTTTGTTATTCAGACCAGAAAAGGCCTCATTATTTGTGTTTCTTTGTATCAGTGTCAAGAGGCCCCAATGTTGTGGCTGAAAGCAGGTGGCCTGCTGTGTTTCTGTTAAGTTTTATCAAAAAGAATATGACTCTTCTATCTGCTAGCCTCAATTAAAGACAGACCTGTTCCTTTCTTCTCTTTTCTCAGATTTGCAGTGGAACTTGAAATGGGGTGACTCACATAAAAATTCTTATCTTCAACTATCCCTCCATGTATCAATTAAGAACAATTAAGAAGAAAAAAAACACCAGAAAGCTCTAGAATGTTGGAGAATGTTTGATTTTGCAAATTTGTTTCTTTCATAAACATAGTCTATAGCTACCCATATAAAAGAGAGCCATAAACTCAGACCCATCAAGCCAAATCCAGACTGCTGCTATCTTCCATTTGGGAAGTACAGTTGATTTCTAACTCATTCACAGTATCTGGCACAGAGCAATCATCAAATACTTATTTTGAATGAATTCATTTATCTGATTATTGAATAGACTTTAAGGCTGTATGAACTTCTTTTTCGGTAATAAATTTGCATAGGAAATATCAGAATTTGGTCTGCTGATGGTTAAGAAGCTTCCAGTATGTTTGATGAATATTGAATCTAGATATCCTGATCTGTGAAACTTCCACTGTATTTGTTATATTAAAGAAACTTCCTGTGGGTTGAAGAAAATCACATGTTCCCTCTTTGTGTATAAAGTTGTGGTATATATTATCTCATTGAATTCTAGCATTGTTTAGTATGTATTAATGTAACCATTCTATATTAGGTAAAATTGAAGTTCAGAGATATTAAGGGATTGGATTTCAAACTCAAACAGGTCTTTTCTTTCCCCCAAGGACAGTTGTCCTTCTCTGGTTTCTCTGATACATTAGGACAGTTGTGTCCAGGTTCTTTGATAAGAGAACACATCCTCAGTGATACCTGGCCTATTGGAATAAACTTGAGGATGAAGGTAAAGCAGACCTATCCATCCACCCACCTTCCAACTCACCCTTCCATTGTCCACCACACAGACAAGGTAGACGAGACTCCTCCTGACTTTCACTTCTCTTGCCTTCATGCTTTTGGACTTCTTCCCCAGGTTCAGGCTTTAAAAATACTTTAAAGCCGAAACCGGTTTGGCTCAGTGGATAGAGCGTCGGCCTGCGGACTGAAGGGTCCCAGGTTCGATACCGGTCAAGGGCATGTACCTGGGTTGCGGGCACATTCCTGGTGGGAGATGTGCAGGAGGCAGCTGATCGATGTCTCTCTCATCGATGTTTCTAACTCTCTATCCCTCTCCCTTCCTCTCTGTAAAAAATCAATAAAATATATTTTAAAAAAAATACTTTAAAGCACTTGCCCCTGTCTCCCAGGCTCTGTCTCTTCCAGGATTATCTCGGGCCCTCCCATAGAATATAACTGATGTCAAGAGAAAATATTGAGAAAACACAGAGGTGCTTTAACTAATACTAAGGATTAGTATTCAGCCATATTACAGGATAAGCTAGTGTTGCAATATTGACTTGGGAGACTGAATCACATACACATGGAAATGTGAACTGAGCTCCACAATTCTCTCAGTCATTAGGGATTCCTTTTGGAACACTGGTGTTGCCCGTTAAGAAAGTCCCTTTTATCAAGAGGAAAGCAGAAATTCAAAATGTGTCTGGTTCAAAAAATATTTTAGACCAATTATCCTGATTGTAATAATTGGATTCAGTAGTCAGTGTTTCGGCACTTAAAAAATGGACTTGAGTCCATCAGCCCTGTTCTAAGCTTATAGCTGTATAATTTCTTCTAAATTGAGTCACAGGTGGGTACCTAAATACTCCTTCAGGTTTAATGAATGTGTTTTGAGAAACAGAGAGTAAAAATATTGAATGCAGGAAACTAGAGTATAAAGAAACAACTTGAAAGTTCATGCTAGATTATTTTAATTATACCTGCTAGTACCAGAGAAGAGGATACTTAAACCTACTGGGCATGTGACATTCCTAAAATAGCACTTATTAAACGTTATTAATGACTATTAAAGTTAGGGTGGCAGGGTTTATTGATGGTATCTCTTTAGAAACATTGTATGTGAAACTTTGTATAGTATTAGCAAAATCTCATAGAATATTATTGAAGGCTCGAGGCCTGGCACACAGATTCATGCACCGTGGGGTCCCTCAGCATGGCCTGTGGGGATCGGACTGAAACCAGCAGTCCAACACCATCTGCTGCTCCTGCCTGCTGCTCCTGCTCATCCCAGCCCCACTGAGCCTGCTACCACTCGGTAGGCTTGCTGCCGCTCCACTGTGGTCTCGGGGCTGCAACAGCCAGTCATGAGCCCTGCGTCTGGTGCCCCTCGGTCAGCTGAGCGGTGCTCCTGCTATGGGAACACACTGACCTCTAGGGGGCAGCTCCTGCATTGAGTGTCTGCCCCCTGGTGGTCAGTGCACATCATGGCGACTGGTCGACCAGTTGAAAAGTGGGCTGGTTGAACAGTCGCTTAGGCTTTTATATATATAGATGAGAAAAAGACAGTCTGAGGACTGTTCGACAGAAATTCACAGTTGGTATAACAACTGTCTCAAATGTGAACTCTGAAACCTTTTTCAATCTCTCAACTCAGATGCATTTTACCACAGGTCATGCTTTACCAGGGTAATACTAAATCCCAGAGAAGCAGTCTTGTAACACTTGGCTATCATTGTACAGAGAAAAGATTTGATCACTTAAAAACTATGTATTTCTTAAAGTAAGCTGGTATGTCAAAATATATCTGGCTTATTTTGCTTTTTCACCAAAACATACTATCTGTGCCATACATATATCAACATGACTTTGCTTCTACTCTACTACAGAAGGGTACTCTCAAGCCAAAATCTCCAGTACACAGAATGAAGCCTGCTTTACTTCTTCCCAGACCCTCACAAAAAGAGCCTTCCTTCAAACAGGCTCGTCTATTCACAAGGTAAAAGTTTTCAAACCATCTTTTACTGAGTGTGTTCAGATTTTCAAGTGTTTCCATTAATCTAAATGAGTCAAGTACTGTGGCCATTCAACACTTTGAAAATGTGACACAGGGAGATTTAAATAGTTTGTGCAGTGCTAGATAACTCAGGATATATGGGGCAGTGTTTATTAGCTGAACATGGCGAGAGATAAACCATACACCTTTAACCGTGAAGCTGTAATGACTTCTTAGAAGTGTAGACTATGTAGATTATATGCCATCAATAAGCTGTGAAGCCCCTTGAAGATTCCCATAGGGAAATCCAAGAACAGCAAGTAAGACTGCAACATACAGGAAAATTCCTTAGAGAGGCATCTTGTTGGGTAACCAGATGTTAGGTGTGACTTTTCCTGTGGTCTTGGAATGTTGGCCAAGCTCCAAAGCCATAAGCAATAAGCACCAGACCATGTATTCATGACCTGCTAAGAGATTCTGACACCAATTTTGTGATGCTGAGTCCATTACCCATCTCCAGACTATGTAAGGGGGATGGGTGCGATGAAATTGGCTTAGAGTTAAAGAGATGCAGAATAAGTTACAAGTTATATGTCTGTTAACAGTGAAAATACCATTTAATAGCTAATTAAACTAACACTTAAAAATGATAGAGATGATTTCTTTAGAGAAGAATTGTGAGGTTATTGCCAGACAACACTGCCACTGCCCTTCTCAAGTCATATGAGGGTGATTTCAGAAAGCCAGTTTAAGACATTCACAAGTTCCCCCCGCCCCAGAAAAAGTCAATGCCTGAAGTGAGAGGTGGTCCAGAAATACCCAATCTGCAGCAACATGGGCTTCACTGGGTGCCCTCCCCTGACTACGAGACTGGTGTGAACCCTATGGTAGGTGCTGGCCTTGAATACATTGGGAACTCCCAAAGGAATGTGGAGATCCTGGCTAAGGTGCAGAGCAGTCAGCCTGCGGAGGAATCACTTACACCAAGGGAACTGGTAGGGGGATACCCAGAGGAGGAGGAAGACACCCCAAAACACCCACAGAAGCACCAATCAATAAAGAATGGTCAGGTGTCTGACATCCTAGAAGGCATAGTGATGGCTAAAAACAGGACTTATCAAACACCGCCCCCCCCCCTTTTTTCCTCTATGCTGCAGCTTTCCCCTTCCCCTCCAGCCTTTGATGCAGAATTATGGATGGGGGAGGAAAAGAAGCCAGGCAGTTTGGGGGAAAGTGAAGAAGCAGCTAATCCTGTCCTCTGCTCCACTCTAGGTTAATCACCTGAGTTAAGCCCAACAAGCGGGCTGGAGGGGAGTTGGGGAGGATGTGGACGTTTTAAATTGAAAGAGGGTTTGAAGTTCTAACCTTAGGTTAGATCATTTGGTTTATTGTCTTAAAAATTACAGTGAGCACAAAACTATGGAATCTTAAATTTCATGCAGGAGCAGGGGAAAACAAATCAATAGAATGGGTTTGCAGAGGCAGTGGTGTAGAAAAAGGAAACTCTGATAAAAACACCCTTAAAATTATAATTGATTTTAGAAATTGGTTGGAATTGAAGCAAATCCACAGTCAATCTTTTTTATACCAAGACCTCACCTCTGTTCTTGGCTACCTGACCAACCCGCACAACCACTGGATTTGGTTCTTCTGCCTTGCCCCTTCATTTATTTTACATTCCCTTATGGTTTCCTGATTTCTATATTTGGTTCTCTGGCTCTCTTTCTGTCCCTGCTACCTCTACTGTATGATTCCACACATTTCAGGGTTTGATGTGAAATCCAAAATCAAATCCATTATCCCCTTATTGACCCATACCTGGGGGTGAGCCTAGTTCCTAGTCTCAACTCCTTCAATTTTCCTTTGTCCCAAAGAATTCATTAATGGGACTGTTCCTAGCCATGATCAGAAAAATGCCATTCAAGTAATAAACATAAACTAGCCAAACCAGCACAGTGACTTCATCAACCTCCCAACAATGAGGGATATGGATAATTTCTGCAGAATCATTTTCTAACACATTTACCCCTTGTTTGTATTTTAGCATAGTGTTGTATTTATACCTTGAAAAGAGTTCTCTGTGCACATTCAGATATACAAATGTTTATGATTCAGTTAGCCTTGCAATGAGCTAATACTTTTATATAATCATTTCTAATCCTCACAATACCATCTTGTTCAAGTAGGTATTATTTTACCTACCATAATTACAGTTAACATTGAATATTACTTGAACAGCTAAACCTCCCTGTTTATTTGAAAATTCCACTTTTGTCAGCTGTTGGTTAAACTAAACAGCCATTTCTCTTTTTATTCATGTACTAGAGGCCTGGTGCACGAATTTGTGCACCAGTGTGGTCCCTTGGCCTGGCCTGCGGGATTGGACCGAAACCAACTCTCCGACATCCTCTGAGGAGTCCTGGATTGCAAGAGGGTGCAGGCCAGACCGAAGGACTCCACGGGGCTGTGGAGGGACACAGGAGGTTGGCCATCCAGGAGGGACTATGGGAGGGGTCCAGGGCATGTTTGGCCCATCTTGTTCAGTCCCAATTGGCCAGACCCCAGGAGCAAACTAACCTACTGGTCAGAGCTTCTTCCCCGTGGTGGTCAGTGCACGTTATAGTGAGTGGTTGAGCGGCCTTAGCATATCATTAGCATATTATGCTTTGATTGGTTGAATGGATGATCAGATGACTGGACAACCGGACACTTAGCATATTAGGCTTATATTACATAGGATAGTCTAATGACAGCCAAGTATATTTCATTCTGGCTCTACCCTTAACTCACTCCATCTGAATGCTTGAGGCTACTGAAGATTGAGAGACAGTCTGAAGCCACGAATGTTCATGTCTGACGTTGGTATCAGTATTTCTTGCTTGGGGAGGGTTGAACTCAGATTCCAAGTAAGCTCAGGATCCCTTGAGTTCCTCTTTCCTTTATCATTTGGTTTTTTAAGTCTCAGAAAGAAGAGTAAATTAGCATGTCTACTTTGTTGCTCAAACTTACTCTGTTTTCAATATAGCTGTAATTTTCTCAGAACCTCAGCTGGGATTCTGTCTGCTGCTCTGGGGAGGCTAGGCCCTTCATTGTCTACCTTTATGAGTTGATTTGAATTAAAGGGGAAAAATATGTCAGGGGCAGAAATTTTGTGATGTGTGTCCAAGAGCAGAGATGAGAAGAGGCAGAGGACAGTGTGGTGTTTTTCCTCAGCCTTGAACTCAGGCTGGATCTGATATTGCAGGAGAACATTTGTAGGTGGAAGCTGAGAACCAGTTTTCATAGGAGTCATTGCTATACACACAGAACATATGCAGTGGTTTACAGAACCAAGGTTAGTATAAAAGGTGACACCAAAGAGGGGAGGGACGTGCATTTTACATGGAGCAAGGAAAGAAGTGCAGCTCTTTTTGGTAACTCAAAGCTTTGCACCTTTTGAACTCACAAGAGATGGTATTTGGGCAAAGCTACATTCTCGGGGTGAGAACTGGCAGCCATGGCAACTAGGAGCTGCTGTCCTCCTGTGGTTCTGCATCAGTGTGGGGGCTGAGGTTCTGGGCAAGATGATACACCCCCAGGTCTGCAAGAAACAACTAAAGTGGAGGCTAAGGCCCTCTGGTTAGACAGGTGGGTTGGCCAGCCAGTGAAATTGGGTGTGAATGTTAATGAGACTTCGTTGTGTCTGCAGATTTTAATTCACTTGGAAATAGAAAAATTGCACTTTGCCTTAGGGCACTTTGAGTTAATGTCGAATTATTGGCAGAGAAAAACCACCCTTTTTGTTGCACTTCCATTATTTCAGTTTATTCACATCTGATATATTTTTCTATAATCTGATGAGAAAGACTTTTCTATTCTTTTTTATTATATCAAACAGAGTAGATTGTAGATGAGTGGCATCCTCCTAGAGTTGACAAAAATGTGGAAGTGTTTATTTTAAACACCCATAATTAGAGTTGTGACATCAGAAAAGTGAGATAGAAATTACTTTAATTTTAGCATACATGTAAGCTTGGTTTTATCATTTAGGGTGCTTTTAACTTTGAATGACATATGTGTACATGTGGGGGAAGCTATACACTTTAGAGCTCAGTGTTGCTGAAGGTTATAATGTGTCCCTGTAGTCTGGGATCCAATTAGGCTGGGTTAGGTTTCCATCTATGCTTATGTGCCCAGGGTCCTTGGGCACACTGCACCATGATGTGAGCTTCTAAGCAAGGCTCTGAAGTCAGACTGCCTGGATGCAAATGATAGTTAACTCTGTGCAAACTGTGTGACCTAAAGAAATGTGCCCATCTCTCTGCATCACAGTTTCCTCATTTGGAAATGTGAGATAATAAGACTTCATGGAATGGAATTGGAGACCAAATGAGACAAACCATACAAAGCGAAGAACAGTGCCTGGTATGTGATTGTTCTCAATTCTTTTATGGTGGAGTTTCTTCATTTATAAAAGAGAATACGTAGTACACACCTCGTGGGAATCTTGTGAGAATGATATGCAATAATGCATGTAAAACACTTGGCACAGTGCCTAGGGTATCTACACTAATAAAAGAGAAAAATGGTAATTGGCGTACCACCGCTACCCTTCCCATTGGCTAATTAGCGAGATATGCAAATTAATCACCAGCCAAGATGGCGGTTAACTGTCAACAAAGATGGCGGTTAATTTGCATATGTAGGCACAATGCAGGAAGGCAAAAGGGAAAGCACAGAAGAAGCCCCCTGGCACTGACAGTGATCGGAAACCCAGGGGGTAGCTAAGAGCCCGGGGACAGGGCAAAGGCGGCCCCCAGGACCGCCTTTGCCCTGCCCCCCAGCCATGATCGGAGAATCCTGGCCTTTGCCGCACTGGCCAGTGATAGTGGGAAGTAGGGGTGGAGCCAGCGATGGGAGCTGGGCAGGGGAGGAGCCCGAGATCCTGGGGTGGCTGCAGCTGTCAGTCTCCGCTGCCCCGAGCCCACTATCAGGGAGCTGTTGAGCTGGGTGGGGGGGGTGGCGCAAGCTGGGGGTCCCCGCTGCCTGGGCCTAAGCCTGGCCAAAGGCATTAGGCCCGGGAAGGGGCGGAGCTCACGGGGGATGGCTGCAGCTGGGGGGGTCCCCTGCCCCGGCCTAACGCCTCGGCCAGAGGCGTAAGGCCCGGGCAGGGGCGGAGTCCACGATCGGGGGGCGGCTGCAGCTTCGGGGGTCCCCTGCCCGGGCCTAACGCCTCGGCCAGAGGCGTAAGGCCCGGGCAGGGGCGGAGTCCACGATCGGGGGGCGGCTGCAGCTTCGGGGGGTCCCCTGCCCGGGCCTAACGCCTCGGCCAGAGGCCTTAGGCCCGGGCAGGGGGGCTGCAGCTGGGGGTCCCCGCTGCCCGGGCCCAACGCATCAGCCAGAGGCGTAAGGCCCGCGCAGGGGCGGAGTCCACGATCGGGGGGGCACTGCAGCTTGCGGGGTCCCCTGCCCGAGCCTAACGCCTAGGCCAGAGGCCTTAGGCCCGGGCAGGGGCGGCTGCAGCTGGGGGTCCCCGCTGCCCGGGCCCAACGCCTCAGCCAGAGGCATAAGGCCCGGGCAGGGGCGGAGTCCACGATAGGGGCGGCTGCAGCTTAGGGGGTCCCCTGCCCGGGCCTAACGCCTCAGCCAGAGGCGTAAGGCCCGGGCAGGGGCGGAGTCCATGATCAGGGGACGGCTGCAGCTTCGGGGGTCCCCTGCCCGGGCCTAACGCCTCGGCCAGAGGCGTAAGGCCCGGGCAGGGGCGGAGTCCACGATCGGGGGGCGGCTGCAGCTTCCGGGGTCCCCTGCCCGGGCCTAACGCCTGGGCCAGAGGCCTTAGGCCCGGGCAGGGGCGGAGCCCACGATTGGGGGAGGCTGCAGCTGGGGGCTGAGGCTGCATGGGCACCGTGGGCGATGGTAGGGAGCTGGGGGTCCCCTGCCCACCCTGATCTGGGACACCCTTCAGGGCAAGCCAGCTGGCTCCCACCCATGCACCAAGCTTCTATCCTATATAATAAACCGGTAATATGCCTCCTGCACACCCCCTACTGGGGATGTGTACGCAACCAGAGTACATGCCCTTGACGAGAATCGAACCTGGGACCCTTCAGTCCTCAGGCCGATGCTCTATCCACTGAGCCAAACCCATTAGGGCGGTAATGTGCAAATTGACCCTAACAGCAGAACGACTGGGAATGACTGGTCACTATGACACACACTGACCACCAGGGGGCAGATGCTCAATGCAGGAGCTGCACCCTGGTAGTCAGTGCACTCCCACAGGGGGAGCTCTGCTCAGCCACAAGCCAGGCTGAAGGCATCACATTGGCGATGGTGGGAGCCTCTCCTGCCTCCTCAGCAGCTCTGTGGATGTTCAACTGCAGCTTCAGCCCGCTGGCAAGTGGACATCCCCCAAGGGATGTATCACTGCCAGCTTAGGCACAATCCCCCGGGGAGCAGGCCTAAGCCAGCAGGTGGACATCCCCGGAGGGGTCCCAGACTGCGAGAGGGCACAGGCTGGGCTGAGGGACCCCCGAGTGCACAAATTTTTGTGCACCGGGCCTCTAGTAATAGATATTCAATAAATGTAATTGATTCTTATGAGTGCACATTCTCAAAACAGGGAATCCTCTTTTTGGTATTATGTCTTTAGAAGGCAAACAAAGATTTTCACAAATTTCTGGTTGGGAGAAAGGAGATGATCTAATTCATGAAAACAGTGTCGGTAAAAGATCGTTTCTCAGTGAGTATCAGTGCATTTTCATTCGAGAGCCATCTTGAAGGCCCTCATAGCTCTTTATCCGATTTCTCTTCCCCTAAACTAAAGACCATTTCCCTGGCTGTGCACTCCCTCCTTATCTGACCAGCTGTGGAAGTCTCCCCAGAACGTCAGGAGATTATTAACAGCCATGTAAGCAGAAAACAATGTAGAGGTGACTGCTATTGTCACCTATTTTTCAGGATTTTTCCCCCCAGTTCAAAAGTCAGTCTTCCTTAGAACTTGGAAGTCCCCACAACCATGTCACCTGCCGAAATAGACAAAGACATAATATGTGACATTCAAGGTCTGGAGTGTGGGGCAAAAGTGAAAACACTATGTGAATCATCAATGTGGAGTTTCTCTGAGGGTGACATGGCAAAGGCAGAGTCATTAGAAACTCCTTGGAGTCAACTAGTGTCCATTTTATAACGCCGGAGGATGACCGCAGTCATGCAGGAGATGCATCATGGATTTTGGTTGATGACTAGTTATGTGGGTGAAGTGAAGAGAGAAAAATGTCTGTGGTCACTCTGGGATCCCTATTATTTTACACTCCTGAAAATTATGTAATCTGGGAGCGTGTGTGTGTGTGTGTGTGTGTGTGTGTGTGTGTGTGTGTGTGTTTGGGGTTAGGTTGTGGGCTTTTCTGGCTTATACTGCTATATACAAAATATGAAGTTAACTGACTCAAGTGAGAACCATTCAAAAAGTTCTTATAAATAAAGCCCTGCTACACTTCAATTATGGTTTGAGAGTTGTGAACTTTGTTAGTGATTCTGGTGAGAGGGTTTGCCTAATTTTTTCATTTGACTATTTTAAAAAACCTTAATGTCTACATAATTTGGAGCTTTAAGGGAGACATTCTAGAACAAATCACTTTCTTCCTGGAGTTCCATGACAAACATTTGTTATTGATTTTTTTTTGGTAAAAATTATGTAATAGTTTAGATTTACAGACAAGTTCAAAGGTAGTATTTTATTCTGCTTACTTTCTACTTATTCTAAACCAGAAACAAGTTAACCATAATAGTACTAGTCTTAAGGCATTTGGGCTGCTGTAACAGCATACCATGGGCTGGGTGGCTTTGTTTCTCACAGTTTCAGAGTCTGAGAAGTCTAACATCAGGCGCCACCAGATTTGGTGACTGGCGTATGGAAGGTAATGTTCTTGCTTTGTCCTAACATGGCAGAAGGAGGGAGTGGGCTTCTGGGGTCTTTTAATGAGGACACTAATCCCATTCATAAAGGCTCTGTTCTACGATCCAATCACCTCCAAACTCCCCACCCACAAATATCATCAACCTGGGGTTAGAATATCAACATATGAATTTCAGGGTGACACAAACATTCAGTCCATGACAGTATTATGATATAAAAAAATTTTTTTTTATTGATTTCAGAGAGGAAGTGCGAGGGAGAGAGACATAGAAACATTAATGATGAGAGAGATTCACTGATTGGATGCCTCCTGTGCGCCCCCATTGGGGACTGAGCCTGCAACCTAGACCTGTGCCATGACCTGGAAAAGTACTGTGATCTCCTGGTTTATAGGTCAATGCTTAACCACTGAGCAACACCGGCCAGGCGTGATTATGATTTTAATGCTTGATATTTTCAGAATAAATTTCTTAGTTTGAAAGTAAAACATAGCCCAACTAAATTCCCCCTTGGCATGAGCACTACCTGCCTTTAGATTGTTATTCTGCTCTTGATATTCTCTTGTAAATGAGTTAATCTTTCATAGTTTTCATCACACTCTGTCTCCAGTCATCCTATCCCTTATCGTTTGAATGCCCCCTTTCTGTCTACCCACTCTCCTCTTTCATATCCTGCTACTCTTTAATATTCAGCTCATATTCCACTGCCTCTTCAAGGTCTCCTCTGGCTGGCCTAGCCGGGAGTGATTTCTCTCTCTGATGAACTTTCTTGGCAACTATTGTCTGTGTTAATAATTAGGGAATTCCTTCCTATTCAGTGGGTTGTCTTTTCATTTTGTTGATGGTTTCCTTTGCTGTACAAAACCGTTTAAATTTGATATAGTGCCATTTGTTTATTTTATCTTTTGTTTCCCTGGCCCGAGGAGATATATCAGAAAAATATGCTATGAGAAATGTCCGAGATTTTACTACCTATGTTTTCTTCTAGGATTTTTTGGTTCAACAATGATACATCTGATAAGGGTTTAATATCCAAAGTTTATAAATAACTTGTAAAACTCAACACCAAAAAAACAATTATTAAAAGTAGACAAAGGACCTGAATAGACACACAGATGGGAAATAGACATTTGAAAAAATGTCACTAATCATCACAGCATTTCTCAGTAAATATTTGTGACTTGATATGGTTGAAATTCCTTGTTTGAAGTCTGATTAGTAATTGTTAAAAATGTTGCGTGCATATCATGGGCCATGTGTCTTATAACTAATTTTATGTGTAATTTAATCCTCACAGTTCATGCATGACTTAGAAATTTCTATCTCCATTTTACAGATGCAATGATTATATGCTGAGTCAAATACTTATAAATTTCATAAGAGAGAATGAAGAGAACAAAGATAAATTGCAATGACAGGATTATTTATGATTCAGTAGTATAGATAAACAACTTTTATGATTACTAAAGTTTGTGCTATATATTAGAAGTGTAAAAACTGACACATATGCAATGTCAGCTCATTGAGATTTTAGACAAAAATCTCTGATTAGAAATATAATGAGTTTCAGTTTTGGTGTTACTTTCTGATTACGACATTTCTGATCTACCATTCTAGAAATCCACTTAAAATTGTAGCCCCGATTGTACCCCAAAGCAAAGATTTGATGCAATGTTACATTTTGGAGGTGACGTCAAGAAGCAGAAGTAAGGAAGTTGGAGAGTCAGACAAGAAAGCAAGAAAGGTTAATGAAGGATGTGTTTTTAATGTGGTTACCAATATGGAGAATGGGAGCTTAGTCATGCTGAAGATCCTATAAAGAACCATTTTTGAAGGCGCCTCAGATATATTCCACCAGAAGAGGAGAGGCTGGAGCATTTGTCCATCGGTTTCCATCCCTCACTGTAATAGTGTTGTCCCTAGGGACATTGAAACCCTTGGCTACCTGTGCTCCAGATGAATGGCTTTGCATAGCTTTAGAGAAAGCTGTGAGGCTGAAAAGCACAGAGCCACCTTAGTTGCTGTAGACAGGAGGGTGGCAATGTGTGAGGAACTGTCCAGCACAGCTGTGCTGAAATCAGGGGAGCCAAAGAGAAGATGCAGCACAAAGCTCCACAGGTGGCAGCTTGCACTGGCCTATTTTATAGAATCATCTGCATTATCTAACCTTTTATAGCTAATTTACCAGCAGAACTGACAGGTGTGTGGAGTAGGTGGGGTGATCACATTTAATGGATTTTCATGTCAGAGGAAACAGCATTGAATTATGAAGCTGAACATATCCGGAGGTCAGTAGGGAAAAGTGGATGGTACTTGAGATTGAGGAGGCCTATGACTTTCAGTGTCTACATACAATCATACTCTTAGTGGTTATTTTCTGTGGTCTAGAATGCTTTCTCTTCATTAAATTTAATTCCTTAATAAGCACATTCATTTATATCCATCAACAGATAGTTGTGGAGGGTCCATTATGTGCCAGGTAATGTGCTAGTCACTGCATTTTATTGATCATGGTGAGAAAAAAATGTGTCTTCATTGATTTTTATAGCATTTTTTTGATATTTAGGAAAGAACAATATGCTACTTGGTAAAATCCCACTCAACCAGTCACCTGGGGGAATTGAGGAAATTTTATATAGCTTGAGATGCTACATGTCATAATCTGAGAACACATGTTCTATAAGGTAGACCCTGTTAGTGGCAACAAATCTGTTTTGTTCTTGAATAGAGATTCTAAGAATCCTCTCTTGTTCACTAAATATTATAGTGTTTCAAGTGCATTTTTTATTTTATTTTTCCCATGTTCTCCAAGTGTGAAAGAATGAGGTCATTCAAGCAAAGCTTGGGATTTACGTAAGCAAGAACTTCCTTTTACGTGGAAAAATGAGCTTTATCAAATGGAGTCTGTTTACTAGAGTAGCCAAATCTACCTCTGCACAAAACTGAACTTCATGGCCTGTGTTTTTTGACCTGCCTATTCCAGGTAAATTGGAGATTTTGTGGAGTTAGAAAAGTAATGGAAGAATCTGCTTTTACAATAATACACAGTCACTTAAGTTTACTTTGTTTATGTTCAAGAAGACACAGAGATATTTGGAATAATTGCTTCAGTGTTGCCCAAACTTTAGCCACTTGTTTTACCCTCATGGCTTTTGTCTTATCCAATATCAACATTAAATGAACTCATTAATATAATTGACATAATGTATTTGATGAGCTAGTCATATTTGCTCCAATATACATTAAGTTTATTTTTAGAATGGAAAAATGTTGCACTGGCTGGGTGGCTCAGTTAGTTGTAGCATTGTTCCGTACACCAAAAGTTTTCAGGTTTGATTCCCGGTCAGGACACATACCTGGGTTGTGGGTTCAATCCTCTTTCAGAGTGCATACAGGAGGCAACTGATAAAAGTTTCTCTCTCTCTCTCTCTCTCTCTCTCTCTCTCTCTCTCTCCCCTAAAATTAAAATTAATAAACATGTCCTCATGTCCTTAGGTGAGGATTTAAAAAATCAACAACAACAAAAGGAAAATGTCGATCTGTGTATTACTTATAATAATCTAAAAACACCATAGTGATTGATACATGTTGGGAGTCTGGATTAAAATTAAGTTCTTCTGGTCAAGTGGTTTAGGGTCAGGTTACACCAAAAATGGAATAATTTGGAAGAAAACGAAAGCTACAGAGCCAGTTTTTTAGTTTGATACTTTATTGCTCACAATACACAGATTGAAATAAGACACACAGTTTCCCACAGCAAAGCTCATAATACTGTACTTTCTTAAGAGTCCTTGTTCCACAAGGACACAATGATTAATTCCCAAGTGATGAAGTTAGTCAGCATAACTCTTTCTAAAATTGATAGAAGCAAGAAGCCAACACATTCAGAAGCACATTATAAGCAACATGCAAGTCCATGATGTTGTCACAAGTAATCAGAAGCTAATCAATACATGCTTTTCAATATCATATTTAAGCTTGAAGTTTAAGTTTATAAAGAGCCAAGGTCCCTGAGCTAGCTCTGATCTCTATGTTTAGCATAATTGGATAAACTGGTAATTGTTGCTAAGGTCCCCTGGAAAACATACACAGGTATAAATAGTTTAAAATATGTAGTGTCAATATAATATAGAAATTATATACATATATATGTATATATATATATACATATATATATACACACACATACACACACATACACATACACACTATATATATTTTGCACTTGTAAATTAAGACCATAAGAATATTTTTAGAATTATAACACTTATAGGACAAATAGTGTACTATATGTTCTATAGATAATAATTGAAATTCACAAAGTTTTGAAAATTAACATAGCTGACCAATATGCCTTTTAACTCTATACTCTAGCGTATGGGTGAATATTTCCTCACCAAATGTAAGTAGGTCTTTGACTTCTTTTACTTGTCCTTTACTTGGAGCTTTATTGGTGGTGGGAATATTAAAGGATGAGCTGCCTTCCTTAGTCACTCCTTCATGAAACATACTTGCCTAGGACACATAACTTTCATGTCCAGAGCCTTGCTCTAAGGTTTATTTGTATCTCCCTGCCCCCACTCATTTTATTTCTCCCACATGGATTGTCTTTCCTTTACTAGTAACTATCTAAACCAAGTGCCATCTTTGAAAGAAGTCCTATCATTCCTACAAAATCCTCTTTAGTGACTCCAGGTCCCATGGACACCCCTTTTCTTGGAGGAGATCACTTGTTTGTACTTCTGAAAACACAGAATTTGGCTTCCGGTTATGTATTTGGTATTTCCGAGTTCAGTGTTATCATTAAACGATCATCTTCTTGAGGGCAGAGACAATGTTCATCTCTATTTTTAACTATTAAAGTAGGTGGTTTTTAAATTAGGGCCTGATGGTGCAGTTGAAATTGTCAAGCATCATGCATACCTAAGGAATCATACTGACGATGATCTAGCACACTTAATGCAGTGTCTTGCTCTCGGCCGAGAGAACCGTTTAGAAAAATAAGAAACAAATAAAAGTAGCTATCTGATTGTGCAGACAGATCTATAGACAAACTGGGCATCAGGAGATTTTAAAATGTATTCCTTAGTTTGGGGTGCATTGATTTGTTCATTCATTTAGCAGATACTTAGGGACATCATCTAAGTTTAGATAGTTTGTGAAATACGAAGATGAAATAGACTTACCATCAAGGATTTTTCCATGCAGGTTGTTTATTAAGAATTATGTGATGAATAAAAGCCTAAAGCCTCTACATGGGGGACCAGGACTCAGGGGTTTTCAAGGTGTGGTCAGACTACAGGCATCAAAAATCACCTAATAAATGAGAATATCTTAGGGCAGGGCCAAATAAAGTGCATTTTAAGATAAGCTCCCAGATAATTCTTCTGTTTACCCAAGTGGGTGTGGTTTATCATTCCTGGCTCAGGAGTAAACATCTGGCCTCCTGACTAGGGCATTGGTGCCGTTTCACGGGTGTAGAAACTGCTGTTCCTGACATCTGGATTTAGACATCCAGTTATAACTGGGGGCGTCTCATTCTACTGCCATGTTGAGTTTGCTTTTCTTTTCTGGAAAGCCTCCATCTTTATCAACATCAATCTGTAATATTTTGACAAAGTTCATTCTCTTGTTTTGCAAGTCAGAGAACAACCACATGCATAGAAATTAGTCAATTATTCTGCAAGGAAAAAAAATAGTCACTTATAGTTGTTGCTTCAGGGATCAAATAAGTTGCAGAAGCTCTAGTCAACTCCATTGCTTATCCCATCCTTTTAACTTTTATAATTAATTATCAAAGTACTCTCACGTCTGTTATTGCAGTTGAGAGCCTGTAGTATGGACTTGAACCAGATGCTCCTTGATGAGGGCATACAGGCAATCGTGTGGATTTGTTGTTTATTAGCCATAAAACTGCCTTTTGTTTTCTTGCTGGATCCAGATGTGACAGTTCTGACAATGGCTGTCCAGCTGTACTATTTCATCCAGCCCCTTCTGGAAAATTACATTTTCCAGATGTAATTTCTAAAACATAAACCAGTCACCTCAGGTTGGATTGATGATGAATGTGCTTGGTGTCCAAGAATGTAAATAGGCCCCACAACACTGTATGCAAACACTCACAGCCATTCCTCTTACAAGCGATTATTTGAATATTAAAGTTGGAACCATATAGATCTAGTTCCCATCAGCATGGTCCATTTGGTGCTAACCATCTCGGCAACAAAACTGATCCCCAATGTGCAACTCTTATAAATGAGGTTTTCTGCTGAGTGATTTGAGATTATACTTATAGACCCAGCATATGAACAAAAACATTACAGGTGTCACCTGACCTTCCCTCCCGCCCCATGTAATTAATGAAGTGAAGCATTAAATGAATCAATGTAACTAGTTCATAAAATAGAATTACAATACTTAAAAATGATCTTTATATTAAAGTCATCCTAAGGTATCTCTAAGTGGACTTTTAACAATTGTTTCTTTAAAACATGACATTTCCAATTCATAGGCTAAATATTGCCAAGCAGTTATCTTGAAATGATATCATACTGGTCTTGTTGTTTTTTTTGGTGTTTTTTTTCATGGTCTGTGAGCTCCTCAAGATTTGGAAAAGCCTTTTGGTTTCTGCAGATTTTTCACACGTTGAGTGCTCTTTTATTGGTTCCTCACTGAAACCTCAGAAATACCAAACCTCTTTTTTGGTTTTGTGAGGAAACACCCATATTGAGCAGCTAGCTTCATTCTATATGTGACCCCCACCATAAAAACGGGGACGTAAGTTAAATAGAGATTTTAGAGGCATCAGTTTGTCCATAATTTAAACATGATTTTATGAAAACACAAAGGTGCTCAGAACAACAACATATTTTTTAAATAAATAAATATGGTTGAAAGAATATTTACACTTTTACTTAAGATAGTTCATTTTCAGGATTAGCCTTAGCTGAAATCAGATGAACCCACCTGCTCTGAGGAAAGGTGATGTTTATGGAGGGAGAAGATTTGATGGGAGAGAGGAGAAAGAGAGGAAAATATCTAACACAGAAATCTCTAAGACATCTTCATGTGTATTACTCTGAAAATGTATTTGCTCAGCCAAATCTTGGTTTTGATAGATATTTACATTAGACAACTGGATATAAATAGAAAATGAATTGCTAGAGGTTTTCATCCTCTGCCTCTTCCAAGGGGAACAAGTGATTCCAAACATTTGAAAAATCTTTCCTTTGCACCTGGGACTGACCAGTTGTTTTTGGATGCCCTCTTATTCACACCTAGTTTCCTTACTCTATTCTTACTTCGTTCCTTAATGTTCAATGTAATATTCATAGAATTTACAATCCTAGGTAAACTATTTAAAATTTCTTTTTTCTCCAAAAAGTTAATATTTTCTTTCTTTTATCATGTCTTCAAATTTAACACAGTTTAGGATGATGTAACTCTCATTCTTTAATAGCAATCTCAAACTCTGTGACTCAGCTTTACTGAAAAATTGTCTTACTATTCCAACAAGTTCTTCTGGAAATTAAACGAGTCTTCATTTAAGATTTTGTTATATTCAGCTAAGTTTCATGGCTACTGTTTTCCTTTGACTTTACTAATTGTTTAACTGAAACTGTCCATTTGTTTTGAATATTGTCAAGATGTATTGTTCTGTACATTTAGCCTGTTTACAGTTGAATCTAGTTTGGACTTTTCCTATTTCTTTCCAGCATTTAGAATAGTTGTGCTGAGTGAAGCTCTAGAAATACACTCACAATACTGATGGTGAAGTCTTATTTTATTCATGATCTGTGACCTTTACCTAATTACCTCAGGTACAATATCTAACCAAAGACACTCAGCAGTTAATGAAATTGGGAGTAATAAATAAGTCAAGGAATTTTATTAAGAGGGTTCCTTAATAATATTACTTCACTCCAACAGCAAATTTTAATCTAGTTCTTTAATTTTCATTTGATGGTATATTAAGTTTTGATTATTTATGGAACTACTTTATGATTTAGCACAGTGTGAGAAAGAATACTTTAAAAAGTTGTATCTCTTCTGTGTAAATCAGATATATATTGGACATTGCATGAGAACCATTAATTTTGTTATGGGATTTGCTTTACAGTGGAAATACTGTGTCCTTTTGAATTTCCCATATGGTCTAAAACTAACAGATTATTAGCAAAAAAAACCTTTTTTTTTTGGTTAATCCTCACCTGAGGATATTTTTTCTGTTGTTTTTTTCAGGGAGAGAGAGAGAGAGGGAGAGAGAGAGCGAAGAGGAGAGGAGAAACACATAGACTGGTTGCCTCCCACATGAACCCCACCAGTGGTGGGGAGCGAGCCCACAATCCAATATGTGCCCGTGACTGGGAATTGAACCTGAGAGAGACCTTTCGGTACATGAGCCAATGCTCTAACCAGTGAGCACAGCGGCCAGGGTGCAAATAACTTTAAAAAATTAAAATGGAAAAACTGAGCACATATATTAAATTTCCAAAGGTGGGAAAGATGTACTCTGTTCTGTGTATAACAGGAAAGACAAATTGTAAATTTTTTTGACATCTGATATTACCACCCTGCAGAGCATATATATATTTTATTCTTCAGGGCATGAAGCTGAAAGAATTTTAATCATCATGCTGGCCTTAAAAAAAGGAAAGAAAAAAATGGCATTTTCTCTCCCTGGTATCTACACAATTTAGGGAAGCTGCATTGATCCCTGACCCCTGGTGTTATCATCATTACAGCTGTAGTGAGATTGTGAGGAAGATAATGTTGGTTAAGGGCCTATCAGCATGCCTGAGACATAGTTAGAAGCTCAATAATATAAGTTCCTTCCCCTAATGAAAAAAATTGAATATATTCCAATATATCCCTTTGTTAAGCAGTTTATTTACATGTGTGTGTCTGTGTTTTTATGCACCTGCATGTGTGCTCATGTGGTTTGGGGTTGGGTCCCTCTGGTGCTTCCAAGATTAACATTTAATTTAGGATGCAAGTCAGTTAAAATAGGTTTCTTAGTGTCATGCAGATAGACGTTTAGGGTATTTATATAAATACTAGAGGCCTGGTGCACAAAATTCATGCACGGGTGGGGTCCCTAGGCCTGGACGGCGATCAGGGCCTTCTGGCTGCCAGCCAGGGCCTCCCCTTCCCTGGCTGCCGGCTGCCAGCCAGTGCCTTACTTCATTCCATGCCACCCCTTGTGGTCAGTACATGTCATAGCAAGCAATTGAACTCTAGGTCTCCTGGTCGAACTCCCATGGGGACACTTTGCATATTGGCCTTTTATATATATGGATTTGCTTGCATTTGTTTACTGACACAGTGACAGGATATGAATGTCTTCCTGGAGTGGATGAGGCCAGTTTTTACAAAAGCATATCCTGAAATGAGGTTCTGGATGGCAAAGCAGCATTTTAAAAGTTTCCAAAACACAGTGTCTTCTTCATTAAGAAGGTGGGTCGGGATAATTATCAGTAGCAATTAGGTTCCAGGAAAATGCACAAAAAAGGATACAGGCTGGAGAGGGAACATTTTAGCCTATGGGACACTTAAAAGTACCCAGTACTTTCTGGCCCAGTCATTAAAAATTAGCTATTACTGTCATCATCAAGGGCAATTTATACACTTGGAGATAGATGCTGATTGGCCAAATCTCAGTAGGTGAGACATTTGAAAGGGAGTAAAGTAAGACCAGACACTGTCTTGGGCAAATTCACATTCACAGCTCTCTAATAATCACTGATACAGACTAGCAAGTCTAAATCATAACTATAAAGAGATACAGATTATGAGTTGAAATTGGTTTTAGCTCTATTGAAAATAAAGCCAACAGCATTTTGCATTGCTTTGATTTAGACTCTGTAAACAACATATCACTAGCAGTTGAAAAAAGATAAAGAACCTACAAATAACAAGCAGGCAGCAAGGAAAGACAAGTGTAGACAAGTTAAAATCTGTAGGCTATATGTAGTGGTCAGAGAGGAATCACACTGACTGATAGAATAGCAAGTAAGCTTTTGAGAAGGTTCCCATCTTTTAAGCTAGAGTCAGTTAGAAGGACTTATTCACTGACATGGCTCAGTACTTTACACACAATAATATTTACTCAAGGAGGATTTTCTTAAAGTTTCAGAGACAAGTAAACCCTTATTTTAAATACTTGGTCTTGTCTTGGCAATACTTTTCAATATTAATTGTGTGTTCATTTGTATTTTCACAGTTACTTAATTTGAATAATTCTCATGTCTAAGCCATCACTTGGGAGGCTCAAAGAGTTGATAAGAGCTGCATTTATCTAAAAATTAAATCTACATTTCCTCCTAATTTGTAATTTTGACTATTTTGTGGTTTATGTTACATTAAACTTGAAATGATGACTGTCTACTTTGTAAGATATAAAAATCATCTCAAAATTTTATAAGAATCATGACATTTCCTTTTGTATTTGTTTTAGTCTAGTGAACATATTTGTCTGAAATCTCATTTTCACTCAATAAATATAAAATATTTTTCTGTTTTTTCTGTAGTCTCAGATATTCATGATATAGCACTGCACTTTGTTGAAATGCTAAATGCAAACATTTAAGCATTAAATTACCAAAATTACCAAACATTTAAGCATTCACATGCTGCAAAATTACCAAATACAGAGTGAGGCAAAGTAGGCTTAACAGTTGTGAGTATGCAAAACACAGAGTTTATTCTTGTATTATTATTTATGAATTCTTGTATTATTTTTCCACATGAACAACTGTAAACCTAATTTTGTCCCACCCATATATAAATACTTTGGTGGGAAGTGGAGAAATCCCATTTGGCAGAGTTATTATAAATAATGTAAATTGATGTCTAGATTTTATCTAAACTTCATACCCCCCCCCCCCCCAAAAAAAAATAAAGTGAATTTCTCAAATTAAATGCAAAGGGCTACACTCTCAATTTCGACCCTTTGGCTCTTTCACAGGTCTGCTTCATTTTTTGTGATATTAGCTTGGTGACACTAGAAGGAAAATATGAGTCATTCTGTGGGTTAAAGTATCTTGGGCCAGGATCTGTTAGAGTACTGGAAAAGTCTATCTGCTCTGTCTTCCCATATGAGTAGCGGCCTTTTCCTCTCTTGGGTTGCTAACTGCACAGACTCACTTTATGGTCCATTTTCTTCTAACTCAGGAGTCAGCTTTGGCTAAAGGTTATTTCAGAAGCCAAACAGGTGTCATCAAAAGTCACTTTCGTGGCAGACAAATACGTGTCAGTGACAGTGATCTCATCATGCTCTGTGCTGAAGTGGTCTGACTCCTTAATGACACTGTAATTTAGGGCCACACTGTAGCTAGCGGGCTTCTCCATGGGCTTCTGCTTACAGTTGCAGAGTTTCCTGAAGGCTGCTCGGAATTTCTGAGACATGAGGTTGTAAATCACTGGGTTGATGGCACTGTTGAGATAAATGCAAATTCTGCAAAAGAGTAAGAACCAATTTTCTTGGAAAGGGCTGGAGAGAAATGAGTTGACGACCACAAGAGTCCGGTAGGGCATCCACAAAAGGGCAAACAGAATGACAACCACGGCCAGCATCTTGGTGACCTATGGAGAGGGACATAGAGAGAAATGCCTGTAAACACAAATGAACACAAAGCGAAAGAGTGAAAACAATACACCCCCATCCCAACCTTTAGTTCCCGAGATGTAGTTTGAGACAAGGACTTAAGCGTAGGAAGTTTATCTGGGAGATGGTCCCAGGAAGCCAGATCAAGGGTATGGAGGAGAGTGTCATAGAAGAAGAAAAGCCCAAGTCAAGTGTGTGTTATTGAGAAGGTTCCCATTGTGGGCAACTGGCAATCAAATAGTGCGCTTCAGGGTTATCTGTCCAGAGGGAGAGAGGACAGGCATTTATCCACTGGCTGCCCTCCCCGCTTTGTTGAGGGGTACCTTTAGGGACTTTAATGGCCCTACATTCTCCTGCCTGGAAACTCCTGGGAGCTTTAGAGAGAACCTTGAGGCAGAGAAGAGGATAGATAGTCAGGGGACAGTGGGTGCCTGGAGTAGGACATTCTCTCCAGGCAGGACCCATCCACTGTAGCTGTGGCTGAAACCAGTCCCGCTAAGAGGATGTGATGCAGGGTGCCAAAATGCATGTCTTCAACAAACATTAGGAGGCTTGGGGTCTAATCCCATCTTTACTTACCTTATATGTGATCCTGAGAAATGTGCTTAAGCTGTCTTATACCTCACCTGCAAAATGGAGCCAACCCTGCTCCGCTCGGTCAAACGAGGTAACACAGTAGCTTGAAAAGGGTAAAGTGTCCTCAGCAAAAAAGCCAATGGTTCTACAATGTCAATGTGCCAGACACTATACTAGGTGCTTGACATATGTGATCTCATTCAAAAAGCTTAAGACTCTCCAAAATAGGTATCGCATACTCCATTTTTCCAATTAGGAAACGGAGGTTCAGATGCTGGTTAGCACTGTGGCGGGAGTTGTGGAGTCTTACAGCTGGGACTGGAATCCATGTCAGCAGGAATCCAAAGCTTTTGCCCTTCACACGCACAGCTTTCCTTCGGGGTAAACGGAGAGGGCGGCCAGAGGAAACAAACTCTGGAATTTAGTGTGGTCCTAAGTCCAAGCAGTGCACAGGAGCTAGGATGTTAGGGAAGATGAGGTTTATTATCCAAGATTGGCCAGGGGCAAGATTATTGAAAGGCATAATTTAGCAGATGCTTCTCTCATTCGCCTCCGTGTTCAGTGAAAGGCTGGGAATTGGCCAGGAATCAGAGTTAAATCATCTGGCTTTGATTTTTTAAGTGCTTTGAAGACCTTAATAAAGTCATTCATCTGTACTTCCCCTTCTACACCCGGAACTATGTCTGATTATATCGTTGCTTTTACTTCATAGAGGTCTGAAGAAAATAAAATAATGAACACAAGAAGGGCTTTGAAACTTTTAAGTGCTATGGAAATTTTACCCTTTTACTAATGACTGCATAAAGAGACCATAGTGTTTTAACTATAGGAAGGGTGTATTAAAGTGGTAGCAACGGGGGAGATCATAACTGGCTGCTTTTCTTCAAGAGCAACACTTTACACATATAAAAACCAGGTTCTAGTTCTCTTTAGTCTCCCACAGGATTTGAGAAATTTCAGCTTCCTCAACCCATACTTTCTAAATGTTCTGAATTTGGAAAATACCCAGCTACATAGAAGGATCTGGTTCTTCCTCCCTTATCCCTCTTAACCTCTCAGCTGAATCACTGAAGCCCCACCAGGCTCTGTTTTGTTCTGACAATGAGGGGGATCCTATTTTTAGAGAGGGCTTTTAAAAGTTCTTCAATGTAGAAATAAAGATTCCCATCTAGACACCTCCTCTTTCCTTGGTATTGACTATAAATTCAGCTCCAAACCTGGTACTTAATTCTGGTTGTAGGATCCATTTTTGTCTCGTATGTGAGAATATCTCCCTCTCCCCCTCGCACTCCTCGTCTTCTGATCGTGGGGCTCTAGCTCCCCCTTGACTGTATCTCTTTCCCCCTACATAGGAGCCCCCCATGAGTCCTGACTTGCAGAAGTAATGTTAATCTCTTGCTGTTATTCTTCCTGGATCTATAGTAATTGCCTCCTTCTTGGCTCTCCAAATATCAATTGTTATAAAACTTCTCACCCATGGGTACGCATCATCTTTTTCTCTTTTTGAATCCCGTCTCTTCTTGAGTGACCCCTACTACTTTCTTGCAATGGCACTTTGTGAGCTACCTACCTGCTCTCAAGTTAGTGTGTTTCCTCTGCTTCCACGGGCTGTTTTATCATGTTCTGGAAGCTCCCTGCCCTCCTGTTCTATCTCACTTACCGTTCCCTGAGCATCTCTTCCAACTCAGTGCATGTAGGACAGTTACACTTCATATTTTGTCACTGGGGGTTGAGCCATTGTTCAGTGGAAAGGTATGGTATTCACATGGGTAATATACCAGAGAACGCATCCCAGAGCTTCTGACTTCATAGAGATAAGGAGAAGCTACTCAGCCAAGAGGTAAATTGAAGCCTGATTTTTTCCAAGCAGAGTTAAGATTATGAGTAAATAAGAGGTCATAGGAAATCAAAGGCTTAATTCAGTGATAAAGATTCTGAGCTTTGGAAGGAGCCATAGTGATTGTTACCTTTATTGTCATATCATCACTCACATCCCTGCCTTTGTTTCCTACCTAACACTCCAGGTTTCTGACATCAGGCTACTGCTTCACACTTGCCAACATCCTTTCACTCATTGCCAAGGACTCCGTAGCCTACATTTGAGTCATTCATGATGCCCCATCACAAATATATGTGAACATTATCATATTTCATGCTTATAGCTCTATGTGTAAGCTAGTATTAGCTCTACTTTGCATATTAAGAAATTGGGTTTTAAGGAGTGTGAGTTGTCTAAAGCAGTGATTTTCAACCCTTTTCATTTCATGGAACACATAAACTAATTACTAAAATTCTGCAGCATCCCCAAAAATATACTTTTCCTATCTAACAAAAAAAATAGGTATACTCTTGACTCATTCACAATGGACTGCTATTGTTTTGTTGGCGGTCGCCATTTTTTTATTTGACAAGCTAAGGGGAAAAAAGTTAGTGACCCTGACTAATAGTCAGGTATTGCATCTTTTAAGAATTCAACTGTATGGTACACACCAGTTGAAAATTGCTAGTCTAAAGACACATGGGTAGTAAGTGACAGAGCAGTAATTCAACCTAAGTCTACTTAAGCCAAAGCCCATCCTCCTTCCTTTATGCTTCACTTTCCCTGTGAAAACCTTTTGCAATCCAATGATGAGATTTTTACTGTGTTATCCCCATCATAGTCACCAAAACATGTAACTACTTCTGAGTATAAATCCAACAAACTTGTTGCTACTAAATTTCCGAACTTAAAGGTTGACTTTCATCTATCTTTATATTTTTCTCTACAGTTGTCAGGTGAAACATGGAATCCACATTCATATCTACCTTTCTGTTTTCAATTAATGTCAGTGAGGGAGCAACTTTCATTGTGTCAAAGAAAAACAACCTGTTTGAGGTTAGAATCTCTGCCATGAGCTTCCACAGGCCTCCACGAATACTTTAACGTCACTCCCGAAACTTTTTATTACAATGAACCATATTTGTCCATCTCTCCAATAGACAATGAGCTCCTTCAGGGCAGGGGGAAGGCTATTCATTTCTCCAAGGAATTAGTGTCAGATGTGATATAGACAGTCTTCAAAAAATGTTGAATAAGTTCAGGCATTGAAAGAATTCAAAATATGCAACCATGATCTTTTTGTGGATTTCAGTTCCCCAACATATTAGAGGATTTTTGCAAGTACTTTATTTTTTAATATCAAAAATCCTTTTAAATGGAGATTAGTTAATTAGTAAAATGAGTCCTTAATATATTTCAGTTTTTTATTTGAAATATATATTTTAAAATTTATGGAGGAATGAAATGAAATAAATATAATGAGTTTCTAAGACTGACCCAGGGGAAAATGTCTCCAGTGAAATGACAAAGATTACATTTAATCCTACTCATAATTTTTAGTTAATTTCAAATATCTTTTATTGAATGTAATCACTTTCTAAAATGTTCACAAAGTTTTGTTTTGTTTTTATTGATTTCAGAGAGAAGGAGGGAGAGGGAGAGAGAGATAGAAATATCAATGATGAGAATCATCTATAGGCTGCCTCCTGCAAGCCCCCTCCTGGAGGTGGAGCCCAAAACCTGGGTATGTGCCCTGGTGAGAATCAAACGGTGACCTCCTGGTTCACGGGTCGTCGCTCAACCACTGAGCCACTCCCACTGGACCGTGCTGTGCTCTTTACCTGCACCGTCTATGGTCATTCTCACCACCTCCTCTGAGGCACCTGTACCATTAGTAGGTCACAGTCACAGAAACCGAAGCTTAGTGACAAGAGGTTAGCTCAAGGTCACAGAGCTAGTAAATGGTGGAGTCAGGATACAAACCCATGTGGATTCTAATTATAAAACTCACCTTTTACAAAACAGGATTGGAGGATGGCTGGTATTAAAGACTGCAATAAATGTGAATACAAATAAAGGATGTCCCAAAATTCACGCAAGAAGTAATTTTGATAGAAAACACAGGTTTATAATAAAAAATTGTAAAGTTTTTATTGATTCATAAAGTATACAGTATAGGGTTATGTACAGAATAGCATATCGGGTAAATGGCCTCCACAGCTTTGCTGGCACATACGCACTCTTTTGTTGAAATTTTCCATGACCGTTTTGCATAAATGTGGCTGAATTTCGATGAGGCTCATTTTCATCTTGATGTCTTGGTTAATTGACAAAATTCTTGCATTTGGGGTTCAGAAAATCCACGAGTGATTGTTGAGAAACAAATGCATCCACAGCGTGTCACTGTTTGGTGTGGATTTTGAGCTGGAGGCATCATCGGACCATTCTTCTTCGAAAATGTGGCTGCTCAGGCAATAACAAAAGAGTGCGTATGTGCCAGCAAAGCCGTGGAGGTCATTTACTCTATATGCTTTTCCATACATAACCCTATACTGTATATTTTATGAACCAGTAAAAAATTTACAATTTTTAATTATAAACCTGTGTTTTCTATCAAAATTACTTCTTGCGTGAATTTTGGGACATCCTTTATTAGCGTCCTACCGTCTATGGGCTCCTCCAAACGGGTCACTCTTTTTTGAGATTCTAATTCCTATCTGAAATCCCCAGTGGGTGGTCACCAGGGAACACCAGGGGGGGCTACTTTTGTTACGTGAGCACTGTCTTCAGAAATACATTGCTCTGATAAATCAAAGATGTTCTTCTCATTAATCATCACCAGAGCAGTTACTGCCTTTGTCCCTGTGTGGCACCATCCTCTGCTCAGCTAACAACTTCTTTCTAAGAGAAGTCAATGGTCCCATGAGGTGGGATGGTGGGGGTGGGCCACCTATTCACTAAACTTCTTTCTGCTTCCTCCCAGGTGCATGGCTGGCTCGCTGTTGCCAGCCCTCACTGCAGTTAGGCATGCTCACGTGATGAAATCCCTCTAAATGCATAGTGAGTAAAAGTCACAGGTGTCACCGGACACTTTCCTCCAACTCTCCAGCTCTCTCTGCTGCTTGGAGACCGTGGAAGCAAGGTGAGACCACAAGATCTTACACTTGATATTGGCATTGTTGACCCCAAGAAAGAAGATACCTACCAAGAAGGGCACCTGGGGGCTAGCTCCACAAGTTTTTAGTGTGGCGATAGCTTGGATTTTAACACCTCTTCTTCAGTAGGAGAGCAAACACCCAGAAAGAAAATGTCCTAAAGATTGTCTTTCACCCTCAATTAATTTCACAGTGGTGGCAGAAGTTTTATTTCTGTTGTTATTCTTAATCCTAAATAAAGTAACAAAAATGCTAATTTGAAAATATCCTGGGCCGTTATTTCTAAGCAATGCCATTTTTGCTGAGGCAAAGCATGGGATATGCAATTATATAAAAGACAGTCTTCTTTATAGAAGTCTCTGCCTCAGGATGTCCTTGAGAAACAGCATGACATAATCATCAAGGGAAAATGATCTTACAATATATTTTTGATTGGAAAGGAATTCATCCATTCATTCTAAGAGATTTATTTGCAGCCTTACCAGGTACCTGTCCATGTCCTGGCCCTTGCGGATTTGACGGTGATGCAGAGAGACATTGCCAGTGATTTCAGGTACTTTATACCCTGATGGGTAGTTATAATACAACTAGAGTCCCGGTGCACGAATTCATGCATCAGTGGGGTCCCTTGGCCTGGCCTGCAGGATCGGGCTGAAATCAGCTCTCCAACATCCCCAGATTGTGAGAGGGCACAGGCCAGGCTGAGAGACCCCACTGGTGCACAATCAGGGCCAGGGAGGGATGCAGGAGGTTGGCCAGTGAGGAGGGTCCTGATCTGCCGGACCCCAGCAGCAAGCTAACCTACCAATCGGAGCGTCTGACCCATGGTGGTCAGTGTACATCATAGCGAGTGGTTGAGCGGCCTTAGCATATCATTAACATATTAAGCTTTGATTGGTTGAATGGCTGACCTGTCAACCAGACACTTAGCATTTTAGGCTTTTATTATATAGGATGTGATAAATGCTAAGATAGAGGAAATTTGGGGTTCAATGACAGCACCTGATCTGAACTTGGGGTTGAGGATGGATGGTGAGGGCCTTTCAGTTTCAGTGACATCTAAGCCCAAATCTGAAGGTAAGGAGAGGCAGGAAAGGTGGTCCTATGAGATTTGGTGTGTGTGATGATCAAGACACATGAGATAGCAGAGCATATCCTGGGGATCAGAAGTAATTCAGTCTAATTGCAGACCATGTAATGAAGTGGAGCTTCCTCTTGCTCTAGGAAGCATGTGGAAACCATTACAAAGCCATCATTTTTATATGATGAGGCGATGCCACACTCTGTAGGGTGCTTGGCTTTCCATTGCCAGGACAGAAGGAGGGGCGCATCTGCCAAAGCAGACAGAGCTGCAGGGCAGAGGGTTTTCTGGAAATGCCAGCTCCATGGAGCCAATTGTCAGCCCAGAAGTAGACCAGGCATTTTTTGTAGAGTAGATTGAAAGCCAGGCATAGAGGTAGAGAAATCAGTTGATTAAAATGTAGTGTTTAAAGAGACAGATTGCCAGCAGAGGTGGTTAAGGAGAAGAGCAGAGTGGGAACAGGATTGTCTAAGAGCTGGATGAGTTTCTCTACTTGACCCCATGATGACGATCAGGTTGAAATTTTGAACTCAAGCCTGACTAGATATATTACTCTTCATTTATTTAATTATGGGAAATAGTGGCATATAGTTCTCATAAGAGTTTGGATTCAGTCCTTCTCAACTTATCCTTTTGTCATCTTTACCACCTCTAGATCAATACTCTAGGTCTCATGGTCTTATGTCTGGACCTCATTTTCCAGAATCAGTAAGTGTACAATCTTGAAAAGTGTCTCCAGTTCTAACATTTTTAGATAATCTAGCTTATACATTACTGATGGTGACAAAATATTCAGACATGTTTATGATCATTTTCACATAATTGGGTTTTGTTATTTGGGGATTATAAAGCCAGGACAAGGGAAATAGTACCCAGAGTGTATGTATGCATCCCTCAAGGTGCTGATAAACCATAGGAACAGATTCAGCTCTGAATCACACTGATTGCCAGGAATCATCTTAATTGCTGCATTCACAGAGGTGGTGCAGTTTTGTGAAGTGCTGAAGAAACTACTGAATTCATTCCACTTTCCTATAGCCAACTAAGAACAGGGTGCCTTCTAGAACCAGTGATGGTGAACCTTTTGAGCTCGGCGTGTCAGCATTTTGCAAAACCCTAACTTAACTCTGGTGCCGTGTCACATATAGAAATTTTTGATATTTGCAACCATAGTAAAACAAAGACTTATATTTTTGATATTTATTTTATATATTTAAATGTCATTTAACAAAGAAAAATCAACCAAAAAATGAGTTCGTGTGTCAGAGGTTCGCCATCACTGTTCTAGACCCAGGACCCTGGCTTCCTGACCTGCTGTTATTTTCTCTTTTAAAATTCACTATAACTGAAATATTGTTGAAGAAATGGAGTTATACAAAGGTATAGGGGTATCACTTTTAGAAAGAAAACAAATAAATCTTTCTAAAAGGGTACTGCCAATTTAAACCCTGAATTTATATAAGTTTTAAAAGGAATGGGCAGACAAAAGTTATTTAATAGAAGGTAACAGGGCCCCATTCAACATTTGGCTGTCATTCAGTAGCAGAATATCTAAATTTCAGGGCACTCTTAAATAGTGAAAAAGCTTTCTCAGTACTAAAAAGGCAAAGCTATATAACAGGAGGTAACAACTACACCAGTAAATTGGTCTTTGAAGAACATTCACCTCTTTTATAACTAATAGTCTTCAGAGGAGATAACTATAATTGTAAATAGGCTCTTTATTAATTTTGGATCCCACATTTTATAATACCAAAGCTCTATTTTTTGGCCTTCTGAGCAAAGTAAAACAACAACAAACTTTTATTGGATGTCTGCTCTACAGAAGATCAGGAGAAGTTCTTAGTACATATGCCTGCACATAATAAGTGCTCAATGAACAGCTGAATTATTGTTGAGTATACATTTATTATCCACAAATGTTAAAATAAAATTGTATTCTGGCTGGAATAGCCCAATTTTTCAGAAGTGTACTTCCATCTGAAAACATGTTCTTGTCTACTGAATACAAAACAGTTACCTTGAATTCTGATGCCAGTCTTTGAGGGTAATAATATGTTCTGCGTTTGGAGTCTGCCCATCTCCTGGATTGCTGCATATTAAAAATGTGTTCTGTGACTGGGAGTATTCTGCTATTAGATGGCCTTCAGCAAAGTGATCAGTGACCCTTTGCATTTTGTTACATTAACACATTGTATGCGGGAAACGTATTTATACGTTTTACGTTGACTGTAAGTAGTAGAGCCACCTGTTTGTTACTACCCGCAAACAATGTTTAATTGAGCCAACTGAAGGATAAACTTGACTAGAAAACTATATAAATCTGAATTAGCCAAATTTTTACAATGACTGAGGCCTCTAGTATTTTCATCTGGTAGATTTTCTGCTTTGTTTTGACTTAGTGTCTGGACGTTGATGTATATATATAATGAATGTGGGGTGCTTCATATTATGGAGTGAGATGACTGGTGGGGCTTAAAAATTGAATGATAGGGCTGGAAAAGGGCTTGGAATCAACTCAGAGTCAGATAAAGTATAATAAAAGTGAATAAAGTTGGAGTGATGGTTTATGGTAGGGTGATCATGGAGTGTCATATCCTGTCTTGTGGATTACTTATAGGTTTCTTGACAGGAAGGCACTCAGAGATGCTAATACATGGTTTTTAACTCTATCTGTCAAGTACAATATTTAAATGTTCCATTCAGAATAGCTATTCTGGCAAGAATTATGGAGAATTTTCTGGGCTCTGCTCTGATTTAAAATGTCCATGAATATTGGGTCACAAGCAAAGTCTCCCCAAATTCAAGAAGATTGAAGTCATACCAAGCATCTTCTCAGACCACAATGGCATAATATTATAAATAAACTACAATAAAAACAACCCAAAATACTAAAATGTCCATGAAAATAGAGGACATACAAATGGCCAAGAGACATATGAAAAATGCTCAAAGTCACTAATCATCTGAGATATGCAAATCAAAACAACAAAGAGGTATCATCTCACACCTGTCAGAATGGCTACCATCAACAAATCAACAAACAATGCTGGCAAGGATGTGGAGAAAAGAAAACCCTAGTATACTGCTGGTGGGAATGCAGACTGGTGCAGCCACTGTGGAAAACAGTATGGAGTGTCCTCAAAAAATTAAATATGGATCTGCCATTTGACCCAGTGATCCCACTTCTAGGAATCTATCCTGAGAAACCCGAAGCACCAATCAGAAAGAATGTATGCACCCCTATATTCATAGCAGCACAGTTTACAACAGCTAAGATCTGGAAACAGCCCAAGTGCCCATCAGCAGATGAGTGGATAAAAAAACAGGTACATTTATAAGGTAGAATACTATGCAGCTGTAAAAAAGAAGAATCTCTTAACTTTTGAGACAGCATGGAGGGACCTGGAGAGTATCATACTAAGTGAAATAAGTCAGTCAGAGAAAGACAAGTATCATGTGATCTCGTTCATATGTGGAACCTAAGTAACAAAATAAATTGATGAATGGAGTGGATCCAGAGACATGGAAGCATGGAACAGTGTGCGGAATCTCAGAGGGAAGGTGGGGGAGGATGTGTGGGTGGGAGGTAATCAACCAAGGACCTTGTATCCATATATGCATAACGCATGGACACAGGCAATAGGGTGCTGAAGGCCTGGGGCGAAGGGGGGCGCAGACTAGAGGGGGTCAATGGGTAAAAAGGGTGACATATATAATACTTCCAACAATAAAGAATTATTATATATAAAACTATGCAGAGATTCACAGGAGGGAAACTTTGCTTGTATTTGGTGATGCTTGGGGAAGAAATAAAGGGAAAATGGTGACACAAGATTTGTTAAGCGTCACTTTGTAAGTGTGGTGTACCCAGTGAGATTGGAAACATTTTCTTCTCTACAAATCTAGGGGTGCTGAGGAAGGTAGACTCGCCGAGCAGAGCTGTTTCCTGAGTGAGATGTTTGTGGAGACAGGACTTTATATCCCAGTGGGGCTACCTGTGCTGGTAGGGTTGCACGTTGGCACCCAGTTGGTAAGCTACGGTATAAGAGCAGGATGAGAGCCGGAGGCACAGGAGGGCATACCTCTGTGCAGAACATGACACACCGCCTCCAGTTCTCCAGTAAAAACGACGCACATCACCAAATGCCAAGCGTGAGGGCATTTCTTGAGGAAAATGGACAGAGCTCCGCACCCAAGTCTGATGTCATATGAGCCTTCAAAGCCTCTGCTTTTTAAAAGAGCAAAGTGAGAAGCGCAAACACGCGAGGAGTGGGAAAAAGCGAGGGAACATTGAGCTGTTCTGGTTAATGGTTCAGGGCTCACTTAGAGAGAGAGCCCGAGTGGTCGTGAGCCCCACTTCCTGAGAATCTCTGGGAGCCTTTTACCCGGGGACTGTGCAGTACTTCTGAACACATTTCCATCCAGAATGAGGAAAACGAGGTTTAAAGAGAAGGCATTCCAATCTAACAGTAGGAACTAGCAGGTGAAAGACAAGAAGAGCATTAAGGTACGTGATATGCCTGTCATGTGCCAGGCACTATGCTTGGTATGTTCTTCGTAACAGTCCTACTTTACCTGCATGTTACAGAGAATAAGACCAATGCTGAGAAAAGCCATATGTTAATGAACAAAAGTCACACTCTACCAACATGGATAGTTGACTCCCAAGTCTCCTCTTTACTATAATACCTTGAATTTGGGGAAGAAACACATTTTCTTTTCTGAGGTTAAAGGTTGCAATTGGTGCAGGCGGTATGTGAGAGTGAAGTAGAAGGAAAAACTAAATTTTATTTCCAGCCAACGGTTGTTGCCTCTAACAAAGATATTTCTATTCGCACCGTGATACGAAGTCCTGATGCAACATATTTTTGAGTGTTTCTGATTTCAAGGTTCTTCTCCGAGTGGAAAACAGCTGTGCACTAGGTAACATTTGCAACCAGACTCGAGGATTAGATGCAGAACTTTCCACAACATTAGCAGCGGGGCCCGTGTGGAGGTGTCAGTATTGATTGCAGCCTGATAATTGTGCACGCTGAAAGGCTGCCCCCCTCCTGTTGCCTGCATGTTTTCTTGTTCACAGGAGGCAGATATTTGGAAACATGCTGGGAAGGGGAAAACTCAGCTGGCAGAATTGGAATTCAAAATTATGATACTGTCTTAATTTAGAAAATTAAATGTCATTCTGAATTCTTTTATGGGCCACGCTGGAACAAAGCTATAGTTTGTCTGCTGTGGGTTGCATGTGCTTTTAGCCCCTAACCCCCATTTTTTGGGGGGGGAGTTAATCCTCGCTCGAGGATATTTTCCCATTGATTTTTTAGAAAGTGTGGCAACAGAAGGGGAGGGGAGAGAGAGAGAAACTTTGATGTGAGAGAGACACATTGATCGGTTGCCTCCTGCACACACCCTGACCCAGGCCAGGATCAGGCCTGCAACCGAGGTACATACCCTTGACTGGGAATTGAACCCAGACCTTTGGTCCACGGGCCGACACTCTAACCACTGAGCAAAATGGCCAGGACTATTTAGCCTTTTCTAAATGTTCTCTTTTCCAGGTAAATTATTGGCAAATGGCTAAGCATGTGGAAAGGTCTGCCCTAACACATCTGCTTTGGTTTTCTTACCTTTGCTCTCTAGGGTCTGTTTACTTTTCCTGATCATTTTTCTCATTGCAACCAGACCTTAGAAATTCTGAATGAAGCATCGTGGCCAGTTCTGAGCTAGGAGCCTAGTTGCTACCTGTAATACTTCTATGAAGAAATTGATCCTTTCTGAGGGACATATTTCTCAATCTAATCTCTTTCCCGAGCGTCTCTGGCCACACAGTCTGGTAAGGGTGACATTGTAGACTGTGATACAGGGAAGCGATCCCTCAGCTGCTCACGCAGCAGGGGATGGAAAATCAATGAGAATATTTTAAAATGTAAAATGTGAGTGATGGAGAGGGGAGGAGGTGCTCTCTAAATAGAAGTAAAGCTCTCAGGGCTGCCAAATTTTTAGTGGCGTTTAGTTGTTTTGCTTCTAAAAGTCTTGGACCAAGTTCCATGGGGCTGAGCCTGCCTGGGAGGCAGCCTGCTCTTCCTGTACCTGTGTGTCTCCCAGGGGAGACCCTAGACCATGCTTGTGCCCTGGAGTTACAGGGCTAACTTCCTAGCTGTCCTGAAAGGACTCACATGGCGGCGGTTCATTTCTTTCCTTCAGCAAACCATAAACTCAGTGTTTTCCACTGATGTTAGCTTCCGAATATGATAAACATGGGACTCAAGATCAGAAGCCTTGGTTTGAAGTCTCAGCTTGACACTCATTATCACTCAAAGCCTTTTGAGTATCTGCAGTTAATATATAAAAACATATGTTTGAAGATCAATTGCAAGGAGGACGTAAAAACACTTTGTAACATATATTAGAGCTTTCTGATATAAAGGGGTAGTGTATTTCTTAGCTTGCCTTCAAATCTGCATCCCTAGTAAGGAGGTCTAGCTGTATTACTACTCTGTGTTAAACTAACAGATTGAATGAAGTTTCTTTGCCTATATCAGCTTCTTACCTGTTTGACTAAAAACCCTTTGGCTCTACAGGTGTGTGATGCAAACCACGCATGCTGGTCCTGTGCTATGAGGCCCAAGCTTTCAGAGTATGATGTCATCTGGGTCTCTTTTGGATAATATTGTCCAGGACACTTAGTGGTATTAGTATAGTGGTTAAGGGAACAGGCTGCGGAGCCAGACATAGCTGGATTCTAATTCTAGTTCTGCCTGTTACTAGCTGTATGCCATTGGACAAGACATCTCACCCTTCTAAGCCTTAGTATATTCATCTGTGAAACAGGAGTAAGTATAAAGAATAAATGAGGTGATTTGTGTAAAGCTCCAGTATAGAGTGTGGTCCTCAATAAACAATATCTAGCATTATATTTAGAGTGATTATATATATCTCAATCTCTGGGAAAATGTGGGAGATTTAACCAAGTGGCAGAGAAGCCTTTGATGATGATGATGATGATGATAATAATAATACTCTATTGAGCACTTAATATATTTTAAACATAGCGCCAGAGACTTTATTGAATTACTCAGTCTTTACAGTATTTATAAAGTAAGTATTATCTTCATTTTGTAGGTGAAGAGAAAGAGATCTGGAGATGTTACTATTATAGAGAGAGTGGGCTTACTATTATAGTAAGCCCTCCCCATTACTTCTCTCATATCCTGTTTATTTCATCTATACTAATAGTCACATTCTGAAAGGGTTTTGTTGCTTCATTTGTTTACCTGTTTATTGCCTCTCTTCACTCCCTAGAATGATGGCTCTTTGAAGATCCCTGCCTTACCCTACCTGCAAGGAGCAACATGCAGGTCTGGCACCTGGTAGGTGCAATAAATATTTAGGGAGGGAAGGGAGGAAGGAAGGAAGGAAGGAAGGAAGGAAGGGAAGAAGGAAGGAAGGAAGGAATCCACTATGCTATTCTTTGGTATTTTCAGCTCTAATGCAAATACCATTATTATTTTGGGGATTTTTTTCTGATATTTAAGATCTTGATGGCAGAAATAGTGTGTATTGCCTATTTTTCTCACTGGCCACTAAAACCAGGCTGCGCATAAAAAATGCTTTAAGTTAAACATTAAAGTCAATGTGCAAAAATTCAGTCTCAAAAAGGGCCATGGTAGATCAGACTAGAATTCTGGTCAAGAAAATTTTCTGGGGAATTTTATTCTGTTATTTAGTCTGTTACTCTAGAAATAATGATTGGATATATTGTTATGAAGAACCCAGGAAATATAAAGAGCTAAGGAGATGCTAACTCAATATGATTTATGTTGAGCTCATTTCCTATTACTGGATGTTGATTAATACTCTGTTAATATCTACCAAGGGAAGGTAAGATTTGCCATGCAAAGATACAAATCTCACTTTGACAGGCTTCTTGCTCTGTGTTATCTATTTCCTTTCATATTTATTCATGTGTGGTTTCTCTGTCACTCATGAAGCTTTCTCTCTAAATATCACCCTGCATCTTAAATTTGTATTTTTAGGGCTCGTTGAAATTAAGGATGCTCCCATATAAGAGCCAAAGCATTTTCTCTTGGGGATCAAGAATCAAGATGGAGGCAGGAGATTCACTAGCTGCTAATTTTGGCTGTCTGTGATAAGCTTGAACTTTCCTGTCTTTGTAATTTTGTGGAATCCAAACATGGTTTATCATTTATTTCTTGAGCACCTGTCACGTGCCGGTGTCTTTACTAAGTATACAATATTTTCACAAATATACTTTTGCATAGACATAGTTCAGGGGCTGGCAAACTTTTACCATAAAGGACCAGGTAGCAAATAGTTTAGCTTTTGTGGGCCATACAACCGCTCCATTCTGCCGTGATGTGAAAGCCTCCACAGACAACACATAAGTGAATGGGCTTGGCTGTGTCCCTTAACACCTGATTTGGAAACACAAGCAGTAGAGCTAAATTTGGCCCATAACCTTAGTTTGCCAACCAATGGGAGAGTTGAACACTTCTCATAAAACTGACAAAGGACCTATAAAGGATTTCAAACCACTATGTGGATTTATGGCTAATTTTTTTCAAGTTCTTCATCTAATTATCCACAGAGCCTATGAAAAATGTGGGCCAAATAATCCTGGCTGTCAGCTTGTGGACCAAAGTTTTGATTTCATGTTTGATTTTTCCTATGACAGAAGCATGGTGAGCATTGCCTCTCTAAAATGTACCACCTAAAAATGCAATGGAAATACTGTCCTTGTAGTCATCGCGGGAGCTACTTCCCCAGAAGGCATGCACTCTCGTGGAAGTTTCAATCAGGAGTGATATAGGCATCAGGACAGGAGCCAGTCAGAGAACTTGCACTTTTGATTGATGGCAATTTACACTCCTGGCCCAGAGAAAGACAAACCCGTGTGTGTGTGTGTGTGTGTGTGTGTGTGTGTGTGTGTGTGTAAATCAGACTCTCCTAATTAACCAATGTCAGAGACTCCTCGTTTATAGCAGTCACTCTGTGTTGGGATCCCGGCTCCCCCACTTACCAGCTGTTAGAATTTGGAGCCTGTTACTATTTCTGAGTCTTCGTTTTCTATTCAGGAAAAATGGTGAAAAAAATCTTACCTAATCCCCAGGGTTGTTGTGGATAACTGAGATGATGTATACTGAGTTTTACACTAGTGCTTGGAACACAGTAAACACTAGAAAAGTGAAAGCTATTTTTGAATCTAGTAATAGAAAAACACTCATGACTTACTGTGCCTCAACCCCTGTTCTAAGTGTTTCATTTACATATTGCTCATTTACCCTCAACAATAGCATTGTGAGGAAGGTAGGATCATTAACTTCATTTTACAAATGAGGGAAGCCATATACCACCTACAGGTGGTAAAACTGGAATTCCATCCAGACAATTTGCCCCCACCTGTGCTTTAACCACTCTGGCTACCACACAAAAGATGGCAGTCTCTTGTCTATCTGGCCCTAAAAGGACAAGTGTTTCTTAGAGAGCTAACACTGTATTTGGGTTAAAGGAACATTTCATCTCAAACCTCTCTCAATCTCTGGCCTACCTAGAGGTCCCATTCCTGCCACTGGGAGATGCTTCAGTTCTGCATTAGAACATAGAATGTATTTTCTTTTAGAAAAATTGTTATAGAATTTATGAAATATAATGGAATAGTACCAGTGATGCTATATATACTTCCTGTGTATAAAAGCCAGTGACTTATGTAGGCCAGCCTGGTGTTTTAACATTGCATTAATGGGAAAAACTCTGTTGTTTCAGGCATTGATTTATTAAGTGACATTTGCTAGTGTCTTGCATATAGAATCAAAATAACACTACATTCTGAAAATGGCTATTTATTTACCACCCTATATAAAATTGCACGTCTTCAATGTCAGCATTTCATATCCTCCTTATCTGCTTAATTTTTCTCCACAAACTGATATATCACAATTTGAATATACTATGCTTATTTGTTCATATGCTATTTGTATTTATTACCTGATTTTGGAGATGATAGCCCTGACCGGTGTGGCTCAGTTAGTTGAAATGTCCAAAAGGTGGCAGGTTCAATCCCCAGTCAGGGCACATACCTGGGTTGCAGGTTCAATCCCCAGTTGGGGCATGTGTGACAGGCAACTGATTAATGTCTCTCTCTCTTTCTCCCTCTCTCTTCTTCTCTCCCCCTTCCTCCCTCACAAATCAATAGAAAAATGGAGATGATAAATTGTCATCAGTGCAAAGGAGATGATGTGCGAACATCCTGAGCACCATGCCTGGTGCATAGTAAAAGCTCATAAACATTACCTATCAGAAAGGTTAATAAACCACAGGCACCTATGCAAGTGGGACAGACTATTTTCCAGGTTGCCTTCCGGGTGGGGAGAAGCCCAGGCAAGCAGCCTGGTGCATGATATTAACTGAAGAATCTAAGCTAGAATATTTAGACAGTGACTCTTGAAATGGGAAGGGAATTTATGTTGGGATGTACTTATGCTACTGAATCCGGCTCCTCAGGGGCTTGGGAGTGAAATAAAAGTTGACAAATTTATAATGTAAGATGTAATATGTTCGAATCTTTACGATGACTGTAAACATGCCATATAGCTGAAATATTGGCTAGTTAGCTCACAAGGAAATCACTACTCATTCCAGAGGCTCCTGCACAGCCCTGCTGCAACAGTTCACCAGGATGCCTTACTTATGCAGACATTTCTCTTTGGTAGAAAATGACTTTGTGAGTTTTATTCTAGCTAATCCTCACACTCTAAGTTGTCGTTATGATAAGTTATTGGTGTTTTGAAAGAATACTTTATATTCTAAACAACTTGCTTCTATTTTTAATATTGGAATCGTACTGGGTTGGTTTAGCTGAGGCAGAAAGGTGACCTTCCCAGATAAATAACATTCTAATTATAATAGCTTTACTTTATAACGCTTTAAAAGATAGCAGCGTTGTTGGAAAGTGGGCTTACACTTAAGTATCAGTTTGTAAAAATTAATGAACCTCCCTTCAGTGCTACCAAGAGCTTCTTAATGACCATTAAAGATTATTAGAGAAGATCATTCATACTGTCACAGCCCAGAAATTTCTGTCTTTTGACTAACTGGGCGTAAGAGGAACATGAGTTTTCTTTCAGTGCAGCAGTCTTCGAGATTAAAAAAAATATTCAAGACTGCCTTTTCTACTTGTCGTATATGCATGGATAATTATCTATTTTAAAACATGTTTAGAATGGGGACAATAGGCCTGATGGGATTTAATAACCTCTCCTGACTAATTATTCTGAGGAGATGGGTGGAGTTGGGGAGGAGCCAGAAACAGAAATGGTTATTCATTAGCTCAAAAGCCGCAGTCAATAACAGCAGTTTTCTACCTCTCTGAATTTTGGGTCTGCATTGGATTTCAAGTGGTGCGCACAGTCTCCTTGAGTTGGGAGTGCTCCCCTCAGGAATAAACAAACCTCCTTTATGATCCTGAAGTGTGAAGAGCTCGGTGCACTGATAAAGGAAGTGTTGTTCTGTGGGGCCTGTCTGGCTCTCACCTTTAGTGCCTCGAGGGTCTTCTGAGGCACAAAACCTGGGAAGAGTCAAGCACCCTTGATCAAGTCGATCCCTGTTTATTATTTGCACCTTAGATACCATCTTTCCGTGAGCTAACGTCAGTAACAAAGTCAAGAACCCTGTGCAAGATGGAGTGGGTTGCTTTTGTCACAAGGCTAATTGCTCTTGAGTGTGTTTCCAGAATCCTTCAAAGATAAATTGGAAAGAGCCAAGATGTTTGAGGGAAAACAAAACAGGCTGTGAACACCAGATATGCCAGCTGAAGATGCTGATAAAGGAGAGACATGGCTCAATGCGGTGAGTACAGAGCTATTGCCATGAGCTGTTTGTTTCTCCGTGTTTTTGAGTAAGGGATTTATTGAGGCACCTGGCTTCTATCCATTTGGAGGCGGGGCCTCGGATGGAACTTTTTTTGTGACTGTAGAAGTCGCTGCCCTGTGGTAATGCACCGCCTCCCATGCATTCCAACCCTTACTAACAGATCCTTGCCTCAGTGCAGGGACTGAAGTGCTAAATGTGAAATTGTACAGGTTGTGGTTATGTCACTTGCCACCACTGTAAAGGAAACAAACTGAGGACAATGAAATGCTCATCTAAGTAGGACACCAGGGGGTGGGCTAGAAGGGCTCAATGGGGGGAAAAGGGGACATATGTAATTCTTTTTAATAAAGATTTTAAAAATAAATAGGACACAAAGTGTAAAGAGCATCAGGTTCAGTGCCTCTGATCGTCTAAACAAATGGATGAATTTTTCCTAATTTTCTTGACATGTTTACTGGGAATGAGTCTCAGGACAGGCCCACTGCAAAGTGTTTAGATGTCGCTAAAGAATTCAGAGCATCTGCAATTTACTGCTGTACCAGGTTAGTTTTTCCAAATATGAATGGGACTTAATCCTGTTACATTCTACCTGTCACCTACCTCTCTCATTTCCCAGCATGAATGGCCAAGTCTCTCTTCAAGTCCCCTCCCTCTGCCATTCCCTCTTCATTCTCAGTTGATGACTTTCCATTCTATTTCAGTGAGAAAGCAGAAACCAGCTTGTGAGAACTCATCACTTCCTGCCCCACAACCTAAAATTGATCTGTAACAGTAATTGTCTTTATCTCTTCTTGTATCATGCTCCTTCCTTCTTTAATCCACTCATTTATCCACTTATTGGTTTGGCATTCATTGGATACTGCTAGGTGCCAGACACTGTGCTAGGTGCTGCAAATGTATCAGTGAGCTAGACACAATCTCTGCTGACAGGAAAAGAAAGATACCCCCCTTCTCTCCAAGGTAAAGCGCTTTGCCTATCGTCTTTATGGTATTCCTTCTGGCCTTCTCGGGACCATGCTCTATCAAAATTGAATCTTGTTTGTGTATCTACAAATAATTCCTCCCACTCAACTTTTGTCCACCAGTATTTAAGCAGGCTCAGGCTTCTTCTTAAGAAGTAAAATAAAATAAAACAAATGAAAATACTCTGACTTATTTCTCCCTGTCATTACTGCTCGCGCGCTCTCTCTCTCTCTCACTCTCCTTCATAATCAAGTTTGTTAGAACAGCTGTCTACTCTTATTCTCTGACTACCAGTCCCCCGCTCCCCATCTATTCATTCATGAACTCCATGAAATCTAATTTATTCCTCCCAACACTTTTTGGAAACCATACTCACAAAGGTTACCAATGCCTGTTCAGGTGCTTTTCCAGTTCTCTTCTTTACAGCTTTCTATTGACCACTTTAATAAGTTTCTCTCTTAGGCTTTTGTGACTCTACTTTCTTCTGGTTTTCCTCCCTGGAAATTCCTTCCATTTATTTTACAGGCTCTCCAGCCTAGTCTCCCCAGAATTTTAACCCCTCCAAAGTTTCTTTTCTATACCACAAAATTTCCTCCAGTAATCACATCTACTCCAGGGTCTTCAATAAACCATCTGTATGTTGTTTGCTCCCAAATCTACATCTCCAGGCCAGATGATTCGTCTGAGCTCTAATTCTATATTTCTAACTGTACCCTTGTAGTCTATAGATACTTTAGTACAACATGGGAAAAACTGAACGAAATATGCTCACTATTCTGAAATATGTGCCTCCATTCCTTGTTCCTCATTTAGGCAAGTTACCCTATACAATTAATAATTGTAGTAGCTACCATTTACTATTTCCATGTTCCAGACACCATGCACAGTACTTTATATGGACTTTTACACTAAACTATAATATAATAATAACTACCTTTAGAGATAGGTGCTGTTACTAGCATCCTTTTTACAGATGTGCAAGCTGAGTCAAGTTAACTTGCTCACATCACTTAGTGGCTCTGACCCCAGGGAGTGATACAGGCTCTCAACTGTCAGTCGCTCTCCTTTTCAATGGTTCAAGTGAGTTATCTTTGGCTCCTTTCTCTTCCCTTTTCCTCACATCTACTCACACCAAGTCTATTGATTCTATTCCCAATGCATCTATTTCTTTATAGTCTTACTAGTATCATATTATGCCTTACCAGGATCTTTGTCTTGCCCCTACGGTTACAGCACTCTCCTAATTAACATCCTTGACTCTGGTCTATTCTTTGCCTACATTGAAGACAGTGACCTTCCTCAAGCATACATCTGATTATAATATGATTTGCCTTGTAATTTTCCAGTGTTGTCCATATCCCTCAATATTTTATATGAATTCCATATTTCCTTGCTTCATTAGGCTCATCTTTTGTTGCCCAGCCCTAACGAGCTCCTTGAAGTTCTCTGGACTGATTATGTACTTTTGGGACCCCTGACCTTCACCTCTATAGTTCCCACTGCATAATGTCTCCCTTCCCATTTTCACCTACAAAACTACTGTTCATTTGTAAGGCCCAGCTTAAGCATTTCCTTTTCCAAAAAGCCTTTCTGTTGCTCATCTCTCCAAGCCATCTAGGTCAGGTAACACTAATCTATGGTTTTCCCTACAATAACACTTATTATTTTACTAGAGGCCCAGTGCATGAATTCGTGCACAGGTGGAGTCCAGCTGGCCCAGCCCCAATTGGTGGATCAGGGCTGGGCCTGTCAAGAGGAGGAGATGGCGGGAGGTTGGCCCGAAGGCCTGCCCTGATTGGCCGGGTCAGGACCAAGCCAGCTGGTGGGAAGGGCCATGGACAATTGGCTGGCGGGTCCCACCCCTGACTGGGGTGGGGGGCCTGATTGGGGGTGGGACCAGCCATAGGGAGGGGCTGTAGGGCAGCCAGCCCCACCCCCAAATGGGGTGGAGAGGGCCGATTGGGGGCTAGTAGCCTGGGGAAGGGGCCATGAGTGGTTGGCCAGCCGTCCCCACCCCCTATAGGAAGGGGGGCAATCAGGGGCGGAGCCAGCTGGGGGGAGGGGCTGCAGGAGGTTGGCTGGCCAGCCCCACCCTCCAATCAGGTGGTTCACTGGCTGCAGTGGGTGTCATAGTGATCGGTCATTCCGGTTGTTAGGGCATTCCGGTCGCTTGCTTTTTATATATATAGATGGCTTTAATTATCCATTTACTTTCCTGTTTTACCTATTAGACTGTGAAGTTTTTGTGAGTAGATACTCTGTTTTCAATCCTAGTGCCTAACACAGTGCCTTGTATACAGTAGATTCTCAATAAAATCATTAATGAGTAGGTGAAAATCTGTCCTTGATTCCACTATTTCCTATTTCATATCACAACACCATGGAAGGGATTGAAATAATTTAACCATCCTTAGTTGTAGGATAACACCGCCTCTGTACACTGCAGTTGGTTTATACGCAGTGTTGACTTGATTGATGTTAAGGTATTCACGGAGCAGTTTAATTGATTCATAAAGACATGCCTGGAGGGCCATCCTAGCATTTGATAATTTCTGTTAAATAGTTCCCTTGTAAATTCACCCTGAATCTGAGCCTATTTCTATCTTTCCTGGTAGAGCAGAAAAAATCTCCATGCATGCTTTTCTCCCACCCTCCCCAACCCAACTTTCCTGAATGCATAATCTTTTGAATGTGTGCCAAGTAGAATCAGTCACAAAAACGAACCCCTGTCAGGGGGAGCATGGCAGGGAGTCGGTCTGCTTATTGGTGGCGGTTTGAATCACTTGACTTTACCAATGATCTTTAAAATGAGTGTCCCGGCGTGCCCTGCTTTTACCCTGCTTCTGCCCTCTCTACCTCTCACGATGGTGCCACATCTCTCTGAATCACTTCCTTATTTTCTAAGCTACGAACTGCTGCCTTCAGAAAATATGCGGAGTTATTCCATAATCATAAATCCCCATAAAACTCGAACAACAAAGGCACAGAATGGAGAGGCATGGGATGGCTTACTTACTTGCCGCAGCTATATAATTATGTTCAGGCAGTCTATCCAGCGGATAGAGCCAAAAGTCAGCAGTGTTGTTTATGAAAGGTTGTAGCAGTTTCTCCTCCAAAATGATGTTATCTATTTTTATTTCAACTAAATATGGCTGTCAGGTGTTTTACATTATTCATCCTATTTCATATGCACATGTATTCAGCCCTATTTAATTTTCTGAGCTAATTTAACTTTTAGCTTATTCAAGTTCTTCCCATGTGCCTGTCATGAATCTCGGAAGAGCTGTGTTTGACTCTAGTGTCCAGGCCATGACTTCTCAGTTTTAGATAAATCCATTTATTCTTTTCTTTCACTTTGAAGAGAAAACAGATTTGAATGACTTGCATATAAACATTTTTACCATTGTGCACGTTCTATATTTGTGGAGTAATTCACTGTTTAAAATTTAACTCAAAATGTATTTGTTGAATGATGTTCATCAAGGAATATATTCAACCCACTTACTCTCTTAACTGAACCTTCTCTCTCTCCTTGGATCATTCTTCTTTCTTTATTGTCTTTCCCAATTGAGAGAATCCAATAACATTTTGTCTTTGGCCCTCTGGCCATGTTCCAAAAGAGGAAAACAGGTCTTTTTATCTCCAGCAAAGACTCAATTTCCCTTCTAGCTTTCTAAAGGTAAAGCTTCATCCAGAACTCAGTATTTGTCAGTCTGCTCTTATCTCTTTTAAAATTCAACCTTGGTCATACCTTTTTCCCCTTTATTCTAATGATTTCCAAATTCACATAGCTGATCTTGACCATTTACTTACAATTTAAATTTTCCACATCCCCATCTTAATCTGAAGATTTTAACATCTCTTCCTCAACATTGCTTTTAACAATTCCATTTTCAGTCTCCTTAAAAAAATAAATCTTTTGAGTCATAGTTGACTTTGTCATCTCTCTCATCCTTTATATCCAGTCTTTACTAGTTTTGTCATTTATCATGACACTGTGGACACAAATATGAATGGGATGATGTTTTAGCCAATCTGGTGGGAAAGACATTTGGACAAATCACTACAGCAACATGGTGTCCCCTACAGAAGCAAGAACAAAATGCTACAAAGGGGAGGGAAAACTCCAAACCCTGCCAGTGGAGGTCCGGAAAGCCTGCTCTGAGGAGTGATCTACAGGAGGGTGGATTAGAAGTAAGAGGTAAAGGAGGCCTGCAGCATGCTTGTGGCTAGAGATGTGCACACTGGCTTGGAGGCATGGTAGAGCATGGCCAGTTTAGGAAACCACTTGTCAAATGGCCTGTTGGGAAAGGAAGAAGATGAGTTTGGGAAAGTAGGCAGAAAACTGAATATAAATATGTCCCATTATGCCATGATAATGTCGTTGGGTTTAAACCTATAAGAAATAGGGATATTGGAAGACTTCACTACACTACTGTAGTGATGCTATCAGGTTTGCATTTAGTGACTCTAGGGACATTCTGGGGATGATTTAGAAGAGGGGAATGAAGAGGCAGGGAGATTGGTTAGGAAGCCTTTGCAATGGTTTGGCGAAGCAGAGAGACCAGAGTTCTCATCTACAGTGCAGAGAGGAAATGAGGCTGGAATGGAGGAAATGGCAGTAGAAAGAAGAGGTTGGATGTGGGAGGATTTCAGAGGGAAAATACTCCAGGTATAATGATTGGAGGAGAATAGGAAGTTTTGAAATAGACATTTAAGGCATGAAAAGAGGGAACTCATTATGGTCCTGTCAATGGAGGGACAGAGATCACTGAGGGCCCATTGGAATGGAAACTCCAAAGCTAAAGTACATGCTGGCTATGGAGCGTGACCCTGGATGAGGGACCTGGGAAGGCAGGTGGTGGTGATCCTGTGTTTGGTTTTCTGGCCTCATTGATCCGGCCCCAGCCTGCATGTCCTCCAGATGTGTTTCCCACGTCTCCCTAACATGAATCTATGGCCCACATCTGGCTAATCTCATTACTATTTCTCAGATAGCACATGCTTTTGTAATTCTGGGATTTTTTTCCTCCTGTTGATAACACTGCCAAACTCAGTGCTGAGGGAACTGGGGATGCAAGGCCTTACTCCTAAGGATGTTAGTGTCAGTGGAAGGACTGACAAGCTAACAATTATGATACATAAGAATTACTAAACCACAAGTAGATGCAAAATTCTGTGAAAGCATAGGTAGAACTCCTAACATACAGAGTTAGAGCTATGCATTTAGGTATAGAAATCTGCCTGAGAAATTCAGGGAAAGCTTGATGGGGCGCATGGGAGGCATCATTTGATCTTAGATTTGAAAGATAACTGGGAGTTTGCAGATGAAGGGTATTCCAGCTGAGAGAACAGAGCAAGTTCAAAGAACTACAAATAATCTGGTGTCACTGGAGCATAAAGTGTACGAGTAAGTTAGGAGAGCTAGAGAGATGAAACTGAGAACATAGCAAGGATCTAGGATCTTATTTTTTTATGCTGAGGAGTTTAAATTCTAGGCCTCAGGGAGCTATAAAGATCACTTTGATAACACATCTCTGTGTTAGATCTGTGAGTGAGCAATGTGCAGAATGATGGGGTGAGGTGTGCAGATGGAAGTCAGAGAGCTTGATAAGGTGTGTATTGGATGAATGCAGGTGACAAATGGTGAATTGGGACAATTTCAGTGTGATGGAGGAGGTCAGAGGTGAGAGTTAGGAGCTAGAAGCTCCAGGACTTGGCTATTGCTGAGATTTGCAGGTGAGTGGGACAGAAAGGCTCTTAGAGGGACTCCTGTATTTCTGGCTTGGGCACCTAAAATAGGAAAGAAACACAGAGGTAGAGGTTTACCAGGGAAAACAATGGGTTTAGTTTTAGACATATTAGATTTGATGTATTTACATGAGGTCCACATAACGATTAAGTATGTGTCAGGAGATGTCTGCTAGAGCTGTCTATGGAGACTGGCAGGTGCTAGTTGTAAGGATGGGGGTGGATGGAAGTAGGTGGAATGCCAAAGGGCAGGGAGGAGAGATGGAAGGTAAATGTAACAGGACTAGAACCTGGTTGGGACTTCCCCCACTAGACAATGCCCTTTTGTGTTCAACTGTCTCTTCCTTTTCTCCCTTTCTCCCTATTGCTGCTTTTAGACATTCTGCCCACCTCTACAGGTCTTGCTGAATGTTATGAACTTTACAAAATCTCCCTCCATTTCCCCCCCCTCCTTTTTCCTTCGCCCCTCACTGATGAGTGTCCTCTCTTGTAGAACATAATGAATGGTCCACTCAGGAGTATTTGTGTGCATGGTCCACAGTGGGCTCCTTGAAGGTGAAGAGTTAGTCTTTATGTGTCCCTATAGCATCTGCACCTCTCCCAGTGCTGAGTGTGTTGGGGAATGTTTAATCACACTGGGGATGATAGTGAATATAAAATGACCTATTACAAAATTTTACTTAATGTTGACCAAGACCTAGCTTTATACCTTTCACCCTTGCCCCATGTCATCAAAAAAATTAGTGAAGGAGACTGAGCACATAGATACAGCCCCAGCATCATGTGTTTGGAACTTGGGATATCTGTTTGCAGTATAAAGAATTCACAAGAATCTACATTATATTATATATTAAGAAGAATAAAATAGCTTATTATTTTCAAGGTTAGCTGACTTTACAGTGTGTGTGTGAATGTGTGTGTGACCAAATTGAGAATTCTGAAGGAGTGTAGGTTTTTCTTTTTTGTAGGCATTTAGGAAAAATAATTTTTGTTTGCTAGGGAAATTATGGCTCAAAGTTGCAAGTATAAAATTGGGAACAAACAATGTGTGTTCATCTAACCATAGGATACAAAGCGTCTAACTGCAGGGGATTGTCACTTAGTCATTTTATGGGATATGCGCACAAGGTCTTTACTCATATAGAATATGAACCAGAAAATGTAAAGCTTTTTTTTAATAATAAAAATAAGATGGCACCTTTAGATAATTGTGTGCTAAGTGACGAAATTGCACTTTTTTACTATGAATGATGTGCTTGAACCCAGACAAGTGGAACAAATAAAACAATTATAAATGAAAGACAGGCCTGTGAAAACACTATAAAAACAGGCCCAGTGAACTTCAGACACCGCTAATTTAGGCCTAATGCTGAAGAGTTTAGTATAATCAATCTGCCTTATAAGATGAATCATTGATTAAGCTATCCATACAACTTAAGGACTTTATCTTCCTAAATATCAGTCCTACTGCCTGACATTCTACCATTACGCTTCCTCCTTTTGTTTAAGATTTCTTCTTTAAAAAGTAACTAGCAATAGAGGTGGGAGTTGGAGGGAGGCAGGGGGAGAAGAGAGAAGATACATTAAAGCCCCTTCTTTATTTGAGGGTCTTCATTTTCAATGAGCATATCATGTTATAGGAAACTAGAGGCCCAGTGCACGAAATTCACGCATGGGAAGGGGGGTTCACCTCAGCCCAGCCTGCACCCTTTCCAATCTGGGACCCCTTGGGGGATGTCCAACTGCTGGTTTAGGTCCAATCGCAGGGATCAGGCCTAAACCAGCAGTCAGACATCCCTCTCACAATCCTGAACCGCTAGCTCCTAATCGCTTACCTGCCTACCTACCTGGCCACCCCTTACTGCCCCCCCCCCCCCGCCAGCCTGGTTTCCCCCAACTGCCCCCCCCCCAGCCGGCCTGGTCACCCTTAACTGCCCCCCACTTCCGGCCTGGTCGCCCCATGCAGCCTGCTGTTCAGTTGTTTGTTCGTCCCTAACTAACCCCTCTGCCAGCCTAGTCATAGGCAGCCATCTTGTGAGGGCATGAGGGTTAATTTGCATATTACCTCTTTATTATATAGCATTGCTTACGAGAGAGCTAGGAGCCTGCTTAGGGGTTGGAGCTCACTGAGGACAGGAGTGAGGGAAGATAGCTGATGGAGCAGGTGGGAGGAGAGCAAACATGAGTTTTGTCTGATACATCTGACTCAATTTGAACAGAGACTCTATAAGTAATTGTTATTCCCATTTTAATGATAAGGAAACTGAGGTTGAGAGAAATGGACTCACAGTCTTTCTCATTTTTTTCTGTGCTATTCTCTTTGAGAATAATAATTTTAACATTTTTATGCAAAAGCAGGATACAAAATCATATATACTATGTATATATACAATAATATAAAAAGAGCAATGAAAATATCAGAAAAATAATATAACTACTAATAAATTGTGGTTTTAAGAGGTGGGGTAAAGGATATTTTTTTCTTATTCCTAGTTTTCTGTGTTTTTTCATAAGACACATGATTGCTTTTATGTTGTCATTGTGGTAACAATGGAAACAGCAACAAAAGGCATGTATTGCTTTAAAAAAAATGCTTTTGTTTCTTAGATACCAACATTCTTCTAATAAAGTAGAAGGCATTTAAGAAATTTATGGACACAAAGACTGTTTGGTATTTTATAGGCTTGTTTAGTCAAATAAAACCCATAATGAAAATTCGGCCATAAAGTGTTAAAGCTTCTATTTGGGTTATGTTACAGTTCCCCCACCAGCTATGCTAACAGAAAAGAAAGCTACAGTGACTCAACTGAAATTAAAACTGGTGGCGTGATCACTAAAGTATTGTGCAGACCCCTGTGTCCCGTGGAAAGCAAATGTTTGAATGGATTGTGTTTATCCATATGATAGCCCTCAGAGGCACACGTTTTTGTTGCCTCCAGAATGCCAAAAGTTCCAATCAATTCCTTTGAAATGTACAGTCAATAATAGAGATATTTTATCTACACAATGCCGAACATCTGAATCGACTGAACTGGGAGAGTATTTTCCCATTGTCTAGATACAGCTGAGATGTGACAAGCTGATCATTTAAACTGTGTCTCCTCAATATCAAAACAACTAATTGTAAGCAAAAGATTTAGTCAATCAGAGAGTTCTCTTGTCTATGCAATTCCAAGCCATTAGTTTGAATAATTTACTTCATTGAATTTACCAAATATTTATTTGGTTTCCTAAAATGTAATTAAATCTCTGAGTGATAGGAGCAAGAAAGAATCTGGCCTGGGTTTCCTGCATAGGGGATAGAACTTGAAAACAAACAAACGAAAACTCACATTTGTCCCTTACATACAAATGCTCTTTTATTTCCCTTTAACTGTAGTTCTTTTAGGCTAAGCATATTTGACTGTAATAACTTGGTTAGAAAGACCTGGCCTGGACATAATATTTATTAAAACAGGGATTAAACTTGCCTGAAAGAAAAAAAAATGCAGAGAAAATATTAAAATAGAAGTCCATGGGTCATAGAAGGTGGAGATTTGAACTTTCAAAGATTTAAGAAAATAATTACTTCAGAAGAAGAAAAGGCTAGATAAAGGTCATTGATTGTGGACAAAACTTCATGGCTCTCGTTCCCATTTATCCGGGGCACCACCGTTGTCCCAGACTCAGAACACTGATCCACGTTGAATGTCCTCTCTGCATCGCTTGTATCTAATAATGTACACATCTCACCCTTTCTTTCTTCGAAACATCTCCCCAGTTCATATCTTACTTTAAATTTTTCTGATAGAAAGTCTTACAGCCTCACTCCCAAATCACTACCACCAGCTTTCAGAGTGGATCTTTCTGCCGCCATCTCTCGGCTTCCAAACCAAGCTGTCCCAGTCATCATCCTCAACACCACTTTCCTCCTGCTGCTCCTGTTCACCACTCTCATTTTGTTGCCTCTGCACTAAGTTCAGTCTCCCTTCTCCGCCTGATAGTTGAAATCCTTCAAATCATCTCTCTCTCTCTCTCTCTCTCTCTCTCTCTCTCTCTCTCACACACACACACACACACACACATACACACACACACACACACACACATACACACAGCTATCAATCCCATCTTACTCTTTACTACTCACCCAAATACATCATTCATTTTGGTCAACCAAGTCATTCCATCCCGTAAAATTCCCACCCTATGTGCCCCCCCTTATCTCCTCTTCAAACCCATACCCCTCTCATCCCAGCCAGGTCCTTTCTGTGTGGAGTGCTGTCCCTCCTGACTTTCATTTTCCAAAGGCATCTTTCCAGAGCCTTCTCAAATGCCACCTCTTCTGTGAAGTCTTCTCTGATGTCTCTTGCTTCAAAATTTCCTTTCTTTTCTCTGAACTCCCATCCCATCTATAATTAGGGCTAAATGACAGGGCACGGTACTTAAATATGATTCTATTGATTCATATGTCATCCCATATTTCTTTCTGAGGGTGTTATTGGCATTTGTAACAAGGCATTTCCTTGCGAGGACTGTCTTGCACATTCCAGGACATTTGGCATGCCTGGCTCCAGATGCTAGCTGACAGTGATGTTATTGTGACAACCCTACATGCTCGGAGTACATTTCCAAACGCCCTAATGATTATAAGTTTCCTTAAAGAAGGTACTGTATGATATACACATTTGTTTAGCAAATAATCTGTTTAAATGGCAAATGTATGTTTTTAAGAATAAATCTGTATTTTCTTTTTTTTATTATTGACTCTCTTACAGATTTCCCCCATTTTTCCCCCTTTTGCCCCCCTCCACCCTGCCTCCACCTCACCCCCACCCCAGACCTTCACCACATTATTGTCTGTGTCCATGGACTATTCATGTATGCATATAAATTCTTTGGTTGATCTCTTCCCGTCCTCCCCACCTCATCCCCTATTAGAACTGTCAGTCTGTTCATTTATCCATGCCTCTGGTCCTATTTTGTTTGTCAGCTCATTTTGTTCTTTAGATTCCACATGTAAGTGACAGCTATTAAGGAAAGACAGCCAGTCAGAGAAAGACAAATATCAAAGACAAATATTACATGATATTTGTCTTTCTCTGACTGGCTGCATTTTCTTAATAGCTGTCAGCATGCTAGAAAATTATGAAGGAGGCTAATTAACACCCAGATGTTAATTATCATGCCATTTTGGGTGTCTTTCATAAGATAGACAATCCTGAATGTTGCTGTTTGCCCTCATTTTATAAATGAGAAAACTGAGGCTCAGAGAGTTCTGCTTCTCCAAGATCACACAACTTGATTAGAACCCTGGCATTTAAGCTCAGGATTGTTTGGAGCCAAAATTTTCCCTTTTCCTTCTGCCACACAGCCTCTGTAAAGACAGCCTATCTGTAACAGCTTTGAAATAAGAGTGTGCATATGTAACAGGATTAACAATTTAATGCTGTTCAGTACTAATGACTGTAATTGAAAGGAAGGAAATATTAGACCAGACAAGCAATATTTCAGATCTTATAACAAGAATATCAATTGGAGTCTAATGAATAAATTTACTCGCTGGCCTTCTTTGCTGCAGACATTAGCCCACGTTTGGTCTCTAATTGAGATGTACATATGCTTTACTATCTTATTGTATTTTTTAATGTTTGTCTTGGCAGATGGTCAGCGGTTCTCTTTGAATTTCCCTTAATCAAGTTTTGAGTACTAGATGGCCAAATATGCCTTGTATTAGGTAGTACTGCTAGACCCAAAGCAATAGGAATCTAATAGTTGTTCAGGTCTTCTCTTTCTATAATCTAAGTACCTTCAATAATTAAAGTTATATAAATCAAGTACCACAGTATCATTTAAAATTCTGTAAATATTTCTTTTTAGTTACAGTTCATTATTGATTTCATGTATACCTAAAACACAGACATTTATTAGTAGCTTGTTGCACTTGTGCCCACATTTCCAATTATAATTCTTCATATAGCAGTTAATCTAGAGTTAAAATAGATGATCCATATGCATACTTTCAAGGTATACTCAGTTTCTATCTATGTACACAGGAAGAATTATATTCTACACACACACACACACACACACACACACACACACACACACACACACTATTTGAAAGAGCCAGTGTTGTTGATTTTATTTCTTTTTCAGCTCTGAGCATAAATGTTTACCATGTGTTTATTCTGTTTAGCAAAGAAAGAAAGGAACTTAAAGCTGACTTCATAAGTAACTTAGAACAATTGTGTAAATATAGATAAATATGTATCTGATATAAACGTATTTTCCTATATTTTCTTAGAAACCATATCTACTGTAACTGAAGTTGTACTTCACTCACTAGTAAAACTACTACCCAGCTGTAGCCACCTGGGGATTCGGATGATCTGAAAGCATAAAGGGTTTTTAGTTATGCTTTAGTAGGAAAATGATGCATTTTTAAAAATGCAATCGTGTGTGTGTGTGTGTGTGTGTGTGTGTGTGTGTGTGTGTGTAACAAGTTGAGCTTGGTGTTAGCCTTTTTATCAGAACATTGCCTGAGCAAAGTGCATTCTCAGCCTCTGCAGGCTGACACACTTTGTGGGGGCCTGGCGGGGGTAGAGGGTGATAACATCTTTCCCACTGAGACTAAGGCAGGTCCTGGAACCCCCTCAGTCCTGTGTCTCAGTCGTGGGCAACTATAGAAGGGTAGGAAAAGTTTCATTATTGCTTTATCTCACCTTTTCTTAAGCTATCTTATCAAATCTTTGCAGTGCTATAGAATTCTTAAAAGATATCCAGCTGCCCCCTACAGAAGCCAGAAAGGGTATAAATATTTTGATACCATTTCCCAAAGAGGCACAAACATTTTAAAGGTGGATTTCTAGGGCTTCTGTTTATAGTTCCTTATACTTTAATAACACCTAAACTGGTACCCGCTGATGTGCTATCAACATCTCCCCATCTATTTTTAGATCTTCAGTTGCTTTAGAGATGGATTTATTATGTAAAGCAGAAGCTTACACTGTGAAATGTTTGCATGAATGTATTTTGGTTTAGGCATCAGCTAAGGAGGGCAAAGTTGATCCCATCTCACAAGAAACTCTAGCCCACATTTCCTCTGTGGACCTGGATGTTCAGATTTGCTTACCTGTCTTCTTGAAGATATTGTGCTGTTGAAACACCTATTAGAGGTCTTCGAATTCAAATTCTTGTTCTGAGGAGTTGAGCCATTTTTACACGTCTTAGAGTTTTCTTTAGGATCTGAAGGAATGGGATTTAAAAAGAGGATCCTAGCTATAAATCCATAGAGGACAGTGGCCAGGATCATGGGCACACAGTAAAAGACAGCAAAGTCCATTAGGTAAATAGGTGAGTAGTAATTTCTGGAGATCTTGTAGCCACAGGACACCACGATAGCATCTTTGTAGGTGCTAATATTGAGATCCAGCAAGAAGAACCAGAGCATACAGTAAATGGATGTGAAAGCCCAGACGAAGATGATGATCTTTTTGGCTCTGGAAAATGTGCAGAGAAACTGGGCTTTGATGGGGTGACAGATCGCTATGTACCTCTCAATGGTGAAGGCTGTGATTGAACAGGACGAAGCATTGATGCCCAAGTACTGGAGGTAAGTAATGCAGAGGCAGCCAACATAGCCGTAGACCCAGGAACCGTAGATACTGTCTGTGATGTTGGGTAGGCCCGCGGCCACCAGGACCATGAGATCGGCCACTGCCAGACTCACCAGGTAGCAGTTTGTGGGGGTCCTCATGTGCTTGGTTCTCATGACCACGAGGACTACCATGCTGTTGCCCACAATGCCCAGACCACAAATGACGAGCACAAGTAAGATGGTGACCACTTGGTATTCTAGGGGCACCACTGCTCGTGGCTGGAGCTGTGTCTGGTTCAGTTCGTTGACTGTCTCGTTCTCCATCTTCAGTGGCTTGAAGTTTCTCTGAGACGCTTCTCAAAACATTCTCTTTCCAGCGTCCTGCCTTGATCACAGTGCTCCCCTTCCCCTGTGAAGAGCAATAGTCCACATTCATTCACAGCCTCATTCAAATCCAGGGATTGCCCAGAAACCCTCATCTCCTCTCCTTTCACCTCCCCTTTTTCTGCAAGAATGGGGCTCCTGCATACTTCTGAAAACTCCTTTTAGTGCAGCTCTAGTGTAGGATGGAGAAACTGTTTCGAACAGCTTATAGTAAGAGGGACCCGTTCCATGGAGAAAAAATGCTTAAGAAATGAGACACAGAAAAAGCTCCCTGTTTTGAAAAAGTGCTCAGAGGGAAAACTAAAGCATATCTGCTAACTGAAACATAGATACCAAGAAACCTCTCAGATGCTTGGGAAAGTATAAATAAAAAAAGGTACGAGGGGGGAGAAATGGGGTGGAGGGAGCCAAGGGACTCAGTGATCAAGCCCGGTAGGAAATCAGCATCTGCCTCCCTAGCTCTCAGCGGGTGAGATCCCTTTGCTAGGCAAAAAGCAAGCCTTTGAGTCTCCATCTCCTTTGAGCCCCCTGCCCTATCCACCCAGGAAAGAGCAATCTCTTCTCTTACCTTCTCTCCTGTAGTGCTGCCTGCTTCTCTGGGTGGATGAAGCAGTAAGAAGTCCAAGTTCCCAAACCTGCAGGAATTCTCATCCACTTTGTTTGACTGGGAGCCCACTTAGCAGTGCCCAGTCTTCAGAACTGCAGTTCCTCTGAGCCTCGCAGCCCTGTTCAAGTGCTGACGGACCATGCAGCCGCAGCCAGGCAGCAGCAGCAGGAGCAGCGAGGCTGGCAAATCACAGATCGCCCCCTAATGAGAACTCTCTCTCTCTCTCTCTCTCTCTCTCTCTCTCTCTCTCTCTCTCACACACACACACACACACACACACACACACACACACACTCACAGATGCCAATCAGTCCTCACTGATTCTTAACCTCCCCTTGAAGAATTTACTTTGAACTGTGCTGATGTTACACTCCTCAATCTGGAAGGCTGATCACAAGCAAGGGATCTAGAAGCAGGCGGTCTTTATAGTTGCTTATGGTCTGAGGTCTATGGGCCCTTCAGGACCTGAGCAGCCCTGAAATATCTTGACACTCCCTGTTTGGTAGGACTTTAGGAATAGCATGCCTGTCTTAGCCCAGACACAACCCCTTGAAGCTTAAAAATATCTATCTGTCTGAGCTGAAATCAACTTCTTTCTCTACTACGGAAACTCTTAGACTGTTTCTCCTGTAAACCAGTAAAATCGTCTCCCTCTTCTCCTACTATGTGGATGCAAAATGAGTTAAAATTTATTTAAAACCATTTCAGCTTCCATCTTCTGGGGCTTACAAATATTGCTGTATTTAAAAAAAAAAACTGTTTGAGCTGAGAACCTCCACTTAAACTTGCATTTGATCAACTAAGTTTGTTTTTTCAATTCTGCCTCTGCATCACTTAATAAAATTTCTCTAATCGCTCTGAGAATTTCTCTAATTCCTCTGGGTGCCTCTCCCGTCTTCACCAACCCTCTGGCCTATCATCCCCATGTACCACTCACCAATGTTTTCTGTCAGTGTATTTGTAGGTGAAAACTTTCCCAGTGGAAATCTAGGCCAGTGCCACTCGGTGCCACATATTTGAAATGAAACTTTATAGACCCATCTTATTTTTTATCTTAAGAAAAGTGCAGTTCACTTTGATTTTTATTTCTCTAAAGTAGCCTGTGGGCAAATCTTTATATACTTTTTTATGGAAGCTCAGGTAAGATATCTCCCTTCTCCAGGCTCCAACTGAGTACACCAAATGTTAATGCTTGTCCACTTTTATTTTATTAACTGAGTAAGAAAAACAGCCCTTAACTGAATTCCCTGTTCAGCGAATGGGCTGGTACTCTGTTTTTAAGACGTTTAGATGATCTTCCTCCTGGAAGATGTCAATGGAAGGGTAGATTTTGAGCAGACAAGACCATGAGGGTATCAAAGCCATGGTCAGAGCCAGGTAACAAGATGAAGGGGAAGCTCTGGATCATGTTGAGTAAATTCCACCCTCTGAATGAATGAATAAGGACCCTTGGAGTATCTCTTTCTCCTTTCAAATCATGTGTATTACGAACTAATAACTCACAATCCAGATTCAGCGTTCAGATGTGTATTGTTTGGCCTGTACAATGCAAGCTCAAGTGTAATTTAGTGTAATTTAAAATAAGTTCATCATTGTCTACCTTTTGAAATTGAGAAATTGTATTCTATATCTGGATTTCTGCCTCTCATCAAAATAAGAGAGATCTGGCAACCATGGGCCCATATTCCTGCATAGAAATTATCATCGGAAGCTGAGCAGTGGTTGTGGGTAGCAGTTTGTGGGGGTCCTTGATACAGGAAGTGCCTCCTATTGTCCTCACTTCACACTACGTCTTATCTGTCACACATGCCAGCTTCACTCCGTTATCACCCTGTATCCATTTGAGTCTTGTCCTCCGTTCCTGAGAGAGGCGATGGAGAGTACCAGGAGAGTACCAGCCACATGCAAATTCTTTTACCCCGAGTAGAATTTCAGCCCACATTCTAGTTTGTTTAGCAGACTGGACAATGGATGCGCCCTTTACCTCTCTCTTATCTAGAGGACAGAGATTGCTCTGAATACCCCATTTCTTGACTAGACCTCTCCATCTCAGGATAAAAAATTCCAAGATGAAGGCATGGCCTCTCTACCCCACCTCAACCCAAAATGCCTCTTGAAGTCACAATTCATAAAGCACGTCTTCCCCTGTCACTCTTCCTGGGATTAGAGTCAGCTTCCAGGCCTCCCCAAAAGACCTTACGTCAAGCTTATACTTAAGTAGTAAAGGTCAGGGGAGAGATCATCCCTAATGCCTTCTCCTCTGGCGATGCCAGTTCTGCGCCAAGTCTTCTTATTTTACGTTCTCCAACAATTCTATGCAAGGCCATCATTCTGAGTCTCTATTTTGCGTCTCTATTGATTTTTTTAGCACATAATTGTTAAGCTCTTACTATGTACCAAGGGCCTAGTATATAGAATTTTGTTTTTACTTTCAAATAGGTCATGGTCTATTGGGAGAAGTAAACTTATAAACAGCTACAGGGAAATATGCATTTTAAAAATGTATGTTGCCCTGGCTGGTGTGGCTCAGTTGGTTGGGCATTGCCGCATCCACCAAGAAGTTACTGGTTCGATTGCTGACCAGGGCACATGCCTGGGTTGTGGACTCGATCCCCTGTAGTGGGAGTGCAGGAGGCAACCAGTCAATGTTTCACTCTCACATCAATGTTTCTCTCTGTCTCTCTCTCTCTCAAATCAATGAAAAAAACAACAATAAAAATCCCACATATATTGGGAGAGGGTTTAGATTGTGAAGGAGAAGTCGTTTGTGGGTGGCAGGGACAATGGACTGAGAGACCAGTGAGGGCTTCAGAGGCAAGGTAATCTGAGAACAGTCTCAACGTAAAGTACAGCTTCCTTTTGCTAGGAGGGGCAAAGGAAGCTCTTCTGAATGAAGGCCATAGGATATGTAAAGCCCGCCATGTAAAATGACAAGGATTTTGGAGTCGGGGGAGGGAGTGATTTATGATTCTGCTTTGGCCATGAGAAGTTTGAGCTGGTGATGAGACAGCCACTGATGCTGACTAGGCAGGTTTCCTAGTAAGGAGCCCTCCTTCTGCTCTGACTGGGACCATCCGCCCCTCCCCCTTAACTTGTTCTTTCAACTCTGGGGAGTCCAAACTTCTGACTCCGCCATCCCAGACCTGCCTGTTCATGATGGTCCTGCCTATTTCAATCACCTTAATACTCTTTGCAAAATTAAATTTTCATCATAACTGTGATTTCATAAGTTGGGTTTTTCATTTGTAATCCCCAATCAGCTAATATCTAATAAATGCTCCTTCTGTGTAAAGAACCGCACAAATAAAGTACAATTAGAATAAACCTTACATTTGGGTTGAGATTTTTTTCGTTTCTCACCATAGCTTAAATTTTAAGATATTCGACTTGTGGCTTTTATATCTTTTTATATCATATTATATCTTTTTAGTACTAAGACTACAGAGAAATACATCCTTTGGGAATAGTCCAGTGGCATCTGTTTTGAAAAAAGGACAGTAAGTCATGGCTGGGGCAGTGTAATCGGGGAGCCTAAAACACTGCACACACACTCATGCTCACTTCAGTCTCACTCTTCTTTCTCTGCCCTTATGCCTTTAGCCAGGCCATCACACTCTTGCATCAATAAAAATAGCACAAGACTTCACAGGCTCCTCTACATATGGTCTCAGAATCCTAGTCAGGACTATTGTTTTGTTGTTGTGGGTTTTTGGGTTTTTTTTTTGGGGGGGCGGGGGAGTCTGGCCTCAGACCTTACATTGAACTCTAAAAAGATTTAGTATTTCTGCTTCCCACCCTTGGCATTCCTAATCATATAACTTGCTCTCAGTATCATGCTTTCTCTTTCCTTGCTACCCCAGGAAATCATCTGCTTGGCCAAGTCTTTGACCTTGGGATACTGTGGCTGACATGACATCACCCCTGCCGGACCCTCCTGCCTCTACACAAGAGGAAGTCAGGCCAGCCCTATACTTGTTTCTGGAGGTAATCTTAACTATCCAGGCTGTAGGTGGTCCTCTACTGGTTGTCCCAAACCCATTAGTGGATGGATGATTATTTACATCATCAGCATTTCTCAAATGTTAGCCTGCATCTGAATCTCCCAGAGACCTTGTTAAAACCTGAATCCCAGGCTTCTCCCCCAAATTGCTGTTTTAGTTGCTCTTGGGTGGGACCTGAGTGCATGCATTTCTTATCAACATCCAGGCGATGCTGTGGCTGTTGGTCTGTGGACCACACTTTGAGTAACACTGGGAGTAGCTATATGATCTAGCGCAATGGTTCTGATGGGGGAGGTGAAGAGCAATGATGAATCAGAATAACCTAGAGCAGTGATGGCGAACCTTTTGAGCTCGGCGTGTCAGCATTTTGAGAAACCCTAACTTAACTCTGGTGCTGTGTCACATATAGAAATTTTTTGATATTTGCAACCATAGTAAAACAAAGACTTATATTTTTGATATTTATTTTATATATTTAAATGCCATTTAACAAAGAAAAATCAACCAAAAAAATGAGTTTGTGTGTCACCTCTGACACGCGTGTCATAGATTCGCCATCACTGACCTAGAGAGAGTTTTGAAAATGTGCATGCTAGGGCATCCCTCCTACATATTTTGGTTATAGGTGTATTTCCTAGGAGTGGCCTGCAAAAGAGATCTGGATTGTGGACAAAAGTGTTCTTCTTACCCTCTGTCTTAAACTGGCATAACCGTAGCAGGTGAGGAATTGTTGGGAAAGAGAATATCTATGCTCACTACATTCAAATGCCGCTGGGGTCACAGATAGAGTAGAGCATTTGGCTGGGTCAGTGGTTTGTAGAATCCAGAGCAGAGTGAAAAGAGAACAAAATTTAAGGGGGTGGCAAAAAACCTCAGTAATTAATATAATTAATATTTTAATGCAATATTTTTTATGATAGGATTTTTTCTCTTTTAATTTATCTTTATTGTAGAAAATATTACAGATGGCCTCCCTTTTTCCTCCTCCCCCCCCCCCCCACACCTGCCCCTCCCAGGCCTTCATCACATTATTGGCTGTGTCCATGGGCTATGCATATATGCATATAAGTTCCCTGGTTAATCTTTCCTACCCACTCCTTCACCCCTGCCTTCCCTCTGAAATTTGTCAGTCTGTTCCATGCTTCTATGCCCCTGGATCTATTTTGTACATAAGTTTATTTGGTTCATTAGATTCCACATATGAGTGAGATCATGTGATACTTATCTTTCTCTGACTGGCTTATTTCGCATTATGTTAATGCAATATTTCTAAAAATTAAAGTTAATGCCAAAAGTCTTTGATGAATAAAATATCAAAAATTTAAAGACAGGACTGATAGGATGAATTTTCCCTTTCAAGCAAGTCTCCGAGTCCTGATCCTTTATGCAAAATTTTGTTACTTTGTTTATTACGGATTATTTGGCATTCATTTCGATTTTTAAAAGCATTGCATTAAAGTTCTCTCTTGACGACTGGGTTTTTGGAGCTCCTTTATATTTTATACCCTCCCTTGCCTCGCCCTATTCCCAGCTTTCTCGTCCTTAGTTAATTCTTAGAATAATCTGGAAAGTTTTTTAAAAAATATAGATACTTAGGTCTGTCTTTCAGACAGTCTTACTTAATCGGTCGCAAAGTGAAGCCCAAGATTAGTATGTGCAACAATGGTCACGAGCCACTGATCCGCACCAGCAAATGCTGGCCTCCGGGTGAGGGATTGGAGGGACACGCAGTCTAGGCTGCAGGACAGCCAGCGAGGTGAAATAAACTGGGTGCGAGTCACCTGCCAAGATTCGAAAAGGGGACATCAGGAAACTTTGGCAGCCGAACACTGGCACAGTCTCGGTTCCTGAGAGGAATTGTATAACGGTGCAGGTATCTAGGTTTAGAAATGCTGAATGCGGTGCAGTCTGTCAAGTTAATAATCAGACACAGAACCCACGTCAAAGACTTAGTCACCGGGATTGGGACATAAGGGATGGGTTCTGGAAGAGGAAAACAAGGGATTTTATGCTGAGTCACCCAGATACTGAACTAAGGATGATACTTCAATTTCCTCTGTTCAGGTGTAATTTCCCCCAGAGCCTGGGGGAGATGAAGGCATTTGGCAAACTTGACAGGAAAAAAAAAATTGTCAGAATCCACTTTTGCTGAAATTTAAATATTAGCTAGAGAAAATACTTTATGTAATGGGATTATGAAGTTGTGTTTGTGTTTATTGGAAAAGACATGAAATCCTGTTTATGCTGAAAGACAAAATATGCGGTGTTGGGTATTTGGGGCACAAGTTGTCCTTTTCAGTTTCTCTGTCATGTATACTTTTATGTATCCTAGTGATGCCAGAGGAATTAAAGGGCCAGACTTCCCAGACACAAGTGTGAATGAGGCTCTTGCGCTATCTTCAGAATATGAGTTTTCTATGACTCGCATAGGAAGAAGGCTTTATTTGCATCAAGTTACATTTCTCAGGTTCCAACGTCCCCTGCCCCTTAAGCCAGCCCCTGGAAGAGGAGCAGCTAGGAGTTCAGCAAAGTCAGAAACGGAGCCAGCGTCCAGAGCTTCCTTTCCATGCTGTAGCTGGGTGTGGTTCCACACTCAGGCCAGGTTCAAGCACATCCGTCCATGTGTGGAGCCCCACATGCCATGAGCCCCATGGGAAGAGGGGAGTGTGTCCCTGCAGGAGGAGTCCCGAGAAGGCCCGGCAACCTGGACCCAGGATAATGTGGCTCTTTTGTCTAGAAGTTTATATATTTTGATTTTGAGAGCTTGCTGTGGCCACACCCATCCTGGCCAATTGCCTGTTTCCAGGTGTGATTGACAGGTAAGCATTTTCCCACATCACTCAGACCTTACTGGTTATGTATCTGAACGGCCTTTGTCCAGTCCCTTCTCCCATTAATCAGCAGGGAGTAGGCTTGGAGAATGTTAAAGCAGCCTTTTCGAAAAGCTGTGTAAATGGCATGCCTGTATCTTTTGGTCTCCCCTTTCATTCATTTCCTGTTAAATAACGGCCAGGTTATTACAACGCTATCACTAGTGTCCACATTGGGGGAGAAAATAAGATCTTAAATTGAAAAACAAAGTGCAGCAGAACTCAACCTAAAAATATTTAAAAATGAAAAAAAGTATAAACATAGTTCCTTCAGTCCTGCAGTCCATAGCTTTTGTTATCTGATCAGAAAGGTTTAATGCTGTTTACCAAAGTTTCCCCAGAGTGACAGTTGTGGGCATGGCCCATACAAAAGATGAAAGAATAAGAATTCAATCAAAATATCTAACTTCTGAACTTGTGCTTATTTTGATTTATTGCATGTTTTATGAAACACTAAACTTATTTTTTTAATTCATATAATTGAAAGAATTATGTTATTATAAACTTTCATTTGATAGCTGATTATATTTTATGCTTTACTCTGACTGCTAAGAATCTCAAGTCCAAATGTGTATCTTCACATGAATTGTTGCATAAGACTTTAACAATAAAATGTTTTTTTATACCTACTAAATCTATCAACTTTTGTATTTGACCTTCAGTTCCTCCCTGGTTCATATTTACTGTGTCGTACACATAAATGTAGACACATAACACTGCTTCCCAACTGAGTCTAATCATAATTTTCTTTAAAAATAAATTTTATTGATTTTTTACATAAATTTACATCAATAAAAAGAATTCATTTTAAGTGCAGAGTTTTAACAAATATATAAACCTTTGTAGCCACCACCACAAACATGATACAAAAAACTTCCATCATCCTAAAATGTTCCCTGAGTTCCTTTTCTGTCAGTTCTCTATCCCCAGAACAATTCTCTGTCCCGGTAAATATGGTTCAGCATTCTACCTCTAGACTATATTTATCTTTTGAAGAGTTTCATATAGGTGGAATTATACAGCATGTATTCTTATATGTCTGGCTTCTCCAATTCAGCATAATGTTTTCTATATTTTTTTTACTTTGTTACATGAATCAGTAGTTTGTTCCCTTTTTATGGATGCATAATATTTCATTGTATGGATATATAGTTGTATCATATTTTGTTTATCATTCACCTGTTGGTGGACATTTCAATTGTTTTCAGGTTTAGGTCATTATGAATAAAACTTCCATTAACATGCACATAAAATACAATGTTTTTGGAAATATTTTGTCATATTTCTTGGATAAGGATTATCAAATTACCTAAGAGTGAAATTGGTAGGACATAAATTTAGAATATGTTTACATTTTCATGAGTCTGCCAAAATGTTTTCCAAAATGACTGCACCATTTTCATACAAATCTACATAATGTTCTGTTTGTATTCAAATCTACATAACGGATACATGTAAAATATTCAAAGCAGAAAGTAACCCTACATGTTTAAGGTCAACTCTCTGAACTCCCTTTTATACATTTGCACCGCCCCCCGCCCCCCTCCCACACCCCCCCACCCCCCGCCTCACACCCGCATGCAGTCGACAGAATAATCAGAGAACACAGAGAAGGCAGTTTGCGTACAATACATATTTGTTGTACAAATGGGTGAATTGATTTCCCCAAATAATTGACATAAAATGTAATGTATAGAATAGATGTGATGAGTAAATGACAACACATATCAAGCACTTAGCCCAGCACTTGGCACTAATAAGAGTTTAGCATATTTACTACTCCATAAACACAATGTGTTTGTGAAAAATGAAACTGGCATTATTACACTTGCTAAGGCATGACATTGCACCTTTAAAATAGCTAAGTTGTGAAATATGTCTTGCTGTATCTAGTGGAGTTTTTTAGTGGTTTGGCTGAGATCTACCTCCATGGAGATGCCCGTGCCATATCACTCTCATTCTTCTAAAACTGAGCTAATGTGAAATCTAGCATTAAAAATTTCATCAGTAATTTTATTAATTAACAAAAATTCAAGTATTTGTTTATTCACCATAATTGTGTCCATAAAAAATGGGAGAATTTGTGGAATTTAAATGCTCACTGGTGCCTTTGAAATTGTAATGATTGTCATGGAAAACCTTGAAGAAATGATCTATTTTCATTGTAAGGAATTGTTGGCTTAAGTAATATCCTAAGACAGAAAGGAGAGTACAGAATATAGGAGCTATCTATAATAATAAAAGCATAATATGCTAATTACACTGAACAGCTGAACAACCTTCCGGACATCACTCCGGAAGTCCTTCCAGACCAAGCCGCGGTGGCGGGAGCTGAGGCAGAGATGGTTAGGGGAGACCAGGCAGGCAGGCGAGCGGTTAGGGGTGATCAGGCAGGCAGGCAGAGTGGTAAGAGTGATCAGGCAGACAGACATAATGGTTAGGGGCGATCAGGCAGGCAGGCAGGCGAGCCTGCGATCCCAGATTGCAAGAGGGTGCAGGCCAGGCTGAGGGACCACCCCCCACCTGTGCACAAATTTTGTGCACTGGGCCTCTAGTATATAATAAAAAGGGAAGGAAGACAGTCATTACAAATAACATCCAGTCAGTTTTCAGGCTGTTAGTTGCGTCTGGATAATTGGTTACTGATGAGCTCATGCTAGCACTTGGTGCAGAAGGGGCCACGCTTCCATGGGAAATGTTTTCTGACAGTTTACACAGGTGGCCCAAAGGCATGGAGAAGGTAGGTGGGTGGGAGCTCCTTGGGACCGATGGTGCTAGGAACTTTGTTTGAAGGAGTTCAGTAAGATCTGCTAAAATTAGAAGTGTAGTATCTCAGAGAATCAAAGGCCACTTATATATTGAAATAATTAAAAAACACAAAAATAAGTCAATAAAAAGAGACATTATTGTGAAACAAATTTTCAATTTGTGAAATCATCATAGTCATTTCCTCTAAGCAAGACCTTCCTGAAGTATCTGATTGTATCTTTTTTTTTAACTTTCCAGAGTGCTGGGAAATCCTCTGGGAAGAAGAATGGCAGGAAAGAAATGTGGTGAGTGAATTATGAGAGAACATTACAGAGTGATGTCTCACCTTCAGTGTAACGGCTCTGTTGTCTGTCCTCCTGTTCATCCATTCGTGCTTGGTAAATGCTTACTGATTGAGTGTCAGTTATTTGACGGGGTCTATGCCCGACACTACAGATAGAAATGTGAATATGAAAAGCACAGAGAAGCTCCCAGCCTGGCAGGCGGGAGGAGGTGGGGGGGGGGGGGGGGCACATATACTGCCAATTATAATGCAGTATGTTCGCTGCTGTAATGGAAGTGTGTACACATTTTGAAGGGTGTGCAATGTAAGGAGTGACTAACTCTATGTGAAGCGGTGTGTGCAGTCATTTCACAAGACCAGGGAGAAAGTCAATAATGATCAGGCCCAGGAGGAAAAAATAAGCAATGAAGATTTGGACAAAGAGCCCCTGGCCAGCCAGCTGGGAAATGGAGATGGAACCCTGCATAGAAAATTCTCAGTGGAGAGCAGTAGATGGCTGGTCTCTCTCTGAGGAGGTTACATGGTGAATACTACTCCATAACACATGCAGTGCCTGACTTTCCCATCGTTGGGCATGGAACCCTTTTGCAAAGGCATATGCTAAGCCCGTGGTCTTGCCTCCGACTGACTGGTCTTTGATCCAGGCTCACTTACTGTCTGTGTGGCTTTCTTTGGCATGTCGTTTTAATCATAGTTATCTCATAGGGTTGCATGTCCTTTTTTAGGATTAAAGAAAATAATATGAATTAAAATTATTAGAACTATGCCCACACCAATAGTGTACTGAATAAGTGTTAACTGTTATAATACTTAAAGTAGAAAAAAATCCCACTGTTATTTAATTCTGCTGAGTTTTGAGGCATGAGCTAACTGCTGATTGGTTTCAGAAAGTGGCAGGGCCATTTAAAAAACCTAGATGCTCATCAGTATTGCAGAGAACCAACAGGGAAAAGACAGGATCTAAATCTATTTAATGATGCAAAGAATGGATAGCAAAGCTCTTTTTTGTTGAACAAATTCTTAAAGTAAGTCAGGGAGACTAGAGTGCCCATTCTTGAAGCTTTATAGTCTCTCTGCCTATTCTACAGGGATTTCCAAAAGCAATGGGTATTTAGCAAAATCTAGCAAATGAATATTTAAAAAGAGAATGAAATTGTTAAGCATTGTTATTTTTCAAACCTCAGGCTAAGAACCAATATTGGGTTGTGAAATCAATTTAAATTTTTACGACAACTGCCATTTTAGATAATATGGGTAAGCATTATTCCGTAGACTTCTAGTTTTACTGAATTCATATAGGTAAAAATATGACTGACACCATTCTGAGAACTTAATAATGCTGTGTTAATTCTATAACAATCTTAGGAAATCGATTACCAACTCCATTTTGCATATGAGGAAACCAACAGGTTAAACAACTTTATAAGGACAGAGAGCTGATATATTCCAGAGCCAGGGTGCAGACCTGGAAGTCTGTCTCCAGAGCTATGAGGTACATGGTTATAATATAAAATATACATCTCACTGTGGGTCTAGGTCAAGAGAGTTTGAAAGCCACTGTGACAAGGAGATGAGCAAGTCCTACTACTCCAACATCTCTCATCAATTGTGCTGCCTTTGCAATCCTCCTCCCATCTTGGCAATAACAGCTAGTGTGAATGTTCACATTACTTCTGAGTTTTAGCCAAATGATCAAATCAATTTAAGAATGAGAGGAATGTCCGTGTATGCAAAAGAGTAAGATGTCAAAATCTTCAAGGACATCCTTTAGGGAGGGAAAATAGAGAGCAGCTGGCATGTGCAGATCATAAACAATTCTATTAGTATCATTTCACAAAACATTATTTCAGAAAATCACTATTTGCTGTGAACCTATATACTCTAATTATTGTGGGGAGCAAAGATAAATAAGTAGGGTCTCTTGTCCTCCAGTAGGTCATAGTCCAATGGGAGAGACAAGCAAACACAAAAGAGGAGTTACAATATGACCTTGCCAGTTCAATGATGGAAATGTGAAGAAATGCAGGAAGCTCTTTAGTTGTACATCAGAGTGGCCACCAAAGTGGCCTGGAGGATCAAAAAAGCTCATGGGAGAGCCCATTCTTGACCTGAATCTTGAGAATGGAAGGAGGAAAGGGTATTTCAGGCTGAGGGAAGAATGTATATAATAAAGTGAAGAAGTGGGATATATTTATGGAACATAACATAAGCTATTCCAACTACTTACTACCACGTTTCCTGGTAATGAGAATGTCTTTGGAATGAAACATTCCATATTTTTCTACAACATTCTTATAACTGAAGAAATGCTGAATCTTGCCAAAATAGCTGCATTCTCCTAGGCTCTGTTGAGTATATGTAATCGAATACCAGCACAGCTGGAAAAGGAAATTTCTACAACATTATGCCTGTTCTTAATAAATTCTGGATGAATTGGCTTACCTAAGGGGTTAGTGTGCTTCAAAGATTGAAACACTTTCTATTGATTGATTGACTGCCTTTCCAGGGAGATGCTGCAGGCAGCAATTTTAAACTTTCCTTGCTTGCCTCAATTAGTGTGTGGTGTTCACTAGCTCCCCAGGGCAGAACAAGTCGTGAAAATATCTTCTCATTTTAGACATATGCTTTTAACAATGTTTCAACAAGTAACATTAGCCTTTGGCAACCCAGAGTTCAATATAATGTGTTGTGATCCATGTCATTCTTTTTTTTTTTTAATATATTTTTATTGATTTCAGAGAGGAAGGGATAGGGAGAGAGAGATAGAAACCTCAATGATTACAGAAAACCATTATTGATTGGCTGCCTCCTGCACGTCTCCTACTGGGGATCGAGCCCACAACCTGGGCATGTGCCCTTGACCAGAATTGAACCTGGGACGCTTCAGTCCACATATCAACGCTCTATCCAATAAGCCAAACCGGTAGGTCTCCAATGTCATTCTTAAAAGGAATTGGCCCATGCTTGGAAGAGCAAGGAGGCAAGATGATATGTGTCACAGAAATGGAATCCAATGTCCCATAAAAGACTTGAGTATCCCATAAATCAGCTGATGACCCTGGGCAATTTGCTTCAATTCTCTGAGGCTCAGTTTCCTGGTCTGTAAAATGAGGGCAATGGAATAACTGACACGTTCTAGATTCAAATGTCTAATTTTGAGAGCATTTCAGGTGCTTCTTGAGAACCAAGAGAGATGTTTAAGGCTCGGGTAGTGCAGTCATACTCTAGCATCTCTCAGACCCCATCATCCTAAGGGAACCAAAATAGAAGAAGTTGGTTTCCTCTGTGAAGCTGGGCTAAGCTGTCTTCTGAACCCAGCTGGGGAGTTGGGCTCTCTGGTTGCACCCTTTGGATTTCATCCCATATCTGTAAACACTGCCTATATTTGCTGGTGGGCTATCAGGCTGCTCTGGTTCTCTTGTGCCTCCAGCGTGGAGAAGAGCCCAAGCCCGCAGGCATCAGAGAAGTAACGCCCTTATCTTGCAGAGCATGTGAAGGCGAAGAGCTGCATAAGGGAACAGAGCAGAAAAACCCACATGATGTCAAAGAATCAAGCTCTTGGGGACCTTTAAACCCACTGTCCATATGCAGATGAGTCCCCTTGGGAGTACAGGGTAATATCTCCTCTTTGGAGGTAATCATTAGATCTGTCTTGCTTTCTGTTCTTCTGGAATGCATATTAACACAAGAGAAAACCAGAGCTCCGCTGGGCTAATGATGTATATTTTATGGGTCTTTTGTTCTACGTTCACCTCTTTTATTGGTTACCCCTTTAGCTGTGGTGAAGGAAATGCCAAATCCTGCCCCTGTCTTGTTGCTATAGTGATGCTAGAGAGATAAAAGCCAGGCATGAAGTGTTCAGGTGAAATTTTTATCAAACTAATGTTTAAATTAAACATGGACTTTAATTTATTTATTAAAATATTCAAAACCCGGTGATCAGGGAAGCTGAAGCACTGCTTTCCCAATTACCTTTGCCTTTTCCTCTCTGATTGCTGTTTTATGCACACAAGTGTCTTCATCAACAGTGACTCATCTGCGTTTTGTTATTCTCAGGTGAGAATCAGTGAAGGCAGTTGAGTGAGTGGATCAGCTGAAGGGCCCACCTTTTCTGGGCAACAATATAGCCTTCTATTCTTTGATGGGAGCAATCTAATTACAAAAAGATTTTAAATGCTTCTTTCCCCTCCCACTTGAACACTGGCCCAAATATGTTTAAAGTCACAATAACTATATTTTAGAAATTTGGTTTTATTACTAGTTCCATTTAGTAGAATGGCCACTTTTGCTGGGTTATTTCTATCCATATATCTCAAGACAAAAGAAGCAATCTATCGGTGGCAGGTCATAAATTTGCTACTGCATCACATTCACATAAGGAAACAAAGATATGAGTGAAATAATTGGTGGACCAGAAGGTTTGTCCGGATCATCCCTTGAGTATGTCACCTTTGGAGAATTCTCCTCAGCCCTTGCTCAGGATTGAACTGACCAGGCACCAAAGACTATTTGCAATAGTCCAGATAATAAACATTCTGGCTTGTTAGGTCATACCACCTCGGTAGTGACTGCTCACTTTTTTCATGGTAGCACAAAAGCACTCACGGACAACATAGAGATGAATGAGCGTGGCTCTGTTCTGATCAAACTCTGTTTATAAACAATGAAATTTGAATCTAATGTGATTATCATGTGCCACCAAATATTATTCTTCTTTGGATTTTTTTCCTCCCCAACCATTTAAAAATATAAAGACTATCCTTAGCTCACGAGCCACTAACATAACAGGTTGTGGGCTGATTTGGCCATCAGGCTGCTGTTGCCGACATCTGGCATCGAATGTGAAGACGGTGAATTTGGGTCAGATTGTCTCTCTCTGAATTCTGGACTCTTCCTTTCTACCTATTAAACCTCGGGCAGGGCAGTTAATTTCTCCACGTCTTGGTTTCCTTGTGTATACAGTGAAATTGCTGGAGTTTTACAGTTTAAGTAAAGGGGTAGATAAACACTGGTTAGAATTGCTTTTACCATAGCAAGTACTCATTAATGGGAGTCATTCTCATCCACAGAGGACCTCAGGCACAATGGGAGGTGCTATGTCATCGTGGGGGCAGGACTGACATAGCAGGGTTCAACATCTATGGGAAGAGCCAATGCGGCCTGGATAGAGCATATAACCACCCCTCCTTCCTTCTGCCATCACCAGAGCGGCGCAGCCTGCCTTGCACCCACCTGGCCCTGGCTGCCTGCTCTTGGCCACCATCAATGTCCCACTGGTGACAAATGTCTCCCTGTGGAAACAGCTGCTTGTGCTCTGCGAGCCGGCACCTTCTGTCACACAAAATGTAATCATTTTTATTTGCCTTCCACTGCACTTTCTGTGTTGACACGGTGATTTCAGGACTGGACTCATCATTTTCAGATCTTATGATGGCCGTTTTCTATACCCCATAAATCCAGAGAGGCAAAATTTGCTGAACATTACACAGCTGTTGGGCAGCTGAGAACTGCCCTCCAAGAGTTGTCTGTGAAAAGAAGAGGTGTTTGTTTTTTTTCTCTGATGCTTGTTGCTTTCTCTCCTTTCTCTGCCCCTATTTATTTCTGGCTCCTGGTCCTTAAAGGGAATTTAGAGCTGAGGAATATATTTTTGAGGGAGAGAATAGAACATATAGAATAGGCATGTTTTATGTGGAGGAATTTTTAAAATATCTAGAGGTGTGCGTCTGATGATATGCTTTCTATTTTGCTTGCTTTTTGATGATTAGTTTAAAATCCTTCAAATCAGTTTTCCCAAGAAAGGCCATATCAAAATCCTATTTTTTTTTAAGATACAAGCCACAAGAAGGAAGGCTGTACCAAAGTATTCTCTCTAACTTCAGGAAAGCCAGGTGTCAATTTGGAGAATTTCATAATGGAAACCATTGACAACACTTTTTATTGCTTCTTAAAAATGGTTTCAGACATTTTCTAAGATTAGTGATGTTCATTAGTATGTGATTCCTATTGTTTAGGTGTGGGACTCCCTGCTGAGTTGTCTTGTAATTAGTTCAGTTTTTTAAAACAATTAAATTATTCAATTATGAAAAGCATAAAACCACAGGTTCTGGAGTCAGTTCTATTCCCAGCCCCATCACTTACTAGCTTTGTGACTTTGAACAAGTTATTTAAGTTCTTTATGATCAGTTTCCATCTCTGTACAGAATGGGCGTGTATGTAATAATCCCACTCATTTCATAGAATCCTATGTAATAAAAGGCTAATACGCAAATTGTCCCCTCAACCAGGAGTTCAACTGAGAGTTCAATCAGGGGGCGGGGCCAGCCGGCCAACTGCCCATGGGCCCTCCCTGCAGCCAGCCACGGCCCCTCTCCCCGGCCGGCCCCTACCCATGCATGAATTTGTGCACCGGGCCTTTAGTTGTTGTATAAATAAAAGTCATAATTCACGCAAAGCTCTTAGATGGCACATAGCACAGAGTAAGAATTTAGTCAGTGTTAGCTCTTTTCAATCATTTATTATTCATAAGGGTGTTCAATTGTCTCTACTATGTTCAGACTTTGACCTCTTTTATTTACTAGCTATGTGACCTGGGACAGTTGCTTAACCTCTCTGAGTCTCAATCTTTTCATCTGTAACAGAAAGAATTATAATACTTACCTCATGGTATTAGAGTAGAAAATGTGTTAAAAGCATTTAAAGCATCTAAATTAAATCCTGACACAAAGAAACTGCTTCATAAGTGTTAGCTATTATTACATTTGTAATTCGTTAAGGTTTTATGGTAAATTCTGGGAATTTTGAGGCACAAGATTTAGCCACACACCAATTCATAAAGGAGATCATGATTAAGACAGTAATTGTAACAGAGTGTGATAGTGGTGATGACAGAGGTGTGTGTAAACAGATGGTACTTAGTTTAAGGTAAAAGCCCACCGTGTCCATCCTTTAACACCACTGGGATCAGCAAGCTTTTATTTTGATGTAGACACATAATATCCTGCCTTAAAGCAGAAAGCAGGTAAGTAAGCTCACAGTAGAGGGAGACTGTGTGGTCCAGAGGAAAGCAGATGGAGTCAAACAAACCTGGGCTCAGTCTCTCCCCCTGCTATTTACTAGTGAAGTTTCTCAGCAACTTAGAAGCTCCATTTTCTTCTTAATAAAATGGGAATGATCTTACTTAATTGTATGAGTCCTGGGAAATAATATTCACTTTCTATCTGGCACATGGGAGGCATATGGAAGCTACAGTGATTATTAGCTAGAAGCGGGAAAAAGGAAATTAGTCATCAGGTTAGAAAAGTAATTATTTATTTGATTTAAATCAAGTCTTGTCTCCTGGCTTCTGCAGACAAAACTTCAACATTCCAGTGTTCCAGACCTATAGATGTTAAAAAGCACAAATGACTATTGTAGAGGTATACTCATTTAGTTCACAGGAAAAAAATATGATTAAAATTGGTAGGATAATTATTTTTAAAAATTAATACAATACCCAGTCCTCGATACAAGTCTTAACTGGTGATTATTAAGCAATGTTTCCCAAAGTTTTTTACTAAAAATACAAATCCTACTAATCCCAAGTAATAGGCATTTTGTGGTTCAGACACTTTCAGAAATTCTGGGTTAAACGAATTTATTCTACAGAACATTTCATACCTTTTAAGATAATAAGGTATATTGGATGTCTCTATGAAGAGATATAGTGTGTAACATTTCCTCAGTGTAATTGACTATGGAGTTCTCTCTTCTTTACCCCTCTGTGTGTGTGTGTGTGTGTGTGTGTGTGTGTGTCTGTGTATGTGTTTCATGCCCTTGTCCCATAGAGATTATTTTGGAAAATAATGTTTTGTCCTTTTATCTGCACATATAACACCCATGTATGTCTGCTGCATTGCCTCTTACTGACATTCCTGCTGGTATTCTGAAAGTCAAATGTAAATCTTGCCAGACACACAGGTGTTCTTCACAGCTCCTTGAAGCTACAGGAGTCCTAGAGCCTTCCCTTTGAACTGCCCACAGTGAGTTCCTAATGAGTAACTTAAAATTTTTTTAAAGGAAACTCTCAAAGCATCAGATTGACACTTTGAAACAGGTAGAAAAAAGCGAATAATGGGAAAAAAGTAAAAGTGATAACTGAAATCCATTGCAAATAGGTACTTCGAAAACAGTCTTTCATCTTGGATTTGAAAGAATTCTGTTTTGTGCATTACTCGAGGTTTCTCCTCTGTCTGATTCAAGCTGATGGTGTAAATTACATAAATTACACTGTACAATGCTCACAACGAGAAAGAGGGGCTATATGTGTTGCAGAGACAGGGATATGCTGCCTGAAAGCAAATGTATCCTTTGGAGGAAGAATCAAGGAAGCAGCCGTGGTAAGACCATCCAGCAGAACATTCTGTCCCTCGCCTCCTCCCCTGGAGCATGAGTTGCAATGTGCCTCACCACACAATCGAGGACCCACATGAATTCTTCAAGTCAGGATCTACCTGGGAATAAAGAAAACGCACTTTTGGTCAACCTGTTGTTTCCACGGCCATTTGCAAGTCTGAATTTATAATCTCACACAAAACCCAGAGTCAGTGAACATATCTAGAGCATGTGAACACCTTCCTGGCAAGACCTACTCAATACCAACAGGCATGCTTGATGGCTCAGTTGTCCTGGGCTCTGAGTGAGTCAGCGAGCCCAAGGGATTCATCTGCACCAGGGCTCTGTAGCTCTAGCAGACAGCAATCCTGTTGTTTTCCATGGTGGTTTGGGGATAACCACTCGTTCTTAATGGGAAATATAAATTAATAAATTCAGTAAAGGCTGTAATTAAACAATTCGAAGATCTGTAAAACTACCCAGTAACTGATTCTACATTTCCAATTTGTCCCCTCAAACTAAATTTGACCTTTGGCACTGACACAACTCCATGTACCCTGGGATATTGAAGGAAGGCAGTAGCAACCTTTTAGAACTCAGACCTGTCGTAGACTGCAGTCTTGAAGGCAGGCTAAATGAGGAACTAGAGCCTGCCCTTTAATTTCTCAGTAACTTTTAATTTGTCTTTAAAACAGGAGTGTTAATTTAGAAACACCTTGTTCTGTCCTTTCTTTACATTTTGAGAATCTGTTATTTTTTCAAGATTTAAGAACAAAGTTGGAGGTATCACACTACCAGATAGCAAACTATATCACAAGGCTATTATAATCAAAACAGCCTGGTACTGGCATAAGAACAGGCATATAGATCAAGGGAACAGAACAGAGAGCTCAGAAATAAACCCACACCTTAATGGTCAATTAACAGTTGGCAAAGGAGGCAAGAGCATACAATGGAGTAAAGACAGTCTCTTCAATAAACAGTGTTGGAAAAATTGGACAGGTATGTGCAAAAAAAATGAAACTAGACCACCAACTTACACCATACACAAGAATAAACTCAAAATGGATAAGAGGCTTAAATGTAAGTCACAAAACCATAAAAATCCTAGAAGAAAAGATAGGCAGTATAATCTCAGCTCTCAAGCAATATTTTTGAGGATGTATCTCCTTGGCAAGGAAAACAAAGGAAAAATAAACAAATGGACTACATTAAACTAAAAAGCTTTTGCACAGCAAAATGAACCATCAATAACAACAAAAAAAGACAACCCAGTGTATGGGAGAACATATGTGCCAATGATACATCTGATAAGGGGTTAATTTCCAAAATATATAAAGAACTGATGAAAGTCAACACCAAGAAGGCAAACAACCAATTTCAAAAAGGGCAAAAGCTCTGAATAGACATTTCTCCAAAGAGGACATATAAATGGCCAATAGATATATGAAAAGATGCTCAACATCACTAATCATCAGAAAAATGCAAATTCAAATCATAATGAGATATCGTCTCACACCTGTCGGAATGGCTATCATCAATAAATTAATAAGCAACAAGTGTTGGTGAGGATGTGGAGAAAAGGAAACCCTGGTGCATTGTTGGTGGGAATGCAGATTGGTGTAGCCACTGTGGAAAGCAATATGAAATTACCTCAAAAAATTAAAGATGGAGCTACCTTATGACCCAGTGATTCCACTTCTGGGAATTTATTAGAAGAAACTCGAAAAATTAATTTGAAACAATAAAACACTCCTATGTTCATTGCAGTGTTATTTACAATAGCTAAGATCTGGAAACAGCCCAAGTGCCCATCAGTAGATAAATGGATAAAAAGCTATGGTGCATTTACACAATGAAATATTACTTAGATGTGAAAAAGAAGAAAATCTTACCTTTTGCAACAGCATGGATAGACCTGGAGATGATGCTAAGTAAAACAAGTCAGTCAGAGAAAGACAAATAATATATGATATTGCTTATATGTGGAATCTAATGAACTAAATAATAGAACAAACAAAATAGAAACAGAAGCACAGATACATAGAACAGACTGACAGCTGTTAGAAGGGAGGAGGTTTGGGGGGGTGCAAAAAAAGGTGAGGGGATTGAGGAAAAAATATGTATATATGACAACAGTATGGCGAAAGCCAGAGGGAAAGTGGGGTGGGGGAAGAGGAAGTGGGCAAAAGGGTGATAAATGGGTCAGAAAGAGACTTGACTTTGGATGGTGAATGCACCATGCAGTGTGCAGATGATGTTATATTGAGTTTGAAACCTGTATGGTTTATGAACCAATGTCATACCAATAAATTTATTTAGAAAACTATTTAAGACATTAATTATGAAGATGCTCCATTTTTATTTTTTTAAAACATGAAGTACTTGGTTGTTCAAATTTAACTTAATCGCTTAAGAATATATTGTGAGAAAAAGTAGCTTAATTTTTGTACTTATTTGTTCACCATATTTATCTTCTGTTTGCTACCAGGGACCGTATTCTCACAGCTAAAATAAGTTGAAGCCTACCTAAAGCCTCAGCCTTGTCCCAGACCCGAGATGTAGAACTAGTCTTAGTATCCCCACTTTGCAGGAGAGAAAATAGACAAGGGATGATAAGTTCACCCAAGGCTACCCAGTGTATATGGAGCCGAGTTGGGAATTTATTGCAGGTGCTCAGACCCTGGAGCCTATCTTCTTAACCATATGTTCTGATCCTCCCCAGTGCCTACCATGTAGAACAGACCCATTCTTTGGGTCCTTTTTTTTTACCTAAGCAGGATGGGGAAAAAATGCATACGTGAGAGCAGCAAAAAAAGGGAAGGAAAAAAATTGCCACCGTCTCTGTTGAATTCTAAAACAAGAGCTCCAAATGTGTGGAACCATAGCAACTGCTGTAACTGTCTTCTTGCCTATGACACTTTGAAGGAGATGGCATTCACTAGGGTGCGTACATGCCACCCCATCAGGAAGCCATTCGTCTCGCTTCCCTGTGGTCAGCCTTCACATATAGTAATCAACATGGCTAAGTGATGAGCAAATTTAGACAAACTAACTTCCTTTGCTATTGCTTGAGCGACAAGGCAACAAAAGAAAAGATAGAATGCAATCGTGGTTTTGTTAAGGTTAGGCTTTGTCTGGCATAACATTCTTAATAATGAAGACAGAAAAGTGTTAGATTGTGGTATGATCAGATGGATAAATAGCTACCTTTAAGGTCCGACCTGCAGGGGGATTGTGGGTAGTTCAGGTTCATATGTTGTGCTTTTCAACAGACACTAATTCTGTGGCCAAAGTGAATTTTGTATTGTCCCCTTCACTTCCGCAGCCCCTTAGGATTCAGGGCCTTTTCCTTCTCTCAACTTGGAAAATGTCCTCTGGTAAACCTCTCCCTGTCGGATTGACCCCTGCACTCTCCGAAAGCTGGTTCAGATCATGGTGATTTCATGTGCATCTCAATGTGTCAGCCCCTACCCCATCCACAGCTCTGTTAGAATCAGTCTCCAGTTCCCATGGCTATCACTCCCAGCTGACGGGCACCCCAGGTTCTACTGGGCTCTCCTAATACGGCACATCTTTCTCAGGAATCAACATATTTTACCTGTAAACTTTGGCTTCCTGTGTTATCTTCACTGCTTCAGCTTAAGAGTTCGAGGGTATTCTTTGTAACATCCACATTGTGAGTGCGGCCTTTCAAAAGGACTTGTTGACAATGTTGAATTCACCTACCACAAAATTAACTCTTGTCAAGCCCACCGTTCTGTTTGATCACATGCTCTTCCCTTGGGAGGAAAGCTATATCTCCTGTTGGTAAGCATGATTTGTGTAGGGAGTATTTCTTCTTAGAAATGGTGGCAGGCATTGCTATTTGTGTCCCGATATTTGCTTTCCCCTGAGCAATGTGCATAACTCTACGCTGTAATTCCCAGCTTCTCTTGAAGCTCTGAGATACAAGTGAAAGTTGCTCTTCAGGATTTCCAGGAAGGCTTCAAGGAAGCTGTAAGGAGCTCAGAGGTAAGGTCTTTGCATTTTACTTCTTCCTGGGAAGCAGGCATAATGATCGGAGATTTAGTAGCTATCGTGAACCATTAAGTAACTTTGAAGATGCTAAGCCTTATCTTATTGATAGAAAAAGCCTTGATTTATGATGTTCATGGACAGACCAGCTTTACACTTCCTACTTCTATAGTTCCTTTTAGTTAAAAAGAAAGAAATGTCTACTTTGTTTAAGAAAATATTTCTATTTGTTTATTTTTTGGCTTAATGATATTTGTAGACAAACCCAATTCTAACCAGTAGAGAAGTTAATTTAAGTAAATATCCAATCAAGTGTTAAGTGGCATAGTACAGGTAAGATGTTATTAGGAATTCAGTAACACTTTAGAAGAGATTGTTATAAAAGAAAAAAGATCACTCCTCGAGTTTATAGTCTTAATTAGAGTGAATTGTTAATAATTTATAAAATAGAAATGCAATTCAAAATTGTCATGAACAATTAATTGGAAGATAATGAGAAAAAGCTTTGTAATGTGTCAGCATGGCTAGGCTGAACTGCATTTCTCAGAATTCCCTTTCCAGTGTCTTTCCAGGCAGAATTGGGCACAAGAGAGATCCTTGTAGGATAGGTGGACACAGAAGTGAAGCTGCAGCCAGTGTGTAACTTACACAACGTGCTGTACACCTGCCGGTCCACCTCATGAGTTTGAGGTAGCAGCCAGGTCTGCAACTACTCCACCTGCCTCTGGATCTTCCTTCAGCTTCTCTGAATCCCGCGCCAGGTATGTGTGTTTAAATCTATGAAGGAAGGTCCATACCTCTTCAGACACCCACACCATCAAGGTCAGAGGCAACAGGAAATGACACAGATTTGATTCCTTTTTCGTGGACTCCAGATCTCGTTTATGGGTTCTAGCTTTTTCTTGCTGACCCTCACTTGACCTGCATCTTCCCTTTCTGAATGGCTGAGTGGACTTTAAGCTCTAACATCAGGTGCTAAGACAATAAATTTACGGAGACTGCTTAACCAGCTCCCACAGTTGCAGAAGGTCAAAACCCTGTTACAAATGCATTTATATTGTGAGGTTCCCTAGTGGTTCTGCTTTTCTGATTCAATACCAGCCGATACCATGTACCCTTTCAAAAACAGTTTCATATTTAAGAGGAATAAATAAATGCAAGGCAGGCCAATTAGGAATAAAATGCCAAAAACAGCATATAACTAGACAGAGATAGAAAAGGGGGAGTTTTATGTGCCATTCTTGATCTCATTAATTATTTAAGAAGGGTTTATTGGGTGAAACTTAAATGAAAAGTACTATGCTATGTTCTAAATTAAAATGGGCAACAAATTTGGTCCTTGCCAACCTGGTACCAGTTCTAGGTGTTGATGCCACAGCAATTAACAAAACAAATATTCCCATCCTCCTGAAACTTACATTCTAGATGGCTGAGGGAAACAATGAACATATAAATACAGTAATTAAATATGTACATATTAGATCAGAGTAAGTGAAACAGAAAAACCAAGTAGAGATAACCCCTTCATTACATGGTAGTGGCAAGGATTTAGAGACTATGCATGCAAAGGGCTTGGTCCACAGTAAACCTCCTGTAAACTCAAGTCTTATTGTTAAAAGGAGATAAAAAGAAGAGGGCCAGGTGATAAAAATCCATGGAAGAGGAATAGAGACTATGAATGCAAAATGCCTAACCCATAGTAAACCTCCCATAAACTAAAGTCATTATTGTTAAAAGAAGATAAAAAAGAAGAGGGGCAGGTGATAAAAAATCCATGGAAGAGGAATAATTAGAACTCAGTGACTGATTACTTTTGTTATTTAAATGAGGATAGAGTAATGAGATTTGAATTCTGGCCCCTAGAATATGAGAAAATTTAAAAAAATAAATAGTTCTCCATATTGGTGAGATAGTAAAAGAGAAAATTAATTAGGAGAACCAATGAAGATAATGCAGTCTGGAATGTGGCAGGGAAAAGTGAGTATGAACATAAGGAGGAACATGAGACCATCCACAAGATAAAACCCTGGAACTATTGCTGAACCTGAATCTCTGAAGAACCCTAATGAGGAATTCCAATGAGGTGAAAATTGACTGAATGAGTCACTGTTGTTTGGAGAGACCCAACTCCCCTTCTGATTCTGGGGTGATGCTTCTGCTGATACCTGGACTGGGCTGTGGAGGGATCAGGGAGGCAGCCTGCATTGTGGTGAAGCTCATCTGAATCACGGGCCATTGTGGCTAATGGGACCTCAAGCTTCCCTGCAGCTACTGCACACTTTTTTTTCTTTATTGATTAAGATATTACATATATGTCCTTATCCCCCCCCCCCATTGCCCTTCCGACTCATGCCCTCACCCCCCTGCTGTCCGTGTCCATTGGGTAGGCTTATATGCATGCATACAAGTCCTTTGGTTGATCTCTCCCCCTTACCCCCACCCTCCCCTACCTTCCCTCTGAGGTTTGACGGTCTGATTGATGCTTCTCACTGCACACTCTTTAGATGCCATCCCCATTTGCCCTTCATGAATAAATGCACAGAGTTGAAGAACGTGAAAAGATCTAATTGCCATCTTTAAGATACTTTAACTTTTCCAATGAAGAAAACTGAGTAGTAGGCGCCGTGTTGTTAAGAGAGTTAAAGAAAAAGTTTGGCGATTAATAAAACCAAATGAGATCTGAAGGGTTTCATTTCAGCTGCAGATGTTGTAAATAGTAATTGCCCTTTCAATAACTGTACTAGTACAGAACAGCAAGTCACTGATCATCTTCCTTTGTGTGGAGAAAGGTGACTGGCACGGCAGAATTAGTGAGGGGCTGAGCGTGGGTGGGGGAGCGGTAACAGCAGAGACTGGGTGGAGGGGCGGTGCTGTGCCAAAAGGTCACGGTGACACAGATGACAACAGAGGATGTTCTCAGCTTAGCTGGCTAAGTGAGACATTCTCAATTATACACACATTTTTACTGAGTTAGGTGGAGACCAATTAATTATTCAGCGTCCTAGTGGAGAAAATATCGATGATCTGGCAACATTTCTTTGAAGAAGACAACCTATGAAAGGTTAGGATGAACACAAAGGATCTTTTGGTTTGGAGCCCTGATGGAGCGAATTATTAACACAGACATTCAGAATAGAGGGTGCTGAGAGTCAGGAGGAGCTATTTTTGTTGACCCTGGTATATATTGAAATGTCAAAAGTCCTGATATTCTATTTGGAAGAGAAGTTACTGAGGACTAAACACACTTGAAACCTGGAAATGGTTTAGGATTAAGGTTTTCAACAGGAGATTCTACGAAGCTTATAAGGAAATGGGTGCATAGAAAGTTTAGACCCCTTTCCCGAGTTAAAGGGAGAGCAAGTACAGTGTCCTTTAGGATCGCCTTGCTGACACCCTGACCCATCGTCACCCCGCCCCCCAAACATGTATAATACTCATAACCAACCTTATTCAATATCTTCTTCTCAGGCCTTAGGGAAGTGATTGGTTAAACTAATAAAAGTGATAAAATACTGATAAGAATACTTGGGTCGTGTCAGGTATTGTTTTACACTCTTGTTTCCATCCACGTAGTTCCCTTAACAAGCCTATGTTGTTATTATTGCTGTTCTCCAGATGCACACATATAGGTACAGAGAAGCTACACAACTCCCTCAAGGTCACACGGTCTGTTTTCAGAAGCTGGGTGTGTGTGTACAAGCATATTGTAGTTGTGAAGAAATGGTTACCCTAAAATAACAATGTCTGTGCAACTACGTGAAAATGCTCACTGATGAGAGCCGTAAGTACTTAAAATAATCTCTTTTTACTGATCCCTTTTGAACTGAGAAAAATATTTGTATGACAAACACTAATGGGAGGGCCCTGGCTGAGCAGCTCAGTTGGAGCGTCATCTGGTTCACCAAAGGTTTGGGGTTTGATTCCCTGTCAGGGCTCATATGGGAGGCAAGTGATTGATGTTTCTCATATCAATGTTTTTCTCTCTCTCCCTTCCTCTCTTTTTAAAAATCAATAAAAACATATCCTAGGATGAGGGTTAAAAAAATACTAACAGGAGGGATTTGGGACTCCCTTATGAAGGAATTTTTGAATACCAGATGATGTGAGTTTTTATTATTGATTAAACATAAAATACAGTTTCTTATGCATATGGTTGGGCATGAAATATCTGTGCAAAACAACAAAACTTCTTGTGGAACACTTCCCTTTAACTTCCAAATGTTAGTAACCACCATGAACTGATAGGAACAGCAGTTGGCAACTTTTGCACTAAATTTTAATATCACATAAGACATGAAACTTTTTCTTCATTAAGATTCTGTTTCCATGGCCATTATTACATTTGACCTTCACAATTGTCCTCATATAACAAAGACCAATATTCCAATTTCATTTTATATATGAGAACCTTGAATGTTTTACTGAGTTGCTGAAAAAGGCAAAACCTGGACATTATTTGAAACCAGCATGTCTGAGTCCAAAGTCGAATGCCATTTTTACTATGCTTCATTTATGGTTTGAGATATCCTAAAGACAATTGCAATATATTTGTACAATATGAATGATGTAGAAAGATCAAGGGTCCCAGGTTGTCTGGTGTCAAAGGAGTTCTCTGCACATGGGACTTTCAGGTTTTAAATTTAGAAACTCCCAGAAAATTGGGAATAGTGGGCCACTTTTTGTAAATCTAATTGTTTATATGATTCTAAAGAAACCCAAACAACAGTCCTTGGTTTCAATGGCCATGTGTACATACCTGGTATATGAAAAACAAAACAAAAAACAAACAAACAAACGAGAAGATTAACATGCCATTAGGTGGGTTGTGACTGAGAGTGAATTCGAAATAAAAGAACGTGATTCACTTTAAAAGTGGGAGGAATAAAACAGGGCAAAGTGTAAACAATCCTCTTTCAACTCATTAAAAACACATAATCATGAAGTGAGGAGCACGGAAAAGCTTTTAGTAGAGGGAAGTTAGTGACCAGTGAGGTCTGAAATATTGTTCAGAGACAGATGGGCTGTTTCCCCCTGAGTATTTAATGAGAGTCTGATGAAGCTTGGAACAAAAACACTGTTTCTCGCCATTAAATTGGAAGTATAAATGGAATTTTTGTAATTTTATCAGGATGGAGTTAGAGCATTGAACTTACAATTTCTACAAAATATTAACAATTGCTAACATGGACCACAAACCTACCCTGGTCCAGACGCTGTCCTCAATGTTTCACATACAATCCTCACCACATTGTGTGGAGAGAGGCCACTACCATCACCGTTTTCTATGGGAGGAACTGAGGCCTATGAGACGTGTCTCCATGGCAAAGCTGGAGTACAAATCCAAGCCAGATGGTTCCAGAGTCCCTGTGTCTCACCTCTGTGTTGCCTGGAGTTAGCACATGATGGGAAGTGGCTACAACTGCTTATTTCTAGCTCTCACTTTGAAATCATTTCCAAAGGTGTGAGGAGAATGGGTGAGCAGGGAAGGGCCATAAGGAGGAAGAGCTATTGGAAAATTAGGGGTGGAGTTTGGGGGAAAATATCGACTGATGCATCATTAATGAGACTCTTAGAGGCATTATTCTCTCTTTCTCCTCATGTTCTCAACAAGCAGAGTCTTCCCTTAAGTGACAGGCTCCGAGCGTCCTTAGCTCCTGTGTGGCTGGCATACCTAATGAGATGAGAAGACGAGGAAATGTCAATTTCATGCAGCAGTTCCATTGCCTCTCACTGCCGCCCCAGTGTCCCTGAGGAAATCTGTGGTTCATTCTGTACCTTACCTTATTTTTTATCTTAAATGAAATTTTGTGGAGGTATATTTTCCATAATTAGAATATGAGAGTGGATTAATGGTTAATTTATTAGAGCAGTAGCAATATTCCTGTACAAAGATTCTTTGCAGTTTTGGTGTGTGTATGTGTGTGTGTGTGTGTTAATCTTCACCCCAGGAGTGAGGATATTTTTCCCATTGATTCTTTAGAGAGAGTGGAAAGGAGGGGGAGGGACGGGTGAGAGAAAGAGAGAGAAAAACATCGACATGAGAGAGACTCATCAATAGGTTGCCTCCTGCTTGTCCCCACCCCCCTCCCCCCACAACTGGGGCCAGTGATTGAACCTGCCACTGAGGTACATGTGCTTGACTGGAAATCAAACCCGTGACCCTTTGGTCCATTGGCTGAAGATCTAACCACTGAGCAAACTGGCCAGGGCTCTTTGAAGTTTTTTATATTCAAGATGGAAGTGAGAGAATGTTCTCTGCTTTTGTGATTATATTAAAAGCCACAGGGGCCATTTTTTTCTATGAAATGATATTTAAATGTGAGTCATAGTAAACAGAATATCCTGTCTCTGTTCAGAGTACTTTACATGGGCTTTTCTACAGGCATGGCTTATTTCAGACATTTTCCCACATGTATGAAGGAAAGAAAAGTACTGACGTGTGAAGGAAAGTTGGACATATTCCAAGCCCCTAATTTCTGTTTTAAAAAGCAATTGTAATTGGCCCTGGCCGGGTCGCTCCGTTGGTTAGAGTGTTGTCCCCTCTATGCCAAGGTTGTGAGTTAGATCCCTGTCGGGGCACATACAAGAATCAACCAATAAATGCATAAATAAGGGGGACAACAATCAATGTTTCTCTCTCTCTCCCTTTACCTCTCTCTCTAAAATCAATAATTTTTAAAAAGCATCTGTAATTTAAAAAATTCTTAAATAAAATAGGTGGTACATTTCATTGATATTATAAAGATATGAAAGTGACCAGATGATGTACCTGGCTGGTAGAAAAATCTGTGCGGTCAGTCAGTAGGGGGTGACAATGAACCTTTATGTCAATCATGCTGCCGGAATACAGAGATGCATTTGGCTTCCAGGATATTACAGTTTCTTGAAAACTATATTCTTAGTTACTTTAAGGTGAATCTATATTTAATCATGTTGCTGAAATCAACCAGGTCTCAAAGGATCTAACTTTTCAGAAAAATAAAAAGTATAAAGATTTTTTAAAAATTATTTTTTTAAAAGATTGGCATTTGTGGGTATGGAAGACAAAGCAGAGGCTTTGGAGTTGGATAGACTTGGATTTAACTCCTGGTTGCTCCTCTTCTCCGCGGTGTTGATCAAGTTCGTCCTCTTCCTTTTCCTTATCAGTAAAATAGCAATGATAAAAGCAACCTATCTAGCACATAGAAGTGTGACACTTAAACTAAATCATGGAACTATAAAACCTAATAGATAGTAGGCAAATAGTGGGCATATGATTATGTCACAGGCATGTGGAGTTTCCTAAACGTCTTAGACTCCCCAAAGGGCAAAAATAGAGCAACACCTGATTCTTACTGTAGGGGCAAATTTGCCAGTTTCCCCTGCCTCTGGACTTAGATCTGTCTGCTTACACAAGTCATTATTTTGAACCTGCTATTCCATCCTTAGACAGAGCCTAATCTGTTGAAAGAAAATGTCGTATTGACAGGTTTTATTCAGCTAGACTTCGATTCTAATGCTACTTGTGTGGTTGCAAGTCTCGCCAGAACCCTTTACTTTTAATTTCTTCTTAGGAGCTAGTCAGAAAATGCGTCCACATGCATGCCACACAAGTTCAGAGAGAGCAGGTAATGTCCTAGTAATTAAAGATTAAAATTGAAAAATTTAATAAACTTAAAATATGAGTTTATCAGTTAACAGAGTAAATGTTGGCATTTGACAATGTATTTCTTGCAACTTTTCAAAAGTACACCTCAATCAGGCAACCTAGGCTTAAGACTAATGGGGAAGGATTAACCCTTTTTCTTAGAAAAATGTACTTTAAAATTGATGTTATTTTCCTTAAGTACTCAGAAGGATATGCATGGCCTCGTGAACACTTGTTTCCCATGTATGTGAGCCACCTGGAAAAACTCCCCAAGTACAGTTGTTATGAGCACATTCTATACAATTCAGATTTTCTTCTTTTAAGGGAGATGATAAATTTTGAGGGCAATTACAAGAAACGGAATAATTGTTGCCCTTTAGAACTCTTCTCTTCCGTGTTCCAGTTCTTTCGCTTTTATTCCTGTCCTTTTACATCTTTATTAGAGGCATTTATTATAATTGGACATTTCTAGTTGAAATGAGGCTCTGAGAAGCACAAGAAAGAAAATATTAATTTTCAGAGTAATTAGCTGTGGTTTTAAATTATAGAATGATTTTATGAGCTTCCCAACCATGACAACTCAGATAAAGTTACTGAGATAGGGGAAAACTTAAAATATGTTATAGGTTTTAAATCATTATGTTTGCTTATATTCAAAATGACAGATCTGTTTCTTTTGATACCCCCATACATCCAAAGTGACACATAGAAGGTGGCTTAATCTCTTATTAACTAGATATTATGACATGCTAGAAAATGGCAACCCAATCGATGGAAAAGCAAAGTTTACTCAACAAGTTTGTGTCGCCAAATGATTGAGTTGATGCAGAATTACATCTCTAGCTTTCATGCCTATTTCTAGATTGCTCTATTTTCAGTTTCTGACACCTGTCATAATCTCTCCAACTTTCTTTCTCATTTTTTGCATATGCTTTTCTCTCTGTTTGGAACATTCTTTCCCATCCACTAAAAAGTCCACATTCCCTGGCTAATGCTTTCATGCATCTATCATTCATTCATTCATTTGATAGCCAAGTAGAATCAACACTAGTGCACATGCAAGGTGCTGGGGGAAAGGCATATAGTCATGAACAAGACATGCTCGGCTCCTCTGCTCAGGGATTTTAGCTCTAGCAGAAGGAGCTTTCTCCATCTCCTTCCCTTCCTGTGTTTCTTGTCAAGTTTGCCCCTGATGGGAGAGTCTTTTAGCCAAATAATTTTGACATTAAAAAGAAAAGCAAGCCCTAGCCTGTTTGGCTCAGTGAATAGAACGTCAGCCTGCAGACTGAAGGGTCCCTGGTTCGATTCCCATCAAGGGCACATGCCCGGGGTTGTGGGTTCAATTCCCAGTAGGGGGCGTGCAGGAAGCAGCCTATCAATGATTCTCTCTCATCATTGATGTTTCTCTCTCTCTCTCCCTCTCCCTTCCTCTCTGAAATCAATAAAAAAATATTTTTAAATAAAGAAAAGCAATCAATAGTCGCAGGCACAGGTTTGTTATTCTTATAGATTTACTTACATACTATAATTATCCAATAGCTCTAAGAGTCTACCATCATTTTCCCAAAGGATTGGGGGCACAATATTGCCTGAAAAATAAAATGATAATTCAGAAGCAAAAATAAGTAGAGATAGGGTACGTAAGGCCCTGTTCTAGCACCACCAGCTGCATTGACTGTAATTCGTAGCTACTCATGCCAATTAATGGCACGCAGGTAAATAAGTAGAGGTAAGTCACAGGAGGTATTTCCTCTTATAGAATTGCTTTTTTAAAAAAATGATAATAGAGAAAGGAAGAGAGAGGAAGAGAGAGATAGAAATATCAATGATGAGAGAGAATCATCAATCGGGTGCCTCCTGCACAACCTCTACAAGGGATGAAACTCAACCTGGGCATGTACCCTGACGGGGTATTGAACCATGACCACTGAGCAAACCCAGCCAGTCTAGAATTGCTTTTATTAAATTGTTGTCTACTGTGATTGTTCATCAGCCTATACTGTGATAAAATATAAGAACATTATTGAATACATCCTATTTGATCTTAGGACAATAGTCTTTTTACGCATTCTGATAAAATGCTGTTTCTATGTTACGAGTCCTGTGCATTGAGGAACTGGTCAAATTTCCATTTTCCAAGGAACTTGGTAGAATGCTCAGAGCCAATTTGTGGCTCAGTTATAGCACATTTATGATGCACATTTTACATTTTAGCATCATTCCTAGTTGCATTTTATGTCGTTTGCTTCTTCCTTTTGCTCTGTTTTTATTTATGCTATCCAAGTATTTGCAAGCCACATTCAATCTTTTCTGGAACAAGATTGGGTATAAATAGATGGGTAATAGGGAAGTAAGTGGTAGATGGTTTCCAGTGAAGTGCTAATATGTCTATTTGGCTCTCTCCTTGAAATACCTTATAAATAACACAATGACTCACAGCTTACCACTTGATAAATCTTATAATATAAAGAGAAAGATCTAGTTGCAATATTAGTTCCTTGGATCCCTATACCATACAAAAAGATTGAAATAATTTTGGTTGCTACTGTTTTCTAAAGTAAGCTTGTGATTTAAATAACACATTTTCTTTTAAATAGCAAAAAAAAAGGAATGCCTATAATCTCTATTTCAACCACTCAGTCACACTAATTTTATTTATTTGATAAAGATTATTGGAGTTAATTGCACTTTAAAAGGCTATGTAAGTGGAACTATAAAAATATTTTTAATGCATGGCAAATTTTATACCATCAATTAAACTAAATAGGTATTTTATAAGGAGCAAAGACATTACTTGGGAATAAATTCTAGTCAATAGAAGTAGATTAAAATAGAGCTGTGGCATCAGCAATTGCCTGATTGTTAAAAATATTTTTAATTCCTTATTCATACACCAGCTGCCATTTCATTCCTTCTTCCTATTATTCAACCTGCTTGCCTGTCAAGAATTCTTTTCTCCCCTATCCTTTAAACCCAATGAGGCATTATCTTCTACAGAACCTTCCCTGGTAACCCAGGTTGAATGAAATGCTCTTTATTGCTTCTCATACTATCTTGTACCTTCCTCCATGATTTTCACCATTTACATATAAAATTCTCCTTTGAAATGCCTGTCTCACTGATTAGACTAAGTGATTCTTTGAAGGTGTTGACTGTAGCATATTTCATTCTTCTAGGTGCCAACTACTTTAGGTGTTAAAGAAAAAAGATTTATTGAGTCAAACTAAACTAAATCAGGCAAGTAATAAAAAACCAGAGCACACAAAGATACTGTATGTACCATGGATTACATACTCCACTACCACAGGGTCCAACAGATGATGTAAATAAATAAGCACATGCTTGTTCTAAGGGAGATGACTACTCCAATCCACACAATTGTTACCATGTGGGATGGCAGCACTCTCCTGCCAGATTTGAGAAGCCAGAAGATTCAATTTTTATGTGAATACTGCTATCGAGGATCCTAGTGGCAATAAACTTAGTTTTCCTTTGGGCCAAACCAAACCTAGCTGTTTCTAGTATGGGGCAGCCAGTTGTGTCTCTGCTGTGATATTTCAGTTTTGTTTTGTTTTGTTTTGTTTTTGCTGCATACTATGTAAAACAACTCTAGATATCTGAGACAAAAAGAAAAAAAAAAGAGAAAAAAAAAAGAAAGAAACCTATTGGGAACGGTAATCAAAGAATTAGAGGAACAGCTAAATAACCAAATTTGAGGCTGGATAGAGCCTTGGTATTACCTTTTTGCCACTAACACATCTACAATGAATCTTCAGGGTAAATGATATAAAAATGCTGTCTTTCTTCCCCCACAGGAAATTGAGCACATATTTTGGAAGGCTTTTACTGGATCTCCAGCAGGGTGTCCTGTAATGTAGCAGCAACTCTCCTCCAGCTGGTCACTCCTTCCTTGATGCTTTGTTCATTAACCAATTAACTAACTAATTACTAGTCATTAACCAATACACTAATATATGAAATTATTAAACAGGAACAATAATTTATGGCTGTAATATTTTATAATAAAATAATAATTTCTAAAATTAATAAATATTCATAGAATATTTGTTCTAGCCACTAGGACAAGCACTAATCTAGATACTGGGAAACAGCATGTAAAAAACAGACACATGTTTCTATATCTTCCAGGTCAATTCTCTATCCTGTTTCACAGAAAAAAAAAGCATTTTTTTTACCCCACTTAAGAGGGGTGTATAATCACTTTCAGCAAGCTACAGAAGCTTACCTTAGTCCGGCCGTCAGAGCAGCCCCTGAGCTTACCTATGATGTCTTCCAGATTTCCACAAAGTCAGGTCTCAGTCCCCTGTGTCCCTAAGAACAAAGGTCCTCTGAGTGGTCCTGTTGAACTCCTCCCCCCAAACTTCTCTCAACTGTTTGGAAGGGGCTGGATCCACCCACTCTTACTTGAAGGAAGAGGGGTTGTGGCTCAAAAGGCGAATTTTGCCAAAGAAACTTCCTCACAAAATCCTCTTTCTCACCTTAACTCTCTTGGCATCCTCCTACATCACCCCTTTGTGGGTAATATTTTGTGTTTAGTGTGTTAAGACCAGTTTCTGCTGGCTGGCTGTTTCCTAAGAATTCCTGCATGTGGACAAGCTCCCTCCGTATTTTATGCAGCATTTTTGGCTTGCACCCCGAACCAGAATGCCTGGGTTAAAATTGGAACTTGAGACCCATGACAATAGCTGTGAGGCACTGGGCAAGTTACTTGACCTGCCTGTGCCTCAGGTTTAAAGAACTTCCTGCAAGATAAAGTATGAAGAGCTCTTATAAGAGTGCCTCTCCCATTGTAAACCATTGTTGGTTTATAGCCTTTCTCTGTACCTCAGCTGAACCTTCCAAATGAGTGTTCTGTGGCTTTATTCTATTTCCCGTTAACCTTTTTTGTTCTCCTGCCCTTAGACTGATTGGGATTCAAATTAATCCAAGTCACTCATCTATACCTAGCTTCTGCTGCTGATGACATTCTCACACATAAAAGATTTTTCTCTCTTTTTGCTCACTATATATGGTTTACGTAATTATGAAAAATGAGCCTCCTTCATCAAATTTTTCTAAGCTTGTCTTTGAAAAGGCAACTTCGAAACTATTGCCAGGAAAAGAAGAAAGTATGATAATCATTATTCTTTTTAGTGGCAGCTAGAAATTAGAGGTCTCTGGGAGAGAAATTTAGTAGTAACTTTCAATGCTGGTTTCTTTATTTTGTCTTTTAAACAAGTAATCCTTCAGTGGTTGTGAGTGACTATGGAATCTAAGGTAATAATTTCTTATGATGTTAATGATGGTTGTGAATAATGCTCTATTCTCAATTTGTGACATATTCAAGGAAACACATCTGTATTTAATTGCTTTTCTCTGATTTTTCAAGGGTTATAATAGTTGAACTCTGAGCTGACAATAAGATCATTAGACTCATAATTCAAATAATGTGAAATTGGACCATTGATTTCTTGATGCAAGACCTCTGAAATTGCAAAGGAAAAAAAAAATCAGCATTTTACCTCCGTACTAGATTTCAGTTGCCAGGAAAGTACTTTGTATTCTTCCCTCACTGAAGGTCATGGAATCTTTGAATATTCTCCTCTGGAGATGAAGCCAGGTTTCAATTCACAGAACTTTAGGTCATAACGAACAAGTAATTCTATAATATCATGTACTGAATAGCACTATGAAGAAAAATAAGACAATGTAAGGGGCTAATGAGTAGATTTGAAGCCTGTTGTTTAGATACAATGTTTTCTCAAGAAAGGTAGAAGTTTTCTGAGAAAGCGGTAATCTGAGCAGAGATTAGAATAGGATGAGAGAGAATGGCATAAAGCTTATCTGCGGAAGAGTAAGCCAGGCAAGTGAATAGCAGTGGGAACAATGCTAAGGTGAAAGAGCCCTTGGAATATTCTGGAAACAGGAAGATGGTCAGTGTGGTCTAAGAAGGCATATGTGAGATAGACATCAATAGAGGTGACAGACCAGATGATGTAGGACTTGATGGACTTAGTCAGGAACTGTGGTTTTCATGTTGAGTTGATGTTAAAACGTTGGAGAATTTACAGCAAGGACAGATGACATGATTTGTGCTTTTTTAAAAAAAGATCTCTTTGATAACTAAATGGAAAATACATAGGTCAGGAGTGAGGGGTAGAATATTAATAGTGGGTTTTTTTTCTTAAGACATCTGTGGTCAAACAAGTTTTGAAAACATTACATCAAACAAAGGTAAGTCTGAATGGATTTTTTTAGACCTTTATAGGTTGCTATATCTTGTGTATCTTGAACAGTGTGGTAGAATATGAAACACTCCCAGCTTTAACCACAGAAATCTTCTTTTCAGGAACCCTCTCCAGAGATTAGTGTTCATAGACCTTAGGCAGGGTAGCGTTCATGCGGACACTACCGAAGTATCTTCTGAGAAACACAAACAGTTTCAAACAAAGCTGAGAGAGAGAGAGAGGTTTTCTGCCAGAGTTCCTCATCATTTCTTCTTTGACCTTACTTCCTGACCCTGGTGAAAGTGTTTCCTATTTTTAGTAAGGCGTTATTAGAGTAGAGTTTTTCAGAGTTCTGGGTTGAGAATCAGGGCACTGAGTATAATTCTAAATCCTTACACCCTTGGACTATGCCTACTAGTGTCCAGCTTTTGATTAAACAGCTACATTACTCCATTTACCAGAGGGAAGAGGTGCATAAGAGATTCTTGTACGTCACTGGAAAGACAAGTCATGCCTCTTATGGAATGGCTAGTTTTTAATGGGCAGGAAAAACCTGGATGTGTCAAGAGAAATGTTATGCCCTTTTGGGTAGAATATTATCTCAGATACAAAATTATTCAGAGTAGAAGCATTCTCATTATTTTAAAAGTAGTTCTTTAGCTAATGGAAACAGTATAATCATGGAAGCCTTAGATTTTTCTTACCCTCATGACATGAGATGTGTGTTTCTTAATCATCTATGGAAGCAAATTTAACACGTAACTGTGTCATGATTCATCACATTTGAATGTCCCTGCACAGATACTGGCAAATTTTCTACCAATTTTCCCTATAACTTTGCTAAATTAAAATGTTTTAAAGGTTAATTGTCAACTCTTTGGGGCAAAAAAGCTTTCAAAAGGCTAAATTTTCAAAGTAGGTAATAGGTATTATCCTATCTAAAACATTTGTTTAAGGTGTTTTGGGGTTTGGTTTGTAGGAGGTTTGGTCACATAGAAAATGAAAAGGAGTATAGGCGTGCAAGGGGCAAAATGAAATACCCATGGACCCAATGAAGCTTCTTACTTTTCCTCAAAAAGAAGGAAGAGTGTGGGCAGATGGAAAGAGGCATCCTGCTCTGTCTAATACAATGGCATTGGAATCGGGCTCTCTGGCTAGAATCCCAATATTGTCACTTCCTAGATGTATGACTACCAGGTGTTATTTACATGTTGAACCTCGATTTCTTCTTCTAGTTAGAAGATGCTGATAACTCCTTGCTGGGACTGTTTTGAAGACAAAACAAGATGATACATGTGCAACTCATTTGTCTCTATCCCTGGGTGGAGTGTTTATTTTGGCCAGGGTGCCAAATTTGAAGCAGAACTTGGCTGCTTACATTTATTAGAAAGAGCCCACTCCTAAACATTATTTATTGAACAATGTGTATTTTAATAATTGTTTTTGGGAAAAGTGAGAGGTGGGCATTCACATGGCACAGGATATAGCATTTCACTCCCAAACTCCAAATTAGTTATCTCTTGCAGAGTGGGCAGTTCTGAATCAATCTATCTCTCTCTCTCTCTTTCTCTCTCTGTCTCTCTCTCTCTCTCTCTTTCTCTCTCTCTCTCTCCCCCCTCCCCCCCCCCCCCCCCCCCACCTCCTTGTCCTCCAGGGTCTGATTTTCCAGGCTATTGTCCTATTGTCTCCCCTTTCCTAGGGAAGTGGGCTGGCTCTTTCAGATTCAGAATTCCTGAAATTCTTATCCTTGAAACTCTTTAATTGACATGAAACAAACTTGGATTTTTGTACCGTACCCTACATTGTGTGCATCCCAATCCTTTAATCAAATAACATTCTAGCAAGTTGAATTCAGATAGCTAAGATATACTCTGGAATTCATTTGATTCAAAAAGTACTTAAATTCCATGTGCTTACTGACAGTGGTAGCAGAGCAGCATAACATGATGGAAACACCCTCATGGAAATGCCAGAGTTTGGAATTAGAAGGCATTGATTCAAATTCCAGCTCTAACACTGATTGGCTGGCTTCATTATCTTGATCAAGTTACATCTCCTTTCTGAGTAACAATTTCTTCATCTTTAAAATGGAATAATACGCCCAGTCAGCGTGGCTCAGTGGTTGAGCATCAACCTATGAACCAGAAGGCCCCGGTTTGATTCCTGGTCAGGGCACATGCCTGAGTTTCGGCCTCAATCCCCAGTGGTGGCTGTGCAGGAGGCAGCCGATCAATGATTCTCTCTCATCAATGATGTTTCTATCTCTCTCTCCCTCTCCCTTCCTCTCTGAAATCAATAAAAATATATGTAAAAAATAATAATAATGGAATAATACTAGTTACTTAGAGGTGTTTAAAGTATTAAATAAGTAAAACGTATTAAAAAGCATTAAGTATGTGACTCATCAAGTACAAAACCTGACACAAAGTAGGGGCTCAATAAACATGAGTATTGGACACTTGCTTGGGAATGAAGTATGTGATTCTAGGTGAGGGGGGGCAAAAAAAAAGAAGAATAGGATAAAGATGAGAAAGTTTACAGAATTGTCCAGAAGGAATGGCCATCAGACGTGTAGAATACAAACAAGTTTTCCCTCCTCTTGCTCCCAACCTGAAACCTCCTATTACATCACAAACAAGTGATGGCGGGATAATTGGAATTGGAAAATTATTGGCCTCTTGGTCAGTGTTGGGATTCTCTTGAACACCTGAGTCCTGGAAGACAATCCAAAGTGCTGGAGCATACTTCCATCACAATAAGAGCAACTAAATCCTTATTCATGTCCGACATCTTGGCAAATTGCATAATCCAATGTGCTAATCTAGAGGATGAAACTTTCTTGTAATATCTCTTGTTCTCATGGCAATTCAATACTCACAAGTATGTCCAAAATTAGTGCTAGAGGTTGTACAAGCTCTTTCATTAAGTTAAATGTGATTAAGTCCCAGACTTTTCACATAATAAAACGGTGTCTCTTATAGCTAAAAGGTAGGAAGAATAAAATTCCACAGATCTGGTCTTGCATTTAAGGGTCTTTAAATGTTGGCTCTGCAGCCTCCAACTCCTCCTCCTGTTTTCCTCTTTGAGAGGGAGATGGTCAGCAATGGGCGATGACGTGTGGAACACCCATCTCCTTGCAGAAGATGGAAGAGAGGGCCTCCAAAGTTCTTTTCTTTGTCTCTGTTTCCCTGATGCCCAGCATTTCCCCCTTTAATATATGCTTCTCACCTTTAGCATCTGCAGCATAGTGTTTGGGCTCTGAAATTCTACCACCCATTTTTCCGCTTGAAAGTTGCTGCTTTTACTTTAAATGTTGAATTTATTTTCTGTATGAGTTCTAGAGGTCTAGGCCATACACATTTTCAAAATAAATCATCTCAATAAACAAGCATAATTCCCATTATAGCTAATGATCTGTGTGGCTCAGGGCTATGAAGTTGAGCCCCAGATCAATCTCTGGAACTGTTTTGAAGGCCTAATATGTACAGTGGCATTACTGGTGCTGATCCCAGATGTATGAGGTCAGTGTTTCAATTTCCCTGACAGCAGCTTCGTTGGCAGGACAGAATGCACAAGGGTGCCAAGGCTAACATATATGGTGACTGGGCCTTTAAACAGATGTGATCCCACGTCCCGTTTTTGTTTCTTGTTCTAGGATCTGATCCGGGATACCATATTACATTATCCATCATGACCCTTTTGGCTCCTTTGGACTGACAGTTTTGCAGACATTCCCTGTTGTTGGTGACCCTGACAATTTTGAAAAGTACTGGTTGGGTATTTCACAGAATGTTCCTCCATTGGGATTTTTCATGATTCAATTAGAATTATATGTTGTTGGGAGAGAGACCACAGAGGTAAAGTGCCATGTTTATCACTTCATATCAAGGGTATAGTAGTCTCCTCTTACCCAAGGGGAATACATTCTAAGACCACAGTGAATTGTACAAAACCCTATATATACTATGTTTTTTCCTATACATACATACCCATGATAAAGTTTAATTTATAAATTAGACACAATAAGATATTAACAATAACTAATAATAAATAGAACAATAATGGTAATATAGTTTTTAAAAATCCTCACCTGAGGTTATGTTTTTACTGATTTTAGGAAGAGAGGGAGGGAGGGAGGAAGAGAGAGAGAGAGAGAGAGAGGAAACATGGATCATTATCTTCATAGGCACCCTGACCAGAATTGAACCTGCAACCTAGGTATGTGTCTTAACCAGGAATCAAACCTGCAACCTTTTGGTGAATAGGCTGATGCTCCAACCAACTGAGCCACTGAGCTAGGGCTACAGCATTATGCTTTAATAAAAGTTATGTGGCCCTGTCCAGCGTAGCCCAGTTGGTTGGAGCATTGCCTCATGCACCAAAGGGTCATGGGTTTGGTTCCAGGTCAGGGCACATTCCCAGGTTGTGGGTTCGATCCCTGGTCAGGACGCATATAGGAGGCAATCAATGTATGTTTCTCTCTCACACTGATGCTTCTCTCTTTCTAAAATTAATTTTTTAAAAAGTATCCTTGGGTGAAGATTAAAAAATAAATAAAAAATAAAAGGTATGTGAATGTGGTCTCTGTCTTTATCTAAACATGTCTTCTTGTACCACACTCACCCTTCTGATGATGATGATGTGAGATGATAAAATGCTTTATTGAGTTGAGAACTTTCACCTTTTCACTTAAAGGAACCACTTTATGCCTTTTCTTTGGCATATCTGCATTGCCACTTTGGGGACATTGTTAACTAAAATGAAGGTTACTTGAACACAAGAAATATAATACTGTGATAGTTGATCTGATAAACAAGACTCTTATTAAGTGACAATTGGGCATGTAGCATATACAGTGTGGATATGCCAGATAAAGAGATGATTCATGTTCCTGACGAGACAGAGTGGGACAGCATGAGATTTCATCATGCTATTCAGAACAACATGTAATTTAAGACCTACAAATTGTTTATTTTCGACAGTTTTCATTTAGTATTTTTGGACGGAGGTTGACTATAGATAATTGAAACTGTGGAAAATAAAATCATGGATAAGGGGTTGCTATTGAACTTACTATCAAGATAGCGTGGTTATGGTCATGTTGACCTTGATTTCCTGATATAGTTTTTGTCAGGTTTTGAAACTGTCTTCTTTTTAAATCTCCTTTCCATATTGTATTCTTTAGAAGGAAGTCACTATGCACACCTCACACTTAAGTAAAGTGGATTATTTCCAATTCCTTGAGGGTAGAGTATCTGCATAATTTATTTGAAATTCTCTTTCGTGGGAGATTTGTATATTCTTTCCAACTTCTTTATTCAATCATTCATTTATATCAGTATGGACTGAACATTTATTTTATACTTTGGGTTATGATCAAATACTACTTTATTGTGTTGCTCAAATATAATCATCAACTTTTACTATTCATATTATTACCTACCAAAATCCATAATGAACTAGTATTCTTCTGAATTCTATGTAGTAATCAGAAAGCTTGTTGTGAGGGCCAGGATTTATGTCTATTTTGCTCCCCTTTGTGCTCTCAGAACCTAGCGCTTGGCTCATGTTATGTGCTCAGTAAAAACTTTTGAATTAATACCTGAAATATAATATTGAGTTATAGCTGTCATTGATGATAAAGATCACGGGTAAACAGTTTTTTTGTTGCAGGATTTATATCCAGGATCACAAATGTTTGGTAGCCATAGAAACAACTGGCCAATTTATCATTTGACTTCTGGATGTCCTTCCCCACCCACACCACACTTTTCCATAATTATAGCTGCAGTGAAAGTGCTGCTCTTCAGTGGACTCCCACTGTGGGTGCCATAGAGACACATCGCATGTAATGCTGAGAAGGCTCATATATTCCATGAAATTGTCTGTTAATATAAAATGACTGGCCTGGTTCTCCCCAGCCAGGCTCTGAAGTGGAGAGCAATCACACAACTGAAATAACAACCAGCCTGTGAGAAGAAAGCAAGACCATACTTCTCCTCTACCTTCCAAGCGCCCTTCATCCATCAGTAACAAGCAGTCCGTTTGAGTTGACCGTGGAAGCCTTTTTGACTGTGTACCTGCCGTGCGCAGTGAGAGAATAAATCTTGAAGTTTCCACTGGTGCCAGCCAGAGCAACACGGGCATTAAGTTAAGTGGAGTCCATCCCTCTGGAGGTGCTTCACAATGGAGATTTGTCTACAGGCAGGGACAAGTCCAAGCGTTGGCTTTAATTTACAGTGTCTGGCAGTTTCTACTGCTGGGATTTTAGCCAAAGCCAAGCTTTCCCCCTCTGTCTGTCTTTATTCATCTCACTTCTCAGTTAGTATTTGGAAGTATTCTTGAATCCCTAAATATGTCATTTTGGAATTTGATTGTGATCCTCCCAACGGTGGCTACATATTACTTCTAAATCAATATTTTGCCAGATCCTAGTTCTTTCTGGATCAGGAAAGTATGGAATTGAATTTGACTTCTGTCATTTTTAAGGCTAGTCATTAAGCCTTAGGAGGAGAAAACATGGTTAGCTGATTCTCCACCTTTCCTTTCTCAGCTAATGTCCTTATCTTTAATTGAAAAAAATAAAATGTAAAATAATAACTTTTTAAAAATGGCATTTTTTCTACAGCATCTTGTGCAAAAATAAATAAATAAATAAAAATGCTAAAAGCAAATGTATTCAGTGGTATTGATTCTCCTTCAAGCTGTTCTTTTGAAATCCGACAGACTGCCCTGAGGGTACAAAGCATTCAGCCCCACCAACCTAGCCTTGCTGAATTTTCCCAGAGCTTGTAGGGGAAGGCCACTGAGTCTCCCTACACTCCACTTTCCCCACAATCTCTGGCTGTCAACTGATGGGTCCACAAAATAGCTTTTATGGTGACAGTCTGCAGCATTTCCCTCCTTTCACCGTCCTCAGGAGACAGGGAGGTCTAAATCTTTACCTGCAGGTAAATACAAAACAGAACGGTCATTAGCAAATGAAGAATGCATACCAGAAGCTTCATGTTGGTGTGCACGGGCAAATTAAAAAGCAGCAGCTCAGCTAAGCCCCCTGAACTCAAAGAGACCAGAGTCAAATCATCACACATTAAATGGAATCCTGGAAGTCGATTTCCCTCTTTGCATATTACCTCTCCTGGAGAAAATTCTTCGGCAATTAAAAGGGCTGAATTCAAGCAGAGTGCCTGGTTCACAGATGAAACCACACACAGAAAATTGGGAGACGCATCACAGCATCCAGTACCGTAATTAAAAAAATTGTCTTTATGCTGGCCTATGAATATGAATGACTGAATAAATGAGCAACATGGCCTCTTCATTACCAAGAGAACCTGCTGCAGGAGAGGACCCGGGTTCCAAAAATAAATGAAACCTGCAGCTCGTGTGCAGTCCCTGAAACATTAATCTGGGTCAGAAAGAGGAAATGAAGTAGGATGTCATGGCTCAAAGGCACCTGGGAAAAGTGTGGGAACTGTGCTCTGACAGTGGATTTTCCCTAAGTTTTCAACTACTTGGCCCCAGGACAACTCTTCATCCTTCCCGTAACGCCCATACTACTCTGAACACTAAAACCATCGTGTGTTCACCCCTTTATGCTTTGCCCGGGAGCAGGGCTGGTACAAACCATCGATGCTAAGAGAGGCTGAGGAGGAAAGCCGAGTGGCATCGGGTTAGATTCTCAGAAGCACTCCGGGGCCTCGTTGGCAGAAACGGACGGAGCAAGGCCTTGCTCAAGGGTCACCTTGGGGAAAACAGTGAGGAGACACTCAAGGCTGAGGAAGCTGGTGGGGGAGGCAGTCCCCAAACGATTTTACAATGATCCTGGATTTCCATGAGGTCGGTCTGTCCGTTTGAAAGGCCTTTAAAAGGGGTCAAATATATGGTGACAGAAAGACTAAATTCTGAGTGGAGAGCACACAAGACAATATACCGATGATGGATTACAGAATTGTACACCTTGAACTTACCTAATGGTATTAACCAGTGCTAACCCAATAAATGGAATTAAATTTTTAAAAAGATACAGGAACATTTTAACTTTTGTATCTGGCATTTATTGCAATATTTATTTATTTGTTGAAATATTTATGAGATAAAAAATAGAAACAATCTGAAAATCAATATTGGAAGCTTAAGTAAATTATAACAGTCTTATAGATGGAATTCCATGGGACCATGAAAATGATATAGTATTTGTGTAATGATCTGATTGCACATGCACATATATACATGTGTATAATTTGGGTGTCATTTTTATGTGCATTTTTAACCTTTCTTATCCAGTGAAGATCACCTGAGCAAACTCCTTGTTTGTTTCCGTGCGGGAAAGTCAAAATTCTGAGGTTTGTGTAAAACAAAACTTTCTGTAACCTGATTAGGTCATGATCTCAGAAGAGTCACATAAGGACCCAGAGGGCTTCTGGGAGCCAAGGGATCATAGCCCTGATGCCCTTCACCTGAGTGAGAACTTAGGGAGATCTGATTGGGCTTTCTGGGATTGTTCCCATCAGGTTGCATCGGCAAGGAGCAGCAGCAGGGCACCTGAAATAAATTTCCCTTGATGAAAAGTGTAGCTAGCGAGGCCTTTAACTTAGCCTTCACAAACAGAGCCCACGAGTTGTGTGGAAGGACTGATTCTGACATGGCCTGTGGCTGATTTCAGAAATTTCTCTGGAACCAGCCCCTTGGAGCATGATTGGGAAAGAAGGACAAGCTAGGAACTAGTTTGAGGAATTCTGGGAATCCAGGTGTGGAACTTGGATGTAGCAGAGTGAGAAAGACAGGTACTCCATCGGCTCTTGCAGTTCAGAACTCGTTGCCTCCAGCGCATGCGACAACAGAACAGGTGCTGGGGATTCCATGTCTACTGCCTGATGACTGCAGGGTTCCAGCTGAGTGAAACGTGCCCAGGACAGTGCCTCCTGGCTTTTTCCAGTTGAGAGCTGAGTATCGACCACAAATTTATGAGTAGCTCCTTTCTCGGAAGCAGAATACAAGCTTTCTCTCCACAATTCTGAAGGAGGTATGCTTTTCATTTCTCTCACCATCTCCCTGGAAAATTAGTCATTTGTGTTCATTGCCTATAATTTATACCTAGTTATGTGGTGCGATAACAATTACGCAAAGCACTAAATGAGTCAGGTTAACTTCAAGTTTTGTTTAAAGTACAACACAGAATTTTATGTTCTCCGTCTTCATAATTAGCTGTTCCCATAATATATTAGTTGGTATGGTTTCGACTGCAGTAACAGAAGCCATGACTCATCAGGAAATAAGAAACTTTTTATTATTTTGCATAATAAGAAATACAGCAGTCAACCACAGGGTGATTTGATTTAATGGTTCAAGACAGGATATCAGGAACCCAGATTTTTCTATTTTTCTCCTCTGCTGGCTATAGAGTGTTTTCTTTATCCTAAGGATCCTTTTCATTTTGGTCACAAGGTGGCTGCCAGCAGCACCTGTAGCAACAGCATAGTCTCTTGTTCACATCCAGATGGGGAGAGAGAGAAAAATTACTGCCCAAGAATGGATTTTAAGTCTGATTGAGCCAGCTAAAGTCAGAAGCCACTTCTGCCTCAGTAACAGTTGCCAAGAGAATGCCAGGAGATGATTTCTTTAGGCTGATTATGTTCCATCCTTGGTACCAGCAGTTGTGTCTGTTTCTTCTTATTTGTGTAGAAAATGTGGTTCAGGGATGGATACCTGAGCAAAATCAGGATTTTGGTGGGAAGAATGAAGGGGCAATGAATATCAGTAGCTAGCCAGCAATCCTGGCCTTAGTAATTATTTGGGGAGATTATTTTTCTGAGGAAATGGGTTTAGAAAAGAGAGGAGCTAGGGACCAAGAATCACCTGGGAGTAGCTCACACACTTAGAAATTGCAGGACTCTCTCTACATTTTGAGCTACTTTGGAAAGCAAGTTTTTAACAATTTTTAAATATTTCTGTCATCAGTATGCAAGTGCAATTGGCCCTAGAACAATGTGGGTTTGAATTGCACAGGTCCAAGTAAAAAAGGTCCTTAAAATAGGTAAAATCTTGAGATAGAAAAAAAGAGTTGAAAAATACATTTTCAGGAAAAGAAAATTTTATGGCAAAATTACAAACTATGAACAAGTATGAGAATGTCAACGAATATTAATGGGCAAAAAAGTTGTTCATATGATTTCAGGAAAGGAATAAATACATGGTGTAAGGGTCAATAAAGAACAGGATTAAGATTCTAAAGACACAGGTTTGAATCTTTATTCTGCCACTTAGTCGTTACCCAACTGTAGATTATGAATGTTAATTTACTTGAACCTACTTTACCCGCTTCACAAGGAAATCCCTGACCAGGCTACCGCAGGTAGAGCATCAGATACTGACACTCATATCAAAATAAATTGTTATTTTATAAAGGATATTCAAGTATCATGCCATCAAATGAGCCATTAATTTACTCGCTAGAGCCCTTTGGAAAAAATGACAATACAAGCAACTCCAAGAGAACCTTCTGAAAGGATGGGAGAAGATACCTCTTTGGGCAGGCAGATCTTTGGGCCCTCTCCCCTCATAACATGTTGACAGTTAAAATTCTCAATATAACCTAATTCTTACTATGTGAATTGTTACTCACCTAATCTGACTTTAATTTTTTTTCAGATCAGTATAAGCATCCTTCTTCAAAACATTTCACTCCTTCCCCTGATTCCTGCTGTTTGGGTAAGTCTTATCACCAATAAGAAAATATGAATTAATATGCCACTTGTCAGGATAAGCTATTCAGATTTTTCATTCACTGAAGTCCTCTAAATTTGTTTCAGCTATAAAATGGGGAATGTTAGTTTCTGCCCTCCAAGTTAGGAATTTATATATTTTATGTTGGAACAAAAGATGAGCTTGCATGGACTTTAACCTTTCTCGTCTTCCCCTCTGTTTTGTTCCTGGGCCCCAAACTGTAGTGAATTTTGAGGCACCTTGGCTCATAGTATTAAATTTTCTCATGGGGCTATTTTCATATGTGACAAAATGAATGCTGAACATTTTTGTCCTCAGCATTACATAGAATAGGCAGAAAACAATATTTTATAGCAAGCTAGAGTGACAAATAACATGTCAAAAAGCTAATGAAGAATCTTTTACTTTCTCATGCATATAAACTACTTGGTTTCAGAGGTCACTAATGAAAAATTCATTTTATATTCATATATTTGGATTAAGTATGGATTGATCTGCTTCATAAATTTCATAAATCCTCTCCAGGGTAAATTTTTTTAAGATTAAAAATAGATCCTAAAGTAATAGTTTTTTCCTGAAATTATTTTATTTTAAAAAATTGAATAACTACAGAAAACAATCTTATTGAAACATAAATAAAACATGGCAGAATCATATAGAATAAAAAAAAAGTACTGCTTAATGTTACTTTCTCTCAATCTAAACTACTAATAACAATTTGATATGTATTTTTACTCTTTTTAGTCTTTTCTATGCACTCAAAGGGAGAAAGAGAAGAAATATATAGCTTGAGTTTGCTTGTTTTCTTAAAATATTATATTAAACATGTATTTCTCTAACCTGATTTTTTCCATTTAAGGTAATTTTATATCTTTAAAGTCTGTACTTAAAGATATGCCTCAGGAATTAGTGGGGTTTTCTGAATCCCTTTAGAGAAGATCCATACATTGTTCAAGTTGGTGAACACTGATCAACTGCATACTATTCCACCATCTGGCTGTACCATGATCTAATTGCATTCACCTATCAGTGACAGCTGGGTTGTTCGAGCATTTTGCCATCACAAACAATGCTTCAATGAACATAATCATGAAGATGTTTTTATACATATTTCCCAGCAATCATATAGGATATATGACTAAAAACAGAATTACTCAAAGGGCATTATAATTGCCAATATATACTGCTCAACTGACCTCCAAAAAGATTGTACACATTCAAACTCCAATCAGCAATATGTGAAAGTAATTGTTTCTCTATACTTACACCTCTACTTTTAAGGTTTTCCTAAACTGATGGTCAAAAAAAATCACATTAAATTGCAACGTCCTATTACTAATAAAACTGAGCATTTTCTCTCTCTCTCTCTCTCTCTCTAAGTTGATTTTTCATGATTGTCCATTTATTTCTCATTGATTGAGTTTTCTTACTGCTTTATAGGAATTCTTTGTATATTTTGAATATTTATTCTTTGTTGTATTTGTAGCAAATATTTCCTCTTATTGGGCCATTTGTCTTTCCTCCCTTTTGGTCATTTGTGCTTTATGCTATCTTTTATTGTATAAAAACTTCAAATTCTTTAATTGCAAAACTTCTTAATCTTTCCCTTTATAATGTCTGTGTTTTCTGCCTTGCTTAGGAAAATCTTACCCACGTTAAGGCAGTAAGAATATTTCCCTGTTTTTCTCTAGTAGAATTTTTATTTCTGCATTTTTCACCTATATAGAATATGGTGAGAGAAATGAGAGTTAATACTTTTTTCAGCAGAAAGTCAATTGTAACACATTGATTAAATAACTTGCGATTTCCTCAGTGATTGGAAGTACCCATGTATTATATGCATTGTTCATATTCTTGGTCATACATTCTCACTCTTTGGTGAGTGAGGTCCTCTGACAATAGCCTTCAGAAATCAGACAACTTGCCCACGGTTGTTTGGGGGACAATTTCTTAGGGTTGATACCATAATATTTAAAACTTTACATATACACAGATAGCTTCTGTAATATATATATATATATATATATATATATATATATATATTCCATATATAGCCATATATATAGATGGATGTATATATACAGGGTGAACATACACATATATACAAGATAGATTCTGTATTCTTCATCTTATTTACTCTGTTTATGTATTTCTGGCCCCAATGCCACTTTATTTCAATTACCTTAGTTTTATGGCTCATTTTGAAATTTGAGGATGGTATTTTCCTCTTACTATATTGCCTATTCATGTTTTCTTACAGAAAAATTTAGAATCCAGACATCAAATTCCTTGAAAACTTTTATTGTGAGTTTAATTTAAAATTAATCAAATTTTGAATTTGTGAACTTTTACAGTTCTGAATCTTTCCATGCTGAAATATGGTATGCTTTTCCATTTATACAAACCCCCCTTTTGCCTTTCACTAAAGTAGCACAGTTTTCTTCAGATAGGATTTGAGCACTTATCTTTTTCTAAGAATTTTATTTTAGTTGTTACTATAAATGGGATTTTCCCCCATTGACTTCTTAAAGTGATTGTTCTGGATGTATAGAAAATGATACCAATTTTATATGCTGGATCTGATTCTAGACAACTAACATTTTTGTTATTATATTTTGCCTTTGCAATATAACATCTTCAAATAAACACAGAATTGTATCATTGGAGTTGGTCTAGCAGGCTTCGGGTGTATATATAATAGGCCTATGGGTTGTACTTACCTGGTTTTTTGAGGGGGGTCTTTATTAGGTGGTTATTGCTGTGTTACAGGTGTCAGATCACATACGCAGTGAGAGCCCTGTTTTTACCTGGTTTTGATATCGAGGTTATGCTCAAATCATGTTCGCATTTGTGCTTGCATATAATATAAATTTTAATTTCTCTTGATTTTCTTTTCAACCCAAAATTTATTTAGAAAGAAAAAATTTCTAAATGGTTAGATTTTTTGCTACACATTTTCAATTTTTAGTTTGATTGCATTATGATCAAATAAAATAGTCCTTGTTACATCCATTTTAAAAACCATTTTTATATTTAGTGGACTAATAATATGTAGTATCTTTTCTTAGTGAGACTTTCTTTACCCATGTATGTAGAAATGGCTGTATATTCTCAGTTCAAAAGTCTCTATATGAGTTGATGATTATATTATTTAAATCTGCTCTCTCCTTTTTTATTTTTTATCAATTAATTTTTGAAAAACATGTATTTATTCTTATATTTCTAATATTTTTGCCTTTCACATTTCATAGCTATGCATTTAGATATATATAGGCCATATCTACTTGTTTGATATAAAAATCTTTTTTGTCTCTGAAATATGCAATATTTCTCACTTAATACTTTCATCCCATAAAAGATACATTATAGTGATTCATAGAAATGTATGTTTTCTCTATTAATACTGCCACACTCTCTTTTACTTTCATATTTTCCTGGTATATTTTTGTCATCTTATTATTTCCATCCTTTCTGATCCCCCCCACCCCCCACCACCCTCTGGTTTGTTTTATCCATGTATGCTTTAATATTATTTCCTATTCCAAAATTTGAGACATGTGCCATAGCATGTACATTATATTTGATATGGTAGCAGAAGATATAAGAACAAGGACTGTTTTTGAAATACAGGACACTGGAAACAGCCCAAGTGCCCAGCAGTAGATGAGTAGATAAAAAGCTGTGGTGCAGTTACATCATGGAATACTATGCAGCAGTAAAAAAGAAGGATCTCTTATCCTTTCAGACTGCATGGAGGGACCTGGAGAATATTATGCTTAGCAAAATAAGCCAGTCAGAGAAAGACAAGTACCACATGATCTCACTCATATGTGGGATCTAATGAACAAAATAAACGGAGACATAGAACAGAGTTCGGAATCTCAGAGGGAAGGCTGGGGATGGTGGGTGAGTAGGTGGGAGATAATCAACCAAAGGACTTGTATGAATATATGCATAACCCATAGACACAGACAATAGAGTGGTGAAAGCCTAGGACTGGGTTGGGGGGCTGGCTGGAGGGGGTCAATGGGAGAAAAAAAGGGGGACATATGTAATACTTTCAACAATAAAGATTTTTAAAAAAGAAAGAAAGAAATACAGGACATATCACTATTGTATATATGTCATGGTGCTTGAGGATTTTACTCCAGTAACATAGATGACCTCCATCATTTTTAGGATACGTTGATGCTACCAACTAGATCATACTTCACTAACCTTTAGTATATTCTTTAGTATACTCTTGTAGGGATGTACTTTTGTAGCATGCCTTCAGATTACATATACTTTCAGGACATCAACAGCAGCATAAAGAAGCTCAGATGTGGTTGTTCACCTTGCATAACCTCAAGAAATTATCCCACAGGTGATATTTATGTGCATGAGAGATTTCTAACCAAACACAGAGCCTAAGAATTAGTAAGCCAAGTAAAAGCACTTTAGGCAGACATTCTCATGGAAAAGAGCAAGAGAAAATTCCTCTTAACTAATATCTTCATTTCTTAAAGTTTTATACAAATATTCCTTTAACTGTTTATCATTTAAAAGGGCTGTTATTTTCCTTTTTTCCTAAAAAACTTAGTCCAGACCCAGAACACATATATCCATGGGACTCCATTTTCACTGGAATTCATTTTATTTCATTACAGTTAACTTTGTATATATGTTGACCCTTCATTCTTTTCCATTATCAATTCTCTCCACCACTGTCCCTTTCTCTAGTGATTTAATATTTCCCAGCTCTTCATGTGATATGTCATGAATAATCCCCAAAGACTTTAGCTCAATGGCTAGTGAAATGTTCCCAAATAAAAGAAAATTAGATAAAATATGCTTATGCAGAAGGAAAAGGAATAAAGAGCTGCCAGTGGACTTATTAGATATTATTTCTTTCATTTACTGGTAGAGGGTAGGCATCTAACATGAGACAGGCTTTAGACTATTGGCCTGGACCAGACATGCCCCAACCATGGAGAAAACATGGAAGAAGTGAGTATCCAGGCTGCTGTAGTTCAGAGATGCATGTACATATTTTACAAGATCAATGATACATGGCCCAGTGCAAGTAACAGGTAAACTGAGGAGGCTATATTTGTCTTGGCATTATTTTTTGACTGGACATCTGGAGTTCTTTGATACATTTCTATACATACATAGTTGTACATGCATATATAATAGTTAATTATCTGCAATGACCAAAGGAAGGAAAGGAGAAGAGAAGAAGGGAGATAGGGGACAGGGAAAGAAGGGGGAATACAAATTAGAAGTATGAGCTTGGGTTATTTAGACATGAAGTTGGAATCAAATTTTTAAAGTAATAAAAGACAATATGTGGGTGTTTGAAATGAAAATAGAAGGGAGCAAAGGAAAGCAAATTACTTAAATTATAATATAAATATACTGATTATGGTGTGTTAAATTATCCTGTAGCATCCAAACACTAACACATTTCAAAAAAGATAGGATTTGGGAAGGCGGAGTAGTGACATGAAAAGTGCTTAGAATCAGAACACTGAATCTGCCACTTACTTTCAATCAGTATAACTCTGCATCCCAGGGCTCCTCTCTGTTAAATTAAGGATGCTAAAAATACAAACTAAATCTGGCTGTCTTGAGGTTTAAATGAACTATTGTATAAAAATACCTGAATCATATAAGTCAGTCAGTAAATAACTGGCATATTAGCCCTTACTTATTTGGTATTTTCAGGAACAATCAAATGTCAAGCACAAGATCAATAAACTTTTCCCCTCTAAGCTGATTATCAAGTACACTAGATCCCCTCTGAAACACCATTCATCAGAAAACAAAATTTGGCAGTGGCTACCCACGGGGTCTGAGGACCACTGGAAAATGCATTTTCATCAATAACACTTTCTGTCCCTGTCCTCCCTCCCATGGTATTTTTGAGGAGACTGTGTTAGAGTTGACCTGGAGTTTGTGAGGATAGAAGGAAAAACATTTAGAACTACTCTGTAATAATTGCATCAAATACTCATATATTCTTTACAGCAAATCTACGAGGTATATATATTTCCCATGTTATGCATGAAGCAACTCCATTCAATTGAAGAGACATAACTCCTTATTCTCACAGCTTATCAGTGGCAGACAGGATCCAAATTAGGCCTGACTGCAAAGCTTACTACCTTTCTATCACATAATAATGCATCTGAGAGTCTATTTTTAAAAGATGGTCTTGTAATTGTCAACATAACTACAGTTCAGAAAAACAAATACAGGTGCATGCTGACTTTAGAGAACAGAATTTTGGGTGCCATGTAATCAAATGAGAATGACATTCAGAATTCCGTTCTAATTGTTTCTCTCTGGAGAATTTTAAAGATAAGAGCTCATAACAGAACAAAAACAATACATTTGGCATGATGCAAACAGACCTGTGGTTTGGTAACCGTGAGAGCTGAATCTAATCTCTCTTTATTTTAGTCTTAGAAACTACTTGTGAAAACTGCCTGTGATATAGATTCAAATTTTATTTTCCAGTGAATGTTTTTGCTCCCACTAGTCCATTTCTATATGCAACAGATGTTCCTTCTAAACGACTCATTATTTGAAAGTTAGGGAAAGCCTTTTGGGAAGTCAGCTTCTTTGCTCTCTCTTGCTGAGCATCAGAAAATTCAACACACACTTTAATGAGGAGAATTTTAGTGGTGTGTTTTTCCCAACTTTTCCCAATTTTGTCAATATGCTAAAAGATCAGAATGGTTTGCTGCATTCTGTCATCATTCATGCACAGTATAACTGTGGGTCATTCCTAAACATTTATCTTCTGAGGCAGTGCTCATAGAATATCTACCTGAACCCCCTACTCCAAAATAATCTCAACCTGTGGCATACATTAAAATAAGTAAACCCTGCCCTAACCGGTTTGGCTCAGTGGATAGAGCATCAGCCTGGGGACTGAAAGGTCCCAGGTTTGATTCTGGTCAAGGGCATGTACCTTGGTTGTGGGCACATCCCCAGTAGAAGATGTGTAGGAGGCAGCTGATTGATATTTCTCTCTCATTGATATTTCTAATTCTCTATCTCTCTCACTTCCTCTCTGTAAAAAATCAATAAAATGTATTAAAAAATAAGTAAACGCTATCCCATAAAGTTCCCAATATTAAAAATTTAAAGACTGTCTACATTAGGAGCATCTCTGTATAGGGTCCCTGGTTCTATTTCCAGAATACATAATCTTTGATATTTTGTATCAGAAATTGTGTTAACTAAGAATATTATGGATATGCCAAGCCTAGACTGGAGTAATGGCCATAGGATAAGAGAGAGATGTATATATTTCATAGATATACATGAGATACAATCCATAAGAATTGATATATGATTTGATGTACAAGATGAAGAATAGGGAAAAGTCAAGATTGACTCCCAGGTTTATGATTGCGAAGTGGGAGAAGATATTTATTGAACATTGGCTATAGATATGGGTGCTAAGGAGAAATTGGTGAACAAAACAATAGATAGAGTCTCTTCCCTACTCTGGCTTATAATCTATTAACAGACTGAGATATTCAAGTGGAATGTCAAACAGCTGTCCTTAGCATTCTAGAGAGAGACCTCTGCCAAGAGGTATCATTTGAAAGATAGCTCTACACCTTCTGCAATGTTATTTGATAACAGTGTCGGTTTGATAATCAATGATCCAGGCACTGGAAATGCAGCCATGGCCAAGACAAAGCCTCTGTTAGTGCAGGTTGCATTCTAGTAGGAGAAGGCAGACAATAAACCAAGGACTCTATGGTGTGCTGGGAGTATATAAGTGCTATGAAGAAATATAAAGCAGGGTGAGGGGAGAGAGGGTGGGGGAGGTGAGTAGGGAAGGTGTTCTAAATAGGAAGGGTCCACTTTTCTCTCCCATCAGGAAGAGAGAGAGGGCCATGCTGACCTCTGGGGAAAGAGACTTGCAGACCAGGAAGTAGTCATTAAAATTGAGGTGCTCAGTGTGTCCCAGAAATAGCTAGGAGGCCAATACAATAGAAGATCAGTGAGCAGCAGGAGCCAGTTTGGCTCAGTGAATAGAGCGTCAACCTGTGGACTGGAGGGTCCCGGGTTCGATTTCGGTCAAGGGCACATACCCTGGTTGCGGGCTCGGTCCCCAATAAGATGTTTCTATCTCATCATTGATGTTTCTATCTCTCCTTCTCCCTTCCTCTCTGAAATCATTAAAAATATATATTAAAAAGAAAACTTACGTCCAACAAAAACCCCACACATAGATTTTTTATGACACCTTTATTTATCATTTCCAAAACTTGGAAACAATCACAGTGGTCCTTCAATAGGTGAATGGACCAATACATTGTTGTAAATTCCAGACAATGAAATATTATTCAGCACTAAAAATAAAAGAGCTACCAAGCCAGGAAAAGATATGAAAGAATCTGAAATACATATCACTAAATGAAAGAAGCTAATCTGAAACGCCTACATACCGTGTGAGTTCAACTACATGGCATTTGCAAAAGGCAAATCTATGGAGACAGTAGAAAGATCAGTGATTGCCACGTGCTAATAGGGAGATGGGCTGAATATGGAGGACCTTTAGGGCAGTGAAAATGAAAAACATTTGTTGTACATTTGTCCAAATCATGGAATGTACAACACCAAGAGTGTAGTGCTGTGTAAACTACAGACTTTTAGTGGTAACGATGTGTCAATGTCGGCTCATCAGTTGTAGCAGATGGACCGCTCTGGTGCAGGATGCTGACTATGGGGGAGATTGTGCATGTATTGGAGCAAGGGGTATATGGGAACTCTCTGGACTTCTGCTCAATTTTGCTGCGAACCTGAAACTGCTCACAATAAAATAAAGCCTGTTTTAAAGGGGAAAAATGATGCGCCAGACTCCGTCCCCAGGGATTCCAGGTTGGCTGGTCAGTGTGATTTGTTGAGGTTCACCAAGTGATCCTGAAGTGCTGCCAGGTGAGGCCGTGCGTGCCAAGTAAACATGTCAGCCAGGTATCAGGCAGATAAATAATTTCTGGCTTTTAGCCTTCATGCTGAATTCTAATTAAATTAATATTTACACAGTTCTTTGTAATTCTCCACCAAAAAGTCATTTACAACTCCCCCGCCCCTCAGTGGTACTAGCAAAATGCCATGACATCTCTCAAATGGAGGAGAATAGAAAATTAAAATTTCAAACTGCAAAATTAAGCTTGTATGTCTGTGGCTTGTTTACGCCCTAAAATATGGATATTTCCTTTTGTCCTCATCCTCCTCTGTGGCTTAAAACCTATCTGGCTGCAACACAGCGGTATTTGAAGCTCTGAACAAAGTAAATTGTAACATCCATTCTGTCATATTACTAGAAGAAAAAATGAAAGACATCAGAATAAACAAAAAATGATCAATAAAGATTAAAGAACAAATCTAAGTACATCCATTGATGGTGGAGAGATGCTGGCGTGACAGACGGCATAAACAGAGCATAAGGACTAAGGACACTTTTTCTTTTCCAATTAGCCAAGTCTTCTTTAAAAGAGGAGGGTCTGAAAAACCGGTCAGATGCTGTTTTGGAAAACTCTTCAATAATTTGACAGCTTGGCAGGATGAGTAAATTATTCACTGCTTGCCTCTGTGCTCTGATCAGCCAGTATACTTCCTCCTCTGACTATATGCTTCTTATACGTCTATACTCTAAAGAAAAGCTAAAAATGGACTTTGAAACAAGTATCTTGTGTTCTCATGATAGGAATCTTTTAGGTCATCAAAGAATCCCATTCTTAATCCAACCAAAGCAACCTGTAGGAATCATAACATGAATAATAGCTCACATTTATTAGACACATTATGTGCCAGGCTTTCTACTAGGCAGTTAATATGAATTAGCTCATTTAATTCTCACACCATATGATGTAGGTCTTATTTTAAGCCCCATTTTCCAGATTAAAGAGTATTTCCTATGGTCTTGGGGCAGGATAGTAAGAAGCTAGGAAAATTCCTGGACAAGCGAAGCAAGACAAGAAACTTAAACAAGGCCAAACAGTTTGGGAAGCTTGCAGCCATGTTGTGAATTGCAAGATCTTATCTTCCCCAACCAAGGACACTTGAGAGAAAAGGGTTTATGCCTCTCCTTTCTAGCCAGAGAATATACAGCCTAAATCACCCTGACCTGAGAAAATAGAGAACAAAGACCCCATTAATGCCATTCGTGCCAGCTAAACCCAAGGAGGGATAAAGTTGGGGAACAATGAACAAAAACCTCATTTAAGCCAGACTTAAGACCAAAGAATAATCCAAAACTCCCCTATATGCTCATTTTGATGCATCAGCATATTAAAAATACACCTGGCAAGTTGATGAATATTCTACTGAAACCTTCCCCTAAGATTCTCTCCTGCAGGAAAAAAAAAAAAGATGAAAAGGCCTCAGGATAAAGATTCAGCACTGGCTCCCTCTTGATCACACCCATACCCCATACCCCTTCCTGGGCATGAACATGCAACCAGGGGAGCAGTGGGCAAAGGCAGGTCAACCCGGGCTCACCCCCTAAGCCTGTCTCTAAGGCCCCCCTTTCTCTGTCTTCCCAGTGATCCAAAGCAGTGACTTATGTCACTGTGACCCTCACATCCCCGTGAGCCAACAGCAGCCCCGCCCTGGCTCGCTTCTTTCCTATGTTTCTAGGGAGCCAAAACTGATACAACCTAGGCTCTCTCCTGCTGCTGCTTCTACCCTGATTCCCTCCTTCGTTTCACTGTCCCCGCTTTCATGTACTCTCAAACCCATCTGGGAAATCTTTCCTACACAAAGTCAAGAACCCACACACAATAGGCCAGCCTGAAGCAGACCCGCTCCCACCTGTCCCTGTCCAGTAACATTCAGACTCCAACAGGGAGTCATACTGGTGGGCATTCCAAAGTCTGCAGCCGAATACTAGACACAATTCAAACTTGGAGAATATATGTTAATTCCCTATGATTTAAGTTCTTATGATGGAAATTCATATCTAAAAACAAGTTTTCTCTTCCAAGGTTGTATAGACCCCTGATACCAACAAAAAAAAGTCCCCTGGACTGCCAGGAATCGACCAGATACCAAGGCCCTGGTTCTCAACTTTACTACATAGAAGACATTTAAAAATAAGAAGAATCTCTGATCCCAGCCTCGGAGATTCTGATTTAAATGCTGTGGAGAGGAGCACAGGCACTGGGAATTTTAACTGCTCCCCAGGCAGGACCAGCTACATAATTTGCAGGGCCCATTTCTAAATGAAAATATAAGACTCTTCTTGTTTAAAAATTAAAAAGGTCAGGATGGCAACAGCAGAGCATTAACCAGTGCAAAGCCTTTCTTTGAGTGAAGCACAAGTCACATACCCAGGAAGCTGGTCCTGTCCCACAAGATGCTAATATACTGAAAACAGCTATTGGTCTGAGTAGCACCCCTGACCAGGCCCATTCCTATAGCTTGGTGGCTCTTCATCATCACTGGCATCACAATCAAGCTGTTTGCAAGTAACATAATTCTTACAATAACATTATGAGGAAAAATTTCAATTACATCCCCATTTTTCAGATGCACAAAATAAGGCTTTGCTGTATTAGAAATTGTGCCTGGATTTCCCAAGGAGAAGCTAGTAGCTCTGCCTGGACTGAGCCCCTGGCTATGCAATTCTGGATCCCAGACTCTTCATCATCACCCTTCCTGAAGCTCCTTGAGAAAGTAGTTATTTCTTTATAATTCTCTGTGTCAACTCAACCCTAAACAAAAAGGGAGGTACTATGAATGGAAACAGATTCATATCCAAAACTCAAGACAATTAATTTCTTCCCTTGATACACCTGGATATGTCTTTGTTTATTGTTTTAATTTTTATATTTTTATTAGAGGCCCAGTGCATGAAATTCGTGCATGTGGGGGGGATCCTTCAGCCTGGCCTGTGCCCTCTCACAGTCCAGGAGCCCTCCGGGGGGATGTCCGACTGCTGCAGAGGCGGGAGAGGCTCCCGCCACCACTGCTGTGCTTGCCACCTGTGAGCCCGGCTCAGGGCTTCTGGCTGAGAGGTGCCCCCCCTACCAGTTGTTCCACTGTTCGGTCAATTTGCATATTATCCTTTTATTATATAGGATTTGAATGTTGTATTGCATCTACACTGGCTGGAATATACATAGATGTGAATGTGGCTCATATAAAATTTCACTTATAAAGCTCAGGAAGGGGTTCAGAAGCCCTCAAACCTTTATCTTCTCTAGCTTCCCCCCTTAAAATTCTCTCTGGGGTGGATGAGACATACAGCGTGTGAAAGGACATGCTGTGACGAGGGGAGAAGATAGTTCTTAGCCCTTACTCGGGAATCTTAAATAGATTAGTTCACCAACTTGGGGCACCCACTCTAAAAATAAAAGGAAAATTATAAGAAAAAACAGATGCTCATCCCAGGGATCAATACACTTAATTTAGTCTCCAGGGAGGCTTTTGGGGGAGGCTCTATTTCATCATTTTGTAGTACACACTTAACCATATTTGCTGAGCGGGAGCTCGATTCATACAGCTCTCTCAAATAAAGAGGTAATATGCTTTCCTCCCCACTCTCCATCCCAGGCTGGTTCCTGTCACCGCTGTATTATATTAGAGCCATTATCTCAGGGTCCTGCAATCAATCATTTGTTGCATGAAGGCCTTACCTTAGACCATGAATTCCAAAAGTGAAGACAGACAGTGAGTTCTAGTCATTTTTGTATCTCCAGCTTTTGACACAGTTATCTGGCACATACTTGGCTTTCAATGTTTATTAAGTGAAAAAATGCAAACACAAATGAATGAATGCCTTTCTTTCAAAAATTAATTGTGAAACTCATATATTCAACTGCAATATGAAAATCCTTCAAAGATTCTCTCTCTCTCTCTCTCTCTTTCTCTTTTATCCTCACTTGAGGATATTTTTTCCCATTGATTTTCAGACAGAGTGAAAGGGAGGGGAGAGAGATAAACACACACACCAATTGGTTGTGACCAGGGCCAGGGGTTGAACTTGCAACAGAGCTCTGTACCCTTGACAGGAACTGAACCCAAGACCCTTTGGTCCGCAGGCCAATACTCTAGCCATTATGCAAAACCAGCCAGGGCTCCTTGTCTCTCTTTTAATGCCTTACTTCTACAGCTATTTTCTATAAATTTTGACAACATTTTTCTTATTTTTATTTATGTTCTTCTGTGTGTTCTAAATAACTCATTTTTGCAGTCATCGTTAGCATTTTATGGAAATTTCTTCAAAGGGTTTGCTTGGATAGCTTCAGAGAGTTATCCTGGGGACTACCATTTATCTCAGTGTTAGGAAGGATTTTCATTTCTAGCTAAAGGCTGTGGCATTGGGAAGTACAAATGCATTACTAACCAAGCTCCTGACAGTGACTGGGGACTAGAATTATTAGATTAGTTTTAGCTCACCTTTCCAACTGCTGTCCTTCACTAGTTGTATCTCTCATGTTTTCCTAGTTTTTATACTTGCCAATATAATTGCAAAAAATATTGACTATCACATAAGACAGAAACTTAGATATACACACATAATCAGTCACAGAGCTTTATCATTTTATGTTGATTATCCACACACAGATTCAGTCCTGCTTTTTTGCAGAGATTTGCATATAAAGATAATCTCTAGAATTAGTGTTCTGCTCTTCTCAGCATTTTTCAATCTGGGAGTATAGTCTAAGGTAGAGTCACATCCCCACACTTAGTCTTTCCTCCCAGTGGTTATCTATATATATTCTATATATATAAAAGGCTAAGCGACCGGTTGACCAGCTGACCAACAAGTAGGTATGATGCGCACTGACCACCAGGGGGCAGACACTCAATGCAGCAGCTGCCGAGCAACCCCTCAGGGGATGTCGGACTGCCAGTTTCGGCCCAATCCCTGCAGGCCAGGCTGAGGGACTCCACCTGCTGGAGAGACCCTGTTCACTCTGCAGACACCCTTTGAGCCCTGGTGCTGCCCCAGATGCAGCCAGCAGGTGAGGAACCATGGGAGGTTGGCTCCAGGGCATGTCCGGCCTGTCTCAGTCAGTCCTGCCCCTCCAGCCACCTTCTAATTAATTTCCTTTCAGTGTGCACGAACCTGTGCACCAGGCTGCTAGTTGATGTATAAAACCCTGGGTTAGGGATAAGATCTTTTCTCTCCAGGGCAGCTCTTTCTGTACTTGATCAACCCTACTCCAGCGCTTGGATACCAAAGACAGGACAAGAATAACTAGCAGAGTCAAGAATAATGCTTAGCCTTCTATTTCTCTCTCTCTCTCTCTCTCTCTCTCTCTCTCTCTCTCTCTCTCTCACTCACACACACACACACACACACACACACACACACACACCACAGTGTAGCTAAAGCATGTCAAACTCAAAGGCTAACACAGGCCAAATAAAGGAGGCGTGCGACCAGTGGGCTGCGAGTTTGACATGCTTGGTGTAGCATCTCTGAGGCTGCTTTTCCAAGTGACTGTAGAAAAAGGATTTGCTACTGACAAAAAGGCAGTATTTCTTTTCTTTGAGACAAATGCCCTTCTACAAAGCAGTTTAAAATAGAGCTTTCTCCCCAACTCACCCTGAAGGGCCCATGATGCTAATAAACATGCTAGAGAAAAAGGACCTGCTCCACTGAACCATTTCATGCACAAGAAAGCATACCCAGGTCAGATCAAAATGACTTGTGTAACAACAGTCAGAACCATATTCTCTCCATGAATGGCTTCAGTTTAAGAAAACAGCTGTCACATCAACTTAATGTTATGAATTGCATTCATGTGAGGTATTGTTTGAATCCAGATAAATTAATCAATATCTCCCTTTTCACTAAGATTTTTGGCTTAATTGAGAAACAGCCAGAGCCCAAATCTTTTCACTCTTATCTGTCTTATAATCAGTCACCCTCACAGGTAAACTGCAGGTCAGCCTTTGTGGAGCAAATTTAGAACAAAATTACCAATTAAACAAGAAGCTTGCTATTTCTATCTGAATTTCAAATGCCAGAATAATTTAATTTTTAAAACTATCTCTAAGGGATGACAAAAACTAAAGAGAGAGAATGGAATTTAAAATTTTTTTGGTTAATCCTCACCTGAGAATTTTTTTTTTTTCATTGCTTTTCAGAGTGGAAAGGAGAAAGGGAGGGAGGGAGGAAGAGAGAGAGAGACAGACAGACAGACAGACAGACATTGACTGGTTGCCTCCAGCAGGCACCCCAACCAGGGCTGGGGAGCGAGCCTGAAACCCATATATGTGCCCTTGACCTGAATGGAACCCGCAACCTTTCAGTGTGCAGACTGATGCTCTAACCACTGAGCAAGGCAGGCCAGGGCAAGGGAATTGATTTTAAAGAAGACAATAAAATGTAAATTGCAAATAGATGTAGATTAAAAATAGGAAAGAAATGAAGAAGAATGAGAAAATGATGAGAGAGAGAGAGAGAGAGAGAGAGAACAATGAAACAGAGAAAGTCAGCAGAAATATGACTTGGAATAAATAATATATCTCTAAAAAGGCCAACGACATATTGAGCCTTATATTTGATGAGACTATAAAAAATCTAATTATTATGACAAGGTTTGTACAAAAAACCCAGGAAGCTGGTTTTCCTACTATATTGGACTCATTTATCAAAGTTAACTATAGATAAACTTATCCAAACAAGCAAGGAACCAATAATGTCATATTGAGTAACAAGTGACCTTATTTTTAAGGAGCAAATATACTTAAACAATTTAATAATTTACGAAATGTTGTTGAGTCCTTACTATGTCCCAGGAATGGTATTAGGCATCAAACATACAATAGTAAACAAAACATATATGCAATCCCATTTTAAGGGCATTCACTGTATTGAGGAAGCTACAGGCAACACCTGTTCAGATTTAGAGGGTCAAGAATGCTCACATTAGGAAGTTGGAAGGAAAAGACTCGCAGCAGGTCTGAAGTTTATCTGCTTCCTCTGGGGGGTGCCTAGGAAGAGATACCACATGAGACCTAATGGTATTTTTGGGGTGTGGGGGATTCCTTTCTCTGACATGGTCTAACTACGGTCTATCTAGTCTGCTTATTATAACTAAACTTGGAATTCATAGCTCACTAGGAAATGTCATGTGAGCTGTGTGATTAATGGGGTATAGGAAGTAGATGTTCCACAACTCATATGGCTCCCGTCGTGCATATCGTTCAAGCATCATTTGGAACCTCACATGTCCCAGTAGAGCCCTCATCTGGGGAGAACAGACTTGGTTGGATAACTGTTGATGGGCTCAGACTTTTCCATGTTGAGCATTGCAATTGCCTGTATGCTCTGAATTTGATAATTCAACCTTCAGTGTTATCTCAGAAATGACAAGGTGGGACTTGAGAAATAAGTAGGAGTTAGCCAGATAAAATCATGGTGAGGGCTGGGGAGGGACATGAGCAGGGAGTGACAGAAAACCGGAGGCATAACAGAGGCAACAGTTCGTGAACAAGCACATTTAGGGGAGGTGAACAACGTTTGAAGCAGAAGCCAAGTCACAGAAGGCCCTGTGGGCCAAAGAAGGAATTTGTAACTCGTTCCCAGATGAATAGGACACAATTGAAGTGGTTTTAAAAATATAAGTGAAAGCATTGTGGTTTGATTTTTAGAGAAAGTACTCTATAGTGTAGAGAGAGGGCATTAGGGAAAAGCAAGAAGACAAGAGCAAAAGCTTTTAAAGTAATAATACTAATGTATCTAGACTAAGCACTCCAATTAAAAGGTGAAGACTGTCACCTTAAAGAATTCGCCCAACATAAGCACATACCATGTGTGCCAAATCAAATTTACAAGTGTGGTTTTGGAAGTATTGTGTGCAATAGTCCAAAACTGGAAACAACCTAAATAGCCATCAACAATGGAATGGATATATCATGTAATATTTATACAACCGAATATAAAGCAATGAAAATGAGCAAACTGCTGCTATTTACAATAGGAGTGATTCTCACAAGTGTAATAAATGAGCTGAACAAGTCAGACACAACTAGTGTATCCTCCATGAAATCATTTCTATAAAATTCAAAAGCAGGCAAATTAATCTATAGTATTAAGAGTTAGATCAATCCTAGCTGGTTTGGCTCAGTGGAGAGAACGTTGGCCCACAGACAAGGGTCCCAGGTTAGATTCTGGCCAAGAGCATATATCTCAGTTGCAAGCTTAATCCCAGGCCAGTTCTGGGTGTGTGTGGTGCATGCGGGAGGCAACCAATCAATGTGTCTCACTCATATGGATGTTTCTCTCTCTCTCTCTCTCTCTCTCTCTCTCTCTCTCTCTGTGTGTGTGTGTGTGTGTGTGTGTGTGTGTGTCTCCCCCTCCCTTCCACTCTCTCTAAAAATCAATGGAAAAGTACCCTTGGGTGAGGCTTAACAACAATAAAAATAGATCAGTGATTATCTTTGAAGTTGGAATACATCTGGAAGGGGGCTGAGAAGTTCCTGGCGTGTTAGAATGTCCCATTTCTTAATGTGGGTGGTGGTATTATCACTGCTGTTCACTTTGTAGTAATTCAATAAGCTTTATGCTTTTATTTATTTTTTTGCACTGTTCTATATGTATGTTATTTTTCAATGTCAAATTACTTAAAACAAAAACATAGACCATAAATCTGAGGTTTGTTGCTTTAGAAAAGTGAATATAAAGCAATCCAATACCAAAAAAAGTGTCAAATTTGGAGGGTGGGGTGGTGGGTTGCAAAATAGTCTTGAAAGCAGTGGCCAGGCATTTGGATGAGAACATCGTTCATGTGTGGCTTGGTTTTTCTCTGGGAAGTTTCTGGTGGACTTGGGGGAATTCTAAAAGCTCAGCTTTATTGATGAAGAGCAAAGCCTGGAAAACTCAAACCACTGAGCAGGAAGAACATGTGATGGCCCAAGAACAGATTTCTTAACACCCAGATGAGTTTTATGGGCTATTGGGGAAGAGGAAACTTGGCAAGAACTCAAAAAGACAAGCAAAGCATTAGATGTGAGAACACCCACGTCTCTGCCACACACTTCTCTACCCCATTCTAATCCCAGGTGGCAGATGAGTTTAGAGAGAGACTAGGCAAGGGGAATAGAGCTTTCTCCCCAGGGTTTAGTCCAAAGAGACTGCAAACCTCTGAGAGAAGCCCTGCGTGAAGGCAACACCAGAGAGTGGAGGAGCAATGGGCGCAGGACAGGTAGAGAGAGAAAGTGGGCCTGATATATCCCCCAAGTTTCCTCCGGATCTTAAGCCACGTGGCAAAGCATCTAACAGAGGCAAAGAAATTAACGGTTTCCCAAAAGAAAGCTCGGGGCTGACATAAGGCTAATACAGAGCATGCTTCCCAGAAAAGGGAAGGTTGTGGTGGAAATGACACTGTCCGCTGAGGCAGCAGGAGCAGAGGCTGACCCCCAGGACCTCCTGGGACCAGGCACCCATCAGGACAGGAGAGCAATGTCAGCCATGGAATCCTCATGGTAAACATAGGCTCTAATCCCAGATGCCGCCCAAGGCGATAAGGGGAGGATGGGGACCACGGAGTCTGCGCTCTAAGTGGAAATGACGGAGCTTCCTCAGCTGGCAAAAAAAGATGTTTTTTACCACCAAGCAGAGATGAGGAATAAAGTTTTACTTTCCCACCCCTCCGTTGGTGACTATGAGCCGTTTAACTGCTGTCCATAAAAAGATTTACAAGCAGTTCTGAAGGTCCTGTTGTTATTCCCTTCGCATCCAAAAACATGCTCCTTCCAAGAAAGAGGAGGAAAAAGAAGTGTCTGGCCCCGCCGGGGTGGCTCAGTGGTTGAGCACCAACCTATGAACCAGGAGGTCACCGTTCCATTCCCAGTGGTCAGGACACATGCCCAGGTTGAGGGCTTGACCCCAGTAGGGGGTGTGCAAGAGGCAGCCAATCAATGATCCTCTCTCATTAGTGTTTCTATTGTTCTCTCTCCCTTCCTCTCTGAAATCAATACAAATATATATATTTTTAAAAACCAATGATTTTTCAATGTGTGTTTGGACAGGGCAGGTAGACATGGGTTGCTTTTGTTTTTGGTTTTGCTTTTGGCACTTTCTTATTTCTGGCACTACATGATGTTCCAGGATTACCATGTGTATTTCCTGCTTCAGTCCTGGAATCAGCCATTTATCCAAGGAATCCTAGTTCCTTTTATTGGAAAATCTTATTGGAAACCAAGGTCTGAGTGCCAAGTGTGCATATTGCTGTGGGGATACCATCACTACTAGGCCCTACCAACTGACAGAATAAGAATAGTGTGTACACTAGCACATATGTATATATACATATACAGTCATATGTAGCTGTGTTAAAGTAAACATGAATTCATATCGCTATCTCTCACTCTAATCCATTAACACATGGATCATTCTAGTCTCTTGTCCCCGAGTATCTATAACCTCCCCTCTAGCAGTGAGAAACCCGGATCCCACCATCTGCTATGCACTCACCTAATTGTTCAATTCCAATAGACGTGTATCCTGGTATCAGATTTATTAGCTCATGCCCCTGTGGGAAACAACTTTATCCACTCGACTACAGTGCTACATACAGTTCCTTTTGCCTCCATTTTTACAGATTCCATTCATTTCCAATGCTTCTTAGGTCAGCATGTTCCCACCAATCACTTCAGTCAGGTTGTTTCATCCAATTACAATACAGTTAAAGTTTATATTCCATCCTGGGTCTGTTGACCTCCTAAGTGATTTCTTTAAGATTTTCGTGCATCAAGATTTGTCAGAATCGGCATTTTAATGTTCATACTGGTTTAACTTCAGTTTCAGGTAAGCAGATCTCAGCTTGAACTCTCCAAATTCACCTGTCTCCCTGGATTTCTGCATTCCACCTAGCCCCGTGACCTCATTTCTCTCGTGAATCCAGGAAAAGCCACTGATGTTCATTTTGTTCAACTTTTTTTGTTGTGATGATGGGAGTGAAGACTTCCAACTACTTTACATGTTGGAGCTAAAAACATCTTCACTTTTTAATGTCCATTTTCTCCCTAACTTCAAGCCCTGTGAGGATAATGTTATATCCGTGTTGCTCACCATTGCATTTAAGCACCTAGTTCAAGTTCTGGCATATAGTAAATACTCAATCAATACTTGTTAAATGGATGAAAAATGAATAACTCAAGTCCAGTTATATTTCTTCTATGACACATATTCCCCCTGGTCTTATTCTATCACGAGACAATGTTCTCACCAATCCATATTGTTTGATAGCACCTCTTTCATGTACTTATAGCTGAGGAAGAAAATAACTTCTGTATTGATGGCAATTCAAGTCATCATTTAATGACTTTAATGTGGGAGCGTATAATGACTTTTTAGGAAAAAGAGTATCACAGCCTTGCTCAATGTCCTATTTCTATGACCATCAGAGCTAGGAATTTTTTCAGGCAATAACCAGTTATTGAACTCACTGAGAACACTGGTGCTTTGACCCCATAATGATATTAAATGATGAATGCAAAGCCAGATTTTCCTTTAAGTGGTGTTAACAGTTTGCCTTTCTAAATCTGCCTCTGCTACTTCCTGACATTCAAGTTAGCACATTTTTTTAAACAAAAAAATCAGCCAAACCTCAGAACTCTGCAGCTTGGGCAGCTAATCAAAGCTTCGGACTATCTGGATGCTGAGAGCAAGACATGCTTTCATGTTTAGCAGAATAATTATCTTGACTGGTTTGCCACAAGTCAGTAGATATTTAAAGCTCTATTTATAAAACCTTTAAATACAGGAGCCATGAAGAGACCACCAAGAAAACCAAAGGCACCTATAATTTTCCACCTAGAAAAAAGATTATTTATCTTTACATGAATCATTATGCAATTTACACAGTGTCTTACTTGTAACACACATCCCTTACCAAAGCTGATGTATTAACTTTCCTCAAATGAAGCACATAATCTTCCAAGGAGACTCTCATATGTTCCTTGTAGGAATACCATTAACAGAATCTTTCTGGAGGTTGTATACAAAAGACTTAAAGATTGACACAGAATTATCTCTCCTAGGAATAAATTCCAAGGAAGTAATAAGGGAGTATGAAAAGATTTAGTTTAGCTATAACGGTGTGAATCACATAGTGTTGGAGTTGCAAAGAACTGAAAATAATTTACACATCCAACTACACTGAATTGATTGCTTAAATTGTGATTCAACCAACAAATGGAACATTGTTGTGGAGATGTGATTTTTAATATGGAAAGGTGTTCTTAATGTGCTGGAGAGTTAAAACTTAAATTTCAAAACAGTTTGAAAGTATATAACAGCATTATATAAATTCAAACATAGATTTATTAAGATAAATAAATAGGGATAGATAAATATAAAGATATGCTTTTATTTATCCAAAGCAGTTATATCTGGGTGACAGTATTTATCTTCTTACTATATTTTATGAGGTTCCCATTATGTGTACGTATTTATGATTTTTTTAAAAAGAAAATGTACTCACTCTGAAGTCATTATCTTAACTTTCTTATTTGCTTATTTTGCAATTTCCTATTGCTACTATGGTGCCCTTGAAGGACCATGGTGTTGTACAACTAGAAAGAATAACAATGTTGCTAGAGGCCCTGAACGTTGAGGAAAGCTATAACTAAAATTAGCTCTTTTGCACCCTGTTTTTCAAAGATGAAGATAAAATATACAAAGCAGACTATAGAGTAGGATTGGAATTAAATACTGAGAAAGCAATCTATATATATATATATATATATATATGTATATATATATATATATATATATATATATATATATATAAAAGCTAATATGCTCAGTGTCCGACCATGTGACTGGTCTCTATGATGCGCACTGACCACCAGGGGGCAGACACTCAATGCAGGAGCTGCAGAGCTGCAGTGACTTGACAGTGATGGTTCTTGGGTGACACACCCTGAAACCAGAGAGGAGGGAGCCCGATTCCTTGTGGGGCCACATGATTCCATCTTTGGCTGTGGGTTATGTTGTTGCTGGGGCACTGCTGGCCCCAAATCTGGTTTACTGCCCACTTGCATTTGCATTCCACACCCTGTATGGCAGCAACTTTGCAGAGTAACCTCTCACACTCCAGGACCCCTCAGAGGATGTCAGGGAGCCTTTTTTGGCCTGATCCCCACAGGCCAGGCCAAGGGACCCCACATGTCGGAGGGACCCTGCTCACTCCGCAGAACGCCGGGGAGGGACCTCGGGAGGTTGACTCCAGGGCATGTCCAGCCCATCTCGCCCAGCCCCGTCCTGCCATCCACCTTCTAATTAATTTCCTTTCAATGTGCATGAATCCTTGCACCGGGTCACTAGTGTCAAGATAACATTTCTGTGGCAGAAACAATGCTGGGGTTGGAACAGGACAGGTGCAACATGTGGGCTTCCTGTTGCAGTATAATTGTAAGGGAATCCACTTTCAGATCCTCAGCTTTTGCAGGGTACTCTTTCCTATCATCAGGTACATTCTCTTCCCCACTTCCCCCTTCCAAAAGCCCTTCATCCATTTTACATAAGAAAGCTATCCCCATGACTCATTCGGAATCTAACTATGTCATTATCCTAGGGTACAAACACATCTAGGACACCAGCAAAAGACAATTAAATAGTGTACTTGGGAAAGTCGCCTTTGTTGATGAATCAAGATTCTGTCTCCTATCTTCCTTTGTCTTACACATATTTCTGATAAAACTGAAGTATATGACATCAGAAATACGGTGGTACGTTGGCCCTTGTAAGAATGTTCCAAAATTATATATATTGTAGAGCAGTCAGTCTTTACCTCTCCCCTTCCCCAGACTTTTTTTCAAAGAATGCATTGCTCCCTGAAAGAGAATCTGAGAACAAAGTGAAAAGAGCATTGTTAAGACACACTAAAAGCTAAAAATTGCTTTTACAAAATGAACAAGTTTTTCAGATATTCATAATATTTGTAAAAAGAAAAGTACCTTTGTACCAAAGCCGTACAGCTTGGTGATGCTGAGTCTTTTAAGAGTAACTGGAATATTTCCAAGACTATTCATTTTTTTCTAGTTATAAGAAAAGTACATCCATGAATAAAGATTTTATGATTTCTTTTAGATTTATGTGCATTATTCAATAAGATCATTAAAGTGTAGCTTATCAAATCAGACTGCAAAATACTTATTCTAATTATATGTTAGTTCATCTTATAAAGTGGTTAATATTTTTCTGTCCCATATTACATAATATACAATTATATGCTAGTTGCCATATAAATTAAGCAAAAAACTTTTTTCTTTCATAAAGTATATACAAAAATATCATCATATCAAAAAATTAACAGGTTCTGAATATTTAAATATGATTCTTTATTTAACACTTTCCCAAAACTGATACTAGAGTTCAATATGTGTTAAAAAATCCATTTAGGAAAAACACACTATGTTTTATTTATTATACTCCTCACAATGACTTATTTCAACTATCAAATTGCATTAATACAGCGGTTCTCAACCTGTGGGTTGCGACCCCTTTGGTGGTCGAACGACCCTTTCACAGGGGTCGCCTAAGACCATCCTGCATATCAGATATTTACATTAGATTCATAACAGTAGCAACATTACAGTTATGAAGTAGCAACAAAAATAATTTTATGGTTGGGTCACAACATGAGGAACTGTATTTAAAGGGCCAGAAGGTTGGGAACCACTGCATTAATACAAATGAAATAATAAAAAATAACACATGGCTTCCAATTTCTAGTTCCCCATGCAGGGAGCTTGGAAATCACTACTCCTTGCTAACAACAAGGAAAAGCTGAACAAACTGAAAAATCAGTAACTCTTCTTAGATCTGGAAGAGAAGCGAGGTCACAGGGCAAACTACTGCCTCCAAAATGGGAGAGACTGACAAGTGAACACAGAGAATCACAATAACCAGAGCAGAAACACATTAGCTGAAACCTCCAGGGGAACCAGTGCCATAGCAGGAAAACCAGAACTATAATTGACAAATTTCTGGAGGCTTAGAGTGGACAGGTCTGAGAGTTAAAATCTCTAGGGGAATCCAATTATAAAGAGGTCCCCCATACTATGGTGAATTTTACCCATGAGAGCTTGACCAGGGACTCACAGTAAAGGTTAGAGAAAAATCCCCTCATGATTCTTGCAGGGGGAGAGAAAAGTAAACCATTTGAAATCTGCTAGAACACTGGTTTGTTTTTTTTTTTCTCACAATGTCTGCCCTCAGAACAAGCTATTTAACCAGATCCTAACTTGCTGGGGCTTTATTAGAGCCTAACTGACCTGGGGAAAAGGGAATACCCAACCCAGCCAGCTCTCCCCATTCTGTTTTGCCTAAGGGGGTGAGAATGGAATGAAAAGCATTTGTGAAGTTCACATTCCAGAGGCCTAGGCTCACTAAAAGACAGAGAAACAATTACAGGACTAGATAACTTTACCCAACACCTACTGCCACATTACTAAAAGCCTATTTATATCATTTCCAGCTATTAAGAAAAAATTACAAAGCATATCAAATAGCAAAAACAGAAATCGAAAACACCCACAATTTGAAAACACAGAGTAAGCATCAGAACCAGACCTGGCAAGGCTGTTGAAATTATCACACAGGAAATGTAAAAAATAACTAAGATTAATATGTCAAGGGCTTTATTGAATGAAGTAGGCAGCATACAAAAACAGATGCACAATGTAAGAAGAGTGACAAAAATCCTAAGAAAGAACCAAAGGAAAAAAGAAATACTAGTGAAGGGGAAAATAAGACATTTGCAGGGCTAGCGATCTGAATCTGTGCCAATAACTTATATTCTGACGCACACTCTTGCTAGCAGATAATTAACTCCATTCTTATCTGTGATGCCTGTCCTGCCTTGCAGAACCTGTTTTCCGGAATACTCCCATTTTACAGAGGCCATAAACCATGGACCAATTACAACACTGGCACCAGTCAGGCAAGCCTTTGGGTGTAATCTCACTTCCCCCATCCCAACTCATGGGGGGCTGCAAAGCCTGCAAAAAGTCCAGAAACCTGATCCATATTTGGGGGACAAAGAAACTAAGAGGGATAAAAGGAAGGCTTCCTCCATACTCATCACTCGGGCTTTGGAGGTTGATTCCCCTGAGTCACCACACTAGTGCGTTAAAGGCTCCTCTTCTGACTCCTCTGAGTACCCGACTGATAATTCTCCCACACCGCCTGGCAGCTTATCTACAACGCTAAAGATAAAAAGAACTGTGGGACAACTATAAAAGCTATAACATATGCATAAGAGTATCAGAAGAAGAAATATTTGAATGACTGAGGATTTTTCCAAATTAGTGTCAGACATCAAGGCACAAAGTCAGGAAGCTCAGAGAAGACCAAGCAGGAAACTACCCCCTAAAAATTACATCTAGGCATATAATATTCAAATTGTGGAAAATCAAAGAAAAGAAAAAAATCTGCAAGAAGCCAGAGAGGAAAATATCTGATTTATAGAGAAGCAAAGATAAGAATTACATTCAATGTATTCTCAGAAACCAAGCAAGAAGAGAGTGAATTGTTAACATAGGTAGCTAGATATTAATAAAGGAAGGAAAAAAAAGAAAACAGTATTGAGCTTAATGGGGTGAGGATACTGATCCTGCTTCACTAGGAAGCTATAGTTTCACACACTCCCCAAGGAATCATGGGTTCATCCCTATACATTACTGGGGGGAGGGGTAGGACAATGAAGAAGAAATTTCTCTGCTGAGCACATGCCCAGGAGAGATCAAGATGGCACATGAGAAGGTACTTCCACTTCAAGGCAAGCACAGTAGGAACTAAGATGGCAACCAGAAGGGGGAGTGTCTAGCCTGGGAGAAGGGTCAGATTGGATACCAGGCATAGGACCCCAAAAGATCTAGGAAATGGATTGGTTAGGAGGACCCAGCATAAGCCTAAAAGCTTAGAAAGTTAGTTGGTTAGTTTAAAGGGTGCCTGGTCCTTCCCAAGCCCAAGATAATATAACCCAAGCTTACACAACTCTCTCTTTCTCTCTGTAACACACACTCACCCTGTTTGCTTACACGTTTTCTCTCCTTAGCAGCCATGTGGCCCTAACAGCCACCAGGGGTCTGCCATCAGACTCAGCAGGCCTGGGCATGGCCAGCCAGTATGCAGTGGGGAACACAGACTAAGCTAGCCAGATGGTGACAAAGACTGGACTGGACTGAACCAACAGTACAAAATGTGTGGACACTGGCCCTATTTCTGGGCCTGGTGGAGACAAGGCTGAACTTGTTTCACAGCGGGATGGAGCTGAAGCCAGGAAAGTGCTTTGTGGTTGCTTCAGGTTCTTCAATAAACCTTACCACTAAGCCTTATCCTCCCATACGTGGGTGTGTGGAATGCTCTCCTGATGACCCCATGAAAGAGCCCCATTTCCACCATTTCAAAAAGAATGAAATATTTAAAGTGCTATGAGGAGAAAAACTACCAACCTAGAATTCTGTGTCCATGAAATTATCCTTGTGAAAGAGAATTCCTCTCTCAAAAACACACACACAAAAGAGGCAATTTTTTGCCAGTAGACATGTCTTGCAAGAAATGTAGAAAGCAGTTTTTTAGAAAGAAGGAAAATAATACAGGTCAGAAACTCAGTCCTATATATATACTTATATATAAGTGAGGTAAATGATAACACTGATATAAGGGATGTGCGGGAAGAATAAGGATTATTTTGTTATTATAAGATACATCTCTGTAAAGTTGTACAGCATTGCTTAAAAATTGTCCTGGGCCCTAGCCAGCTTGGCTCAGTGGATAGAGCGTCAGCCTGTGGACTGAATGGTCCCAGGTTCGATTCCGGCCAAGGGCACATGCCTGGGTTGTGGGCTCGATTCCCAGTAGGGGGTGTGCAGGAGGCAGCCGATCAATGATTCTCTCTCATCATTGATGTTTCTATCTCTTTCCTTCTCCCTTCCTCTCTGAAATCAATAAAGAAATATATTTTAAAAATTGTCCTGGGTTAGTTGTAAGTGTATATTGCAAACTCTAGGGTAACCATTAAAATTATGTTTAAAGTATAACTAATGTGATAATAAAAATAAGAATCATTTGAAATGCTTGATAACCCCCCGCCCAAAAAAAAGGGGTGGGGGTCAGAAAAGAGTGGAATACAAAAACAAGGGGGAAAGAACAAGGTCAACAAATAGAAAACAGTAACAAATATGGTAGATATTAATCAAATATATTAATAATTAATTTGAATGTCACTGGTCTAAATACACCAATCCAAAAACACAGATTGTCAGAATAAATTAAAAAAAAAAACAAGACCAAACTATATGTTGTCTACAAAAACCCACTTTACATATAAAGGCAGATATAGATTAAATGTAAATGAATAAAGAGAGGCATACCATGCTAACACTAATAAAAAGAAAGCAGGAGTAGCTATATTCTTTTCCAACAGAACAGGCTTCAAAGCAAGGAAAGTTATTAGGAATAAAGAAGGGCATTCCATAATAATAAAGGAGTCAGTTCTCCAAGAATACATAACACTCCTAACCATGTGCTCCTAACAACAGAGTGAAATACCTGAGGCAAAAACTGATAGACCTGAAAGAAGAAACAGATGAATCTGCTATTATGTGCTGGACATTTCAACATCACTCTATCAGAAATTGACAGATCCAGCAGACAGAAAATCAGTGAGGACATAGTTTAACTCAACAACATCGATCAACTGGATATAATGGACATATATACACGACTTCATCCAACAACAGCAGACTACACACTTTTCTCAAGCTCACATGGAACATTGACCAAGATGGACCACATTTAAAGCCATGAAGCACACCTTTACAAATTTAAAAGAATAGGAATCACATAATGCTTGCTTTCAGACCACAATGGAATTAAATGAAAAGTCAGTAATAGAAAGATAACTGAAAAACTCTAAAACACATGGATATTAAACACTTCTAAATAACACATGTGCCAAAGAACTCTCAAGACAAATTGAAAATATTTTGAGCTAAGTTAAAATGAAAACATGGCTTAGGAAAATTTGTGAGCTACAGCAAAAGCAATGCTTAGAAGAAATTTATAGCATTGAGTTCATATATTAGGGAAAAAAATCCAAAATCAATCATCTTAAGAAACTAGCAAAAGAAGAGCAAATTAAATCAAAAGTAAGCAGAAGAAAATAAATATCAGAGTAGAAATTAATGCAATTGAAAACAAGAAATAGCGAAAATCAACAAAACCAAAAGCTGGATCGCTGAAAAGATCAATAAAATAAATAAACCTCTAGCCAGGCTAACTACGCAAAAGAGAGATTGGGGACATAATTTACTAATATGGGAAATGAAAGAGGAGACATCACTGCTGATTAAATGGACATTAGAAGGATAATAAAGAAGTACTGTGAACAACTCTATGCCCACAGGTTTGATAACCTTGATGAAATGGACCGATTCCATGAAAAATACAATCTGCCAAACTCACACAAAAAGAAATAAACAATTTGAATAAGCCTGTATATATATTAAATTAATTGAATCAATAGTTAAAAAACTTCCAAAACAGAAAGTGCCAAGCCCAGATGGACTCACTAATGAATTCTGTCAAATATTTAAGAAAACATTATACCAATTATCTTTCAGGAGATAGAAACAGAGGGAATAATTCTTAACCCATTCTATGAGGCCAGTATTACCCTGTTGCCAAAACCAGATAAAGACATCACAAGAAAAGAAAAGAGTAGACCAGTAATCCCTCGTGAACATAAATCCAAAAATCCTCAATAAAATATTAGCAAATCAAGTCCATCGATCTATAAAAAGACTTTTACAACCTGAGCAAATGAAATTTCTTCCTGGTATCAAAGGCTGTTCAACATTCAAAAATCAATTAATATAATCCATCACATTAAACAAGCTAAAGAAGAAAAATCACCTGATCATATTAAGAGATGCAAAAGAAGCATTTGACAAAATCCAGCACCCATTTGTGATAAAAATCTTTCAGGAAACTACAAATGTAATGTAAATGCATATTATTAAGTGAAGGAAGCCAATCTGAAAAGACTATACACTGTATGAATTCAACAACATGACATTTGGAAAAAGCAAAACTATGGAGATAGTAAACATATCAATGGTTGCCAGTGGCTAGTTGGGAGGAAGGGATGAATAGGCACAGAGGATTTTTAGGGTAGTGATGTATGATATTATAATAGTGTATACATGTTGTTATATATTTGTTCAAACTGTTAGTACGTACACACTAGGAGTAAACCCAAATATAAACTATGGCCTTTAGGTGATAATGATGTGTCAATATAGGTTCATCAACTATAACAAATGTACCACTCTGGTGGGGGATATATGAGAAATCTTTGTACCTTCCTCTCAATGTTGATGGGAACCCAAAACTTCTCTAAAAAATACAATCTATCAAAAATAATAACATATGTATATTTTGTTTTATGATTTATAAAAATTGATACATTGATTATATTAGATCCTACATCATTTTAAATAAGACTTGACTTCTTTTGGTAATCTATCTTACAAGATGCATTCCATAATTTGCTTTTCAGTGCTTTTTATAATAGTTTTTGAAGTATATATATTAAACCATGTACTTGAATAAAAAAAGGCAAGCTTTTTCTAACAATGAGTGAGTTTGGTTTGGTTGATGGGCTTGTCGATGAGAGCAGACTTTGCTAATTAGGTTACAGAGTGGAAGTTTTCAATGAACTAAACCTAAATCCCCAAGGTATTTTTTTTAATTTAAATTTTTTTATTGTTGACATTATTAATCAATCCCAAAGGTCTTGACAAAAATATGTTTAAAGCATATGGATTATGGAAGATAAGTATTTTATCAAACTATTATACATATTGGCAATGTATAATGATTATTTCAAGCCACAGTTCTTTCTGCATATATTGGGTTGAACTATAGACCTCTATGTGCAAAAATAACAGGTATAATAAGTAGTCCTTTAAAAAGTATTGTAAGGCATTTTTGATATAGTTCCCATAAACTGAGAAATTGAATGACTCCAACAACTGGCTAGCAATCCTTTGCAAGTAAGAAGATTTTCAATTCTTTGCTCTCAACAATATCACAGACAGACTTAATAGAATATTCAGCTAATAGATCATTTAAAGCAGGGGTCCTCAAACTACGGCCCGCGGGCCACATGCAAATACAAATATTGTATTTGTTCCCGTTTTGTTTTTTTACTTCAAAATAAGATATGTGCAGTGTGCATAGGAATTTGTTCATAGTTTTTTTTTTTAAACTTTAGTCCGGCCCTCCAACGGTCTGAGGGACAGTGAACTGGCCCCGTGTTTAAAAAGTTTGAGGACCCCTGATTTAAAGTGATTTTTTTGGTGCTAGACCACTTTGAAATGTTTGGCATGTAGTTCAGAAAGTATTCAAAGAATTAGGGAAATCACTCTAACAAAATCCATTTTATTCTCATCTACTTATTTATGTGAACTCTCCCTATGCCACTCAAATAAATAATATTCATTTAGGGTTAAATTAACTAATTGGGGGAAAGCATAAACAAAAAAACTGAAGCCATAACCGGTTTGGCTCAGTGGATAGAGCATCGGCCTGTGGACTGAAAGGTCCCAGGTTCGATTCTGGACAAGGGCATGTGCCTTGGTTGCAGGCACATCCCCAGTAGGGGGTGTGCAGGAGGCAGCTGATCGATGTTTCTCTCTCATCGATGTTTCTAACTCTCTATCCCTCTCCCTTCCTCTCTGTAAAAAATCAATAAAATATATTTTAAAAAAACTGAAGGAAAAAGTATGATACATCTCATAAGTACTTAATTAAATTGTTTTTGTTGAATAGTCATCAAAAATTATGTGTGTGTTATTTTGATCCAATTACATATTCATAATCCAATAATAATATGATCCACAACATACATTTTAATATGACAAGACATTTTAATTTAGATATATAAATATAGTTTTTTTAAAGTATGATGGGGATCAATAAAAGAATTTTAAGCATAAAAATGTCTTCTTAACATAAAACTCCATAGGGGAAATAGAATAAAATTTAGAGCTCAAGAAGAAAATTATGTTGTATTTCTTATAATTGAAAACAAAAGCTCCTTCTTGTATTTTTAAAATGAATAGTAATGGCTATGAAATTGCTAGGGTATTTAGATATTTATTGGCTACATTTAAAAGAGCATTTTGAACAGTTTTGTTTAAAATATAAATATTTAAATGTTTCAGTTATATCTTTTGCATTTCTTTAAATTAATAATTAAAAATTAACTAACAATAATGATTAAACATGAATTACTCCCAGTCTAATCATGACAATGGACATGCACTGTAGAGGCGCATCCTACAAAACACCTGACCAGTACTTCACAAAAAAGCCAAGGTCATCAAAAACAAGAGAAGTCTGAGAAACTGCCACAGTCAAGAGGAGATATGATGAATAAATGTGATGTGGTATCCAGAATAGGATCCCAAATCAGAAAAGGCCATTAAGTAAAAATTAAGGAAATCTGACTAATGTCTGGACTTTAGTTCCTAATAATACATCAATATTGGTTCATTAATTTTAAAATGTACATAATAATGACAAGATGTTAATAATAAGAGAAACTGGGCGCTGGCATATAGGAACTTTCTGTACTATCTTCGTAATTTTTCTGTAAACATAAAGCTGTTCTTAAGAATTGCCTTTATTTTAAAATTAAGTACTAAGTTAAAAATGTGCAAGAAGGTACTTGGGTTTTCAAAAAATACTTAGCAGATATCCATGAGAAAACGATTTAAGAACACAAGTTCTAACTGTACTTTCTAACACTACTTTCTAACTGTACTAACCGGGAACAAATGACCTAACTTCTCTCTGCCTCATTTCTTATCTTAAAAAATATCTCTTAATAGGCTTTGTGAAAGACTTAAGATAATGCATGTTAAATACCTGGCATATAATCTATATACATAAAAGCCTAAGTGACCGTTTGGCCATTGGACTGTTCGACCGGTAGCTGTGATGCACACTGACCACCAGGGGGCAGATGCTTCAACTGGTAGGTTAGCTTGCTGCTGGGGTCCGGCAGATCAGGACTGGGCAAAATGAGCTGGACATGCCCTAGAGCCCTCCCGCGGTCCCTCCCCAGCCCCGATCGTGCACTGATGGGGTCCCTCGGCCTGGCCTGTGCCCTCTCACAAACCAGGACCCCTGGGGGATGTCGGAGAGCCGGTTTTGGCCCGATCCCCGCAGGCCAGGCCGAGGGACCCCACCAGTGCACTAATCTGTGCACCGAGCCTCTAGTAAGCACATAATGGTGGTAGTTATTGCTATTGGTTTTGCTATAAACAGGCACAGCAAATCCAGAAGTTGTGAGTAAATTTGAGTTTACTCAAGTTTATGAGTAAACTTGAGTTCACAGCTGAGAGAATTACAACTTGTAAAACCAAGATGAAATGTTCATAATCATGAAACATTCCTATGCCCATGCACAGAAACTTTCAGGGTCTGGGCCCCACCCATGCAATACTCTTCTGCTCTTCTCCAGTGCATGGTTCCCTGTGCCCAACTTCTGCTGAGCAGTAAGGACTGCAAGGCCAACCTCTAACAACTTTTCCTTCTTAAAACCATCCATCAAGGACTAGAAATTATATCAATGAAGTCAGAGTTGCTTGTAATCAAGACACTGAGAAAAAGGCCTAGGCCAGTGATGGCGAACTTACGACACGCGTGTCAGAGGTGACACGTGAACTCATTTTTTTGGTTGATTTTTCTTTGTTAAATGGCATTTAAATATATAAAATAAATATTAAAAATATAAGTCTTTGTTTTACTATGGTTGCAAATATCAAAAAATTTCTATATGTGACACGGCACCAGAGTTAAGTTAGGGTTTTTCAAAATGCTGACACACAGAGCTCAAAAGGTTCGCCATCACTGGCCTAGGCAAATTTGCAAAGCATTCAAAGTGTCATGAGAGCCTTGCAGAAATATCTGAAATACTGAAATTTCATCTGCGTGGTTCCAGTCTATCTCCCTTTCTAGAATGTGTACTCCTCCAGGGGAGAAACCGTGGTTTCTAAGCTCTTTATCTCCAACAACGAGCACAGTGCCTGGTTGGCACTTAGTGAATATTTGTTTAGTGAACAACTTGCCCCGAAAACAATATTTATCCAAGTGTACTTTATGAAGATAGCAAAATACATAATTCCTTTCTAATATAAACTGATAAAGATAACAATGTGGATTACTCTTATATTAGACATTAAACTTTCAACTTACAATTATGTCTGGTATCTTATTTTTATCTTTGTAAATCCTTTGTAGAGCATATATCATTAATTTTTATTTATTAAAATACATTTTTTTATTTTATGTAGAAGAATGTGAACACTTAAACATCTGCACATTTTACAAGCCACCAAATAATTGCTGTCTGTGTGGGGGGGAAAAATCATTGAAATTCAATACTGTTTTTTGCTTCACGTCCTACTTAGTACTTTGGACAACTTGGGGTGACTTGTTTATTCAATTCTTAATTCATTCATCAAGTCAATAAATGTTTATCAAACATCTAGTTTGTACCAGGCACTAGAGTTCAACAGTGAGCAAGATATAGAGCTTTCTAAGCTCCAAAGCGGGTCATGAAAATAGATGAGATGATATATGTAAAAGCTTTGAGTTTCTAAAGAACAAAAACTCTATATGTGCTTGGAAGCAAGGCACCTACTATTTCATTAAGTGTCTGGCACATTGTGTCCTAGACCCAGTGTGTTTTGTCACATTGACTACTCACTATAAACATGAAAGATAAATATTATCCCTAAACTATTATTATTTGCGTTTTAAGGTAATAGGATCTCCATTTTACAGATGAAGCAACCAATCTAGAGAGATAATGTTATCTAAGGCCCCAATAAGTGATGGAGCTGAAATGCTCAAGCCCATTTTCTTTCCATCTTATCTGTGATTTCTAATACAGACAGTAATGACACTTTAAAGATTCGGAATAGGAGAGAGTTTCAAATTTATATTCAGTGCTTTGCTTGTCATGCCCAAGAAAACACATAAAATTTTCTTGTTAGTGCAACTGCAACAATTTTCCATTCCCCATTTTGCTCAAGTCTTTGGGCCTATTCTTTTCCAGGGTAGGGCACTTGCCTTAAATCTCAGTCTCGCTCTTTGCCACTGCTTTTCCCTTCTGTTCTCTCTCTAGGCCCAAGTGTTTACCAAAGGAGCCGGAAGTAGCCAAAATACTGGGGAAGTAGGCAGCGAGGGTGCACCCACATAGTTGATGGAAGTCTATGGGGCAGTTGTAGCAAGGAAACCAGAAGGAAAGAGAGAGTGTTAGTGGCAAAAATTAGAACAGAGCAATGTGCAATTTGGTTTGGGTGGGAACTGAAGAGTGTGCAAATCTATGAAAAGGGCTTTCCTCTTGAACAACTTCCCTTGACAATCATCTCCCCAATCCCCCAAAATAATAATTACCTATTGAATCAGTTATTTTTTGCTGTATAAAAAAACACATTTAGTGATATCAAATGACATCTATTTATTTAGCTCAAAACTCTAAGGAGTGGCTCATTTAGGTGAGATTCAGCTGGGTGACATCAGTTCACAGATAGGCTCATTCATGCAACAGCCGCAGAGCTGACTGGGGGCTGGGATAAGATGACTCCAACTGGAACTGCTGGTCTTCCTCCAGGCAGTTTCTCAAGCCCCAGCAGGCTAGCCTTCACGTGGCAGATGGCAGTGGGGCAGGGTTCCAAGAGAGCGAGCAGCACTCCAGGCCTCTAGAGGACTGGCACAGCACCCGTGCTGCCACATTCTGTTAGTGGAAACAAGGCACCAGGCCAGCCCAGATTTAAGGAGGAAACAGAGTCCACTCTTGAAGAGCCGCAAAGGCACATTGCAAAGAGTATGGCTGTGAGGCAGAGAATTGGATTTTTTGCATCAAGCAATCAGAACATTGAATCCAAAGAAAGCATGCCCCGATACAAAGAATTTTCAATTACAAAGGATTCCATTAGAATTTGGAAATGTCAGGGCTTTGAACTTATCCTTTAACCTTAAATGTTCCTCTGTTCATTAAAACAATAGCTGTAATTGCTTATTAAACACTTACTATATGCCAGAGGCTTTACATTTAATCATATAGATAGATAGATAGATAGATAGATAGATAGATAGATAGATACACACACATACAAGATATTGTTTATGATCTTTAACAGATGGGCAAGCTGAGGCCTGGGCCACAAAATAATGAGTACCAGGTCTTATTCCTAGTCCCATGCCTTTCCCTCTCCATCACACTCTAAATTGCCATCTGAATACATCTTTGTAAGTTCATTTTGTGTCCTGTATAACCTCTGCACCAAATGAGAAGACCAGAAATTTAAGTGCTGTAATGGATCTGGTGGATTGGTTTTCAATATCATTCCAGCCTCCTCCTAGCATACCTTCTCTTATTTACTACAGAGACTGGAAAATTAAAATCTGTATTTCCCACAATCACTTGAATGTAGGATTCTGAAGGTGATTTAGCTATTTGGTTTCTGGTGTGTGTGTGTGTGTGTGTGTGTGTGTGTGTGTTTAATAGCAACTTTAAGATTTTTATTTGGTTCATTTTTTAAATTTTATTTTAAAGTAAAAATTGCATATATTAAGGGTGCACAACATGATTTTATATACATACATAGTGAAATGATTACTGCAGTCAAGCTAATTTGCATATCATCTCACATGCTTATGCTCTTAGCACATTTCCAGTATTGAATACAGTGCTGCCTATGCTTTGGGTGATGTATTGAAGAAGTCACTGCCAAGACCTGGAGGTGATCTAGTTTGGGAGATAAGGTGAGCTTGCCAAAAGTTTAAAAGTTCAAAGGGAGAAACGTGCTACTCTTCTTCCCTCTTCTACTTTTGCTGTTGCTTTTGATTCTGCTGCCAACCAAGATTGTGGAGATATTTGTTTTTTCACTGGCATGCTGGAAAAAGTCCTGGTTTTTAGTCACCATCTTCATGAGATGCACATTCGGCATCCATTTTACAGGTATAGGTACAGACTGTAAGAGGTGGTGTGGTGTTGGCATCTCTGGATCAGTAACAACAACTTCCTGGTTGCAGGGTCCCCTACTGTGGTGATTTGGGCTGAAACCAATAGATACTTGATCACAGAAAAGGCAGCAGTATTTTTAAAGGCCCAATTTTGCATGTGGCTTTGGAATTCCTTCCTGAGAAATTTGTTGCTTCATCTCATCCAACAATTCTGTGAGCTATTTGATACACTAGAATACTTTCCTACATAAATTATTCTAGCTATATAACTAGAGTAGAGTATTTTTCCCCACAACTGAATGCCAAGCAATACAGCCATTAACATCATTACCTGGATTGTAAATATGCTTTTTTAAAAAAATTTTTTTACAGTAGGAAATAAAGGGTGGGGGACTCCTCTCTGGTCCAAAAGAGTTCAAGTTATATAAGACCTTCACCCCCATAACATCTTTAGTGACTCTCCCACTCCCACGTACCCTGTACACCAAATATACCTCTCCCGAGGGTGCCCAGGGGCCACAGCTGGTAACATGGCCTCATGGAGACAAATCTACACTTAATAACTGAGAAGCTATGGAACAGATATGCTGACTATATTTAGACCTTACAAAGCACAGCAGGAGAATTTAAATTGAAGCTATGAAACCAAAATTGAAAAGCTATTAGTTCTAACTTAGTTGTTTCATCCAGATATGCCACCTGCACACACACGAGAATCTTTTCCATTACAGATTTTTGTGTTTAAGTTGTGTTTGTGGGGTGAGTATGTATGTAGACTAGCAGGAGAGAGGCACCAACAGGAAATCAGAAAGTAGAAAAAAAATCCAAGGTGTTTCTTTCCCTCTCCATACTTCCTTGTTATGAGGTATGTCACTCATTGACTATAGTCTCTGTGGAGCAAATCCTTCTCACAGCTCTGACTCTCATGGGGCTCTGCTTACACGATTTCTTCTCATTTCTTCTTCAGGCCTACAGGAAGCCTGAAGCTTTCAGCTATTGCCAGTCTTTGGGTGCCTTAATATCCCTTGTGTGTTCTCTTAACCTCCCACTCCTCCGTAAAAACTTCCTTCTTTGTTCCAAAGAACCTTCTGAGTAGAGATCATTAGGCTATGACCCTAATTCACAGTCTCCTTGTCTCCACTGTTTCTCCCCTTTAATCCATTCTCTACAGTAGCCCAACTGATAGTTCTTAAAATGTAAATGCCATCACATCACTCTCCCACTAAAGCCCTCCAATGGTTTCTCAGAACACTTAGAATAACTCCTAACCATGGCCTGCCTATAAAGCTGTATAACTCTTCTCCCTACTGTCTCTTGTTTCCCTGATCCTATTACTTTATCTTTGGCCCCTCAAACATGTTGATTTTTCCCAATCTTCAGGTCCTTGCAGTAGCTGCTTCTTCATTATGGAATGTTCTTTCTCATACTCTTTGCATGGCTGGTTCCTTCTTATCTTTCAGGTCATCTTATCTTAAATGTCATCTCTACACTGAGTTCTTCCCAGAATACCTGATATAAAATAACCTCTCAATAAACCTGTTTCAATATTATATATATGATTATCACATTTTGATATTTCTTTTGCTTATCTATTTGTTTATTGACTGCTCTACCATCCACTAGAATATAAACTGTATCTGCCAGTCTGAATGTTTTTGAAAATGGATTTAGTGAATCCAATTTGAAAGATATTTAGAAGCTTAGAGAATTGATAGAAAGCTGTAGGAGCATGTTGGGAAATTAGGCTGGAACCAAGGAAGCTCTGAAGGCTAAGCATCAGGAAGAAGAATCCAGGACATCACCACCAGACACAGCTACTCACCAGTCCTGCCCTAAGACACCATCATAATACCTGACTTTCATTGCCACTAGATGCATCCACTACTGCTGGATGGACATGGACATGGACCTCAGCTGCTGCACCACAACTAATCTGGGTCTGTGATCCTTGAGCTGAGACAACAAAGACATCTTCATAGAGCAGCAACTTTGTTTAATATGGTGAATAAAACAATGGTTTTAGACTATGTTAGTTACTTTTCAGGCTAAGGATATAACCTAGACAGGTCAGATTCTTAGGGGAAAGTAGGGTGTGGATTTTGAAGAACAAGTAGATGACACTCATCAAAGTCCACTGCTTTTGCTCTTCATCTACTCTTGTCCTTCATTCAGTTTAAAAACTTCTACCGCCAAGCCAGTGTAGCTCAGTGGTTGAACATCGGCCTATGAACCCAGAGGTCATGGTTTGATTCCTGGTCAGGGCACATCCCAGGTTACAGGCTTGATTCCCAGTGAGGGGCCTGCAGGAAGTAGCCAATCAATGATTCTTTCTCATCATTGATTATTCTTTCTCTTTCTCTCTCTCTCCCTCTCCCTCTCCCTTCCTCTCTGAAATCAATAAAAAATATATATACTTTTTGGGGTAAAGAGGCCCAAGTTGCCTTCATCTACTACCCAGTTCAAGCTTTCTTTACAGTCTGCAAGCACTTCAGCCACAAGGAATTTTTGTATAAAGGATGACCTGTAGGATCTAACTATTTGGTGATCTTGTCATTTTGGAGTTGTTGCTATTTTTCATTAAGCAGAATTATTAGACAAGGGAGTGCTAACAGGCATTTAAGAGAACCCCCTGGGTTCTAAACATAGTCCTTCTGAAAGATAAGAAGTCTTGTGAAGATGATGAAAAGAACATTCCAGAAAGAGGAGTAAGTCCTTATACATGTCTTTCCTTATCTTAAAGTTTCCAGTTATGCCTCTAAGTGCCTGATCACCTGGGCAGTCTATTGGCCCCTATCCACAAATCAGAGTAGTTCTATGACTGAGGCTGTCTCTTTCCATACAACTGAGCAACCAGTCTCACCTAAAGTTCTGCCTATTGGCATGATATATATACTTTCACCACTGTCTTTTGGAGCCTCTCTTAAGTAAAGATGTAGTACAACACATCCACTCCTGCCCGGTGCAAGTATATTGCAGATACATCAGCCCAAGCCCACATTCTTTTTCCCTCTTCCATGAATTAGTCACAGAAATTCTCTGCCAGGGCAAAGGTATAAATTGAGAAAGAGGCAGCAAAGCAATAGAAGCATATGAGCGTGAACCACTGCTTATGCAGTTTCCTTGTGCCTCTGGACCTCCTGAGGTCTAATATATATTAGTCATTCTCATTTTATAATAGACTGTTTCTGATCCTTTCTAATTTTATGCTTCATCAGCTAAAATAATGTGCTGATAGTTAATAATGTGTTTTTGGGTAACATAGTCACCTTGTCAGGCTCCATATTTCCGCAGTCAGGATTCAGCTTCTATGGGAGCCCAGTAACAAGCCTATGAAGTCAGAAATATTGTTACTGCCATTGCAGAGCTAAAGAAATTTGCACAGGCCCGGCCAGCATGGCTCAGTGGTTGAGCATCAATCAATGAACCAGTAGGTCACAGTTTGATTCCTGGTTGGGGCACAAGCCAGAGTTGTGGGCTTGATCCCCAGTAGGGGGCATGCAGGAGGCAGCCAATCAATGATTCTCTTTCATCATTGATGTTTCTATTTTTCTCTCCCTCTCCATGTGTATGGAAAGCATACTCTAGATCGGAGACAGCACCTTGATCTGGAGCAAATAGTTCCAGCCTTGAGAGAGCTAGCTATTTGGGATATATCTATTTGGGATATAATAGCTATTCTTCCCTGTCACTTGTACTATGTTTTAAAATAGATTTTTATTGATTTCAGAGAGGAAGGAAGAAGGAGAGATAGAAACATCAATGATGAGGGAGAATCATTGATTGGCTGCCTCCTGCACACCCCCTACTGGGGATCAATCCCACAGCCTGGGATTGACCGAGAATGGAACTGTGACCTCCTGGTTTGTGGGTCAACACCCAACCACTGAGCCACTGGAGAATGTTACCACTGAAATGCGAATTTGGAAGAACAGAAATGTAACTGTAGATGTGCCTGGTTTTAATGTGAAATGCAAATGTCCATTGGGCAGTTGGGAATGGAGGACCTTTGCCCAGAAGAGAAATGAGAGCTACCTATTGATTAGGCATTGTTTGCATAGTGAAGATCAGAAAAGCAAGGAAAATGAAAAGGAAAAAATGTATTATTTTATAGATTCAGTTTGTATGTCAAGTAGGTAAAATGTCAGAGCACAGTGGGCCTCATTATCCTCTTTATCTCAATTGGTTTCTTTCACTTTTGTGGCTCAGATGAACGTGTAAGAAAAACAAGACTAAGCTGATAGATAATGAGTATAACAAAAGAATAATGCTTCCCCTAAAAATATTTCCTCCAAAAATCCTCAATTATAAGTCTTATCGCAGTATATTTTACTTTGTTTATAATAATGACAGTATGGAAAACCTGTTTTATTCTTAATCCTCTTATTTTCATAATAAACTTGGTTATATATTATGGTAACAGAATGGAATGATGTAATTGTTTAACTATTCATTCCAAAGAGTTATAATGTGGACTAGATACATGGATTAGAAATTTTTAAAGAACTATAAAATCTCAAACTCTTACTTATAAAAAAAACATAAGGCATACTATTTAATTTCCTTTTGATAATTCAAAAGGCACATTGGTATTTTGAATTTCTCAGGGTCATTACTGAGGCCATAAATTTCCATTGGTCTACAAATGTGTCAAAGCATTGGATTCATTGTAGTTACTGGTATAAAACATTCCTGGCCATCATTAATTCTCTCAGCAAAGGAGACAAATGAGGTTAGCCACAAGAATTTCCTGAGTAGGTACAATAATAAATCCTCTAGATATGAAATGCATTTAAATGTAGTTAGCATTGCTATATCAGGATCTATTTAATATGATCACTAGAATCTATTACTTTGATTTCATCTTCTGGTAACCCATTAAACACAAAAACTCTTCATGAAAGTTTATTGTTAATTTGATTGATAAATTGATTGATTGATTGATGATGTATTTAAAATTTTATCTCAAGTATAAAAATAGAGATTTTTAAATTAGGTCTACCATCTGGTTTCCTTTGATAAGAAGAATGGTAAAATGGACAAGCCTAAAGACCAAATGGGACTCCCTACTACTAGATGGGCAACTTTCTGCCATGTTCACCCTAGAAAAAAAGTAGCATTTCTTAAAACTTGGAGAAATTAACTGTTTTTTTGGGAAGGACTGGAATCCCTTTTCTAGTGCTTCCCAGGCAGTACAAAGAACATTAAATCAATACATGGGAACAAGATATTTTAAACTGTACACAGTAGCCTCAGGTCCTCAGGTCATAAGTAATAAATATATAACTGAAATAACAGAATAATTGTCCCTACCCATTCACTAAAGAGGTACTACAAGAAGGTTGGTCTTTAAAGCACTATAGATATCCTAGTTACCAAAAAAATGTACAAAGTGAGTATACAATTCTGATATGCACATGTTTGAGTAACACAGACCTGTGAAAATCAAGAACTGTCTGTAGCCTGGCCGGCGTGGCTCAATGGTGTAACCAGGAGGTCTCAGTCGGGACACATGCCCAGGTTGCAGGCTTGATCCCCAGTGGGGTCGTGCAGGAGGCAGCCAATCAATGGTTCTCTCTCATCATTGATGTTTCTCTCTCTCTCTCTCTCTCTCTCTCTCTCCCTCTCCCTGCCTCTCTGAAATCAATAAATATATACACTGAGTGGCCAAATTATTATGACCAGCCAGGTTATTATGACTACCCCATCAGTACAATGAAGTGAATTAGTTATGCAAATAATAATAAAACCTTGAAAGTATTTGCTTAGGAAGTTTTCAATATTCAGTATTTTTGGAAGTGTCAATGAAGTACTGATGTGGTGGTCATAATAATCTAGCCACTCAGTGTGTGTGTGTGTGTGTGTGTGTGTATTTTTTAAAGAACTGCCTGTATTTCAGGAAGAGACTGGGATCTGAGCTCAGGCCTAGAGAAGACTGACTTGCTCTATGTAATCAATGGATGAATTTGTTTCCATCTGATTTATTTCTCTTTTGCTCCTGGCAACAAAGAAGAGAATAGAAGAAAAAGAAACCAGTCAGATGTCCTACTGAATGCCAGGGCCTTTAAAAATTCCTCAGGGAAAACACTTCTGGAAATGAAAATATCTAACAATTAAACATAACTCATCTGACACTCTAGACTTGCATTGTCCAATATGACAGCCACTAACTATAGGTGGCCATTAAGTACTTGAAATGTGACTTGAAAAAATTGAGATGTGCTCTAAGTGTAAAATACACACTGGATTTTGAAGACTTTGTATAATTAAGAAGTAAAAGAAATCATTAATAATTATATCTCATTGATCACAATTGATTATATTGGTATTTTGGACATATTGGTTAAATAAAATATATATTAAAATTAATTTTATCATTTTAAAAAATGTGTCCACTATAAACTTAAAGTTATATATCTAGTTCACACTATGTTTCTATTGGGCAGTACTGCTCCTATAAAGCCTGTTACATACTCAGAGACCTTGTGGGAGTAGATTTTGGTGAAAAACAAGAAAAAGGCATTAAATGAAGCACAACTGAGATGGCATCACAAACTGAGTAATAACATGCAGAAGGCAGAGCTTTAAGAATTCTACATATATTGATGTGTTTAGTCTTCAGTACAATCCTATGAGGACCTCATTTTTCAAACAAGTAAATGGAGGCACAGATAAATTAAGTAGTTTTCCCAAGGACACACAGTTAGTTAGTGGTGGGTGAAGATTAGAACTAGGTAGTCTGACTCCAGAGTCCATGCTCTTTTATGGCTGCTTTATTGAATTACTCTTTTCGCAGTAGCAAGAATTTAAAATCAAAGGGCATTATAAGAATGTGAGTGTCCTGAGAAACTGCAGAAATGTATAGGGCGTGGTGAAAATTTCCATAAGTCCTCTGATGAGCATTTGCTCTAATCTTTCTAGACTTTAATGGTATTCTCGGAGACATGGATGACATAGAGGTTAGGTTTGCTATAGGCCTTGCATAATTCAATTAGCTTGAACACAAACTCATTCATATACTTTCTGTTTCACTGCCTTCCATTCACAAGGCCCCACCTTTGGGCCCCACTCTTGATGTAATCATACTTTCTTATTGGTTCTCTCTACTTTCAAGCCCAAACTGAGGTCTTTCTCAGCAAGGTAGGTCTTCAGAAAATTAGAGATCTTTCTTTTCTAAGCTCCAGATCTAGTACTTTGATTTAAATACACTGTTGTTCCCTCATAGTCTAATGACCCACTACTTAGCCCTGTGTGCTAGCCTCCAGCTCCTGAAATTCCCTAAGTAGCCTGTCTTCCCATTTACATTAACTGTGCCTTAGTCTCATCTGTTCTGCTTCAGTGTCTCTGATGTATAGCTCCCACTTGAATAGCCACAGATCTTCTAAAAGCTCTTCATTTTTTAGAACACTGACTGCTCAAAGCATTACGGTCACGGTGCATAACTCTCATTCCCAAAGCAAAACATAAATAACCTCCAGATAAAAGCAGTACCTCTGAGAGCCATGTCTACAGGAAATAAGAATCCAAGGACTAGGAAAAGACCAATGCTTATCAAATCTATTGGGTACCATCTCACACCTGTCAAATGGCTATCATCAACAAATCAACAAACGACAGGTGATGGCAAGGATACGGAGGAAAAGGAACCCGCATGCACTGCTAGTGGGAATGCAGACTGGTGCAGCCACTGTGGAGAACAGTATGGAGTTTCCTCAAAAAACTAAAAATGGAACTCCCATTTGACCCAGTGATCCCACTCCTAGCAGTATATCCCAAGAAACTAGAAACACCAATCAGAAAGGATATATGCACCCCTATGTTCATAGCAGCACAATTCACCATAGCTAAGATTTGAAAACAGCCTAAGTGCCCAGCAGCAGATGAGTGGATTAAAAAACTGTGGTACATCTACACAATGGAATACTATGCTGGGGTAAAAAAGGAGTTCTTACCATTTGCAACAGCATGGGTGGAACTAGAGAGCATTATGTTAAGCAAAATAAGCCAGTCAGAGAAAGATAAATATCACATGATCTCACTCATTTATGGAATATAATGAACAACATAAACTGATGAACAAAAACAGATCCAGAGACAGAGAAGCATCGATCAGACCGTCAAACCTCAGTGGGAAGGTAGGGGAGGGTGGGGGTAAGGTGGAGAGATCAACCAAAGGACTTATATGCATGCATATAAGCCTACCCAATGGACACAGACACCAGGTGGGTGAGGGCATGAGTGGGGGTGGGGGTGGGGGAGCAATGGGGGGATAAGGACACATATGTAATACCTTAATCAATAAAGAAAAAAATATATATATATATTTCACTGGAAGGTGATCCCTTGTTCAGTTAAAATGAGAGTCAGTGCTGAATTCAACTCACAAGTGACCAATTTAACTTAAATTATTTGTGTTTGAAAATAACTGCAGATGCAAAAAGGGAGGGGCCCTTTTAACAGACTGGCCTCAGGTGTGCTGGGGTAGTCATGCCCCGTCAGGTTGGGTCCTGTGATGTTCCTTGTATGCTTTGCTTGAGTCATTTCAGGGACTTGTAGCTTTAAAGAGGAGGCAGCACAAAGAAGAATAGCATATAGAACAATACGTTAAAGTGAGACTTTTCTATCAACTGATTTTCTTTTCATTAGAGAATTTAGAGAACATGAGCAGTTCACAATTTGGGTTTGAAAAACAAGTTGTGGTTTCTCACTTGTTTAACATTTGCTATATTTTAAAGTACTTTATATAAGAGTTAATAAAGGGCTTCCACAGTAATGGTTGTTGGGGCGTTCTCACATTCGCCTGAGGAACTAATTTTTTTGTTGTTGTTCTCCAATTAGAACAATAGTCTAAGATTGCAGTACTTTCTAAATCAGAAGTAGATTTAGGATACGAAGTCACTTTTGTGTGTGATCTTTGGGTTAAGAAACAAATTCCTTACTTTGAAAATTCAAACAAGTGCTTTACTATAGAGAAATATTTTTAAAAAAAACACCAATGGACTCAGTAAATATCTAGTCCCATATTGACTCAATCTGTACTATGGGACTTGATCCATAACTGAGAGGTACGGGTGGGAGGTGATGTGGTCAGTTGCAGTCCTTGGTTTACAGAAAACCTCCACCTTGTGAGCAGAGTGGTGACCGCCAGCTGCCATCAGGCTATGCACATAATGTGCCAATTACTGAGGAGAACAAACAGCCAGCCGTCTCTATACACTAATAACCGAGTGCATACATTTTGGAATTTAGTGCAGCCCGGCAGGCGTGGCTCAGTTGTTGAGTGCCGACCTACAAACTAGGAGGTCACAGTTTGATTCCTGGTCAGGGCATATGCCTGGGTTGCGGGCTTGATCCCCAGTGCGGGATGTACAGGAGGCAGCTGATCGATGATTCTCTCTTGTCATTGATGTTTCTATCATCTCTCTCTCCCTCTCTGAAATCAATAAAAACATATTTTTAAAAAAATCTATTGGGTACTCAAACTTAGAGAAGTTTCAAATATGCCCAGAATTCATATTAATCAGGCACAACAAGGAGTTGGTAGTGAACAGAGAAAGGGTTCAGATATTGTTAAGTAGAATCTATTATAATAAAAGCATAATATGCTAATTAGACTGGACATCCTTCTGGATGACCTTCTGGATGAAGCCACGGTGGCGTGATGAGTAAGCTTAAGTCTTTGTGAACGAGGTAACTAACTTCCCTAGAGTTACGTGAAATACTAATGGAGGGTGGCTTCATACTCTATATACTAAAGTAGGCAAGTATTTCTTGTGTTAGGCATGGCCCTAAAACATCCTATAAACATAGTATATCCCAAAAGAACTCACTCCTCCCTGAATTTCCCCCATTTCAATGAATAATGCCACTACTCACTATTACTAAGATCAAAACCTAGGAATCAGCTTTGATTCCTCCTTTTATTCCACACCTCACCCCTAATGCATAAGCAAGTTATGTCAGTTCTTCCTTCAAATATTTCCTAAATCTGACCATTTCTCATCACCGCCATTGCTCCCCATAGTAGTATAAGCCACCATCCCCTCTAACTTGAAGTATTTCAATCACTTCCTAACTTATCATCCTACTTCCCCTCTTGCTTCTCCCAACTCCACACATGGCCAAATGGATGCCTTCCCCACCACCCAGCAAAGGCTTCAGCTCAGTGGCAGCAAACTGGAAGTCTGTGGGCCAACTCTGGCCTCAAAATATGTCTTGTCTGGGGTGCCCAGTATCTTTGCAAAATTAAAACAGTTGCCAACATTTACACTTAGGAAAATTTACATAAAATAGATCCAAATGTCTGGCTTGTCTGGAAAAAAAACACATAAACTTTGGCAATGCTGAGTCCACAGTCCTGCTGTGCAACATTCAGCTGGGGCTGAGAAACAGGCTTTCATGGGGTTGCTTCGCTCCTGATGAGGGCTTGATAGACATTTGAGTCTGAGCTTCAGGTTCCCTTCCTTCCCTTCTATCCCTTTCCCATCATCCCTTTCAGCGGTTTTAATAACCTCTGGTTGACCCATCCAACACCTTGGGTCCAAGTTTCCTGACCTTCCCGCCCAGCGATCTTTGCTGTCATCTTATCTCAGCTTCACACCTCTATGTTGCCCCCCTCGCACCTTATTACCAGTAAATTCAAAATTGTGCAGAATATAATGCCTGGCACACAGTGAAAACTTAATAGATGTTTGCTGAAAGATTATTTTAAGATGAATATTTTCCCACCATCCCATCTACCAACTGGCCTGCCTAGGTACCCATTTTTCTCTGCATTCCCTACTGTTTAATGGAAGAAGTATCCCTGCTCACATTTGTGTGTTCTGCAATTTAGGCCTTCCACATTATTTTGAAATACAAATATAACTTTGATTTAATTTGAAAATCCATGTTGTCCAAGATGCTCTAAGAATATCCGAGATAAGCCAATATTACACTTGTCAAAGAGTGGTAATAGACAAGCCATATACAGAACATCTTATTGTTCTGATTGTAGCCATAATTAACCATTATTGAGATCCCACATTTGCTAATTACTGTTCCAAGGGCTCTTCATGTAACAACCCATTTAAGCTTCACAATAACATGAAACAGACACTATTATTTTTCATTTCCATTCAACTGAAGTACAGAGAGGCCAAGCTACCTGACCACATCCCCCTAATCTAAGACAGCAGAGCACCACTCTTATCCATTGTGCTCGACTGCCTCCTTTTAAAAAAATTAAATTAAAAATGTGAAAAAGTAGTACAAACTGCCATAGTGAGGCAAAGGATATTGCTGAGATGGACAAGGGAAAGCAGGAAAGAAAGAAGGAAGGGGGGCCTTGTGCTTCTACCTCTAAAATTATCTCAAATCTGTCCTCTTTTCTTCTGTATTTGTCCCTGCTCTAGTCCAAGCCACCACCATTTTCCAACTGGAATATTGCAACAGCCCCCTAACTGTTTTCAGTGACCCTTTCTTCTCCTCAGAGCAGCCACAACTGGTTGTTAAAAATATAAACCACGCCGAAACCGGTTTGGCTCAGTGGATAGAGCATCGGCCTGCAGACTGAAAGGTCCCAGGTTCGATTCCGGTCAAGGGCATGTACCTTGGTTGCGGGCACATCCCCAGTAGGAGGCGTGCAGGAGGCGGCTGATCGATGTTTCTCTCTCATCGATGTTTCTAACTATCTCTCTCCCTTCCACTCTGTAAAAAAAATCAATAAAATATATTTAAAATATATATATATATATATAAACCAGATCATCAAAGGATTTCCATTGCATTTGGCATAAAATACAGATTAGCTATGGTCCATTAAACACTACATATCCTGGCCCCTGCCCCACTTCCCAACCAAATTCCCCACTGCCATGCTGAGGAAAAGCAGTCTTCCTCCTTTCATTGCTGAAAAACATCACATTCTTTCCTAACTCGGGGCCCTTGTCTGGAATGCTCTTCCTCCTGGCCCTCTACCCAGCTGGCTGTTTTAGATCTCAGCCCAAAATGTCACCTATGCCCAGAGACGTCCCCCAAGACATTAACCTCTTCCCTCAAGTTACTCCTTATCACATGATTCTTTATCGCTTCACTTAGAATTATCTGAATATACTCTGTTCACTTACCTTTTATTGTTTGTCCTCCTTACTTGAATGTAAGCTTCCTGTTAGAACAATGTCTAGAGTGTGATTGGTAAATGAAATAAGGTACTGCTTATATAACTCTTAGCACAGCTCCATGGTCCCGACATTGGCCAACAACTAGCCAGTTATTAACTTCCTAAACTAAGCCAAGCTAATTTCTCAGTATATTTTTTATCTGAAAATTGTTCTAATTAAACTAAAGTCTTGAAACCTAATTGCTCTTAATTTTTTGATGGTTTACGAAAGGAAGCTGCCCCGTTTCCTTGGTCATGCGCCTTCTCTTCCCCAGTAACACATTGTTTTATACCATTATTCTTGTTTTTCATTTACTAAAGTCCATTCTCAGGAGATGATCTTTTCCTATGAGCATCTCTGCAGATATCTATAAATGATGGTGCGAAATCAGATCCCTTGATTGGTCATTTCCAAAACATTGGCTTTTATTCAGGAGTAGTCAACATGTCCTACACTTTATTTCCAAATGCTTTTATCTCTAAGAAATAAAAACAAAAACAACTATTTCCATTCTGAACAATTCTTGCTACCGATAACATGGTTACTTGGGCACTAAGAAAATATCCGCAGAGAATGAATAATGTCTTACTTGAAATCTCTCTGTCAATTGGTACATTACAAAGTAAAAATTGAATGCTAAGCTCTCTTGATTTAGGGTAAAAATAAACAGCAGAGCTCCTCTACATTATCTGAGGTCTTTTACCCAGAGTCATCATCCCCACCCCCCAATTTTATTCGCCTTAATGCTTTTATGATTTGTAGAAAATATAGTTAATTTTTAAGTACTACGTTTATGAACTCAAAGTTTACATAAAATCTACATCATGAAGTCTTAAAGTAAATAGGACCCTTATGGTCTAGTTCTGCCAGTACATTTGTGTCTCCATTTAGGATGATTTTTCAGTTCATAGGAATTCATCCCACATTTTAAATACATGGAAGTTAAGTGATTACTCAGATTTTCTTTGGAGTCATCAGATTCAACTCATAGCTAACATGTTATTACTTTGGCAAGAGTTGGTTATCATACATTTTCCCCATTATATTTCTGTTAGATTAAAAGCTAAATTCTTTTATTTTATCATCTATCCTGTTTTTTTTGTTGTTGTTTGTTTGTTTGTTTGTTTTTTACCCTAGCTCCCTTTTAGGCTATTGAGTGGTACAGAGCTAGACAATACCAGAATCATCATGTTCATTCTTTCTATCTAAAGACGATGACCCTGCTGGAACCATCAAGTAAAACTGAGACCCCAGGTTCAGTTATTTCCTTTCTTGGTTCTTTTATAGACAATTTTTTGGCTTTGGGGCAATAATCCATATTGGGAACATTCTGTCACCTACTACCATGCTGAGTCAAAAGGTGAGTAAACTCTTTGCTAAAACAAAAGAATGAGACAGAAAATAGAAATTTTCTGTTTTACTTTCCCAGGCTGAATTGATCTCTGCAAATAAAAAGACATTGTCCAATGATGCTATAGCTTCTCTAAAACCAGAATAAATTATGGCAGGGAAGAATTCTCTGAGTTGAAAAGCAGTGTCTTGCCGATCTGGACTTGTGCTGCTGCAATTCTATTTTTGATAATCAAAGTATTATCAAAACAACCTTCTTCCCAGAAGGATCAGGAAACTAATTAAACCCACATTATAAACAACACTGAGAACAGCAGTAAAAAGAAACCAGGGAAAATAAGCATGATGTGCGGTTGCTATTATTACCAGGTGGTGGGAACAAAGAAGTCTCTGCTTAGTTGGAGGTCTTTTTAGTGTTCTAAGCATGTGATGACCACCAGGGACATGGCAGCAGCCCACTTTTGATCAATGAGCTCAGACAGGAAAGCAATTTGTACCCCTGTCCTGCCGTGTGCACAAGGGGAGGTTCAGGGGGTTGCTTTTAATTTACAAAGCCTTCGCTACTTCTGGCTCCTTTTGCATGACCCCAGCGGTCAAAATCAATGGGGGATTTCTGTTTGCCGGCAGCAGTTGGGGCTTCGGGCTTCTCAAGGATCTATTTGTGGCTTCATGTTACTTGGACTTTAGTTGCTAAAATATTTGCTGTCCATTCTCATGTTGGAAGATGAAACAAATACAAATGATTACTTGAAAAAGTATTTTTGACAAAGTCTAGGAATCATATGCTTTTCTTCCATATTCTTCTTCACCATACACCTCATTCATTCCTTCGCTTCCAAGCCAACCCTCAAGAAACAGTGGTCGCCACTGATTAACTCCACTTCCTTGCTTCCTTTTCATTCTACAATCCATTGACCGTTTTCTACTTTCACCAACACACTGAACCCGGCCTTATGTCACCAGTGACCAATACCCTTTTCATTCCTTCTCTTCCTGGACTATTCCACTGCCCCTGCTCATGTGGACGTCTCCCTTTCTTGAAACTCTCTGCTTCCTAGATTTCTGTCACATTCTGGATTCCCTCCTGTGCCCTTAACTATTTCTTCTTCGTGTTTATTAGTTCCCTATTTCTGTCTCCTTTCTAAAATACTTCTGCTCTCATTCTAGTTGCTTTAATCAGCCATTCTAAATGATTTTTATTGCTTATAAACACCACTTCTTTTTTAAAAAAAATATATTTTTTTTACAGAGAGGAAGGGAGAGGGACAGAGAGTTAGAAATATTGATGAGAGAGAAACACCGATCAGCTGCCTCCTGCACACTCCCCACTGGGTTTGTGCCCACAACCAAGGCACATGACCCCGACCAGAATCGAACCTGGGACCCTTGAGTCTGCAGGCCGACGCTCCATCCACTGAGCCAAACCGGCCAGGGCAACACCACTTCTTAATAACAATTCACAAGTTGTATTTCTGGGTCTGCCCCTTTCTCTAAGCTCAGACTTGACTGCCTAACTGCTTGTTGGATACCTCTATATGGTTGTCCCATAGGCATCTCAACCTCTGCAAATGAAAAACAAATTCATCATTTTCTATCTAGCCTCTTTTACATCCAATTTCAATAAATGCTACCAAAAGTCATTTGAGCTCGAGGACTTGGAATTTGTTCAGGCCTCTTACTACCTTATTCCTCATTCACTCCATACACACTTCTAATGAAATGCAAACAAAACCATCAAGACTTGCTGATTCTACTTGCAAAATAATTCTACTCTCTACTGCATCCCTTAGGAAAAGGACAATCAATGGATGCCAATGCAGAGATAATGCAGATGTTGGAAAGCAACTATAATAAATGCTCCAGCAAACAATCCATACTAAGTTTTTTTTAAATCTATCAATTACTGAGAAAAATGTTAAAATCTGCAATGATTGTGGATTTGTCAACACAAATAATTTCCATGTGGATAAAAGACTTTAATATAAAGCACTATAAAATTAAATCTATAACAGTTCTGCCATCTTTCATTGTTTATAAGGACCTTCACACTTTTGAGGAATACTGATCAGTTGCTTTGTATTTCTTGAATTTTCTGATGTTTTCTCATGACTAGATTGAGATGGTACATTTTTGGCAATGTCACAGAACTGGTGTAGCATTATTTTTCCCTTTGTAATTAGTATCTTGGGGGACACTTTGAAACTGTGGATATATCCTGTATCTCCTCAAATATTACCCACAAATTTTAGCACTGATTAATGGTTCTTGCCTGCAGCAATTATTACTGTGATTTCTCATGTGATTTTCTATTCTCATTCCTTCAACATTTATTAATTAGAATTCTTCTGTAAGAAAGAGCTGTTTTATTACTATGAGATCATATATTTTTATTTTATTCTTTGAATTATAATTTAATACTACTATTATTTTATTGTTGTTCAAATTGTTTCAGCTTTGGGAGTGCTTTCCTACTTGCTCCATTGTTTTTCAATACGATTTCCCCACATTATTTTTTAGTGTATCTTTCTGGCACCATAAAATACTTCAGGCTACCTTGTATTTTCAGTGTCTCAGTCTTGGAGTCAAACACTTTTCCAGGACCCCTGGTTCTTTATATTGGAGAGTGACATAGAGGAACCAAGATCTGGTTGCTAGGTGTAACCATTATGACTGGGGTGTCATTGGTTCTAGGTCTTCTCAGCAAACAGAGCTTAGTTATACACATACACACACACACACCACCACCACCACCACTACCACCTCCATGGATACACACAGAGGAAATGTATTTCTGTATTTACCTATTTGAATACATATGTTAAAAAAAAACAATAAATTCATACCAATGTCTAAGATGTCAAAATATTTATTCAAACCTTCTCCCTTTCTTTACTTGTAAGTTCAACAGTGAGAAATCTGGTTCTCACTAGCTAAAACATATTTACTTACTTATAGAACTTTACTATATACATAAAGTGTTGGAATTGCCAGTTTATAGTCCATGAAAAACATACTAAATGAAATATTGCATTTATATGCAATTCTTTTTGTCTTTACCCAGTCAAATACTGTTTTTGCAAAGTAATTTAGGTTGGTTTTTTAGCTTCCCACCTCCCTTTCCCAACACCATAAAAAAACTGCCTTTCTCCATTGAGTATTCTTGGCTCCTCTGTCAAATAATAGTTGAGCATATATGCATGAGTTTATTTCTGGGCTCTCAATTCTGTTTCATTCGTCTATGTCAGTTTTTATACCAGTACCATAGTGTTCTGATTACTATAGATTTGTAAGATAGTTTGAAATCTGAAATGTGATGCCTCCCACTTTGTTGTTCTTTCTCAGAATTGCTTTGGCTCTTTGGGGTCTCTTGTCCCATATACATTTTAGGATTATTTTTTCTGCTTCTGTAAAAAACTCATTGGAATCTTGATAGGGATTGCATTAAATCTACAGATGGCTTTTGGTAGTATGGACATTTTAACAATATTAATTCTTCCAATTCAGGAACACTGGGTGACTTTCTATTTATTTGTGTCTTCTCTTAATTCTTTTATTAATGTCATAGTTTTCAGTGTAGAGATCTTTTATTTCCTTGGCTAAATTTATTCCTAACTATAAATTTAGGATGCTACTGTAAATGAGATTATTCTCTTTCTTTATTTTTCACTTAATTTATTGTTAATGTATAGAAATACTACTGATTTTTGTGTGTTAATTTTGTATTTTGTAACTTCACTCAATTTTTCTATTAGCTCTAACAGTTTGTTTGATAGAGACTTTAGGATTTTTGAGACAATTTTACTTCTTCCTTTTCAATTCTGGTATCTTTTATTTGTTACTTGCCTGGTTGTTCAGGCGAGGACTTCCAATGCTATGTTAAATAGGAGTGGTAAGAGTAGGTACCCTTGTTTTGTTCCTAATCTCAAACTTTCACTATTGAGTATAATGTTAGCTTGTCATATATGAGCTTTACTATGTTGAAGAACATTACTTCTATACCTAATTTCTTACAAGTTTTTGTCATGAACAGGTGATTAATTTTTCAAATTCTTTTTCTGCATCTGTTGAGCTGATCATATTTCTTTCATTCTATTCATGTAATGTATCACATTTATAGATTAACATACTGAACCATCCTTGCATATAAGGATAAGTCCTACTTGATCGTGGTGAATGATCCTTTTAATTTAATGCTAAATTTGATTTGCTGGTATTTTATTGAGAATTTTGCATCTATATTCATCAGGTATATTCATCTGTAGTTTTCTTGTATTGTCCTTTTCTGGCTTTGATATCAGGATAATGCTAGCCTTGGAAAGTTAGTTTGGGAGATTTCCCTCCTCTTTGATTTTTTGGAAGAGTTTGAGAAGAATTGGTATTAATTCTTCTTAAATGTTTGGTAGTATTTACCATGAAGTCATATGGTCCTGGGCTTTTCCTCTTTGGGAGATTTTCGATTATTGATTAGATTTCCTTACTAGTAATTGGTCAGTTCAGATTGTCTGCCTGATTCAGTCTTGGTAGGTTGCACATTTTTTGTAATTTTTCCATGTCTTCTAGGTTGTCCAGTTTGATCACATGCAGTTAATTGTTCATAATAGCCTCTTATGATTCCTTTTTATTTCTGTGGTATCAGTAGTACTGTCTCCTTTTTTATTTATATTTTTGTTGATTGGGTCTTCCTTCTTTTCCTTGGGTAGTCTAGCTAAAGGTTTGTCAAACTTTTTATCGTTTCAAAGAACTAACTCTTAGTTTTGTTCATCTTTTCTATTGTTTTTCTGTTCTCTATTTCATTTATTTCTGCTAACTTTGAGCCCAGTTTGTTCTTTCTTTTCTAGTTCCTTGAAGCATAAAGTTAGATTGTTTATTTGCTATCTTTCTTGCTTCTTAATATAGGCATTTATCAGTATGGCCTTCCCTTTTAGAACTGCTTTTGCTGCCTCCCATAAGTTTTGGTATATTGTACTTCCATTTTTGTTTGTCGTAAGATACTTTTCTATTTCCCCTTCCAGCTTTTCTGGTCAGGCTTTCTGGTCAGGCAGGAGAGGAGTTATGCTCAAAAGTGGGTGTTGGGTGGCCCAACCACTGTGGGTCAGTGGTTGAGCACTGACCTATGAACCATGAGGTCACAGTTCAGTTCCCAGTCAGGGCACAGGCCAGGGTTGCTGGCTCATCGCCAGTGTGGGGCGTACAGGAGGCAGCTGATCAATGATTCTATCTTTCCCTCTCTCTGAAATAAATAAAAAACATTTTTTAAAGTGGGTGTGGCTATGAATTAACTCCCAGCTTGAGTTGAGCATGAGAAGCAGCCCCAAGCAGCCTCCCAGGTGGTCCCAGTCAGGCTTTCTGGTTGGGAGGGGCCGAGCTGTACCCAATGGTGGGTGGGGCTATTAATTAGCTCCCCTGCCCGGGTAGAATGCAAGGGTCAGCTCCTAGCATCGCACCAGATGTTTCCAATCTTCCAATAGGCTTTCTGGTCAGGTGGAGCAGGGGCTGTAGTCAGAAGTGGGTGGAGCTATAAATTAGCTATAAATGAGCTCCCCTCCTCCGAGTGTCAGAAATTGATTCCAAGCAGGGAGAGGCTCTTTGTTTGTGGTCTTGACTCAAGCTGATCTGTTTCTTAAGTCCCCTGGCTGCAAGGTGCTCTGGGGACAACCAGCTCTGCTGCTAAACTCTCTACTTGAGACTGGCCAGACTTCACAGCTTCCAGAAGTTCCTACCAGGCTTTCTGGTCAGGCAGGCCGAGAGCTACCCTCAGCCATGGGCCGGACTATGACCATGCCGTTGGCTGTGCAGCTTCATTCAGCGGTGGGACCAGGAATAGGACTCCGCTCCCTGCGTAGGCAGGAGCATACCAGGCTCCAGGCCCATCAAGGCTCTTTGAGGACCCAATTCAGGTGGACTTGCAGCCCCCGTGTTCCCTGCACCACCGTCTTGGCTCCGAAGATAAAGCTGCCGGCTGGGACTACACCTTGGACACTACAGGTAGGAGCTCACTCTATTATATCTCAGTGCTGGTTGTTGCAAACCCCCCGCCCTTCTCCACCACAGTTAGATTCCCAGTGGTCAAGTCCCACAGATTTTCCCCCCAATTCCCCACCCCCTCGCCCCTGCCCAATTCCCCTGTATGAGACCAGAGTGGGGGTTCCCAAGAAGTGGCCCACAATGCTTGGGGAGCTGAATGTCCACCCTGGAGTCTCTTTTCTCACGAGGAAAGTAGGCTCAGGAGGCTTCTTGGGCAGTGCTGTGTCAGCCTGGGGCAGGAGCCGGGTGGTTGGTGTGTGGTCCTCCTCTCCTCCTCCCGAGGCGGTCTCTCTTGGTCTCTGTAGTGCAGGGACTTCAGCCTCACCTGTGTTCTAGGCTTTTCTCAGCGGTGTCTTATGTATGAACAGTTGTTTTTCTTGTGAAGGGGAACAAAGTCAGGGGCAACCTATGTCACCATCCTGGTGACCTCGGTCTCCTGGGCTGGATGATTCTTTGTTGTGGGGGCTCCCACTGCTGGGAAGAGCAGGAGGACCCACAGCAGAGAGCGTTTAGCAGGCTCCCTGGTCTCTACCACTAGTTGCCGATAACATTCCCCACCCCGGCGTAACAAGCAAAAATGTCTCTTGAGGAATGAAATCACCCCCAGATGGGAAACATTGTGCTACAGGGAGACTGGAAAAAGGGACAATGGAGAAGGACATCTGTCCTCTGGGCCCTTTCCTGTAGGCGTTGCTTCAGTGGTAGCAGTTGTTCTTGTCTCCAGCTTCTGCTGGCACCACCCGAGTCCACCCCCTCGAGGTCCCTCAGAGGTCTCTGTAGTGCCTGCCACACTGGGATCAGCTTCTCATGGCCTCTGCTCTGAGCTGCAAGGTAACCCCAGCTGCGCCCAATGTTCCCCAGATCTAGGGAGCAATGGTGGTGTGGCTTCTTCCTGGAGATATTCCCTGTGGCTTAGCTCAGACTCCACCTGCTGTGCTTTCACCTGCCATCACTCCTGTAATGACAGAGGTGTGGATTTCCCTGTATTAAATCCCCTGTATTTGAAAGATCTAAGAGAGGTTCTGTTTTCTGAACTGGCCTCTGACTAATGAAGTGATCATGCCTATAACTTTGACATTGGCCAAGCAGTAGAACTGGCAGGAGCCGAGGCTATTTGTCTTCATTCAACATCCATTTATTGAACACTTATGAGTCGGCAGGCACTGTACTGGGCTTTGAGAATAAAAGGTGAGCAATACGCAGCCCTGCTGTCTGGGCAATAAAGAAAGGTGTATTAAGAGCCAACTGCAGGTGGCTTAAGTAGCTGCAAAATTGTTTTTTAATCCAGTGCCTTATTTGGCAACCCACAGATCAGTGTCAAGAGGTGTGTTGTATTATCTTTCTCTTTGCTGGTTTAATTGTTTTGGGCACATGTCCTATTTCTTTAGTTTGGCTTTGAAATTGAAAACAGACACACGCTGACACACTTTTCTCCTTCCCGAAAGTGCAAGCGATTAAACTATGTCACCGTTGCCAAACCATGCAAAAGTGAAAAGAGGTTAGGAAATTTGTGTTCCTCTGTTCAAACTCTTTGTTACAACTTTGGGCAATAGGCCAGGTTTATTTAGAGAATGAATGGAGAGTGCAGGAAAAAATAGAAGCTTGGTACCAGTCGTGAGACATGTTTACGATTTCACAAAATCCTTCCGAGATTGATTTGGGACTTCAGATGTTGAGTAGTGGGGAATTCAAAAACTTTTTTTTTAAGTCTTTGGGTTTCATAAAAAATGAGTATTTGAAGTAAAATTCCAAATTTTCTCCTTTGCCTGAATACGCCTGGTGAGACAAGGCAAGGACCTTATTTAGTCACTGTCTTAAATTCTGATCTTTAATTTGTTTAGAGGTAATTACCAGATGGCCTGTTCCTTTTTAGTCTTCTCTGATTGAGTGGCCGTGCCAGTGCCTTAGGTAGAACACTTGCTAGCAAGTGCCAGCAGCCAAACTCAAGCTAATAAAAGCAAACAGGAGAATGCATTATAAGGATGTTGGGGGATCTCACCAACTACCTGGATTTCAGGAATATTGGAACTAGGGCCTTGAATTTCATTAGGACTGATATTTTCTCTCCTTCTTGCACATCTGCCATTTTTTCTCTCCTTATTGATCAGCTATCTAACAAAACTTCCAAGTGTTATAGGGTCCATCCCACCAGAGAGAAACTGATGTATGTTCTGTTCCTAAGTCCAAATTCATGAGGGATGAATGGATATATATATATATATATATATATATATATATATATAGAATTGATTTCAGAGACAGTGGAGAGGGAGAGAAAGAAACATCAATGATGAGAGAGAATCCTTGATTGGCTGCTTCCTGCATGCCCCTTACTGGGGATTGAGCCCACAAACTGGGCATGTGCCCTTGACCAGAATCGAACCCAAGACCCTTCAGTCCACAGGCCCATGCTCTATCCACTGAGCCAAACCAGCTAGGGCTGAATCTCAACTTTTAACCTAGCTTGTGACCCAAATGGAGGCAGTCATTGAAGAATAATTACAGAGCTCAATTAATAGAGACAGTAATTCTGCCTAGGGCATAATAAAAAGCTATTGCAGTAATCTAGTCTAAGGCAGTGATTCTTAACTGGAGGCAATTTTGTCCCCTAAAAGGACACTTGGCAATATCTGGGGACAGTTTTGATTACCGTACTTGGGGAGTGTTACTGGCGTCCAGGGGGTAGAGGTCAGGGCTACTGTTAAACATCCTATAATGCACAGGACACACACCCCTCCCAAACAAAGAATTATCCAGGTTAAAATGTTAGAAGGGCTAAGGTTGGGAAATGCTGGTCTGGGATCATTGCTGTGGGGACTGAAAGCTTTAGTAGAGATGTGGGCTAGATGTGGGAATACGAGAATAAGAAGCGTGCACAGTGACTCTGAGGTAGGTATCTCCAGAGGTTGGGTGGTCAATAATGCCTTCAACTGATAACAAGAAAAGCAGGGTTCTGGGGGATGATAATGAAGCACTTTGATAGGTTCCTGTCCTATCACTGTGATGTTCCTGCCAGCAAAGTAAAGGTGGATAGTCAGCCAAAGGGAGGTTGGTTGTGATTTGCTTACACAAGGGTGGGCAAATGCAGGTGTACAGTTGTGAGTACATAAAGCTTATTCTTGTATTGTTATTTATTATTGCATTTCTATACGAACAACTATAAACCTACTTTTGCCCAACCTAGTATATCATCTCTTGCTATAGTGAACTAACTAAACAGAAACTCTGTTAGTATCAGGATACTGCTAGTGAATGAAGCCCACAGACTATTGGTCATTACATGGCTAAATAAAATACTCTTAATTGTTCCCTTAAGAGAGGTGATATTTAATAACACTAATATATATTAAAACTAATAGTGTTTATGCTATTTCTACTCATCTGGTTATTATTCCTTGGTTCCAAAACACTTTAAATAAAGGTAGACCAAGTGGGAATTGACATTATTTTATTAACATGCTATCATATCCTTTATAATATTCATACATATTACTTCTTTTTGTTGGTTAGTAAAATATATTTAGATATTGACAAAGTCTCTTCTTGACAACCTTAGGCTCCTCCAAGCCCTCTAGGCTTTGACCTTGGCATCTGTCTTTGTCAGACCTGCATCACCCAGTTATAGCAATAATCTTGCTACATCAGTTTAGAGAGAACACACACCCTCCCCCATCCCATTCTCCATATCTGATCACCCTTGGTATCTGATTAAATTCTTCATTCCCACCCTTGATGTCTTACCATCCCGTCTTGCCTTCAACAAGAATCCTGTTAGGTCTGTTTAATGAGAACACTCCCCCCACCTTATCCCTGATGTTTCTGTGTAATAATTTCCCACCTTCTGCCCCTGACTCTGCCCCTTGGCTCTAAATCCCCACTTGTGCAGGGTGTGTTTGGAACTGAGCCCTGCTCTGCACTGAGGTCTCGTCTCTGTATTGCAATAGTTCCTGAATACCATCTGTCCAGCACTGGTTTGCTTTAACAATATTGTCCTAACGTCTGGGTTTAAGCACTCTTGGCAAATCCAAACAAGTACCTACCAGGTACCATTACTCTGCTAAGTGGTTAGATTCTTAGGACTAACCAGAAAAACAGAGCCACTTGAACATTTAAAACAGATTTAATTCAATGCAGGGAATTGGTTACATTGGTGATAGAAGAGCTGAGAAGCCAAACGGGGCACACTGAGGCAAGGCAGAGATTCCTAAAGCAGGAACCTCATGACGAAATCCCAAGGGCCAAGGTCACAGGGCAGAAGCTGACACCAGGGCACAACTGACCAGCAGGAACTGGGGTCACAAATGAGACAAACTGCCACCAGATACATCACTCAAGACAGAGAGGACAGAGGGACAAATGCTTTGGCTTCTCCCTCTCTCACACCTCCCAACCCAACTGGAGGAACTCCTCTGACTGACTCTAGGTGGGAGCTGGGGACCTGGGGAATGCAGTCGCTAGGAGTCCACCCATTTGTGACACAGAGCAGGGAAAGGGGATGTTAGCCTAAAATTAAAGGGCCAAAGTGAGCAGCAACAAGTATTTATTTGAGAGTCAATGGACTAGCTATTCAGAAATCACTAATTCAGGCAGGAACCCAAATAGTGTTCCGATGAGCAGGTGACGGTAAAGGGTTTTTATTAAAAAGGAAGAAAAATAATGACATGAATAGAAGAAAGGGAGTTTTATTGGTGCTAAGAAACTAAGGGAGAAATTGCTATAGGTGTGAATAAGGCAAGTTATTCTTTAGCCATATGCATGGTGGTGCCAATGCTAAAGAATGACTTTAATCTTCAGTCCTGTAGTCAGGATGTCTGCTTTTTGGTTAGCTTTAAAAACAGTTGTTGGAAATACAGTGTTCGTTTGGCCCAGTCCAAAGTCGTTTTGCCCAGTTCAAACATTCCAGTGGTTCGAGGAGGAAGGCGTGCAAGGCGGTTCCTCTGCAATGGCTTTCCTAGCTCTATTTTAAAATGGCTTCACTTACATCAACTTTCTACAGGCCAACAGTAGATGTAGGCTGGAGACACCGCAGCCTGGCAGAGTGGTTCATTCAGGATTTATCTAATTTGTGCAATGCTCAGTAAGGTATTGCTACCTCCTTTTACAGCTTAGGAAACTTAAGCTCATTAAGTGACTTGTCCAAAGTCACAGGCCCAAAAGGGGCAGACCTGGAAGGATTACCAAGCTCTGTCCTGATCCGAGGGCCCTGCTGCTTTCTCAGCACAGGTTCGAGCATCATCGCTGGGCTTTCCAGGCTGTAAATCCTAGAGGGCAATTTCATGGAGGAAAACAAAACGCAGAGATTGTCCAAGTCACAGAGGGGCACGCTTGTAATACAAGACTACAGACCTAAGAACTCATACAGACCGGGACCTTTTTATTGAACAGAGCAAAGATCCTGGCCTAACGTCTTGCATAAATCATTACTGCTCTGCTTACTGGTGTGGCCATAAACCTAATAACCTGAAGGATTTGCAAGCATTTTAATGAAAAATACACTGGCATTTTAGAGGAAAGTAATGGGGCCCCGGGGGACACAGTTTGGACACAGGGAGATTTATTCTGGTAGTCAACAGTTAGCTGTTACCTGGGCGATGTAACACATTAGCACCGATGAGTTTATGTGATAAGCTGCTGCCAGCAAACAGCAGAACCTGGGGACAAGTAGAAGGGCAGAGAAGAAGTAGTTTGTACAGAGGATGACAGGAAGTACGGGGGAGGAGGGAAGAAGAGCTGTTTTCTAGAGAGACGAAGGCAACCTCAAGAATAATGGAATTGCTCAGAAAGTTTCCTGAGTTTGCCATATTTCTTTGTTTAGAAGATTGCCTGTGTGTTCATTAAATGTGTGTTGTGTGATCCTCTGGTTGTCAGTCTGTATGAGAAAGCTACCTTGTGTGGGTTTATAAGGTTAGGTAATGCCATTGCCAGTCACATTACAGCAGATGGAGAGATCCAATGAGCAGCAGGATAGATTGCAGCTCATAAAGAGGAGAGAGGACCAGGAGGCCTGTGTGTCAATGGTGTTTAAGTTCTACTTCACACTCTCGGGCCCCAGACAACCCCTGGTTCATGCAGCTGGTTGCCTTCCAACAAGTCCTTCTGTCGCTTGCAACTAAAACCCTTGCTCAGTATAGTTTGCGATGTATAAGTTGTAAATAGCAATGATACTGGTGACTCAATTATGGGTGAAATTTCCTAAACTCCCCTTGTGAACCCATCACCTGTAGAAATCAAAGCTGCAGACCACTCCTCTACAGACCTTAGCTAATTCCACTCCAGGGATGGGGACCCAGCATCCTTGCATAGCACCTGGTAAAGGCAAATACCATGGACAAAGCATACAACATGGCGGCCTCTTCTGTGATTGCCTTCACAGACTTCACACAGGTGAGTTTAGGAGACTGTACTAAAGGTTTGCTGGAGGCTGTGTCCTGAGGCACAGCCATGTCACACAGATCATGGCCTCTTAACAGCTCCTCCGCACATAATACTGCTTTGTACAATGTCATTTTACTATATCACTAGAGGCCCGGTGCACAAAATTCGTGCATGGGTAGGGTCCCTAGGCTTGGCAGGTGATCAGGGCCAATCTGCAGAGTGACCGGCAGGGCAATCGGGCGTCCCTGCTGGCACCTCTCTTGACTGGTTTGGGGCCTGTGGGCTGAGGCAGCTCCTGCATTGGGTGTCTGCCCCCTGGTGGTCAGTGTGCCTCATAGCAACCAGTCATTCTGCAGGTCATTCCATCATTTGGTCAATTTGCATATTGGGCTTTTATTATATAGGATTATGGAGGGGGGATCAATCCCCACCCAGGGCCAATCTGTATGGAGCTGGTCTGTTCCTGCAGTTTCTATGTGGGTTTTCTCCAGGGATTCCAGTTTCCTCCTACATCCCAAAGATGTGCACATGGCGGGAACTGGTGTGTGAGTGCATACCACAGTAAAGGGTGTCCTGCCCAGGGTGGGTGACCGCCTGGTGCTCTGAGCTGCCAGGATATAGGCTCTGGCCACTGGGACCTTCACCTGAAATAAACAAACTAGAAAATAATTATCTTGTTTTTATTAGCCTTTCCTAAATATATGTATAGCTCACATGTATTTCAATGTTTAATATTAGAAGTGTTTTGGGTCTTTATTTAGAAGTTTGGTGATGTTTTTCTGACCAGAAATATGCCATAGGACCTTGACTCTTGTTTATATCAATTAGCCTACGGTAAAGTGGGTGTCATTTTATGTCCTTTAGCTTAAAGTTGGTTTCCAAGAACCTGTTGATGACGTTAAGTGAGGACTTGCACATGTACATAACATATTTTTTGCTTTTTTGTCTTTTTGAAAAAGTAGATACATAGATATTTGAGATAGTAATTTATATCTAATTTTATATTCTGCTTTTTCACCTTTCTTTAGACCATAAGCATTTTCCCTTTTGAATAAACTCTTCAAAATCATATTTAATGACTTCATACTATCTTATATGCATATATGATAACTTATAATTACTCTAACTTTGAATATTTAGATTGTTTTCAGTTTTCACTATTGCAAATGACAATTCAGTAAGCATCTTTATGAATAAATGTTTTTATTTTTGAATCATCTTCTGAAATTGTTTCCAAGAAGTGAAATTACAGAGTTAGAAGGTCTGAAAAATGTTAAGGCTCTTAACCAAATCACTAAATTGCTTTGTCAGGAAGAATGTAGAAAATTTACACTCTCTGGAAATGTATGAAAAGGAACTTGTTTGATTTACTTCACCCCTGTTACCTATGTAAATTTGGTTAACAAGGTTTTAAAGATTTTTCTAAGTGAAAAATGATTCATCATTATATACTTTTAGTTACTACGAAGGCTGGGAAATTTTATATGCTTGAGCTTTTTCTTGTTTTGTAAATAGTCTGTTCCTGTCCTTTGCAACTTATGTAATAGGAAGCAGTCTCCATACCACCTCTCCTTCCATTGGAGAAATACTCTTCTGATGTTCCTGTTTGAATTTGTTCTGGTGGCTTTTACCATAACTGAGTAGTAATATGCTCAAACGACTGTCTCTCATTTTATCAAATTTAGACAGTATGTGTTAGCTCCTGGGTCTGGAAAAAAAAAAGGATTTGACTCACATTTTATAACTTAGTGTGGTTCCCACTAAAAACAGACCGAGATAAGGTTTATGTACAGGTTTATTGGGGAAGGCAATTTGGGAAAGGACATGAAGGAGTGAGGAAGTATAATACAGAGTGAAGAAAAGCCAATGAATGGGGGATTAATGAGCAAGTTGTCTCTGTAGGCAAAGTTGTCTTTCCTGAAATCAAACTCTCATCGTCATTGGTTGGGAGTTATTCCTGAGCCATCTTCCCGGCACTGCTGGCCTGTCCACCTTGTAGGTCAAGCCCGTCCTGGCAGAGAGAGGATGAGATGCCATCATGGCTGTGGTGGCCTCTGGGGTCAGCCAGGGGGTATGGGTAGGGCACCTACTGGATCTGTTAACATTGTTCTCCCAAAGTGTGATGTTCATGTTTCTATTATTTTTTAACTGTTCTCTAAAATAGCACACTCTACACACGCTTGATATTTTCGTGTTGGCTCCCTACTTTGTGAGAGAAGATCAGCATCCATGCTCTTTCTTGGCTTTTCCTGTCCCCTCTAATCTCACCCTCTTTCAGCTACACCTTAACAAAGTGGTTAATATTTACATTATTTCTGGCAACCATACTCAAGTCTTCTTTATTTTGTCTTTAGGTTGACTCTAAAAATTGAGACCCACTGAACAACATTTAAATATTCATGGCACTATAGGCATCGTTCATTAAAAAACCAAGTAATTTGTTTGGTTTGCATTTCCTCCTCTGTGAGTACAACGCTTGACCCAATGCCCTTTGAAGAGAAAACTGAGGTAACATACTTAACTTCGTGCCATCTGTCACGTAGCCTCCCATTCGAATGATGACTTCTCAAATTTCTTATTTTGCTCAGGAATTCTATTTGCATTTTTCGTATTTAGCATACTTTGAGCTTGCTTCTCAGAGGCATCTCTCTTTTTCTTCCTAACTGGATTGGGAGCTAACTGCTCAAGAGCTAACTGCTCTTTAAGTCCACTACACAACTGTCCTCATGAATCCCTTCTTATCAATATTTGTCTGTTTCTACTGCTTTTAGTATATCATATGCTTCATTCTCTTGTTTTATCTCTCATTTTGTTAGGCTATGTCCTAAGAAAATGTTTAACTTTCTGAGAACTTACATGCAGGGAAGAAAAAAATTATATATATATATATATATATATATTGCTCTCACACAATTTTGATAATTTGTTGGGTACAAATTTCTAGATTGAAAATAACTTTATGACAAAGTTTTGTGTTGTAATATTTTATACTCTCCAATACAGTTAGAAAAAAAAATGATGTCAGTATGACTTTTAATTTCTTATAAGTGATTTGTGTGTTTTTTGTCTTTGAAGTTTTTAGGAACATCATTTAATCTTGGTTTTGTGAAAATTCTTACACAGTCTAGATGTGGGCCCTTCCACACTTATTTTCCTGGACATTAGCTAGCTGGGTCCCTTTAGCCTGAAAATTCTTTCTTCTTCAGTTCTGGGAGATTCTCTTCTATTACAGTTCAGTGACTCCCCATCACAACTTTTGCCATCACAAGTTATCCATTTTTGTTTAAAACAAATGGGCAGATTGCCACTCAGTATCTTGGTCTTTTTACTGACTAGGTCTCTCTCCAGCATAAACATTTTGACTAAGAACTCCAGTGAGGAAATTTGGGGCATGTCAACTAGTATAATTTATTTCATTGTAAGTCAACAGAGAATCAGTCGTGATGTTACAAATAGGCCCCGATTTTAGAATTAGAAATACTTTTTTTTGGAAGCTCCAAAGGCTTCACCAGAAGCCTTACTTGTCTCCAGACAATTAAGCTCTGGTTTGTTTGGTTTCTCCCCCTGAAATGAGGCCTCATATGTTTTGCCTTGGAAAATGCCACCTGCTTCTGCTTCTACAGGTACAGTTGGCCCGTAGAGAGACATTTCATTAATCCTTCTGATTTCAGCCTCATTCACTTTCCCACCCGAGCAACTGAGCCCAGAGCCTCCACAGGGTTCTGTTTCAGTAAACTGGCTCCTCTCTCTTCAATAGCTTCCTGAGTGTATGGGCATTATTGTTTTCTCTACCTGCTTCATCAGTCTACTACCAGTTCCTGTCTTCCAGAGATTGTTTTGAAATGTGATTCATTTTCTATTTTCCTTTTTATTTGAGGGTGGTCCTTAAGTTTTTATTATCCATTTGTATGAGAATTTCAATATATGATTTTTAAATCATAATTATAGCAAATATTTCTACCAGTAATATATTTTCACTTTTTTGTTTGTTTTTAGATATTTCGAGCAGGATTTTAGAAAGATATATACATATATATATATATATATATATATAAAATAATAATGATGATTTAAAAAGCATCACCCTTTCATATCTATATAAGAATTCACATTACTCCAGAGAGCAGGCTTTGGACTGCTGTAATAGGTAGAATAATGCCCAGACCCCAAAGATATTCACATCCTAATCCCCATAATCTATGAATATGTTACATTATAAGGTAAAGAAACATGATGGTTGCAGATGGAAGTAAGGTTATTAAGTCACTGACTTTAAGATAGGGAGATTATCCTGGATTATTGGGGTGAACCCAATGTCATTAAAAGGGCCCCTGAAAGTGGAAGAGGGAGGCAGAAGTCAGTGTCAGAGTAATGCATCATGAAGGTAACTGGGCCACCTTTGCTGGCTTTGAAGATGGAAAAGGGCCCTAGCCAAGGAATGCTGGGGCAGCCTCTACCAGTGATGGCGAACCTATGACACGCGTGTCAGAGGTGACACGCGAACTCATTTTTTTGATTGATTTTTCTTTGTTAAATGGCACTTAAATATATAAAATAAATATCAAAAATATAAGTCTTTGTTTTACTATGGTTGCAAATATCAAAAAATTTCTATATGTGACACGGCACCAGAGTTAGGTTAGGGTTTTTCGAAATGCTGACACGCCAAGCTCAAAAGGTTTGCCATCACTGCTCTAGATGCTGGAGAAGTCAGGGAAACACATCTCCCCTACACCCTGGTTTTAGCCCAGTGATACTCACTTGGTACTTCTGACCTTCAGCACTGTTAAGCTTGTGTTGTATTAGGGAACTAATACAACAAATATACCAAGTTAAAGAATCGCTCTATGATTCCTACTGCAATTGAGATTCTACTAGTAGAGTCCAGAATGGGAAAACCAGCCTGGTAGTACTATCTAGAGAATGCTATCATTTAGCACATTACTTCTGTCTGGGTGAAAGCAGAATGATGATATCACTATATACCAGTTTATAAATGTGGCTTTAAAACACAATTCTTGGAGAAAATTAGGGAGTACACTGGCCAAAAGCTTCTCATTAAACAACTTTAAATGCTTATGGCAATGTTGAATTCTCGTATTTATTAAACAGCAACATTTCTGACTCAACCCATGATATCTGGTGCTTGATGACCATAAAGAAACTGAATGTAGTTGCTAATTTCACATTAGTTTAAGAAGATGACATTCTGGCCTTCAGACTTCTGTCAGACTTAGGATCAGTATTTGTTACCACCAAAGTGAGAACATTTGCTAAGGGACAGATGGCTTGCACCACAATTTTCTTTAACTCTCTACAATGAGTCAATTCTTATCGATCATCATTCTAGAGGCCTACCAGGAATGTGTGGAAACCACTAGTTATATCCCTACCAGAGAAGTTTGCTCATCTCAAAAATCTGTCACTACACCTGGCTCCACAGTGGGCAGGCTTGGCAAACAGGTCAACAGTCTCTCCTGCTCTTAGTGCCACATGGACACTGGGTAGATCAGGGAGCTTAGCTGCAGGCTCTCTTTGTGAAACAAGGTCTTTTAGCCCAGGACTCAACACAGGTCGAAATGATACCTTGAGAACTCAAACACATCAAGGGAGGTTAAAAAAAAAGGCGGGGGAGGGGGGCAAAACTTGGGAGAAAATAGAGTAAAAAAGCTATGAAGGATGCACAGCCAGATGGCAGGTTGTTCGGAAGCAATTGGATAGCAGTTTTTCTTCTCATTGTACCAAACTAGATAACTCCCTTAGGCCTAATTAGGAATTGTCATACAGCTGGGGTAGGCCACTCATCGGGTCACTGGGGAAACCATTACAAAGTGTGCATTTGGAAGGAATTAAAAATCAGTGCAAAGAGAAATCACAGTGGAATTTTTCTAGACCCACACCACCAAGTATGGGGTGAACATCATGAGTTTCTAAAATCATAAGTCAAGCTTTCCTATTGATTTGAATATTTTTAATCATTCACTTTCCAAAAAGCCTCTGTCTTTGAAGATGCTGAACACTAACAACTGCAAGAAAAGAGAACCAGGCAGCAAAAGAAAAGCAATGATTTGAGAAATATAATTGGGCCCAAAAGTCCATCTGCATAAAATTCTAGACTTGGGACATACATGATTTAGGACATCACCACCATCACAGTCATCAGAAAGGATGTGGACAAAGTCACTACCTGTGCGTGCAAAGCACATTTTAAAAGTGGCTAAAAGCTCACTAGAGTCTGTACTGCCTCGGTTCTAATCCAGGCTCTGCCACTTATTGGCTATTTCACTAATGTGTCACTCAGGCAGGCTGCTTATCTTCTCTGTGTCCCAGTTTTCTCTTCTGAAAAATAATAAAAGGGTTGTTCGGAGAAAAAAAGTTATGTAAAGTGTTAGAACAGCGGCTGGTATGTGGTAGGTGTTATAAATGTATTAGTTGTAATTTTTATTACCTTTAAGAAATGGAATTTTAGATGCCTGTGGCTCCTATGCACTTTACGGCAACGATTTCAACCTATCATTTAGAAAAATGGGTAACTTTCCGATGGCATAAATTTAAGATAATATTAGTTAGTAGTCTAGCTTCTATTGTAAGATTCCCAAAAGGTATTGTTTGGTTTTGTTTTTCAAAGTATAATTCTCTGTCCTCAACTTATAGAAAATTTTCAAAGAAATTTCAAAAGACGACTTTTCAACACAGGATGTTCCAAACTAAAGACGGTATATTTCTTCTACAACTTGCTCCTAATCCGGATTATATGATAAAAGGGAGACTTGTACTATTTCTTTTTCCCTTGTCCTTGTCCTCCAACAATGCCTGTCCCCTCTTCTTGACTGCCACCGTCATTACTCCAGCTGTTTCTCATGTGTTTTGTTGCTTTTTTTGTTTGTTTGTTTGTTTGCTTGTTTTTATTTTTATTTTTTTGCAAGGATGATTATAATGGCCCTCTTGCTGGTCTCATGTCTCCAATTTCTCCATTGTCTACATACTTTTACAGATGAAATTTTTTAAGCACTGCTTTAATCTCACTATTCCCCAGCCCCAAACTTTCTATAGTTTCCTATTGTTTTCAAATTAAACTCAAAGATCTTTAATCTAATATTTAAGGATTTACCAATCTGGCCTCAGTTTTATATTTCAATCTTATTTCTACCTTGTCTAACCTCATAAACTCAAAACTCTATCACAGTGATTCTCAACCATGGATGATTTTGTTCCCCAGAATCATTTAGCATTGTCTGAAGACATCTGGTTATCTCAATTGGGCAAGCATGCTAATATTGGGTGGGTAGAAGTCAGGGATGCTGCTAAAGATCCTACAATACATGTTTGCTTGCTTTTGGAAGAGAGGGTATCACCACTTTATCTAATCAATTTCCTCCAATAAAACTTTATGAACAGCTTGATTTTTAACAATTTCCCTACTAAAAAAAAATTAATTTCTTTAAAAATAAGGTAGTTCAATAAGATGAAGTTGAAAATACCAAGTTTAAAAAAATCCATACATATTTAGCATGAGAGATGACTTTTGAGACTTTCTAAGTCCTTTCATGTTGTTTTGTTTCTATAATGGCTTCATTAAGATACTAGAGGCCCAGTGCACAAAATTTGTGCACTGTGGGGGAGGGGTCCCTCAGCCCGGTCTGCACCCTCTCCCAGTCCAGGAGCCCTCGGGGGATGTCCGACTGATGGCTTAGCGCTACCGCAGAGGCGGGAGAGGCTCCCACCACCACTGCTGCGCTTGCCAGCTGTGAGCTTGGCTTCTGGCTGAGAGGTGCTCCCCCTTTGGGAGAGCACTGACCACCAGGGGGTAGCTCCTGTGTTGAGTGTCTGCCCCTGGTGGTCGGTGTGCATCATAGTGACTGGTCGTTCTGTTTGATTTGCATATTAGCCTTTTATTATATAGGATACTACTCCATCCTCTTACTTAAAGTATATAAGTCAATGATTTTTGGTGTAATCAGAATTGTGCAGCCATCGCCAAAATCAATTTTAGAACATTTTTATCATCACTCACCCCAATACTGTATACCCATTAGCAGTCACCATATTTCCCCCAGCCCTTGGCAAACAATTTGCTTTCCTTCTCTACTGATCTACCTATTCACATAAATGAAATCATACAACACATAGCCTATTTTTAGGCTTTTTTCTACTTAGCATAATGTTTTCAAGGTTCATACACATTGTAGCAAGTTTCGGTACTTCATTCCTTTTTTTTTTTTAATCCTCACCTGAAGATGTTTTCATTGATTTTTAGAGAGTGGGAGAGAGAAATATCAATTGGAGAAATATTGATCGATTGCCTCCTGTACACCCCCTGACCAGAGGATTGAACCCACAACCTAGGTATGTGCCCTGACTAGGAATCGAACCTGCAACCTTTTGGTGCATAGGACAATGCTCTGACCAACTAAGCCACCCAGCCAGGGGCAGTACCTTTTTCCTTTTAATTACTGAGTAATATTCCATTGTATGGATCTATCACATTATTTACCCATTTATCCATGTGGGTTGTTTATACTTTTGGCTTTTATGAAAAATGCTACTATGAACTTAATGTACAAGTTTTTATTCCTCAGGCATATGTGAAGGCATGGGATTGCTAGATCATATCGTAACTCCAGTGTTTAACCGTTTGAGGAAGTGCCACACTGTTTTCCATAGAAATTTTCCACGTTGTTTGAAGTTCTTGATTTTCCAGCTGTTTTTCTCTGATTCGATTGGGTTCTTGAAGCACCAGTAATGAACCTCCCAGCAGAACCAATTATACCAGCATTATAGAAGAATACACTTCATACTTTTATGATCTGGTACCTCCACTAAGATATCCCCATCCTTCTCTTTTTTTCCTCTAGTGATGTGTATATTTGCAGACAGAAAAAAAAGCACTGAATACATATTTGCTACTTAGTAAAGAACCTGAGAATATACTTTCTTTGCAAAGGCCTTCTTTTCATGATTTCAGTGGCTGAATTAATGTTGCCTGCTGAATTACATTTTCCCTGGGAAAAATAAGATGGCAGATGAGGGGGCAGTATTTGCTTTAATATTAATACACTCAATCTTTCTCAACATTCACCTGGTACCATTATTCCAGGAGTAAGAGATGCATGTTGGATATTTGGCAAACATTAGAGGTGAGTCTCAAAATGCTTTAAAAAACTCAGTTGTAGAAGAATAAATTTAAATGGCTTAAAATATAATCGTTTATAGTAGAAGATTTGAAGTGTGGGCATATGAAAAAGGTCAGAGTCAGAAAATAGTTTTAGGATTTTAAAAAATCCCATAAATATTTTATCCCCCCCCCCCACACCAAAGAAGTTACTTTATAAATTTATTTTCATAGGTATATTTTAAGATAATATACTTATATTTTCATAGATGTACATATATTTTTGAGAGGAGCAAAACTATTTTGAAGTGGATAAAAATTTCCCCCTTTAAGAAGCATCTGTAATTTATTTATTAAATCCCTATTTACTACTACTATCGATAAAACATATTTAATCAACTTTATCCTTAAACTCATAAAATAAAAACCCAAAATAAAGTCTCAATGTGAAGGGTATAGTGTCACACCAAAGTAACTTTCACCATCGAATCGGGCCTCTTTTGACCCATTGGCTTAGGCAAAAAGAACTTAATGACTTTTACCCAAAAGTCAAGAACCGATCTAGATTGAAGCACTTCCAGGTAAGACTAGATGATGTAACCAAGGTCATGTTCTCTCTCACAGCCTCTTAGCTCCATCCCTGTTGGTTCCATATTTTGAGAGGTCCTCACCTTACTGTAAGTCTTTGTCTCAGAAATGACAGCAAATGCTCATTGTGAATCACTGGTTCTAAATGGGTCAAGAGCCCATCTATGAACCAGTCTCCCTGACCAGGGAAATGCAAAGTACTGATGGGCTTAACTTGACCTGATAGTGCCAAGGATGGAGCCAGCAACCTAGAAACATATGGTCTTGAAAGAAATCAGGGTATAGCTGCTAAAAAAAGAGAGGAATAGATGCATATTTCCAAAATATAGAAAATGTATCCTAAAATGCTATTTCAAAACAAGAAAAACACGTGTTTGCACCAATAGGAAAAATGGATCAAATTAAAAAAAAAAATTTAAGATCATTATCAAGGAGTCATTAACATAAAATGAATTACATTTAAAGTGTACTAATAAAGCTTGACTTATGATCACACTCCTGAAACCACAATTAAGATAATGAACATATGCTTTACCCCAAAATGCTTCCTTTGACCCCCCACTTTCATGCAACCACTGATGTTACTATCAGTATAAAGTTGTTGGTACTTTCTAGAATTTAATATGAATTGAATCATACAGTATGTGCTTTGTTTAAATCATACAGTTTAAACACTCAGCATAATTATTTTGTCATTCATCCATGTTGGTGGTATCAATACTTTATTACTTTTTACTGTCAGGAAACAGTCCATTGCATGGATATATCACAATATATTTGTCCATTCACCAACAGCTGATACTTGCTCTCAGGCAAGGCTATTACAAATAATGCTGCTATATATGAACATGTACTTTCATTTCTCTTGGGTAAGAGACTGGAAAAGTGGAATGGCTGGCACATATGGTAGATGTCTGTTTAACATTTTAGGAAACTATCAAACTGCTTTCCAAAGTGGTTCAATGTTACATTCCCATGAGCAATGTGTGAGCATTCCAATTGCCACATATCCTTCTCAACACCTGGCATGAACCATCTTAAACTTGAGGCATTTCAGTAGCTATGTGGTAGTATCTCATTGTGCTTTTATTTTGCAACTTCCTAATGACTAATGATGTTGAGCAACTTTTCATGTGCTTACTTACCATTCATATATCTTATCTGAGATGATGTTTCTTTAATAATTTGGCCCATTAAAAAAATATTCATTTGATTATTTTCTTACTAAGTTTTGAGGATTCTTTATATTTTGTGGTTATTAACCCCTTATCAGATACGCACTTGCAAGTTTCTTCTAGTCTGTGGCTTGTCTTTCATTCTCCTAAACTGTCTTTCCAAGAACATAATTTCTTACTTTTGATGAAGTTCAGTTTTTCAATTTTCTCATTCATGGATCTCACTTTTGGTCTCATGCAGGAAACCTTTGTCTGGCCCAGGGTTACAAAGATTTGCTTTTGTTATCTTTTAGAAGTTTCACAGTTTCAGGCTTTACATTTAGATCTATGACCCATTTCGAGTTAATTTGGGGATAAGACTGTTTGTTTCCTATGGTTGCTCTAACAAATTACCACAAATTTAGTGACTTAAAACACACTTAAGGTCTCTCAGCCAACTTTAAGAATATTAGATCTGCTTAGATGTCTGTTATATTTCCCCTTCTACCTCAGCTATTCAGTTCATTTAATTATTTACAAGCATCAACATTTTAACTATTATCCTGTACATTCTATAGGTACAGAATGTAGAAATGATGTCAATGAACAAAGAGTACATGATAAATATTTTTATTTTTAAACAATGAATTGTATATTTTTTCATATAAAAGATTCTAGCCTCTGCTTTTAAAAAATAATTACACTGCTAATGGTATCTACTTTTTTTACAGAATCCAATTTTCTCTAAATTTTCAGCTTTTATAGAATCATAATCTCTTGAATATATTTCCAATATCCTTTAAAAAATAAAAATTCATACAAGACCATTTTCTTTAACACATGAAAACTTAACAGGTTACAGCATGACTGCCCAGCCTTCCAGCTACCACTGACACCTACTCCCCAGCACAGAGGAGCCAACATGTTGGAGTAACTAGTTCTCTGTTTTCACCTTTATTAAAAAGAGGTTTCTGGTAGTCAGAACAAATAATCTCTCATTTGTTGCTTGAAAGCCTACTATAGGATCATTGGTTTCCAGGCTTGCTACTTGCTGCTTAGCAACCTGCCCTACTTGCCTGCCTTCCTTTCTGTTGTAAAGTACAGTGGACATGGGAGTGGGCTGACGATAGATGAACACTCGACGCAGGCACTCACAAAGGGCTGCATAGGAGTAATTTGGAGCACAGGCAAAAAATTTTTTGTCTCTCTTTGATGCTTGCACATAGCCTGCCAACAAATGAGACAAACAAAAGAAAAACTATATATTAAACAGAAGGAGAAAAGCTGTGATTCATTATTAATTAAAATGCCTAAATTAAAGATATACCATAAATACTCAACAATGAACTATTAATGATTAGCCACAATCAATCTCTCCCACCTGGTGCAAAAAATACAGCTTTAATACCTAAGGGACAAAATAGACAGGGTTTCAACTCTTCAAGAAAGGAACTACATAGCACCATATGACTTCCATGAATAATTAAAACACTAAACAGCTAAAATTTTAAATGCTAAAAACATACCAAAATATCTTTAAATGCCGATTAGATAATTGAGTTCATCAATCACAAATGGGTCACGACACCATCTTTTCCTTTTTCTTAACAACAAATAAATAGGCTACCATTGTAAAGGTATTTCAGGAGTGTGTTCATAACACAGGCCTCATTCCTGAAGGTACTAATATGCACAGTATGTTCTCTCTATTTCTGTGTTAGTATTTTTACATACCAACGCTAGAACAGAATTTTGTTGTAATTCAGCTCCCAGAAGTAGAACCTTGAGACCACTTCAAACTTGAAAGAACATTCAAGTATCTAATTTATAAAACTTCATTAGGACATCCCTTAATTAAACTTTGAAAAAAACAACAGTATTAATCTTTTTAACAATTAACTTTACAGATTTAAAAAGCTTATATATAAATTAGGATTTTCAGCTATAACATGAGATAAAAAATGTAACACTAAAGTGAATTAAGTTCATCAAACAATGACTGAGCAAAGGAACCACTGAGCACAGGCGGATGAACACTGTTTTTTTCTTATCTACATCATGTGATAAGGAAAAACAGGATGTAGGTTCCTATTTGAGTAGAATTAGTTTTCCGGGCTAACCCTGAAAAAATTAATAATGTATATAATATCTCTAATGTTGATTTACCTTAAACTCAAGTATAACACATTTCTTCTATACTAGGGAATCTGGGGATTACAAATGGAGGATCTGAGCTAATGGAAACAATGGTAAGCGTTTCCTCTGACTAAAAAAGAGGCTAGAAAATGAAAAAATAGGAATTATAGTGGAAAGGCTAGAAATATGCAGCTAAATTACTTAAACTTTATTTCAGGTCATAAAAATCCATTTGAAGTCTGAATTAACCAGTTTAACAGCTATATTATTACCTCGAAGAATAACTAACAAATCTCCCCAATAGGAGATTTGCACATATAGCAATCAAAATGCATAATTTTACTTCCTGTTGCCAGTTTAAAATAACCTTTCAATAAAGCAGTTATTGTGGTTAATTCATGTAAAAAATGTCTCCCACACAATACTAATGATTTTGATATAAAATCAATTCTTGCATAAGTCTACAATTATGTACTAGTAGTTAAAAATTTTTTCCAGCCCTAGTTTTAAAAAAACTGGTATATTCCCCTTTATCTTACAGAATACATTTTATTTCTGTTTACCACCATTTTCCCTAAATGTTTTCATTTAGAATGGCTCTCTTTGCACTTTCGTCCCATGAAAGATGTCTCCTAATGTGCATTCTATGTTTCTGAAGATTACTCTGAGGAAATGTGAATATAAGATCCATATAAGCCTCGTTTATTTAAACGAGGCATGCAGCCCGCCAGCCACGAGTTTGACATGCTTGAGTAGGGTATTGTCAAACTCCTTGTTCATATTCTAATACCGTGTAACTTAATTGGAATAAACAAATGATTGATTGCAATATTTCAAGTGTTTAGTTAACCACTTTGATTTCTATTCTGCATTGATCTTCTGTACAAGCATAAAACAGCTTAGTCCTACTGTTCCAAAAGCACTGACATTCATCAACTAGAGTACAAGCAACCAAATTATAGCAGAAATCAATCCTATTGTAATTAGGACAGCTCAAATTTTTTAAAGGAAAAAGAGCTTGCTGTGTACCTAAAGCATTGAAAGTGGCGATGTGCTCCCACATCTCGTCTTGTTTGCTGGAGTGTGGCTGCCAGAGCAGGGCATCCACGTCATGGCGCAAACAGAAGCAGGGCATTTCCTTAGGATCCACTATGACAGAGAAGAGGTACTGGTTGCTTCCAAGATTCACCTAAAATAAAAAGTGACAAAAATAATATTTTACTCAACAAATTATTAAAAATAATGATGACAAAAACACTTTATGTCAGCAACTATTCTAAACTTTTTATATACTTGACCTGGTAAACTCTTCATAATGCCCTGGGAGAATGTGGTATTGCTACCTACATTTTAAAGCTGAGAAAAGTGCTGTAACTGGGCACTTAAGTAACTCGCCCAAGAACAGCCTGGTAATAAGACCTGGAGCTGAGATTTGAACCCAGTGTCTATGTTTTGTTTTTTTTTTGTTTTTTAATGTTTTTACTTATTTTAGGGAGAGAAAGGAAAAGGGATAGAAACATTGATGAGAGAAAAACACTGATGCCCCATACTGACGATCAAGCCCACAACCTGGGCAAGTGCCCTGACCAGGAATCGAACCAGTGACCTCTTGGTTTGTGGGTCGATGATCAACTACTGCCAGGCCAGAGTCTTAACCACTACACTAAAGTACCTCTTAACTGTTAATAACTAGTTTAAAACATGATATAAAATACCAATTTATAAGCAGAATACTTTCTTAAACCACAGTATACAAATACAAAGTTTACAAATGCTAACTTGTAATAATTACCAAGAAATATGATAGCTACTAGGATTCACGAGCACATCCTATATATCAGACATGTTATAAATATTAATCTCAAGAATCCACGAGGCTGTTATTATCTTCATTTAATAGATGAAAGAACATACTCGGAGAGCTTGAGTAACTTGTTCTAGGCTATATAGAATAATCATAATGCTGAGATTCAAATTCAGATCTTTCTGTTCACAAATTATTTACTTTGGTGTACAGTCCTAATATATAAAAAGCCTGGGGCCGTCACGACCAAAACAACCAGACGGACGACTGAACAGCAGGCTGCATGGGGTGAAAAGGCCGTCAGGGGTGTGACTGAGGGACGACCAAACAACTGAACAAGCAGGCTGCATGGGGCAACCAGGGGTGACTAGGCTGGCGGGGCCGGGAGGTGGGGGGAGTTGGGGGCGACCAGGCCAGCAATGGGCGGGGCAGTTAGGGGCAATCAGGCCAGCAGGCAGAGGCGGTAGGGGTGATCAGGCTGGCAGGGGGAGCAGTTAGGGGTGGTCAGGCAGGCAGGTGAGCAGTTAGGAGACAGCAATCCCAGATTGTGAGAGGGAAGTCCGACTGCCAGTTTAAGCCCAATCTCCTGATAGATTCCTACTTATTCTCCAAGATTCAGTTCAACCATGAAACCATAAGCTGCTTAAACCCTGAGAACCCCCAACATTATGGATATTATTCCTGACAAATTACTTATTCTACTATGTTAGATTATTAATATACATGTATAATACCTGTGGTAGGCTAAATAATGTCCCCCCAACATGCCCACATTTTAATCCCCTGGGACCTCTGAATGTTACTTTACATGGCAAAGGGGACTTTGTAGATATGATAAGTTAATGATCTTGAACTGGAAAGATAATCTTGGATTATATGGAGGGCCCAATGTACTAATAAGGATTCCTATGAGAGGGAAATGGGGGTGGGGGGAGTCACAGACACAGAAGGCGATATGACAGCAGAAGCAGAAGAGTAACAGACAGATTGGAAGATGCTACACTGCTGGCTTTGAAATTGGAAGCTTAGGCCACCAGCTAAGGAATGCAAGCAAACTCTAGAAGTTGGGAAGGGCAAGAAAATGGATTCTCTCCTTTGAGTTTCCAGAAGGAATGCAGCCCCAAAGACCAATTTTAGGGACTTCTGACCTCCAGAACTTAAGAGAATAAATTGGCATTTTTGTTACAGCATAACTTGTTACAACAGCAATAAGAAACAAATATACCGCCTATTTCACAAGACTATCTTAAGAACCAGAATTTTGTCTTCTTGTCTCCATATTCTAGATAAATATTTTTTGAATATTTTATGTAGAAAGTCATTTAAAAATACTTCCAGCAAAGCTAATCTAACCTTAGAGTTAGGAATATTTTATCCTATCTTACAGTTAGAATAATTGGCTAAGGATTTTTGTAAAGCAAAAAATCTTACGTTACTAGAGAAATACACACTGGAAGGTGATTAGGGTCAGTAGCTTCCACACTCAACTAAGTACATAGTTCTCTGTGCCTTTTAGCTCTCGCCTCAGAAAATCTTACTTTTTTAGTAAGTTTTCCAATGCTTAAACAAAAATGTCCAAACTGACTTAAATGGCATTTTTGAAAGCTCAAAAGTGACCACAACTTACCTTTCCAATATTGGCTCCTATTACTCTCCTCGAAACTTAACACTTAGCAAAACTGGATCACAACCTACAAAACTGCACCCCCAACTTTCCCACTTCTTTACCTGCTGTGCCTTTTCTGCTTGCTCCACATCCTCCACCCATTATATACTTTATGCCATCCTCTAATGGCATTTTCTCCTCTAAGCAGTTTTCTCCAATGTTAATAAAAAGAAATGATGTATCCTAATAGCTCATTTATACCTCTCTTATAGACTCTATCTCCCGTTCGCCTTGCAGGTCTTTGAGAGTGAGGACCATGACTCTGGGTACAATACTTAGCCCAGGCATGTCAAACCCACGGCAGTTTGACATGCTTGACTTAGCCTCATTTTATTCTCCGGTAAATACAATGGTAATAATAGCACTTATTTCACAGTTACTTTGCTGAGTAAACAATATATTTCAAGCACTTGAACAGTGCCTAGCACTTAGATAGACCTTAATAAATGCAAATGTTCATTATTACCATTCTAGACTCCTCTGTCCATTCTGCCTTGAATATTACTGGCATTCCAAATCAAACAAATAAGATGAGCACTAGTGGGAAAAACATACCAATTTGTTGTGATCTTCATGTAGCTCATACAGCACTTAGAAAATGTGAGAATAGCTATAAAAAACAATAACATACCCTTACTCTATACTAATCCCAGTATATTTAATATACACACAAATTTCTAAACTCTTACATTACTTCAAAAACAAGAAACACAGTCCTAGCTGGTTTGGCTCAGCGGATAGAGCGTCCGTCTGCGGACTGGGGGGTCCTGGGTTCAAGTCCGGTTGGGGCACATGCCTGGGTTTCGGGCTCGATCCCCAGTAGGGGGTGTGCAGGAGGCAGCCGATCAATGATTCTCATCATTGATGTTTTGATCTCTTCCTCTCCCTTCCTCTTGGAAATCAATAAAAATTAAAAACAAAAACAAAAAAACAAACATGAATTTCATTATTTTGCTTGTTATTCTATTGTCAAATTCTACTTTTTCAGTAGTTTCAACTGTATGCCCATCACTTTCAATTTTATACTTTTCCTATAATACATATCTTTCAGTAAATAGTTTGTGGATCTGCCCCTCAAAAAGTGAACAAGTTATTCTTCAAACAAGATTTGGATGCTTTTAATATATTCAAAGACAAGTTTCTGGAAGTTTACAAAACAAATTATAATAAACTAGTCTGATGGTAATAAATTACTGTGAGACAAAACATTCCCTTTAAATGAGCTAGATGATTTGCAATTCTTTTTTCTTTATGTAGTAAGAGACTGTGTGGCATTTATTTTACCAAGTTCTAGCCTTCCTATTCTTCATTTTAAAACCAAGTATTCCACAGCTAATTAAAAAACACCATGCCACTGCAAGATGTTTGCTGCTGCTTAGATTGGTCAGCAGCCACGATAGAAAAATAAACTCATAATTCCATTCAAAGGTTGCAAGCTAAGAGCAGATAAAAGAATTGTGTGTAAATACTGCTTTTAAAATAACACCTAAAAAGTGGTTTCATTTTTCTCATGGTAGCAATGGAGTCTCTTGGTAATTATTTACTACTTTTTCTTGAACTAGCTAGGATTTTCAGCATGATGCTGAGGGGTAATAGGAAAACACCCTTGCCTATTACCAATCTTAGGGGAAGCATTTGGTCTTTTCCCAGGAAGTATGAAGTTAATAACTCTAGGTTTTTTGAGGAGGCAGTTAACCTTCAATTCCTGGTTTGCTGAGCACTTTTATCATAAATAAATGCTAAATTTTGTTAAATTATCTAGTAGGATGGTCAAATATCATTCTTTCTTTAGTCTGTTGATATGCTGTATTATGTGAATATTGGAATATTGAACCAATTCTGAATCCTAGGATCAATTCTACTTGGTCATGATGTATTCTCCTTTTTACTTACTTCATTAGATTTACAAATGTTTTACTGAGGACTTCTGTGTCTATATTCATGAGGGAGAGTGGTTTCTTTTCTGTTTTTCCCCGTTTTCTTTTCTTGTCATGTCTTTGCCACTATGGTAATGCTGGCCTCATAAAATAAGTGGGAGGTGTTCCTTTCTCTTTATGTTAGAATTGGTATTGTTTCTTCATTTGGTAGCACGTACCAGTGAAGCAACCTAGGTCTGGAGGCTTCTTTGTCAGAAGGTTAGCAATAAATTCAATCTCATAACAAATATGGAACTATTAAGGTTACCCATTTCTTCTTGAGCGAACTATGGTAATGCTTGTCTTCCAAAGAATTTGTGTTTTCACTTAAATTGTCAAATCTATAAAAAATAGTTGTTTTTAATATTGCTTTAGCGTCTTTTAGACCCATACTGATATGCCTGTTTGTATTCCTGATATTGGTAATTTGTGTCTTCTTTTTCCTTGATTATTCTGGCTAGAGACTTACCAATCTTGATGTTTTCAAAGGACCAGCTTTTGGTTTAATTGGTTTTCTTATTTCTGGTTTTCAATTTCATGGATTTCTGCTCTTTACAGTTTCGTTCCTCTGCTTGCTATATATTTGGTTTGCTATTCTTTTCCCAGTTCAAGGTGGAAGCTTAAATTGTTAAATTGAAACGGGTTTTTCTTTTCTATATAACATATGCTATAAATTTTCCTCCAAGCATTGCTGTAGCTACATCTCACAATGCCCCAGGTTTCATTTTCATTCAATCAAAATACTTCCTAACTTCCCTTGTTAGTTCCTCTATGACTCATGGATTATTCAGAAATGTGCTGTTTAATTTCCAAATACTTTCTATGTTTTTCTGTTATGAATTTCTAATTTAATTCTGTTATGTTCAGAGAACATTCTGTTTCTTATTTTATTCTTTTAAATGTCTTGAGGTTACTTTTTGGCCCAGATATGTTCTAATTTGGTGAACGTTCCATCTCCCTTCTGGGATCCACTTAGGTGTATGTTAGACTATTTGGCATTGCTTCACAGCTCTTAGATGCTCTCATTGTTTTTGTTCTTAATTTCTACCCCCTCTATACTTTGCTTTTGGTCCTGCTAATTTTTACTAACCTATCCTCAAGGTAACTAATTTCTTGTCTACAGATGTATTGAGTATACTAATGATTTTGTTTAAAACATTCTCTTCTTTTGTTCCTGTGTTTTGTTTTTAATTCTAACATTTTCATTAGACTCTTACAGGTTTTCTCTGCTAAAATTCTGCATTTATTCATGTATATTATCCATGTTTCCCATTAACATATTAACCAGTTATTTTAAATTCTTTGTCTGATAGTTTCAAAATATGGGTCATCTGAGTCTGGTTACATTATTTACCTTGTTTCTTGACAGCTTCAGTTTTGTTGTTGCTATAGTTACCTTCAGTGCATCACTGGCTTGAAATCCCTCTGGTGCAGTGGTTCTCAACCTTCCTAATGCCGCGACCCTTCGACCCTTTAATACAGTTCCTCATGTTGTAGTGACCCCCAATTTCATTGTTACAAATTGAACATAATTAAAGCATAGTGATTAATCACAAAAACAATATGTAATTATATGTGTTTTCCGATAGTCTTAGGCGACCCCTGTGAAAGGGTCATTCGACCCCCAAAGGGGTCTCGACCCACAGGTTGAGAACCGCTGCTCTAGTGTTACCTTGTGCTCTGGTGAGGACCTGCTAGAAGATTTTCCTCAACTGTACTATTCTACCCCCAGCTTTAGCCCTTCACTCCTGCTCCTTCCCTAGCCAGTATACTGCTGTTGCCTACCACTTGGTCCTTCTGAGTGTGATGGGGTGGAGGGTGTAGGAAAAGGGTTCTCTACTAGGCTCAGCCTCAGTCTTGGACCTTGTGTTCTTGGGTTTGGGCCTTTGAAGTGTTACCCTCCTCTAGTGGCAGGAAACTTCTAGTAGTCTGGGCCTACGATGGGTTCCTGGCTTTCCCCCCATAGAGATGGTGTTTTTATTGTTTTTAATTTTGTGTATGTGTTTTAATTCCTATTTATTGATTTGAGACAGAGAGAGATACATCAATTTTTGTTGTTCCATTTACTTATACATTCATTGGTTGATTCTTATATGTGCCCTGACTGGAAATTAAACTCACAACCTTGGTATATTGGGTTGACGCTCTACCCAACCGAGCTGTCAGGCCCAGGCTAGAGGGGGTACTTTAAAAATTATTTCCCCCAGCTGCACTGGGTCTTCTTTTGAGTCCCTGGTGGGCTACAATTTAGTGTTCTTCACTCAGCAGCATAAGGTTTTTGTTACTTAGGGAAAACAGTGTAGGCAGGACCTCACACTTTCCCCATAGAATCAGTAACTTACCTCCCCCTACCCCACACCACCAAAACAGCTTTCCTCTTGCCTCCTCCCGTTTGCAAGCTCTCTTGTTAGGCCCTGGTTAAGGTCCACGGAGAGGATATGTGAATCCCAAAGGTTCTGTACTTTCTTGCTAGCCCACAGTAGGCCTTTAGCAGTTTGTTAGTTGACTTCTTCTATGGCAGTTCTTTCTTCTTCCTATGCTCAAATGGGCCTGTTCTCCTATCCCATATCTCCTTGGTGGCACCTGTTTTTCCTTAGATTTCAAGCTACTTTGTTGACCTGTAACTTCAAGTTCTTAGATGAATTTTTAAAAAGTAATGATTCGACAGATTATCCAGTCTTTTATTGTTACACTGAGAGCGATGTCTTTCTAGCTTTCTACCTCCTAGACAGAATGTCACACTGATGATATTCAACCACCAAAGAAATATTACTTTCTCTTCATAATGCTCTACATAAGATGTTAGGCAAATAATAAATTTTAGTAAGATTCCATGGAATAAAAAGGCTTTAAATGTAGTTTTAGCAATTAAAAGAATTAATTTACATTAGACAATTTACTTATTCAGAAAACTCATTCTTTGTTAATGCCAAATGTAAATGTCTTACTGCCTTAGGAAAAAACCTCTTCAATCCATAACCCATTAGCTAATAAAATATAACTCCACATTTCTTCTGTTCTCATGGTTATTACAGAAAAGGTTATATTTACTTTTGAAGTACCATTGAAGACTACAATAGAATAAAACATTCTCTAGAGAAAAACCAGAAACATGAATTTCAAATAGTAAATTGATTATCTTTTTCTTTTCTTTGTAGAACACTTAGCAATTTAATAAGACTTCTAAAGATTAAATATCAAAGTGAAGACATTTGAACAACCCTTAATCACTGCTATTAACAAATTAAATTAAAAGGTAGTATTAAGAGAAAGGTTTTATCTATTCAGAAACAAAGTATTTGTTAGGCCAGATTGAGAAATAAATGACATGAAATAAATTTAATTCCAAATTCCTATTCTGAACAGAAAATAAATTGCTAAAATTTACTCTCTTCTAATTGTGCATGAAATATTGAGTTGATCTGTACCTACTACTCTAAGTAAAAACACTCCCTGTGTTTCTTCTTTCACAATATTATCACAATAGTACCACACTCAAAACACTTCTGACATCCGATGTGTGGGTTTTCCACATATCAAGCTATTCTTTGACACCAGCTGGATGTCCTACAATTCAGTTCTGAAAGAATCTAGCTGGGTCTCAGCAATGGTAGTAAAATCAACTTAGATCAGAAGAAATTTTTCCATTTCATTAGAAATGGTATGGCCCTGGCCAGGTGGTTCAGCTGGTTAAAGCTTCATCCTGTACGCCAAGAGGTTACAGGTTTGATTCCCAGTTGTGCATGTACGGGAGGCAACTGATTGATGTTTCTTTCTCACATTGATGTCTCTTTCTCTCTTCCTTCTTCTCTAAAATTAATGAAAACATATCCTTGGGCGAGGATTAAAAGAAAAATAGTACGGAATGGAGTATTAGAGTCTGTCCTATACAATAAGGATAGTACTGTTTTGTGGAATTTTTGTTTCAAATTTGTGTGTGTTTTTATTGTGTTTCAGTGTAAAATGTATACAGTGAGCCACAGAAATTTGAAAGGGGCTTGAAGGTTATGGTAAAGACCCTAGACATTATCCTAAATATGACAGAAAGACACTAGAGAAAGCAAAGGAATAGAGAAATGACAAAATCTACTAAAACCCTTAAAACAGGTGTGGGGAACATCCAGCCCATGGGCCATATAATAAGGCCCGAGAAATCATTTGGTCTGGCCCTGCCAAGGCATTAGGGATGAGGTAATTAAATGACCAAATACAGTAGGCTAATTTTTAAGTTGATAATTCTGTACGGCCCGTGAATGATGTTATAAATATCCAATGGCCCTTAGCAGAAAAAAAGGTTCCCCTCCCCTGCTTTAAAAGGATTACTTTAACTTCACACAAACTATTAATTCAAAGGAGAAGATAAATACTGGGTGACTGGATGTTCCAAATTAAAGGAGAGTAAGGGAATATCACAACTAAATGTAATATGTGACATGGGAATGAATCCCAAATCAGGGGGAAAAACTGTTAAAAGCACATTATTTGATCAATTGGTAAAATTTGAAAATGGACTCCATATGACATTAATGTATTGTATCAAAGTTAAATTTCCTGAATTAATATTTAAAAATGGGAGTAAAGGGACATGGCATGTGCAACTCATTCCTAAAATGTTTCAGCAAAAAGAAGAGGCGGGAAAGCAGAGAAAAAAATAAGTGTGGCAAAATGTTAACATTTGCTAAAATCTAAATGAAGGATATTGTTATAGGCTGAGCTGTATCCCCTCACAATTCACATGCTGAAGTCCTAACCCCTAGTACACAGAATGCGACAGTATTAGGAGATAGAAGTTAACATGAGGTCAAAAGGGTGGGTCCAAATCCAGTATCTCTGATGTCCTCCTAAAGGAGATTAGGATCAGGACACAAACACATGCAGAGGTAAGACCACATAAAAACAGAGGAGAAAACAGCCACCTATAGTCAAAAAGAGTGGCTTCAGAAGAAACTAACACTGACCTTAGACTTCTAGCCTCCAGAACTGTGAGAAAACAAATTTCTGTTAAGGCAGCCCTAGCAGGGGAATTATTATATAGCTTAATTTCTAATATGGTCAAATTTGATAGATAATCCAAATAAGCAGATTAAGTACCCAAAGGAACTTAAGAATGTAAATAGGTCCTGAGACCAAAAAGCTTGAGAACCACTGGTTTAGGTATTTTCTTCCTTTATAACTTTTGATCCTATCTTTAATCTTTTTGAAAAAGTTAGTATATCAGTTATGTACTAATTAGTATAGTCTTTTCTACTAGCTTTCAAAATGACATTAACCTAAAAGAATTATTTCCTGTTTGTAACACTTCTGCTTCCTGTATAACTCACTGTAATTTAAATTTTTAAAATATCCTATCACATTTTGACTGCTCAAGTCTACAATCTGATCACTATAGACCAGTGTTGTCCAACAGAAATAAAAAGCAAGCCACATACATAAATTTTAAGTTTTCTACTGGCCACATTAAAAAGTAAAAAGAAACAATTAAATAAAGTTATTAATACGTTATTTACAAGACATCTCAAATCAGAAAAGCCACATTTCAAGTGCTCAGCAGCTACTATGTGGCCAGTGGCTAATCCTTTACAAAACATACCTAACACAGCTCTACTATAGACAGAAGCAAAAATACTTCATCTTCAAATGCACTTGAATTCTGATTCGAATTTTACACCCCAGTGACCACCTCTTATTACTTTTCTTCTTCAGTTCTGATATTTAATATTTCTATTTTATTGTGCTGCTGCATATATTTATGGAACTTTACTTTTCAAATGCTAACCCTGATTTACATTTCTTTCAGGAAATTTTATATTTTGAGAAATCTGTCATTTACAATATAGAGTTTTGACCTTTTGTTGCAGTATTTCCTAAAACTATAAGGACATATATTGACCTTTCCACGTACAGATCATTTTGAATTATCCAAAGTCAAGACAAATGAAATCAAGAAAACAGAACTTGAAGCAAACATTGCAGAAAGAAGTGCATCTGTCAATAAAGTAATACAGGAGTCCTAAAGTGGATGTGGTGCTGAACCTGCCAACATATTACAGCCTCCTTCCTCCATGACAAGCCAACTTGTACCCTCTTTTTCTTTTTTTAATAATTTTTTAAATTACTCAGTCTGTTCCATGCTTCTGGGTCAATTTAGTTCACCAGTTTATTTTGTTCATTAGATTCCACATATAGTGAGATCATGTGATATTTGTCTTTCTCTGACTGGCTTATTTCATTTAGCATAATAATCTCCAGGTCCCTCTATGTACTTCCTTTTTACTGCTGCATAGTATTCCATGGTGTAAATGTGCCACAGCTTTTTTATCCACTCATCCACTGATGGGCACTTGGGCTGTTTCCAGATTTTAGCTATTGTAAATAATGCTGCTATGAATATATATACTTTCTGATTGGTTTAGGGATTCTTATGTTATATTCCTAAAAGGGGGATCACTGGGTCAAACAGCAGTTGCAGTTTTAACTTTTTGAGGAAACACCACACTGTTTTCCATAGTGGTTGCACCAGTCTACATTCCCACCAGCAGTGTACTCGGGTTCCTTTTTCTCCACATCCTGGCCAGCTCTTGTTGTTTGATTTATTGAAGGTAGCCATTCTGGCAGGTGTGAGGTGATTCCTCATTATCATCTTAATTTGCATCTCTCTGATGATTAGTAACGTTGAGCATTTTTTCATATGTCTCTTGACAACTTTTAAAACCTATATCTGAGAGACAAGGCCCTAAAACATCTACCTTTGAAAGCTAATGGGGCTTGCATCCACAAGACCCACAAAGCTATAAAGAAATGAGAAATGGTTCTTAAAGGGCTCTCACTCCAAAGTCCCAGACTTTGTGTGAAAGGCTTATTTGCTCATCTTAAAACACCAGCATGAGATGCAAGCATCTAATTTAATACATATCTAGGAGCCTATGGAAACATTTTCCAGATAAGCAGACGCTAAACGGTTCATCACCACCAGACCAGCCTACAAGAAATGTTAAAGGGACTTCTTCAATTGAAATGAAAGGGCACTAAGTATAAATATCACCGATAAAGGTAAATACATAATAACTTTTAAAAGAATCTAACACTGTAAAGGTGGTGGGTTAAACACGTATAAAACTAGTATAACAGTTAAAAAAATGAAAGTAGTAAAAATAACCATAACCACAAAAGATGTAAATAAACAAAACGTGAGTGGTGGGAAAGAGAGAAGTACAGATATAGAAGTTGTAAGAGTAATTATTTAATTTTTGGTGCAGCTTCAATTGCACTTCTGCCTAGTCACTGGTCTTCTGCCATTCCACCTCATTTGTCTAAGTAGGTGTATAATCAAAAAGTACTCATTTTTATAAGTTATTTGAGTACTGTAAAGACCAGCCATTAAAGAAAGTTAAGTATAAAGTATCCAAGAAACACTAGGAAAGGTTAGTGAGTGAATCAAGTTCCCATGACACTATTGACCTTCCTCCCTAAATTTTTGCTAAAATTCACTTTCCCTTCAACCTCTACAAGACAAACACAGTAGGCCAAAGTTGGCAGAAACTTTTAAGACTTTTCTTGACCTACATCAAAGACTGAGAGGTCTAAGAACAAAAGACCAAACTGTTCTCTTTTCTATTGGTTTTGCTTGGACTTAGACTCCCAAAGTCCAACTCTTTGGTTTAGTAGTAAGACTAAACTAATTTCAACATGCAAAGTTCCAAATTAGCCACTGATTTTCTATGAAGGCATTCTCACATGAATAACTCCATGAAACATAGCCATGGTTATATAGTATTAACTAATGGTTAATGATTCCCCTAAGCAAATATATCTCATAACGTTCTAAAATTTTTTAAAAAACTACATCTACAAGCTGAGCACCACACCCTGTAATACAGGAATTACAACAAGCCAGTCCAGACAGCATTCTTCAGTACCTAGATGCACACCTCTCAAAGCTTTTGAACAGAACGTAATTTTAAAGAAAAATTAACTAGCTTACATATTTATGGCATATCAGAAAGAGAGGGGAAAATCCCAAAAGGAGTCAAATAAAAATTCTAAAACGAAGGGGAAAAAACCCCCAAGAAAATGTTAAATCACTTGATATAGAAGAGTTTCTTAAGTTTATAACAGGTCACACAAATCAATAAGAAATACTAAAACAAATAAATAAAATTCTTCACAAAAGAAGAAATAGTCAAAAGTTAAAAAAAAACCCACTAACAATATTCTATATTTTGCAAACCAATTAGAGATTCAACAAAAAAAACTGGAGAAGGTAAAAATGTAGTAAAACAGGCAATAACTATAAACACTATTAATGAGAATATAAAGTGGAAATCAACTTATCATGAGTTAGTCAATGATTCCTTAATTTGACTTCTGTAACTCTTTGAGATAAATAACCCTGAATATAGAAAAGGCTTCATGTAAAAGGGGATCTGCAAAAACAGCATCAACAATAATGCAATTCAAAAAAAATTATTAAAGATGTATACTATTATTTGTAGAATGACCACTACATACACACACATGAACACCAACAATAACAGTACAGTATAATCCAACCATTAAACTAGAGATTGAAATAACATGAGCACAAAAAGAAATGCTATGTCCTAATGCTGACTGAAAAAAAGTCATGAAATTATTATACACTTTAGGGATAACTATGTAAAAACCTGCATACACAAAGCCAACTGAAAGATATTAAATATGCAATAGTACCAAAACAATACATTTTTAAATTGTGGGTGATATGATAAAAAGTTGACACTTTAAGGAGAGATGATATTTATAACACAGCCAGTAATTGCTAATCAAGTTATCTTATATTTGTTCAATCAATTATTATTTCATCTGAGTAACTTCTATTTCTTCACAAATTTTTTAAAGAAATCATTATCAAGAACTTACCACATGAGTAGTTTTTAATGTATTGCCATCAAATCTGCATAAACTGGAACTCTCTTCAAAGAAAATATCACATTCTTCTAACTCTTGAGCATTACAAGGAGGTTTTCCTTTATCGGGATCTGGATTCTTAAACCAGAAAATAAAATAAGTATAGAAACAATAGGAGAATGAATTTCTTCATACTTGAACGTGTTAATATTACAACAAAAATTAAAAACTAAATTTCAGACTCATGACTAATGAAAACTTAATCAACAGACAAATTATGGAATCAGCAAAAGGTATATTGAAACAGCTATTATAAACAAAGCCTATATATTCAAAGATGTAAAGTAAATATGTCCAGAGAGTTATGGAAGATATAAAATGGAACTAAATTTATTTAAGATAGAATTGACAGCTGATTAGACATTTCAGAAGACCAGTGAGATTGAAACATAATAATTGAGTCTATCTAAATTGAAACAGAGAAGAAAAAATAAAAACACAGAATCCCGTTGACCTGTGGAACAATATCAAGTGGTCTAATTAATATATGAGTAATTGAAAAGGGGAAGAATGGAAAAAATTTTAAAGAAATAATGGCCATTTTTTTTTTTTTAATTTGATGAAGACTACTCCTATAGATTCAAGGTCAAAGCTGGGATGTGGAGCCACCTAGTTGTGGTTGTTCCAGTTGAAATATCAATGGAAACAATTCTGGTTGTTGTGGCTGGCTGAGAAGCAATTAGCTGGGGCCACTATTACCCTGACTCAAGAAGATACACATGTCCAGTGGGATAAAGAAAGAACCCCCCACACTCCTTCCTCTCGTCCCCTTTCAACTACCCATATGTTAGAGATAGGAAGGCAAAAATGAAAACTTCAGGACTGCCAAGGCAGCCAGTACTGAACTGGACAAGATTACAGAGAAAAGGGGGTGGGATCGGGGTGGAGGGAGTCAATGGGGGAGGGGGGGGGGGAAGAGGGGAATCTGTAACATTTTCAACAATAAAGATAAATTTAAGATAAACAAAATGGTATATAAAATGGTATATACAGTTATGTACAGTACTTAATACTTGGTAACGGGAATAAACTATGTTACTAGTTTACAAGTTTACTATACTATACAATAGTATACTATACTATACTTTTAATTATTTTAGACTGTACTCTTTCTACTTATAAAAAGTTTGCTATAGAACAGCATGCCATGTTACACCAGCAGCAGCCTCATACATCTGGTGCTTACTGCATCACAATTGCATCATTATCTTGATTTAATCTCGCGTTGATTTGTACAGTGACGTGTTGTAAAGGTTGGTAGCCTAGGAGCAATAGGCTATACCATCTAGGTTTGTGTAAGTGCACTCTATGATGTTTGTACATTTAAGCTATTAAACACAATATGAAATCGCTTAACATGGCATTTCTCAGAACATATTTCTGTCATTAACTGCGTGCATTTTTGTGTGTGTATATGTAGAGAGATACATACATACATGCTCCTCTACCCTACACAGCATGCCCTCCCCCCCATATATATGTATTCAAATGGTGCAAGGAATGGAAATTGGAATTTTAAGCCATATTCAAACACCAGTCAGCAATACTTAATCTGTATCCTTTACCTTAGAAAGCAAAATAATGTTTGAAAACCTGGCATATCCTCATCTCTCTGATCCTTAGAAAGTGAAAATACTATTGTGATTGCTTACCAGTTGTTCAGAGGTCAAATGCATCAAACGTTCAGCTATTGCAGCACATTGGGCTGAGTCTCTTATAAATTCCCCTTGCTTATCACCAACTACTAGCTCTGGCCACGTCAGTCCTTCATTCTTCTTAATCAAGGAAATCTCCAAGCTAGAAGTTTAAATGAGAAAAGTAATATATTAAAGCAACTATGCAAATTATACAACTAATACCAAGAGAAGAATCTTCCATAGAAATTACCGCTCCAGTGTCCAGAAGATGTTTTACCAAATACTGTGTTCATTTTAGTTCTGCTTATGAAAAATCTGTAATTTAAGGATAGGTAATTTAGATGTAATAAACAAACAAGAAAGTACCATTGGAAATGGTGTATCAAATGGCTTGATGAGAAGAGTAGTTGGAAAGAGTAAGGCAATCCAGAAAGCATTGTTGTAGTCCAGCTGTGTGGTATGTTACCAAACTTAAGTAACAGAAATGCAAGTAGCACACATCTAAGATATTTCATTGGGCAATGGTGGGGGTGGGTACATAAAGTTAACTGGAAAGGGCTTATAACTAAAGCTATCTCTGTGTGTGTGGAACCAATTAACTTTATTTCACAAACTAGTAGCCATAATATATAATTATTCACCTAAAGATCAGGTAAGTTAAATCAATACAAAAGTTATTTCTCAACATTCAGATTTTAAAGAATTGAAAAGAAATGTAGGATTTAGAAAAATAATAACTTTGGTTAAACAGGAACAAAGTTAATATGGTCTCTATCAACTAAAAGTCTAATTCTGTACATTTAAGCCATTAAACACAAATTCCAAATGTACTGAAAAGGGCCTATCGAGGAATCCTGAGATTAAGGTCTGATGCAGCAGTAAAGTGAGAGAGAGCTGAGTCAGGCCAACAGTGGACTCAGGAGGATAGGGAGTTGCCATGTGCCTCTTGAATAGGAAGGGCAACCCAAGTAAGCTGCTTTGGGAGCAGCCGCTGTGGTGATACAGAGGAAAGTAGGGTGGGGGCAGCCTTTCCATGTGCCACCTTTGGTACACGTGTGTCACATTAACCCACGCCCTGGAACACAACTGCAAGCAAACAATTGCAAGAACATAATAACTATTATCATAATTATCAAATAGAACATGCAACTTTTCAACTATTCTTTTTCAAGGCTGTTATCACCACCTCATGAATTAACTACAGCACTTTAAAATTTACTGAAACTACTTAAAGAGATTATACAAAATATCTTATGTAATATGAATTCCTGTCATTAGCATTAAAATTACCACCATAAACAATAATGCCCAGGTTTAGTTATATTTTCTAAAGAGAAAGCTAATCATGATGAAGATGATAAAGATAATAATATAATTAAAATGACAATAGCTTATACTGACCAGGTGTTTACCATATTCCAGGTGCTATCTTAAGCACTTCACATGTTTTGATTCATTTAATGCTTATCACAACCAAATAATGTACATACTATTATAAAATATATGTAAACAACTACTAAAGAACTTTACCCAGTGGCCAGAATGTATAAATACTGTTCTTAGTCAGTTGCTACCTAAAGAAGTTAGAGTTCATATAATCTCAGTTGTAAAAAAATTCTGATCCATCAAGAAATTGGCATAACTGCATGTCTACATTTTAATACTAGTATCAAATCCTGCCATTCAAGCCAAAAGGAACATAAAACCCCATGCATAATAAACTGTAGACTAGTTATTCTTACAACGTGAGAAGGAGCATTATTTGAAAATGAGATACAGATAATTTAATCAACTACAGAAAACTGTGTGCTTTTAGCCGAAACCGGTTTGGCTCAGTGGATAGAGCGTCGGCCTGCAGACTGAAAGGTTCCAGGTTCGATTCCGGTCAAGGGCATGTATCTGGGTTGCGGGCACATCCCCAGTAGGAGATGTGCAGGAGGCAGCTGATCGATGTTTCTCTCTCATCGATGTTTCTAACTCTCTATTTCTCTCCCTTTCTCTCTGTAAAAAAATCAATAAAATATATTAAAAAAAAAAAAGAAAATTGTGTGCTTTTAAACCGATCCCACCTCCGCATCATTGTAATTACCTTTTCCAACATAAAATAGTATCCTAGCAAGTCAGACTCCATGGGAAACAATACTGGACTATGGTCACATATTAAACGCTTGAAACAATCTGTATGGGCTGCACGAGGTCCAGCTATTCTCATAGACCTTTGGTGGGTGACTGTTTAATGACATGTTTAACAATATGTTCTACTTGGTTTGCCATGTTCTAATGCTACCCTCAAATACCTCAGCCACATACACAAAGCACGTTTAAACAGAATATGTAGAAGTATAAAACATTTTTTAAAAGAATCTTTCAGATAACTTGAGTTTTTGAAAATATATTAAAAAGTGTAACCAAGTCTTCAAATTTCTCCATTAATAAAATGAATTCAGGATATCTGCTTTAAAGGTTAAAAAAAATTAAACTAGATATTATCTATTTTTTTTACACTCCCAGAATTTAGACTCACACCAAAGACTCACTTGGGTCATACAGTACTAATCAAGAATGATATATTAGGGTAAAATATCTAACTGACATCCACTTCAGACCAAATTTGACCATTTAAAAAATTAAGTTCCTAATACTACTTATTAATCCATCACTGAATTCAAGAATTACTAGGACCTGATATATAAAAAGAATAATTTTATTAATCCAAATGACTGGGGCATGAAGTACCTGGGACAATAGATTTGTAAAGAGGCATAGTAGTGAAGGTAGAAGATTATAATAAAAGCGTAATATGCTAATTAGACCAGATGTCCTTCCAGACAACCTTCTGGATGAAGCTGGGGCTGAGAAGGAAGCCCGGGTCCCGGGTGCCTGCTGGCAGCCGGGGGAAGGAAGGCCTACTCTTACACAAATTTCGTGCATCGGGCCTCTAGTAGTTTTATAAGACCCTTAATGTTTATTTACTCCTTAATACTCCTTTTAGGGAGGTATAATTTATAGACTAAATTCCCAGGTTTCAAGTGTAGAATTCAATGAGTTTGACAAATGCATACACCTATATAACCCAAGGAAGATAGTGAACCTTCCAGAAAGTTCCCTGTACCCTGTGCACCCACAGCTGTCACCTAAATGATTATGCACAGAGTAGCATATGAATTCATAAAATAGAATAAAAAAAAATTATGCATTCTTTATGAAAAGGTCTCCAAGATTTATCATTAAAGTCAACAAAAGCAAGCTATATAACTGTTTATAGTATGTGCAGAAAACTTTTTTGTTAAAAAAATAGTATATATGCTGCTTAAATATGTATAAAAGTAAACTAATATTGTGTTGTGAGGAGTTAGAGATGGATGACTGGAGGGCCCGGATTGGAGGGAGACTTATTACTCTATATCCTTTTATAGATCTTAAATTTTAAAGAATGGGAATGTATTATCTAGTCAACAAAGTTAAGGTGGTAGAAAAATTATTTCCATTAAAAATTACAAATTAAAATAACTATTTTTACCTATTATTATTGTTGTTACTATTATTATTATTGTATCCAAAGCTGGTAATGAAAAGCACTACTGTGTAATGTAAGCAATAACTATAACTAGTATCTTCAATCTTAACTACAATTACATTGACATAGTAATTCCAATTTTAATCTGCCTTAAAAATAATCAGCAATAGAGACAGACCAATTATGTATTCCCTTCTAAGCTAACTACTGTGGAAAGAATAAAATGTAAAATAATAAAAAATAAAAATTTAAATATAAATAAAATAAAGGGGGTCCTAATATATGGTGATGGGAGAACATTTGACTTTGGATAGTGGGCACACGGTGGGTAAACAGATCTTGTAACAGAGAAATCTACAACTGAAACCTATATTTTCATGTTGACCAATGTCACCCCAATAAATTTAATAAAAAAAGAAAACATTAAAAAATACATAAATAAAATATATAAAAATACCTATTATTTTCTTTAATTATCCATGTACTGCTTTCATGATCAACAGATGAATAGAGCTTTCCTTCCAAAAACCTCTGACCCTTCAGCACAATGTTAACATGATCAGGCAAAAACTGTACTTGAATGTCCTCCTTAGTACTCTCTTCTGGAAGCCGTATTGTGACAGTCAGATCCTCTTCAGTCTGTTGCCAGTAATACAGAGGCTCTATTGGGGGAAAAAATGCATCTATAATAATAAAAGTGTAATATGCTAATCAGACTGGACGTCCTTCCTTCCGGACAAAGCCACAGCAGGCGGGAGCCGAGGCAGAGGCGGCAGTGGTGGGTGGGGGCCGGGACCGAGGCCCTTGCACAAATTTCGTGCATCGGGCCTCTAGTTATGTAACTAGAAAGTTAGATAACAGAACATATAAAATTAGAGATTAGGAGATACAAAAGAACACCTATCTAAAAGAAACAGCATATTTTCTAGTGATCTCACAAAAAAAGTAATTATAACCAAACATACAGAGATCTCTGAGGAATTTTCAGTTATAGCAATTGCACTTGTCATTTTCCTCTTCCAGGTTTACCTAAGTATTCATAAAATACTGACAGCCCATTCCTCTCTCCTTGCCTCCCAGTCCTTCTCTTAAATATTGTGAAAATCTCTATTAAAAACTACGATATTCTCTGGCTATACACATCAGAAATATGAACAGTGATGTTTATAGAGGCGATATTTTTATATTGATCTTTTGATGTATTTATATATCTTTTGAATACAGTCTCAGTCTCCACAGAAAATAATCAGTGATTATACCTTCAAGGAACTTCCTTTCAGTTTAGTAGAAAAGGTATGCACTTAAAATAAACAGAGTTGAGCTTACTATAAAAAATGAATATCCTTAATGCTAATATGCCAGCTTCTCAAATGCTAAGAAATAGGCATTATTTATTCTTTTGCCAAGTTTTTATTAAACATCTAATCACATAAGCTAATATATATATATAAACATTTTTGGTAATTATAAAATTATTAAATTAAACTAGTTCCCACTATTTAGGTGGTATATTTTACAAAGATTGTTCTGGGAAATATAAAAGAAAATAAAAAAGAAATAATTAAGCACTATCTTGACCTGGTAAAACCTATAACCTATAAGGGCAGATAAACTAGACAAACATATATATACATATAAATACACATGAACTGTATGAAGATGAAAAGTAAAATTACCTTTGATTTTATCTGACATGTCTTCATCCTTCTTTTCTTCAACATCTTGACCAACTGGAACGAATGTGAAGGACTTGTAGGAGACGATCATTAGACCATTCCCATCAGGCTCAATCGCAGCATAATGGGGCACTGACTTTCCACGGAGAATATCACGCTTAATAATTTCATATTTTTTATTATCTGAAAGAATATTATGTATTTTCTGAACAAAAATTACAAATAAAAAACTATATTATAAAAATATTTTGAAAATATGTATATATTAATTTCAATTCAAACTAAATATTTTAAATGTACTGTTAAAAGGCATTCTATTTAGTGTCTTTATAGATAAAAAGGATAAAAAATATTGACCACCTAATATTCTGTAAATAAATCCCAAATTTAATATATTGGATTTAATAAAAATTGTTCTAGATTGTGCTATCCAAAGTGGTAGCTACTGATCACAAGTGGCCATTTAATTAAGTAAAATGGGAAATTCATTTCTTTAATCATACTAGCCTAATTTCAAGTGCTCAACTGCCACACAGGATAGCCGCTATCACACTGAACGGCACATGTATAAAACACGTCCTTCTTGCAGAAATTTCTATAAGACAGCAGTGCTCCAGATCATGAAAGTGACTGACTAACCCAAAATACCCAAAACTTTTATTATCTAAAAATCCTCTGAAGGATCCACCTTTTCCTTGACTACAGCCTGTCTACTTTCCTAGCAAGTGTATGATAGGCATCTTCTGAAAAGAGCCACAAGTTGAGGATAAGGGAAAAAGTGTGGTGTGGACTATTTTTCTGTCCATTCTACCTACAGATAAGGGTTTTATTAAAATAAAATATGTTTAAGGTAGAAATGATTTTTATGTACACCCAGATATATATATTTATATGCCTATAATAATCAAACATAAAAAATTGTACTTAGAATTTTTAAGATATAAATAATGTATTCTAAAGTGTCTGGTAAATTAACTAAATTTATTCTCCTATGAAAATAGGTTATTTTTGCTTTTAAAAGAACCCAAACATTTTAGTTGAGTCTATAACTTTACTTATACTGTTACTCTATTAAAGTGGGTTCTACTTGTAAGCTTCAGACTGAACAGTCAAAATTGTAACTCAGTGTCATCTGAGTTATACATAATAGAATCTATTCTAAAATATCAATTATTGTTTTTGCTCTAAACCTTCATCTACATTCACACATTTATTGCATGCATATTTAAGAATAAACTTTTCATTTCATTTCATGAATTAAAAACTCTTATTTTTTCTACACAGGTACATGCAGGGCAAAGAGCCTATATGCCTTTAAAGACTCAAAGTTAGACACTGTATATCTTACCATATATAGGACAGAAAATAATAGGTAAGTGAAATCCATGGTTAAATAAGTAGGGAAAGTCTAGATTAAAATTAAATTTTCTTTTTTACTCAAAATGTTTAGAAACTTTAATATGCTTAATGTGTAATGGGGATACAGTATGCCCAATTTTAAAACCAACTTGAACACAAAATATAATTCCTTAAATGTTCCACTCACACAGCTTAGAAAAACACTGTTCTGTTATATTCACTTAAAAATAAAGTGAAAACTAGCACAATTACATTAGCAATAGGAGGAACAAAGGAATGCGACATTATAAAAGAAAATTAAAGTAGCCCTAGCCCAGTGGTCGGCAAACCACGCCTCGCGAGCCACATGCGGCTCTTTGGCCCCCTGGCATGGGCCACGAAGTTTCAATCGCACCGTATGTGCGCGCCTGCACGTGGTATTTTGTGGAAGAGCCACACTCAAGGGGCCAGTTTGCCAACTACTGCCCTAGCCAGTTTGGCTCAGTGGTTGGAGCATCGTCCTGCGGACTAAAGGGTCCCAGGTTCGATTCTAGTCAAGGGCAGGTACATCGGTTGCAGCCTCGATCTCCGGCATGTGGGAGGCAACCAATCGATGTGTAGGGACATCAATGTTTCTGCCTGTCCTCCTCACTTCCACTCTCTTTAAAAATCAATGGAGAAAATATCCTTCGGTGAGAAATAACAACAACAACAAAAAGATAAAGTAAACCACAGAAAGAATGTTTCTATCATAACAATAATTAAAACTAGTTTTGGGGAGAAAAAAAAGAAAGGTAAGTCTAAATATATCTATCTAGTTGAGGCATGAAAAAAAGACGAAGGGAAAAGAGGTGACAGAGATTGAGCCATGTGCTCTGAGGCATTCTGATAAAAATTCCTGTGGACTGAGCTGAAGTTGTCATAGAACCAAGTGTCTTAAAGAAAAAAAGGGACATGCATGAGGATTTCTCCAGTAGAATGTTAAGCAACTTAATTAAAAAATAAAGCTTTTATTATCTAAAGCAGGGATTTGCACAGCCTATATTTCCACAACAAATATTTTCAAAGAATAAATTTTCTATTTTTAAATGATTAAAAAAAATCAAGAGAATACTATTTAAGTACATGTAAAAATCACATAAAATCCAAATGTCAATACCCATAAATAAAGTATTATTGGAATACAACTACACTCATTCATGTATTGTCTGGCTGCTTTTGCACCATGTGACACACATCATATGGTTACCATCTAGCCCAGGGGCTCTCAACCTGTGGGTCGCGACCCCTGAAAATACATCCTGCATATCAGATATTTACATTACGATTCACAACAGTAGCAAAATTACAGTTATGAAGTAGCAACGAAAATAATTTTATGGTTGGGAGTCACCACAACATCAGGAACTGTATTAAAGGGTCATGGCATTAGGAAGGTTGAGAACCACTGAATTCTAGCCATTTATAGAAAACATTTTCCAACACCTAATCTAAAGTTTTAAGACACTGTGCTCCTCCAGAGATGAAACTACAACACTGGGGGGTAGAAAAACAAATTATATCAAATACTTATCAAAAAAAATCTAGTAAATGTATTTAGTTTACTTATAAACTATTCTGATTATATATATACTAGAGGCCCGATGCACGAAATTCGTGCAAGAGTAGGCCTTCCTTCCCCCGGGTGCTGGCACCGGTTTCCCTCTGGCACCCAGGACCTGGGCTTCCCTTGCAGCCCCAGCTGCGTCCAGAAGATTGTCCGGTAGGATGTCCAGTCCACTTAGCATATTACACTTTTATTACTATAGATACACACACACATGCCCATGTACATATATGCACATATATATTCATATATACATGTAGTTCATCCTACTTAATAAAGACAGAATATGCAAATTGACCATCACAAAGATGGCGGCACCCATAACCACAAGATGTCAGCGCCCAGTCCCCTTAGCCCTGCTGGAGTCCCACAGTCCTTTCAGCCCAGCCGGGGGCGGCAGGCGCACAGTGTGGCCAGACCTGCCCTCAGCCCCCCAGCTGCCCGGGGCCGGCCCAAGGCACAGGCAAGCCTCAGATGGCAGCTGCCCAGCCAATGCCCTAGGTACAGGCAAGCCTCGGATGTTGGCTGCCCAGCAGCCTAGGGCCAGCCTGAGGTGCAGATAAGCCTCAGATGGCGGCTGCCCAGCCGACGCCCAAGGCGCAGGCAAGCCTTGGATGGTGGCTGCCCAACTGCCCAGGGCCGCCCGAAGCTCAGGTATCCAGGGCCGGTCAAGGCTTGCGCTGCCGCCAGTGGCAGCAGCAGAGGCATGATGGGGCATCGACTTCCCCTGATGGCTGGGTCGCCTCCCGCCCCTGAGGACTCCCGGACTATGAGCAGGCCAGGCTGAGGGACACCCCTCCAGTGCATGAATTTTCATGCATCGGGCCTCTAGTTTTAAAATAAAAAAGCTTTCTCAGAAAAAAATGCTAATAATCTTTATCAGATTGGAAACTAGCAGCTATGGTAAGAAATCTTTTTCTGCAGAGATCAGTTTAATGATAATTTAAAACTGATAAGTTAAATAAGTAGGTTAATAAAAGCTACTGAGAAAAATAACAGAGTCATGGAAACAAGCCCCCTTAGCGCCAAACTACAGTAAAAATCACTTGGTGAGTAAGAGTGAAACACTGGCAAAAAGCAAGGCCACAACATCAAAGGAATTCTAATTAATAAAAGAAAAAGTACTTTTTAATGTCCAAGTTAGAAGTGTGACAGACAGTTAAACAGATTGAAAGTGAGGACTTTCCTACACATGAAAGCGCTTTGGATGAGAAAAAGTAAGAGTTTTCCTGAGGGTAGAAACAAATGGCAACATTCAATTTTATAGAAAAGAAATCATAGTTGTGATTTCATAACTAAAGATACTCAATTCCATATAGGCAGCTATATTTAATTTATATTTCAATTATACTGTGATTTAGAATTAATTTACATTTAGTTTTATATTCAGAGTGAGGCAAAAGTAGGTTTACAGTTATGAATACATGAAAGTTTATTCTTGTATTATTTATTAATTATTGTATTATTTTCCCATATGAACCATAAACCTACTTTTGTCTCACTCTGTAAATATAAATTTTTGCACATGTGTATATGTGTACATGTACACATATATTCTTGTATATATTAAAAATATACACTTTAAATTCTTCAAAAATTATGTAACAACGTCTCCTTTTATATAAAAAAAGCATAATTGACTGGGGAAGCACTTTATTATTTTTTTATAAGGAGAAACTATCTATAGATATTCATTCCACTGGATGGCACATACTAGAATCATAACCCAATACCGAAGAAAACACAAACAGCATTTATAGGAACAGCTTTGCGCTTGAAACTTACTAAATTACGGCAACCAGTATGGAGAGTCAGAGTATGTTATGTTTTACCTTTATTTTTCCTACTGATCGTGACCCACTCCAAAGAAACAAAGAAACCACTTCCTTTCATGTCCAATTCTTCTTTCTCTATTCGAAGAAGCAGGGTAGCTACTGAATGTTCTTCAGCTTTCAGCAATGAGATACTGTGAATTATGATAAAAGGATCCCCTAGCTCTTCATTAAACATAATCTAGAAAAGAAAAGAAAGGTGACACATACAAAAGTGTATATATTACATGAATGCAGATAGCAGAGGGAATACATAGAATTCTGACAATCCAACAATTAATCTCGATACTATTTATTACAAGGAACACAAAATCTTAAAAAGCCTTTAAATAAAGGTTGCAACTTTAAATAGGATTCCTTGAAGAAATTGTAAAATATATTTGTTTTGTTTAACAGAGAAAACGGATCAGCACTCTTGGCTTAAAAACAAAACAACAGGTCATACAAGCAGCATCTAAAGGAGAAAGAACTAAACGTAATCTCCCAGAAATGAATTATCAAGTGAAAACAGTGCTCTGTACAAAAAGAGAAGACTTGAGCAGGTTAACACTATTATTCCTCCATCTCTTCCGCTATCTCATATTGATTTATTTCTGCTTTCTTTCTCTTAGTGTCTGGATACGAGGCATGCATGTATATGTGCATATGTACTTTTTTTCCTATTTTTATTTTTGGTTTGTCTGTGTTTTCTGAAAGTTTACAAAAAGTCAAAGGCATTGGAAAACAAATCATTAAAACTTTCTTACTTCTCAAAAACAAAAGAACCAATTACATTTAAAAGGTATAATTCAACCATATTTAATATGTAATACTAAATTTGCTTATAAAAAAGAAATCTAAGCCTCATATGAAGATGCAAAATCTTATCAAATTCTTTTTTATACTAAATCTAAAAGACTATATTTTTATTAGAGTAAATACTAAAAAGGTCTTAAAGACTGATTTCTAAACAAATTTTCAAATAAATGAAAAAAGTAGTTGAAAAAATACCTAAGAAACAAAAATCAGCTCCTTTTTTATTTTTTAAACCTGTATCTGGAATGCCCTCACGTCTGCTTCTACTTGAATGCCTTACAAAGAAAAGTGTGCTTTAATATCAATTTCCCTATTGAGCAACTATGTCCATATTATTCAAATAGGAGACTTTGGTATCCATTCTATAAGTCTTCCATAAGCAGAAAAACAACAACAACAAACTCAAATACTCAAAACAGAAAGGATAAAGACAGGATTTTTGTTGGTTGATTAGATTTTGGTTTTGTTTGGGGGAACAGGAGAGACAGAAGCGAAGAAAAAATAGTAAATTTGCCCTGGCCAGTGTGTCTCAGTTGCTTAAGTGTCTTCCCACACATGGATAGGTCACCTGTTCCATTCCCACATGCCTGGGCTGTGGGCTTGATCCCCAGTAGGGGGCGTGTGTGAGGCAGCCTATAGCTGTTTCTCTCTTTGATGTTGCACTAACTCCCTCTCTCGCAAAAAAAAAAAAAAAAAAAAAAAACAATAAAAACATATTAAAGAAAAAGAAAAAATAGTAAGTTTTGCCAGGTACAGGTAGCTAGCTTATTCTTTCCTCCTCTTCCTCATATGCAGGAAAGGGATTGGAATGACACCAGAGGGGTAGATGTCTGGACTTTTAAATATTGTCAGACTGAAGTTTCCAATCTTCTGAACAAGCCCAGCAATTCAACTGTGATATTGTTGATATATAGCACCCTGTAATATTAGAGGCAACATGTCTGGAAAGCAGGCAGTGTTCCTGTCTTATTTCTTTCTACACTTCAGTCATCACCATCAGCTCTACTACAACACCAACCACTCCCACCTTTAGCTTCCGCTCTGTTACACCAAATCTCCCAAAGTCCTAAAACTCTCCCAAGTTGTTTCCCTTAAAATAACCGGTATTCCATAGTATCCCTCCCACTCAGGTAATGCCCAAGTCCCATCTCTTTACTACTCCTCCCAATCCCCAGTCAAAACTATGACCTAAAACATCTTGTTACAGCAATGTACATTGAAGAGGAAGTAGATTCAAATTTTTTATTGATTAAAAAAATATTTTTGAAGGCCAAATATGTGCCAAGGGGTATATATATACAGCAGAAAACAAATGAATTATAAACCCATATGAATTTCCTTTCTAGCTGAACATGCAGTGTTATTTTAAGCTGAAGGCATTTCTCTTCCTGCTCAAAGTCAACAGAATCAATACAGCTTTATTCCAGATAAATTCTCATTCATATGTTTCCTCCCCATCCTTCTCAAAACTCCTTCCAACTATTTCAGGTAATTGTGTTATAATACCACATTGCCTCTGTTAAAAAAATAAATAAATAAATAAAAAGCTATTACAGGAGGCCACAGCAGAAAATGTCACAATGTCCAATGAATATTTGAAACTCTGACTGCAAAGGCAATCTGGCAAACAGGATATTATTGTTCTAGTCATATATTGTGTGTTTTGTTTAGTTTTTTTTAAACATAATACAATTTGGCATTATACCATTTAGTATAACTTAGTAAGAAAAGTAAACCATTTTGTTTTAAAACCTTCTTGATTTTTCTCAAATAATTAAAGCCTTGATAAGCATCTGTTCGTCTCATAAAATATTTTATAAAATGTAAATATATGAAGTACATATCTCTTTTTCTACCCACAACAAAAGGCCACCTGTTGAAATTCAGACAGTTGCAATATCACAATACTCTTTTTAGTATAACTCAGTGTCAATATTTTCCACTTTCAAAAACTGTGGCTCTAGAGAAATTAATTCCTTATACTACCTGCTCCTCAGATTTAAATCAGTTACACTGTGTTAAGAAAACTGAAGTTAAAATGGCATCTTAGAGATTGTCACATTCCTATATTTATGTTGTAATGTATATTTCTAAGTGGGAAATACTCTGGTAAACATACTAGACAGCTAGCAGAGTGGTGCAATGGAAACATGCTAGGCCCATAAACATATCAGCAAATATAACATGAGCACAGGAGAAAAGATATGCTAATGTAATTTTTTGGCCAACTCTTCTTCAGAAGAAGGCAATGTCAATGTTTAGTGTACTGCTTTACATCTATAAAACACTCAATAAATATTTGCTGAAAAAAAAATATGCAATTTTTGACAACTGCATTGACCCCAGATTAAAACAGGGAATGGTTAACATATCAGTTTTGTAAAGGACATACATTTTATAATTTAATTAAAAAGATATTCAAAATTTCTATATTATAAAAGGCCTGTGGCCCTAACGCCGTAACGACCAAAGACTGGCGCGGGCGCGTGGGGCTGTGAACACAGCAAGGCGCGCACAGGTGGGAGGGGCCACGTGATTTCGCACGCTGGGCTTTTAGTCTATATATATAAAAACCTAAGTGACCTTTAGGAACAAACAACCGAACGACCAGTCAACCAGTAGCTATGATAAGCACTGACCACCAGGGGGCAGACACTCAATGCAGGGGCTGCCCCCTGGTGGTTAGTATGCTCCCACAGCCAACATCCTGGGGCCCCTTCCCCCTAACTGGCCAACCTCCTGCGGTCCCTCCCACCGGGCCCCAGTGGGGGGCCGGCAGGCCAACTTCCCCCGGTCCCTCCCCCCCAGCCGGCTGGGCCCCCTGATTGGCCTCAATTGCCGGCCAGGCCGAGAGACCCCATCTGTGCATGAATTCGTGCACCGGGCCTCTAGTATATAATAAAAACCAAGAAGTCACATACAAACTATCCCTAAAAAGTGTTATTTCAAAATCACTAAGATATTTCCATTTATATATTCTTCCCAGCTTTTGCATAAAAGAACAAAAAACACACCTCACCTCCCATTTTTCAGAAGCACTATTTCCACGTTCGCCTGTTGCAATGAGATATAATCTTCCAGTTCCATCTGACAAGGTGACCCAGGTAGAAGATGTGAAATGGATAGATGCACAAAGGCGATTGTCGTACGCTGTCAAATCTGTAGGAAGTCGAAATACCTCTAGTGGTTTTCCTAAGGCAGTGTCCTAAAAAGAAGACCAATAGTATAAATGAACCCCTCCCTCTCTCCTTGGTCCATATACACACAGAACTAATATCTGCAGTGTTCCTCTCCTCAAGGGAAGGCATCTAACTGCCCTCCCTTGGAGTACTACTGACTTATTTCTAATAAAATACGGCAGGAATGATGGTTATGTGACTTCTCCAACTAGGTCAAAAAGACTTTGCATCTCCTTGCTCTCTCTCGAACAGCACGTGGTCGGCCCACCCTGGGAAGAATTGAGAGCTCTTGACAATAAGCATCCTATGAATGAGTCACCTTGGGAGTGTATCCTTCAACCCTCATCAAGCCTTCGGATCACTGCAGTCCTGGCAGACGTCATCCTTAACTACAATTCCACGAGAAACTTTGAGACAGAACCAGCTAAGCCCCTCGCTAATTTCAGTGAGACGACAAATGCTTGGTGTTTCAAGCCACTAAGGTTTTTTAAATTAAAATATAGTTAACATACAAAATTATATTATAGGCGTACAGCATAGTTATTCAATACTTACATCTACCTAATGACATGATCATGATAAATCATTAAAGAAAGTTGTTTCACAGAAATATGTAGATAACTAACATAAAGCAGTAATCTAGTCTTTATTCTTAAGTTTAGAGTTAATGATCAGCATTTTTAATTAGAAATACCCCATCATGTTCTAAATTCCTAACACAGACATCAGCCTGTGGTATGAAAACATCACATTTAGACTATTAACTTAGGCTTTTGTCAACACATTTTTATTACGTCCATGTCCTCATAATTTAGATGATGTCATGTTAGATGGATTGCATCATTAAAATGTTTTACAAAAAAATATATAAAAAGGCCTACAATTCAGAAAATAAACTTCCTCTCATACACTGTACTCAATAATTTTGGGTTGTTGTTTTATTTTACAGTGAACAGTTTTTCAACAGGACAAACATACTCCTAGATTCATTTCGTTCCCAGCTCCTAGAACTGTTTAGATAGTGTATATAAGATTTAAATAAACTATATTAAATATCCTTACTAACCTCAAGTTCTTTAATTAGCCATTGTTTCTAAAGCATACAATTTAATTTTCTTTGAAACAGCACCTTTCCTTCTTTTTGTACTCATATTTCAGTGATTTACATAACAGTGAATTAAATGCTTCAATAACAAACACAGTGGCATAAAGTTTTTAGAATGACCAAATCCTCCCCTCAGGTCACCTAATACAAGCCCAATCTTATAATAAGTCCTTTCTAACACCCTTTTACTGAGACTCTCCTGTTCCCCTGGGTGTGCATTCTCCTTTGAGGCAAAAAGTAATAAATCCAAATAAGTGTTAAGTAGTCACATACGGACATAAAAAGATCTCCGAGATAATGACTGAAAAAAGAGATGCAGAATGAGTACAGTAAAATATGTTGAAATAAACAAATGTTTTGATTTGACAGCACTAGGTAAGGTGTAGACAGACATGTGCTAGCATGTTAATAATGTTTACCATTTGAAAGAAAAATAAGATTGGATTGAGACTAGTGGTAGGGGAAAATGGGGGTTAGGGGAAAGTTTCCTTTTTGCTTCAATTAACTGCTTGACTTTATTTCCCTGAGCAATTTAAGTGTAATAGACATAATTTAAAGATATTAATAAAATAGAATGAGACTTCTTGTTCAAAACAGTTTTTTCAAAGTAAGGTTTTCTAGTGATCTCCACACACACCCTTCTCGGCATCTCACCTAATGAGTCCTTATTAGGAAGGAGGGAGGGCTAAAGTTAAGTCACTATTCTTCATTTCTTACCTAATTATTAAGGTCATTTTAAGTCATTTTCTTTTAAATACAAGGTTACACACGACTGAGATTTCTAGAAGTCTAACAGATAAATTAGTGCAATATTCAACAGAATGATTAAGATAGTCAAATACGCATTTGTGAAGCCAAATTAAATTAAAATACAAGAGAAAACACACAGACTCTCTCTTAAATGATAGTTTAAGTGAAAGCAACATGAATATTCCTGATTTTTAAAATCTATTTCTGAAAGGGTACATTGCAATTTTTAAATGGACTGTACACAAAAATTCCTCCTATAATATATTAATAAATATATTAATAAAGTATTAATATTTATTAATAAACATATTAATAAATATATTAATAAATCTTAAGTTATAGTATTAAATTATTTTTTAATAACCTCCACTGACACTTTTACAAAGTGTTCTCACAATAACACTTAATGTAATTGGCATCTATAATGTCCTGGTCCCACCTGATCTTTTTCTTCTTCTAAACAAAAAATGGTAATGTAACTATGTTCAAGGCTACTGAAATCATTCGGAGGAAACATTTCACAGGTGAATTGCAAAAGAATTAAAATCCCATTGATAAATAAAACAGGGAATGGCTATCATGGAAAAGCATTGTATTAAATAAGTGCTCCGACTTTTTACCATCTTATTTAATTGTTAACAAAACCCGACGAAGTTGAAATTATTATCCCCCCATTTTAAGAAGATAAAGAGCTCTGTTTCCAAAGATTAAATAACATGCCCGGTGAAAGAACAAAGCAGAACTGACTATCCCCATACTTGTAGAGCTGGGTCTTCAGCTTGATTCCCCCCCCCCCCCCCCCCCAGGGGAGTGACCACAGGAATACCAGAAATATCCTAACTCCCCCAACCACCGCCTGAGTGGACCAATGAAGCTCAAGGAACGCAGCTAAGGTCCTAACAAGGCTATACCATAAAATGTTCCCTATGCGTCGCTGTTGACCAATCAGGACGTAGTGAGGGATGGCTCAAACCTTAGAATGTGTTGGTCACTTCCTGACCACGTGCTGTAAGACCCTGCTGAAAGACCCTGACCAAAGTGACCAGTCTCTGTAACCGACGTCACTTACCTAAGCCCACCCAAATGACTAGCCCTATATAACCTTTGTTCTCCTGGGGATCGATCTATCTCTATCTCTCTCTCTCTCTCTCTCTCTCTCTCTCTCTCTCTCTCTCTCTCTCTCTCTCTCTCGTCTCGCCGCTGCGACCCGGGTTTGAATAAAGACTCTTTGTTTATTGCATCGGAAGAGGCTCCCTGGTGGTTGATTCTTGGGGACCCCGAACTCTGGGTATAACACCTGGGTCTCCCAGAAAATGACAGTGCAAATTTCAAAAAATGGCTAATGTTCTTTCCTGTATTCCACACTTTCTTGAAATGAACCACTTCCCAAGTTTTTCTAAACAAATGATACCTCAGACCTCACTGCAATTTACAGAATATTCCACCCCCCAAAATCCCACTATGAATACAACTACTATATTCAGTTTCTCTTCACGTTAATATATTTTTAAAAATATATTTTTACTGATTTCAGAGAGGAAGGAAGAGGGAGAGATAGAATCATCAATGATGAGAGAAGAATAATTGATAGGCTGCCTCCTGCACGGCCCATACTGGGGACAAGCCCGCAACCTGGGTATGTGCCCTTGACTGGAATTGAACCTGGGACCCTTCAGTCTGCAGGCCAACGCTCTATCCACTGAGCCAAATCAGTTAGGGCTTCATGTTAATATATTATTCAGTATTTTTATTAGATTTCTGAGTCAATAAAACATAACAAAAATTATAATGTCTACACATTGTATATAAATGACTATAAATAAATAGTAAATAAGTATTGATGTTATATAAATAGTTTAGGGGCCTCTTAATTTCATTTACATGGAGACAAGCTTTAAACTAACAAAACATTTTTCTAACATTTATAGAAAGGGTTACTCAAGTTTAAAAAAATGGTCAAGCAGAATTAAATAAGAGTACCATTTACTAGTATTATTAGACACTGACATTTAAAATTTTGCCCTTTTAAAAGGAAGTGATCTTTTTCTGGAGAAAGGCTTTCATCACAAATAATTTTTAACTTTACTTGAAAAAAATCTTCCTCTCCTTTTTTTGTGCTGAGGCTTTAAGAAAAGGTATTTCTAATTAATTGCTGTTCGACTAAGTAATGTTGCTCTATAACATAAGCAGACGGTACCAAGAACTTACTCCTTTAATTTTTTTCTTTAACTAGGAAAATTAATGGCTCCATATTAATAAACTCATCCATAGAAAATAGGCTGAGATTCAGATCTAGAGAGGAACATACTGGCACACATTTGAGCTGGACTAACAAATTGTTGTGACCTGTCACTCCAAGGCACAGCCTCACAAATGCATGCTTACAAAAAGAATCCAGTAACTTTGCCTGAATCGTTAAGTACAATTTAAAGATGCACGACAAAATGACACTCTTCTAATTGGCAGAAACTAGTTTTTCAGGTAAAGGGAAAACAACATTATGACAGAATTAATTTCCTAAATAATAAGAAAATGATGAGATTAAAATAAGCCATAATACCATAATAAAACGAAATAAAAACTAAATTTTAAACATACTTTTTTTGATTCCCTATAGCATTTTCTACTTCCTAAGTATTCTTCCTCCCAATTGACATTTCTCTAAAATTGTAAACCCACAAATTAAACTGACTTAGAAGTATTATGCCTCTATAAATCTGTGTTGAAATGCTGCCACCTGCTGGCTCCTAACAAAATCTAAAGTCCAAATAATGGTTGAATTTCATAAGCCCCACAAGCCTTCACTGTAACCACAATGATGTTTTGCCTAGACTTAACAAGGTGGTCCTTTGTACACCAGGCACAGGAAAAGAGCCTCTCTGGGGCTGGAGCATGTGTGACTTTGACTTAAAAAAACAAAAATAAAAAAACAAAAAAACTCCCCATGAAAACCAGACAATAAAATGATTAGAACAACTGTTTTCTGCTATTAAACACGCAATGTGTAGAGAGTGGTTAATAGTCTCCACCTGCCCCCCACACAGAACTTCAAAGAGAAAATAGGGATTTTTTTGCTCATCAGAAAAATAAGAAGAAACAAGTGTGGCATTATTCTGTACCACCGCAAGTGCACGTTTTTCAAAACCTGGTCCCTGAAATAAGGCAAAACCATCTGAGGAGCCATATAAAATGCAGATTCCCAGGCCATGACCAACCCTGACATACTGAATCAGGATCTTTGGGAACAGTTAATCCAACGTTAGCTTTTTTTTTAATCAGTTGCTTCCAGTGATTCTAGATGTGTAATACAATTTAAAAAACAAAGACGAAACTAAATTAAACAGAAAAAAGACTAAAACAACCCCAAACATAGTTCTTGAAACATCAAATAGTAATAATACCTTCTAAAGTTTGGTTATGGAAAAACAAAGAGGAAAAAAAAAAATTTTAAGAGCATCATATGCATGCAACTTTACAGGAACAAATTTGAAAGCTTAAGAGGAAATGGATGATTTCCCTAGCAAAACAAAACAAAATTACAAAATTACCCAAGAAACACACAGCATGAATAAACCAATAACCATAAAACAAATTGGGTATGTGATTAAAGAACTACCATTGGAAAGGACAACAGGATACATAAAATACAAAAAAACAGATCTTTTCAGTTTTAAATTTTTCTAGTGCCAAAAAACTCTCCATTTAAGGAAGCCAGCAAAACTTTAATCAAAATCTAACTGAGCCCTGGCCGGGTGGCTCAGTTGGTTAGAGCACTGTTCCACACACCAAAATGGTCATGGGTTGATTCCTGGTCAGGGTACAGTACTTACAGGAGGCAACGGATCAATGTGTGTGTCTCCCTCTCCCCTCTTCCCTCTCCCTTTTCTCTCTTTCCTTCCTCTTTCTAAAATCAATAAACATCCTCAGGTGAGGGTTAAAAAAAATCTAATAGATTAAAAATAATAATAATAAAATAAAAACTACTATAACTTGTGAAGTAAATACAAATATTCTAAGTAAAATGTCAACAAATAGAAATCTAACAATGTATCAAAAAAATAATATACTCTTACCAAAAAGGGTTTCTAGGAAAGTAAGGAATTTAACAATTTTATTATAAATCACTGCATTGATAAATCATGGAAAACATACAATATTAATAGGTGAGTGCTGAAAGGCATGTGATAAAATTCAGCAACCATTCTTAATAAAACATATGAAATAGAAAGTGAAGGAAACAACCTTAAAACAATGGAAGGTTTTTATCAAAACCAACAGCATTTTCCTACATGAATTTAAAATCTACTACAATTAAAAAAAAGAGCTAAACAGGGATACTTGCATTCCCCATTATTAGTCTGCATTGTCTTGAGGTTCTATCTAGTAGAGCAATAAGATAAAAATGAAACGATATGGGGGTATTTCCATTTTCATAAACATTGGAAAGAAGAGATAAAACCATTTCCTTTGGTTGATGATATAATTGTATACTCTGAAAACCTTAATGGAAGTAAAATAAAAATGACTGAATTATAAAATAATAATAAAACAAACTAGAGGCCCGGTGCACGAAATTCATGCCTGGGTAGGGTCCTTAGGCCTGGATGGGGATCAGGGCCAATTTGTGGGGTGACTGGCAGGGCGATGGGGAGGCCCCCGCTGGCACCCGCCTTGGCCAGCCTGGCACCCCTGTTTGCTGGCCCCGACCCCCACCGCCACTGCCAGTCACCTCCCTTTGCTGGGCGACTGGCAGGGCAATCGGGGGCCTCCGCTGGCACCTGCCCTGGCTGGACTGGGGCCTGAGGGCTGGGGGCAGGCCCTGTGTTGAGCATCTGCCCCCCCGGTGGTCAGTGTGTGTCATAGCGACTGGTCGTTCCCTTGGTCGGTCGATTTGCATATTAGGCTTTTATTATATAGGATAAGCACTTAGAAAATAGAAAAAACTATATTCTATTAACAGATAAACTATAAAATACTTAAGAATAAATTTAATAAAATGAGCATAAGTTTAAGGATGAAAACAATTAAGAACTAGGAAAGAAGACAACTTGTAGAAACTTTCTTAGAGGTCACCCATTCTAAATTATGGTTTCCTTATTGTTTACTAGTGAAACTTAAAAAAAAAAATTAAATTTTATCAAGATGCTAAACAAATTTAAATATACACTATATATATTTGGAAAGGTGTAGACTGCTTTGAACATGTATGAACATGTGCCAAAAGAGGTTGTTATTTCAATGTCAAGTTCAAACCGGGGAGGAGAAGGAAGGAGGCACTTGAAATTCTACTGAAAATTAATAAACTGGAAGGAACTTTATTTTGTACATTGCAGCATTGCCAATGCCTACAGTAATGCATAATATATAAGTAGACATGCAATAAAGATTTTGAATGTCAAGTGAATTATATGTATATGTATATTTTTGTATATTATACTTACATATATATATCAGACTTTGTGCTGAGTTAGGCTTATAAAAGTCAATATTCTTAGAGAATTTTGAGATTTTAGATTTGTCTTCCTAAACAAACAAAATATAACAGAATCTTAAAAACATAAAAGCCCCTAAATTTAAAAGACACATTAAAATGCATAAGAAACTAAAAGAGTTATTATAGAGCAGCAGTTCTCAACCTGTGGGTCGAGACCCCTTTGGGGGTCAAATGACCCTTTCACAGGGGTCACCTAAGACCATTGGAAAACACATATATAAATACATATTGTTTTTGTGATGAATCACTATGCTTTAATTATGTTCAATTTGTAACAATGAAAATACATCCTGCATATCAGATATTTACATGATGATTCATAACAGTAGCAAAATTACAGTTATGAAGTAGCAACGAAAATAATTTTATGGTTGGGGGTCACCACAACATGAGGAACTGTATTAAAGGGTCGAGGAATTAGGAAGGTTGAGAACCACTGCCATAGAAGCTAGAGAATAGGTCAGTAAGAGGAATCAAAGCTATCTTAGTCTTTACTCTGATTCCATGCCAAATAAGCTACCTTAAAAACACTACAGCAATTTGACCCTTGAACAACATATATTTGCACTGCATGGGTCCACTTATACACAAATCTTTTTTAATAAATCCCTGTATTGTTTTTTATCTGCTTTGGAGTCTATAAATGTGGAAGGCCAACTGTATGCATTGATCTATGCCATTTTAGGTACTTGCGCATCTGTGGATTTTTCCTGGAACCAACCCCAGGCAGATACTAAGAGATAACCAAATTTTGGGGGAGTCAAAAGTTATATGTGGATTTTCAACTGCAAGGGAGTTGGCACCCCTAAAACTCAAGTTGTTCAAGAGTCAGCTGTATTTAATTTCCTATGGAAACTTTTTAATAGAAGAAAAATATCCTAACCAGTCCACACTGCTTATCTATAGTATTTCAAATGCAATCATTAAACTTTCATCCCAGATTTCCAGTCTTAAATCTTGTGATTTAATTTGGAATCAGCATCCCAAATTGAGATTATTAGAGGGTGAACTGATAAAACCAAGATTTTGGCCCTGAACCATGACCTTATCCCCACTTCTCCAAGCCAAGCACACTAATAAACGTTTCCTTCTCCATACTACTTCTGCATCTTATCCCTACTTCCACTGTTACATGTTATCAATTTGTAAGTGTATGTGCCTACTAAGGACATAGTAGCATTCAATAAATGTTTGTTTAAGAAACATAAATATTTCTCATTCAATAAAATGATTTATCTCAATAAACCAAAGACTCATATACAGTATTACCCAGATAATAAGAGGAAGCTCCAATCAAGAATGCAAAGCCAACTCCAACGAGCAAGAAATAAACCAGTCAGAGAAAGATAAGTATCACATGACCTCACTCATATGCAGAATCTAATGAACCAAATAAACCATGATCAAAAACAGACCCAGAGTCATAGAAGCATGAACAGACTGTTGAACCTCAGAGGGAAGGCAGGGGAGGGTGAACAAGAAGAGGTCAACCAATGAACTTGTATGCATATATGCATGACGCCTGGACACAGACAATGGGGTGGTGAGAGCCTGGGGAGGATGGAGGAGGACGGGAGCGGGCTGGAAGAGGTTAATGGGGGGGGGGGGGGGGGAGCCAATGTAAATACTTTAAAAATAAAGATTTTTTAAAAAGTGATAATAAAAATATTAAATAAATTTTAAAAAAAGAAAAAAAGAACAAACTTTTAACAGCTGTTATCCATTCAACAACACACTGGCAACCCTTCTGCTGAGTCCTAGAATTACACAAATATAAGAAAAGCCACAGGCTAGAAGAACAGCCAACAAATTATAGTCCATGAGCCAAATTGGATCTATTGTCTGTTCTGGTAAATAAAGTTTTATTGGAATGCAACCACATTCATTCATTTACACATACTGTCTACTGATGTTTTCACACTACTACAGCAAAATTGAGCAGTTGTAACATAAAACTGTTTGGCCCATAAACCCTAAAAGATTTATTATCTGGCATTATGCACAAACAATTTGCTAACCCCTGGCCCAGAGCAAATTCATATAGTTCATGGAGATCTGGGAGCCAACAGTTTAAATGTTCTTGGGGGAGCAAAGAGATTTATCAAGGCGAGCTTCCTAGATGAAATGTTTAGTTGGGACTTAAGTGAAGACTGGGAAGCAGAGGATGTTCCAAGGAAGAGTTAATCACCTGGGAAAAGGACTGGAGGCAACAGGCTTTCGGGCATGTCTCAGGAATCGCAAGAGTGTGGTATTACTAGAGTGCAGTCTGTATAAAGTGGTGAAAGTCAAAGTTGGAGAGAAGGGCATTATAAACTTGATATGCCAAGAATAATTTGTATATTTTATCCATGTACACAGGCTTCAAAATAGGCACAAGATCACCTGTACAGGTTCTAAAATAAACCGGCCAGCAGACAGCAGAAATCAGACCACGCTCTGTTTCTTGCTTCTCTTCCCCTTTCTGCTTAGTTATCATGGGAACCTCTGTTGCATTCAGGTAGGTGCTTCTGTCCCTGAACCAAATGCCGAGGGGACAAGAAAAGAGAAAAAAATCATGCTAGGAAGAGGAGGAATTTCTTAGAGTAAATTCAGGTAGACCTCACGGAAAATTTGAACATGACATGGGAAGATTATGTTCCCAGTGATTTTTTTCTAAATCCAAGAAATTCTTCACACCCTTATAGTTACGATTCATGATTTCAGATTATTTGCAGAAGTTGTACCAGAGCAATTCTTTTAGGCCATGGTGAATGTTTTTACAGCACTGCAACTGGGGGATCCTGAAAGAAAGGGAGCAGGCTCAGCCTGGCCTGCGGGAGAAAAGGAAAGCTCAGAGGTTCCCTATTGTTGCCTCTTCCATGCCTGACCACTTGGAGATTGATGGGGATTAACTCATACGCTTAATACCCTCTGAGATCATTCAATCTAGCTTGAATCCATAAGTTCTGTTAAATTCTTTTTACTAGACTGTAATACGAATGCGCTGGGCAATAAAAGCTGTTTTGTTTTGGTTTGAAAAACACAACATAAATTTGACATTTAGTATTATATAAAGAACTAGAGGCCTGGTGGACAAATTCTGCATGGGTGGGCTCCCTCCCAGCCAAATGGGGCCATCTCGCCCGGTTCTAATCGGGCTGGCCTGGGGGAGAGACCGCGGGAGGTTGGCTGGTCGCTGGAGGTCAGCTGTGGGAGTGCACTGACCACCAGGAGGCAGCTCCTGCGTTGAGCGTCTGCCCCCTGGTGGTCACTGCACATCACCCGGCCGGTTGTCTGGTCATAAAGGTTGCTTAGGCTTTTATATAAAGAAAGAACTAGAGAGATAGGAGAGGCAGTGTGTGGCAGGTAGACGTGGAGCTTCTGAAGATATGAAGAGGGGAGGAGTAGAGAAATTACAAAAATAAACTTTGCTATTTTAAAAAAAAAGGATATATACCACTTTGTGCTTATACTTGATGAAAAAAAAAACACAAAAAAAACCAGACACATAAAAAACAAACCATGTCTAGAAAAACAGATAAGAAACTAATTTTTAAAAAGTTGCAAAGGGAATATGGGTATTGAAAACAAGAGATAAAAGATGAGGTGAGAAAGACTTTACTGAGTATTTTTAAATTTTTTTTTAAATCACATGAACACATTGCCTATTCTAAAATTACATATTAAAAAGTGTAGATTTTCACATCAATAAAGAGAAACCCACCAAGCTGAAAAAAATTTTTGTCAAAAATTTTTGGATTTTGTCAAAAAGTGTGGATTTTGTTATAAAGGAAAAGGAATATAAGTGAGAAGTGATAAGATTAGACAAGTAATTTAGATTATGCTGTAGACACAATGTAGGGGAAGGCTAGACGCAGCAGAAAGTAGTTAGGAAACTATTAACTGACCACTGACTATTTATGCCAAATATCCTAACAATGTACTGTGGAGTTTACAACAAATAACAAAACAAAAATAGCTCAAAGGTGGTAAAGGAAGTAAAAGAAATATTATTTCAAGATTTATATGTTGTTTTAAAGTAGAATAATATTAATTAGAGGCAGACTATGATAAGTTAAAGGTAAATATTATAATCTCTACAATAACCAATGGATTACTAAGGGATTCCTTATCCTTTGCAACAGTATGAATGGACCTGGAGATTATTATGGTAAGTGAAATAAGCCAGTCAGAGAAAGACATATGATCTCACTTATAGGTGGAATCTAATGAACAAAATAAACTGATGAACAAAATAGGTCCAGAAGCATAGATGCATGGAACAGACTGACAGATCATAGAGGGGAGAGGGATGGGAAGGGGATGGTAAGAAATTAACCAAAAACGTATATGCATATACTAAGCATAACCCAAGGATACAGACAACAGTATGTAAAGGCCTGGGGGGTGGGGTGGAGTGGAGCAAAAGGGGAGAAAATGGGGGACATCTGTAATACTGTCAACAATTAAAAAAATAAAATAAATAACAGTAATACAAACAGGTTTGTATAATTTATTTTTTATATAAAAAGCCAAAAGAGAAAATTAAATGGAATTTTAATTAAAAAAAAGAAGACAGATTAATCCATACAAAGGTGGGAACAGAGACACAAAAGAACAAATAATAGATGAAATAAACTGAAAAGATAGTAATATAAACCCAACCATATCAGTAATTACATTAAATATAAATGTACTAAACCAGTGGTTCTCAACCTTCTGGCCCTTTAAATACAGTTCCTCATGTTGTGACCCAACCATAAAATTATTTTCGTTGTTACTTCATAACTGTAATGTTGCTACTGTTATGAATTGTAATGTAAATATCTGATATGCAGGATGGTCTTAGACGACCCCTGTGAAAGGGTCGTTCGACCCCCAAAGGGGTCGTGACCCACAGGTTGAGAACCGCTGTTAACTAAGCCCTCCAATTAAAGGACAGATTCTCATACTGAATAATGTTCTTTCAGTAAATCTTCTTTACAAGACATACACTTTAAAAATAAGAACACTGACAAACTGAAATTAAAAGGATAAAAAAGATAAATAATATTTATTAAGAAAGCTAGCATGGCTATATTAATATAAGAAAATTTCAAGATAAAATTATTCCCAGAGCATAGAAATAAAGGACATTTCATAATCCTAAAAAGACCAACCCATAGCAAGCAAAACAATCCTAAATGTTTGCACCTAATTCACACTGTTAAAAATACATAAAGCAGAAATTAGGTAAAAGGAAAAATAGATCCCCTATCATAGTTGGGGATAACACACCTCACATGAAGAAACGAGAAATGAACCAGGTACATCAACATTGATAAACTCATTAAAGTAGTTACCCACTGGTAGGAGTGGAGGGGAATAAATATGTGTAGGAATAGGAACAAAGGAGGAGAAAAACAAAACTGGAGCCTTACAGACTGATGATAAGATTCTCTATATTAAAGGTATGTGTACATCAGTTCCTTGGATAGATTCAAAGTGAAAATAAAGAATCAAATTTATTAGAAAATCCTTATGTATTTTTTTCCTTACCAGCATCACTGTTAAATTCATAATTCTTCCAAGGTTATCAATGTAGTAGACACTGTCTTGATACCATGAATCACAGTGAAGGTAATTATACATTCCAAAAGCATGCATGTGTTCCAGTGTGTACTGTTCATCTCGAAGTTTTACTTCTGCCACAGCTGAAATATAAACAAAATAAACATACACATAAAAAGTTTCACCTCAGATTGTTCCTTTCTGTATAATGCCTACATGGCAAGAGGCATTCAGGACAATTCACTGTGCTATTCGTTCAAAAACAATTCTGGGCACCTACCAGAAACTGTGTGCAGAGGTAAACAGTGTGTAGAACTGACATGGTCCCTGCCCTTACAGAACTTAGAACATGGTGGCCACCTCTTCCTTGTAATTATGAATAAAAAGAAGAGAGAAATTCTAACGTTAAAGGATTTCCTATCTCCTGGGCAAATATTAAGTCTACTTCATAAAGTGTTTTTATATTTTAAAAAATGCTTTTACCTGTATTATATCTCATTGATTTTTACCACACATTAAGAAAGAGTGTTTTTATTATTTCATTACACAATTATGGAAATAAATGTGAACAGTGATTTCTGCAATGTTATACCACATTTTTCCCAACAATACAGAACACTGGAACAAAAATAAAGTTTCCTACTGAAAAACAGAACTTTTTCCATTAGAGCATTAGCTGCTTCCATAATTTTATTTTACTTTTCTCCAGCTTTACTGATGTAATTTGCATAAAACATTGTATAAGTTCAAAGTGTACAACATCATGATTTAATACATGTATATATTGCAAAATGATTACTACAATAAGTTTAATTTCACACATCCATCATCTTACATAGAATTTTTCCTTTTAAAGAGAACTTTTAAGATCTACTCTCTTAGTTGCTTCCATAATTTTAAATCCGCCAAATGTGATTTCTGCCTCTCACTCCTCCTTTCCATATATAGGAACCCTTACCATTCAGGGCTGCCCATGCACTAGAACTATTTTCTGCTTTAACAGGAAATGAGTAAGTGAACCAAGCTGAGCCAATACCTTACCTTAATATAAAACTCATCTTACTATCTGCTAATTGGAAGTTTTATTCCAGAATGCTCACCTGTTCCTAATTCTATTACCTACTTTGAGTCCTGGCTTACTTATATCCATTCATTCATTTATTCAACAACTATTTTAATAGGCACCAATGATACAATGATGAGTAAAGAGTACAGAATCTATCTTCTTAACACTTATGATCGAGTGGGGAAATGAATATTACTCAAATAATTGCATAAGTAAATATGTGATTAAATGTTTTCAAGAAAAATTACTGGGGCCTGGCTGGCATGGCTCAGTGTTTGAGCATCAACCTATGAACCAGGAGGTTCAATTCCCGGTCAGGGCACATGCCTGATTGCGGGCTCGGTCCCTAGTAGGGATGTATAGGAGGCAGCCAATCAGTGATTCTCTCTCATCATTTATGTTTCTATCTCTCTCTCCCTCTCCCTTCCTCTCTGAAATAAAAAATATTTTTAAAAAAGAAAAATTACTGGGTACCATGAGAACAAGTAACAATGGGAGCTAATCTACTTGGGAAGATTAACAGGAGCTTTCAAAACTTTGAGCCAAGCTACAAAGTATAAGGTAGAGTTAATTTAAGAAGTAGACCTACCTACCTACACACATACACGCACCTACTTAACACAGGCAGAAGGAAAAGCAGGCAAAAGTAAGAGGGAAAACTTGTGTTCAAAGACCCAAAAGACAGCCAAACTGGCTGAAATAACAGCAACAGAATTATACAAGGAAAGGCTTACGGACAAATGAAGTGAGAGAACCTGGCAGGAACTGAATCATGAAAGACCTTTCCTTTACTTGTATTTGTTGATAAACTCACTGTATTATGGATTTTTTAAGCAGGAGAATAAAGTCCAGATTCAAATGTGTAAAAGGATCACTTATAACTACAATATGGAAAACATACCAGAGTAAAGCAGGGGTAAACCCAGGAAGATCCACTAGGAAACCATTGCAGTCATCGGGTAAAGGACAACTGAAGTTTAGAAGTGACATCACTGTAGCTTTATGATGGCTTTGATAGAGACGGAGGACGTTGTTTCTATATAACTCCAGGAAGTGTTTCTTTTATAAGGAACAGTTAGAAATACCTATTCCACTGATTAGGAGGGGGACAAACAACAATTCTTGGTTTTCTAGCACCACTGTGTGGATGAAACTCGTTACTGCAGAAAATGTGTGTGGTACCATAATGGCCCAAATAGTAATACTAGACAATGTGATGACAAACACATTTTTTTTCATAATTGTCCTGTTGGTGCATAGAAAAAGGCTGCCTCTGGCCCCACATGAGAAAGAAAAATATCATGTTAATCATCCTGAGTATAAAGGGGAGGCAGAGCAATTGAAAAGAGAAAAGCAGTGTGGAGAATGTGAGGCTGCCAGAGCCCTTTTACAAAGCCTCCTTAAGAGAAGGAGTGGAGCGCAGGGAGTCTCAGATGTCGGTTGGGATCTTTGAAATGGTTGAAAAAGAGGAACATCTTTCATGAGGACTAAGAAGCAAGTATAGTGAGTTTTTATTATTTAACATTATAATAACTGCATTGGAAATAAAAAGAGCTTTGCTGAAAAATCCTTCTCTCTAAGTAAAAAGAACTTAGGGCCTAACACAAAGGGGATCTCTCCTAATCTTTCCCGAAATTCCTTACAAAACATACACGTAACCTCAAAAATCTGTAGCTTTTCACTCACAAATGGTTTACTGAAGGACTGCTATGCGCCAGATATTGTGCACTGGGCAAACACTGATAAACACTGATAAATAAATAAATGAGCCCTGTTAATGGTGCTAACAACAGTTACAATTACTGCTTGTCTATAATATACTATTATATTGAACCTCATGAAACTGCCAATATACAACTCTTTTAACACCAGTTAAACATGATTTAATCTAATACTTATATACCAGTAATCATAGAATTTTTTTTAATGGAAGGCAGAGGCAAAGAATATTAAAACACTAACAAAGGTCACTTCTTAGACCACTTATCTTCTAATTGTACCCAATGAGTTAAGTCTTCTTTTCACCTAGTGACTTCATTTGTTATTTGTGTATAAAGATGCCAAAAAGTAGAGCACAAGTTTGTATTACAAGTTCTGAAGCGAGATTTATGGAATAAGGTAGGGCTAGAACTAGGGGCATTGCCCTCACTAAACTCTCCTATGTAATAAAAGCCTAATATGCTAAGAGTCCGCTGGCCATGCAACCAATCAAAGCGTAATATACTAATGATATGCTAAGGCCACTCAACCACTCACTATGACATGCACTGACCACCAGGGAGCAGACAGTCGATCAGTCAACAAGTTGTTATGACATGCACTGACCACTAGGGGGCAGACGCTCCGACTGGTAGGTTAGCTTGCTGCTGGAGTCCAGCCAATCAGGACTGAGCTAGATGGGCCAGACACACCCTGGAGCCCTCCCGCAGTCCCTCCCCAGCTGGCCAACCTCCCGCATCCCTCTCTGGCCCCTATTGTGCACCAGTGGGGTCCCTCAGCCTGGCCTGCACTCTCTCACAATCCTGGACTGCTCAGGGGATATTGGAGAGCCGGTTTTGGCCCGAACCTGCAGGCTGAGAGACCCCACTGGTGCACGAATTCATGCACTGGGCCTCTACTCTTATATAATGTTTCTGCACATTAACATATTCACCTGCCTTTCTTCTCCATATTTTCCTCTAATAAAGTAGATGTGAAACATATACAATGGTTACATGGCTCTCCTCTTCCTTTACTAAAGCCATAATCTTCACCAGCTTTTATCCTCCCTGCCCTGAAGAAACAGCCCAGAGACTGCAAAAAAACATTAGAAACAGCCCTGGTGGGGTAGCTCAGTTGGGTGGAGTGGCATCACAATGCACTGGGATTGTGGGTTTGATCCATGGTCAGGACACATACGGCAATGAACCAGTGAATGCACAAATAAGGGGGACAACAAATTGATGTCTGTCTGTCTGCTGTCTCTCTCTCCTTTTCTAAGAAAGAAAAGAAGGAAGGAGAGGAAGGGAGGGAAGGGAGGGAAGGGAGGGAGAGAGGGAGGGAGGGAGAGAGGGAGAGAGGGAGGGAGGGAGGGAGGGAGGGAGGAAGGAAGGAAGGAAGGAAGGAAGGAACGAACGAACGAACGAACAGCATGTACAGCATGTACTCTAGGTATAGCTTTCCCACTGACAAGTAGCCTGGTTAAGTTACCTAACCTTTCTATCCTGTCTCACCAGTTAATGGTACTCGTCCTATAATATTCTTAACAAATGTAATCTGTAAACATGTAAAGTGTTTGCTAGATGGCACATAAGAAGAAATGATGATTTCCCTGTTTCTCTTCTCCCTTCCAAGGCAAATTCTCACGAAGGTGCTTAGGATTCCATTCTCTCCTCCCTTTTCTAGGTCCTTCCTCTCTACTGGTCCCTTCTCCTCCACTTTAATATGTTGAAAACTTCCCACTTCACACAACAAACTAATGAAAAAAGGTTTCCTCCTTTTTGCTCTGTTCCAAAGCAGGCCTCCTTCCTACCCCTGTACTTCTCAAACTTCTCCCATTTTCTCATTATCTATATTAACCCATTTCAATTTTGTTTGAACTCTACTATTCTACCAAAATCTTTTTTCATTTAAAAATAAATATTGAACACTTTTTTCTTGAAGCCAAGATGGAATAATAGTGACCAGTTCTATCTTTCCATCAAAAAGATATAAGATAAAATTAAATAAACCAGATAAAATTGTATGAAACAACAGTTTTCCAGACACTAGACATCAGGCAACAAAGGATAGTGATCCCTAGGAAATGAGAAACAAAGGAGGTGAGCCCTAGCACTGCCCAGCTTAATACCGCCTTTAATGAGTTTCCAGATCTTGGCACAAAGAGGAAAAGGTGAGGTAGAATCTGAGAGACACCCCTTGTTGTGGAAACTGAGTGAAAGTCTAGGGAGTTGATCAAGGCAACTACAGTTCATTGGACTGTCCAGTGTACTAGAGAAGAGAACAACAAAGAGAGGAAAATCAGAAGGTGTCTCTCAAATAACGGCACATGACTGAGAAAACCACCTCAGGCCAGGGGAAGAACCATCTGAAAGGATGAGAGAAACCATTTTAGGCACTCAGCACAAGGCTGAGAGCTGTAACTGTTCCCCCCAACCAGAATGGAAAAAACTCAGAACTCATCGGATAATGAAAAGAGTACACAGAAAAGTCTTCTCTCAAACAATTAGCCCTAGACTGAGCATTGCTCCAGACGAGGCTAACAATTCATAAAAGCAACACCCAAGTAACTCAACTGCATCCCAGAACAAAGTTCAAGAAGATTTGTACAGCCCTAGCTGGTTTAGCTCAGTGGATAGAGCATCGGCTTGTGGACTGAAGGGTCCCGGCTTCACCTTCGGTCAAGGGCACATGCCCAGGCTGTGGGCTCAATCCCCAGTAGGGGGCGTGCAGGAGGCAGCCAATCAATGATTCTCTCTCATCGTTGATATTTCTCTCTCTCTCTCTCCCTCTCCTTTCCTCTCTGAAATCAATAAAAAAAAATTTTTTTTAAAGATTTATACAAATATATTCTGCAGCCAACAAGTTAAAATTCACAATTTCTGGCAACCAGTCAAATATTATCAGACATGCAAAGAAGAAAGAAAACAAAACTCATAAAAAGAATAATCAACAGAAGTTCAAGACACATCTGACACAGAAGTTATAATTAGCAGAAGAGAACATTAAAACAGTTATTAAAGCATGTCCCATATGATCAAAATGATACAGACATGAAAAATGTAAAAATGACTTAAACTTCTAGAGATGAAAACTACAATTTCTAAAATGAAAATACACTTAGATATTAATAACAGATTAGGGACTGGAAAAAAAGATTAGTGAAATTAAAGGCAGGAATATAGAAATGATCAAAAAATAAAACAGAGAAAAGAATGGGAAAAAAATGAAACAGCACTGATGCACTGGGGTCAACTTCCAGCAATCTAAAAATGGGCAATTGGGTTTCTCAAAGGAAAAAAGAGGGGGGGTGGGGGAGGGAGAACGAAGAAATAATGGCTGTAAACTTACCAAACCTGATGAAAACTATAAATCCACAGATTTGGGAAGACCAACAAAATCCAAGCACAAGACTCATGAGGAAAGCCACCCCAAACTGCTCAAAACCAATGTAAAAGAAAAAAAATCACAAAAGCAACCAGAGAAAATGATGTCATACATAAAAAGACAAAGATGGATAACATCAGATTTTTCATCAGAAACAATACAATACCAGCAAAAAGACAGTGGGGAAACATCATTAAAGTACTGAAAGAAAAAACTGTCAACCTAGAATTCTATATGTGGCAAAAATGTATCCTTAAAACCAGAGCAAAATAAAAATGTTTTCAGGCATACAAAAACTGAAAGATGCATCACAAAGGCCCACAGGCGAGAGAATTATAGATAAATAATATGGATGTACATAAAGGAATGAAGAGCACTAAAAATGGCAACTATAAGAGAAATATATAAGCTTTTCTTATCATTTACATTTCTTTGAGATAATTAACTCTTTAAACAAAAATAATAACAATGTATTGTGAATTTACAATTATATGTAAAAGTAAAATGCATGACAACAATAGCATGAAGGCCAGCAGGAGAGAAATGGAAATGCTAGATATACTATTTTGAGTCTTACACTACATGTGAAGTAGTGTAATATCATTTGAATGTATTGCGTAATAAGTTAAAGCTGTATACTTAAACTTCAAAGCAACTATTAAAACAACAAAACAAAAGCAATAGTTAATAAGCCAACAAAAGTGATGAAATTGATTCATAAAAAAACATTCAATGCAGCCCAGCCAGAGTGGCTCAGTTAGTTGCGTGTTGTTGTGGTCCTATGCGCCGAAAGGTTGCTGGTTCGATTCTGGTCAGGGGCCCACATACCTGGGTTTCAGTTTCCATCCCTGGTCTGGGCACCTACAGAGAGCAACTGATCAATGTTTCTCTCTTGCTCACTCTGCCTCCCTCCCTCCCTCCCTCCCTCCCTTTTTCTAAGCATATCCTCAGGTGAAAATAAAACAAAAACATTCAATCCAAAAGAAGGCAGTCAGTGAGAAAAGTCCATTTTCCCAAAAACAAACAGAATACCAAAAGCAAGATAAAAAGCCCAAACCTAACAAAATTAATAATCACATTAAATGAAAACAACTGAATTAAAAGATGAGATTTGCCATCCTGAATGAAAAAGCAAGCCCCAACTATTTCTGCCAATAAGAACTGTATGCTAAATACTAAGATGCCAAAGAGGCTGAAAGTAAAAGTATACACACACACACACACTATGGTAACATTAATAAAAAGAAAGCTGAAAGCTGGCATGACTATTTTATTATCAGTCAGTAGATTTCAGAGCAAGGACTATCACCAAGGTTAAAGAAGGTTATTTCATAATGAGAAAGGGGTCAATTTATCAAGAGGACACAACAATCAATGTTTATACAACAAAACAGAGCTTCAAAATATATGAAGCAAAAACTAACAGAACTACAAGGAAAATTAGAAAAATCCACAATTATAGTCAGACTAACAATATCCCTCTCTCAATACGACTAGAATGAACTCAAAGTAATTATGCTGACTAAAAGACAACAGACAAAAAGGAATACACACTGTATAATCCCATGAATATAAAACTCTAGAAAATGCAAAAAAAAACCTAACATATAGTGACAGAAAGACATCAGCAGTTGCCTAGGAATTGATGGGAGTATGAGAAGGAATGGAGGACTGGTTACAGAGGAGTACATGGAACTCCGGGGAATGACAGCTAAATTTTCTATCTTGATTGTGGTGATGACTTTATGAGTGTATACATATGTCAAATTTTACCAAACTATACCCTTAAATATGTGGAGCCTTTTGCCAATTATATCTCAATAAAGCTGTTTAATGTGTTGTATGAAATAATCCATTATTCACCATGCAAGCTCCAGCTCTAGAGATAAAGCACTGAAGGAGATGGACACAGGATTCATCAATACAGAACTAATAGTCTTAGCACAGAAAAGACTCGAATACTACTGAGACAAAGTCTGTGAAGTAGCAGGTACGATGTGACAGTAGATTCTGAAAGGTACAGATTCTAACTCAAGGAAGGAGTCTCTAAGTAACACACAAATCAAGACGAAAAAATGCAATATGAGTTAGCTAGGTGAAATATAGGGGCGGGGGGGATATACAAAGACATTTACTGAATAAAGTTTCTAGGGGAAAAAAACCTATAAGATAACTATCCAGAAATGGAATTGCTGGGTCAAAGGGCAATTACAATTTATAAAAAAGGTTTTCTTGCTTAGTTCTTTGAAATAGAAAAAGACAAAGTGACATATACTGTTTACACAGCAGCGGGAATTTTAGAACAATTTAATGACACTACTTAAGAGAATACCTATGCTCCAAGGTCTTTGAGACCAGGGACCATATCTTCATCCTCACACCCTAAATGCAGAGCTTCACCCCCCCGAGGTGCCCACTCACAGTGTGCTAAATTAATGTAAATTCCTTAGGTTAGTGTAAAAGAAGTCAAGCTGTCAGGAGGAGCTCCTGAATCATACCTCACTTTCTCTAGAAATAATTTTCAAAAGAATTAACCTCTTTTTCATCCTCCTCCTCAAGTAAATAACATAAGTCCCTCCACGTGAACTACTGCAAAAGTGTTAAGCTGATCTGTTTCCATTCCTCTCATTTTCCAAATTCAACTTCCATAGAGCCCAAGTGTAAACCATTAAAACCCTAAGTCAACTTTCCTTCTTTGCTTAAAGCCCTAAATGGCACCTCACCACCTCCAGTTGTGCATCCCAAACACAGAATCTAAAACCAACACAGGTGAACTGAGGGGAGAAAAAGGAAAACTTTGTGAGTTTTTATTGGATTTAGAGAGCTATATATTGATAAATCCAGATGTAACAAGACAATAAAAGAGAACCAGAACTTGGCCGGAGATCCTGGCTAGAGATCCTGGCTAGGCTGCTGATCAACTGGAAAAAAAAAAAAAAAGAGAGAGCTATATATTATGAGATTTTGCTTCCTGCTTTTTTGTGTTAAAAATAGCCTTTTATTTATAAAAATATGGGCGAGTGCATGAGTTTTTAAAAATAGATATTTTTTAACTGATTTTAGAGAGAGGAAGGGAGAATAGAAACATCGATGAGAGAGAAATATCCATCAGCTGCCTCCTGCACACCCCCTACTGAAGATCTAGCCGGAAACCCAGGCATGTGTCATAACCAGAAATCAAACCTTCACTTCCTGGTTCATGGGCCCACATTCAATCACTGAGCCACACCTGCTGGGCTACATAACAGTTTTTAAGAAACATCTTCACTTGGCAAATTAAGAAATTGGGCTTTTTATGATGGTCGAGCTTTATTTTTTATTGAGGGGCCCCATGAAGAAATCAGTCCTGTCTCACTTTCCCAGGAGATTTTTTTTCCTCCTTCTCTCCTTCATTCACTCAATTTATTGAGCATCTGCTATGCTAAGAGCAATGGCAGAGTAGTGAGTAAAGGAGAAACACCGTCTTCATGGAGCTCACAGTCTAGTGAAACAAACAGATATCAAATAAATACAGATTTAAAACTATGATTGTATTGCCTTATGGAGAATGGAATGAAGGAGCCCAAAAATGAAGACAGGAAGGATAGTCAAGGAAGCTACTACAGTTCAGGTAAGAGATAACTGTGATTTAGAAAAGAACAGAGGCATGAAGAAGCCAAAATCTTCTACTGGATTTGCTGACAGATTGAACAGGAGGGTTTAATGAAGAAATAACTCCATGACATCAACATAAGCAACTATATAGACCTGCACTAATGGTCCCAACTTTTTATGCCTCCCTGGGTCTATGCCATGTGGTATGAGGTGGCTATAATTATTCTAGACCTGATTATATGATTTGCTTAGGCCAATGGTGTGCCGAGCTGGCATGACCATGGCATACTCAGCCCCATGTTGGGTGCCATATGTGCTGAGCCAGGACAGCCAGGTTCGGTGAGCCTGAGAGGGGGTGGTGAAGGATTGAGAAAAGACAGACAAGAGAAAAAAGCTGGGTCTGGGTGAGACGCTGTCCTCTCTCCTGAAAGCCATGTCTTTATTTAATGCCAGATTCCACAAGGCAAAGTAAGGGCGTGGTTACAATGTTCTCGTGAGTTTCGAATCTACTCAATTATACCCACCTGGTCAAGCTTTGTTTACTTGCTGCACCTCCTGCAGCCTGTATCAGTCATGTGGGACCACAGGTTCGGACCATAAGGTCAAGCTTACAACTATAGCCCTTGGCTGTAATTGTGCTGGGAGGGATTTGCCCTCCAAGCTAGGACTTGCACGTGGCTTTGCCATGAGAGGACCGTGCCCTCCTATTAGTCCCAGGCTTCAACCTGTCCAAACGCTGTAGCTGCTCTCCACACAATGGGACAACAGCAAACTATTCCAAGCAGTAGCTTGAAAAAGTGTTTGTGCACTGCTACTTGTCTCTTGGAATAAGCCTGGACTAGCCAGCTAAAGAATGAGAGATCGAGTGGAGTAGAGCTAAGTGGGGACCATCTGAAATAACCTTAAGCCAGTCTATAGCCAAAGAACCCCTAAACATATGAGAAAGTCCAGCCAAGATGAGCAGAGATGCCTAGCAGACCCATAATTGAACAAAAGTGCACGAATGAGCCCAAGCCACACCTAGAACCACTTACCTGACCTGTAGGTGATGAGATTCACTGATTGGCTGCCTCCTGGATGCCCCACACAGGGGATCGGGATCGAGCCCACAACCCAGACATGTACCCTCGACCGGAATCGAACCCAGGACTCTTCAGTCTGCAGGCTGACGCTCTATCCACTGAGCCAAACAGGCTAGGGCTGGAATGACTTTTTAAATGCATAAACTAACTAAACATATTGGTACCATCTACTGATATGGAGTGGGAGAGGGAATGGAAAAGAAAAACCAAGCTCATTGTATCCTACCCTGGTCAACTCTTACCTAGCTTCCAAAGTTCAATCTAGATATCGATTCCTCCAGGAAGCTTTCCCAGATCTCCCAGGCTGGTTTGGAAAGAGTAAGTACTACCATTATGTTTTGTACATATCCCAATCACTGCCTTACCACATTGCTTTATAATTATCCGTTTACCTTTCCTCCCAACTAGATAATTGCACCTTTACGTTATACTCATCTTGATGTTAGCATGTAACATAAAACAGGGTCCCAATAGATGTTTCTGAATTTTATAAATGAATTAAACACATTATTTGACACTATAAAATCTATTCATAAACTGTAGATCAGTATTTCTCAAAGTGTGATCTACTGACAACATGCACCAGAATCAGCAGGGGTGTGTATTAAAAATGCAAATCTCTGGGCTCTCTATCCTCAATGAAAATGCCATTCTCCACTTTTTTTTTTTTTTTTTAAAAAAAAAAAAAAGGTAAAGTGGCCCTGGCCGGCTTGGCTCAGTGGATAGAGCGTCAGCCTGCAGACTGAAGGGTCCCAGGTTCAATTCCGGCGGGCTTGATCCCCAGTGGGGGGCGTGCAGGAGGCAGCACATCAATGATTCTCTCTCATCATGGGTGTTTCTCTCTCTCCTTCTCCCTTCCTCTCTGAAATCAATATATTTTTTTTTAAAAAAAAAAGAAAGTTAAAGTGGTGACTAGCTGGCCTGCTATAGACACACAAAACAAGTCGTAAGAAGTATGGGTACGAAAACCAACTCTTCCTCACAATTTTCTGGAGATGTTCTCTACAATACAGTCCTTAGGCTACCATCACCCAGGTAACTGCATCTGCTCAGAACTACAATGGGGTTTCTCTTTTAAGAAATGGGTTGGACTCAGCCAGAGAGAGCAGGAGCTGGGGTCCCAAAGAGGTGTGGCTTCTCAACGCACAGGTTCACAGAGGATGCTCCAGGGGAAAGCAAGTTGTGAGCTTTCTCCGCAGCAGAGGCCAGGCCAGGACGGACAGGCGGTCTCAGCCCGAGCAGCACCTGCGGGACGGGCCCCGGAGCCCAGCGGCCCAGCCCAGTGCCTGCCCGTGGTCCCGCCACAGAAGAGCCGCGAGAAGGTGGCTCCCACGAAGGTCCGGGATGGACGTCCTTCTCCAGAAACCGCCACCCGGTGTCCACCCCAGCCCGACGGGCCGTAAGGAAGGCCCGAGTCGGAAAGGAAGAAAATGCGGGAAGGGTCTGGCCCTTGGCATCCGAAAGGGAAGAGGAAAAGAGTGCAAGGGGACGCCGCCGCTTCCCACCTGCGTCTAGTTCCAGCTGGTAACAGGGCAGCGGCTCGAGGGAGAGTTTGTAACCCTCGAATCGGGGGTCCAACAGGGGTCTCTTCACCCGCAGCGAGCAATTGGCGGCCACCTCCATCGCCTTCCAGGATCCTAGCGGGAGAATTAATAAAGCTCTTGTTGAAAGCTCCGCGCTTCCCTCGTTGCACCGAGGCTGGGAGGCTGCGTGGGTCCCATCCCATTAAACACTGCGGTGCAGCATGCCTTCTGGGAAATGTAGTGCCCGTGAGCGAGTTGACTGTTGCATGCCGGGATGCGTAGTTTCCAGAGGACGCCCCGCCCAGCGCGACAGCGGGAGCTGGACTCTCTTACCCAGAGGGCTGAGCGACCAGGAGGCGGCCCGCGCTGGTTAAATTCTCACCTTATAGGCAGGGTGGCGAGGCCCCGCCCCGGAAATGCGTGTTCTAGCTTTCTGTGTGCTTAGGCGCCCGAGCTACTGAGGGTCTAAGTCCGGGCAGCCGAAGAGTGTGGTAGGTAACGGTCGCCAGCGCAAGGGTCATTTCGTCGCTGGGAAGGGACGGCCCTCGCCCGCGGTGATGGTGGTGAGCTATGCCCGTGGTCCTCAGGGCCGGGACCCGGGCCCGGCCCAGGCTCCTTTCGATGTGCTGTCTTTCGTTCGCTTCCCCGACCCGCGCTCGCGGGCCTGTAGGGCTCTCCGACTGGGCGTGCTACCGGAGTTGGCCCGGAGCCAGTCCTCGCTTTGTTTTCTGGCTCCTCCCCTCCCGCCTCTCCGCTGTCTCCGCCCCGTTCTGCTTTCCCCAGGAATGACTGGACCGGGAGGGATCCCCTAGCGCCCTTGTGTCACCGGTGAGAAAACTGAGGTCTTTCGGAACCGACTTGTCCAAGGTCACTGTCCGTATTGGAGGGGCCAGGGCGAGATTCAGTTCAGTCTTCTGGGCATGGTCCTGACTGAATTGCTTTTTGAAAATGTTAAACCTCCAGCTGCAAAAGCAAACATGTCCTAGTCCTTTCTCAACCCCTCCTTTTCCCTTTGCACTTGGCGGGGGGGGGGGGGGGGAAAGAAAGAAATTTCAACTCTGAGAAGTCATGCCAGCCTGCGTTTTCCCAAAAGGGCACATGGCAGGCTGCAAAGTGGTCTGAAGTGACTGACAGGTGCCGGCTGGTTCCACGCCTCCCAGCCTCGCCTCCCTCTGCTTTCTGCACCATTTTGGGCTGGGCTGGCCGTTTTTACTGGAAAGCGAGAATGTCCCAAGTGAGGACTTCGTTTGGGGTTTGTTTGCCCCTTTGATCAAGAAAGAGCACAGATATACTCAAACAGCAGCTTTAGTCGTCGCGATTCAGGATGCGTCCCCGCGAGAAGGGAAGCACTTAACATCTTAACCTGGAAATTGCACTTTTCACCGACATTTCCTAGGCTAGCATGGCTTCCCCAAAAATTTTGAACAAAAAACGATTCAAAGTCGGTCGTGATGAGCCCTGGAAGTGTTTGGGGGGCGGGGTCAAAGCCACCCGAGTGCAAAACCGACTTTTTCATGACTTTCTTGTCTCAGTGCCTCAGTTTCCTCACCTGTAAAACACAGATGATGTTAATCATACTTCTATGAAATAATAGGTTCTGGGAGTGGAATGAGTTAAAAAAAAAAAAAAAAAAAGCAACAACAATGTGTTAGCCCCGCACCAGGCACATACGTGTGTCTTAATACATGTGACGATACTTGCTACTTCCAGACTCGTTTTAATAAAGGGCCTCCGGGGGGAGGAAGCTGTTCAGTTAGCTTATCAGTGTGCCTCCTGGGGATGCCGCAAATATGGAGAGTAATGACGTCGTTAACGCATTGTTGGTATTTATCGCCCCTTCAGTCGATAGCGCGGTAAAGGTGTGGCGGTGCTTGCCTAGAGGACTTAGGAGGGAATGCTTTGTAAGTGCTCTGTGTCTGAAAATGCGTGTTGATGTTCAGGTTAGCAAGATGAACAAAGATGCGCAGATGAGAGCAGCGATTAACCAAAAGTTGATAGAAACCGGAGAAAGAGAACGGTGAGTAAGAGACTGTGTGGATAAATTGTATTTAACGCCTTTAAGTTGCAGTTACTGTATCTACAAGAATCGAAATATGAAGGAACAAGACTGATGTCAGTGGAAAGAATTTCAGAAAAATAGATTGTCAAAAGCTTCAGTTCCTAACATGTAGAAACGATAGGCAGGCCTATTCAGTATTGCAAGACTTAGAGGGAAGTGAGTGATGTAGAAAGATGAATAAGAAATGACGCTCAGAGATTGTATAATAGCAAAAAAATTCCTAAATAACGACAGTTGGAGACAGAATGTTACCCACTTTTTAACAGGGAGACAGCATAATAGAACCAGTATTAGTTACCAAGCTCTTTTTTAATATTCATCCAAGGATATGTTTCTATTAATTTTAGAGAGAGAGGAAGGAAAGGGGGCAGAGAAATATTGATCGGTCTCCTCGCACCGAGACTGGGATTGAACCTGAGACCTTTGGATGTGTGGGACAACGCTTTAGCCAACTGAGCCACCACAGCCAGGGCATTGCCAAGTTCTCTTAACCTCAGTAGCATGTACTATTCCTACCATCTGAAACATTCCTTTCTTTTTCTCCTAATCTTTAGCTTCGTCTAGCTCATCTTTCAAGTCTTAATTTAAAATATTTCTTTTGAATATCCTGGTCTATCAGAACATTTAACATTGTATTGTGACCACCTACTTAGCTAGTTTGTATCCTTCAATATAATCTAAATTACTTGACAGCAGAAATACCAGTGTATATCCATTATCACGCCTAGTTCTTAATTGGCCAAGTAAATATTTGGAAAAATGAGCACAAAGGAGAGGCTGAGGAATCAAGAAAGGCTTCCAGAAACAGGGTGATAAATTGTGAGGGAAGTATATATAGGGAACAGGAGGGATCTTTCAGTTCCACCTGCAGGTTAAAGTGATCAGTTAAGATCTCACAATAGTAAAAGAGGTACTTCAGCTGGGGGGAAGAATTAGCAGTTCTTCAAGCCAAAAAAAGTAGAGAAGACAATCTAGGCAGATGGAACAATGTGCAAAATCACAGCTTCTGTGGTAAGTGCAGAATCAAAGCTAGGAGGAGGTAAAGGGTAAAAGCTGTGTGGACAGGAGGAGTAGAGTTTGTATAAGTCAGCTTTTTTTTAGTTGAAAATGATAGAAACTGGCTTAACCAATGGAAATACATAAGCTCTTCTAACTGAAAAGTCTAGAGCTTAAAATTGCTTCAGGCACCGCTGGGTTCAGGCACTCAAGTTATTGTCAACAATATATCTTTCTTTGCCTCTCAGCTCTGCTTTCCTCTGTGTTGGCTTTATTCTCAGGCAGGCTCTCCCTACAGAGATCAGTGGTTCAAAATGTATACCCCTCTGGCTCAGACTACCTTCCTCCTGATAGTTTCAATAAAGACCTGCCCTGATTACCATCTCACTTAGGTAATAGGCCAGTCGTGGTCACCCTTGCCTAGGTCACATGTCCATCACCAGACCCCTACCCAGATTTCTTACACTGAGAGTGGTAGAGGTTTTTTTGTTTTTCTTCTGTCAAAAAAAGGACAGAAATATGGGTGGTGGGTTTTCAAAAACATCTGTTGTTGATTTTATCCTTGGCTGTTGGGAGGCATTAAAAGGTTTTTTTAAGGGAATGACTAGATCACATTTGCACTTTAGGAATGTTATTCTGGCAGAGTGGAGCATAGACTGGAAGCATTAGAGCAGAATGCAGAAGATTATATTGGGTTAAAAATGAAAAACAGTAAAATGAAAAGGAAAACTCAGGTTGTGGTTTTTTGTTTTTTAAGTAAAATCAGAGATGAGGAAGAAGGTGGAAACTAGAAAGGTGCCTTGGGAAACTGAGAGGATAGTATTGCCAGTAATGAGTCTAGGGGACTATGTATTTGTTTGTTTATTTCATGCAGCTTAGTTACTGAGTTTCTACCACATGCCACGTCCTGTTAAGGTGCTGAAGTTACAGTAGTGAACAAAGTGAAGTCTGTCCCTTCATGGAACTTGCATCCTAATGGGGGAAAACAGACAAGAAATGTCTAATATGTCAGGTAATGATGAGTTCTAGAGAAACAAAGCAGAGAATAATGGGGTATGTTATTTTGGGAAGAAAAAACAGGGCTTCACTGATAAGAGATCAGAAGGATATGAGGGAGATGGAGGGACTCCAAAAGCCAAGGTCCCAAGATAGGAATTTTTTGGGCATTTTGAGGAGCACATGGAAGCTAATGAGACTGAATAAATTGGAAGAGGGAAAGAAGGAAGTCAGGGCACAGCTGGGGAGGGGGCAGATCATGGAGGGTCATTTAGGCTGTAGTAAAACTTGGAGTTTATTCCGGGTAAATTAGGAAGCCACTGGAGAGTTTTGAGCAGTGGGAAGAGAATGGAAGTGTGCAAGGAGAACAAGAAGGGGAATAAGTTAGGAGGCTTTGGGAACAGTCCAGTCAAGGCAAGGTGGTAGCTTGCACAGGGCAGAGGTGATACAAAACATGGGTGCAGGTACTTATTTTAGAACTGGAACCAGTAGGACTTGCTCATGGGTTGGATGTGTAGTGCGAGCAAAGTTGTGGTGAAGGACACTGCCAAGATTTCTAGCCTGAGGGACTGGAAGCATGGAATTGCCATCGTGACAAGGAGAACAGAACAGGTTGAGGGTGGAGAGGAGCATGAGCTGGGCTTGAGCCCGGTGAAGATTGAATGACCTGATTAAATATTGAGATGAAAATGCCACATGGTGGAGATACAGGAATATTGAAAGAAGCAGTTTGGTTTGGAATATGACATGTTTTAAGCTGAGAAATAAGATGATTTAGGTGGAAGATTGAGGATTTTTTAGAGTGGGTATGGAAAAGGAACAGAAGTACTGATAAACTATTTTATTACATCCATGATGCCATTAGTTGCAATATATGCCTTTTTTTTAAACCAGTAAGAAACAAGAAAACCCTGCTAATTAAATTATGATAGGGCCCTGGCCAGGTAGCTCGGTTGGTTGGAGCGTCTTCCCATAAGCCAAGGTTTCAGGGTTGATCCCCGGTCAGAGCATATACAAGAATCAATCAATGAATGCATCAAGTCAATGGAACAACAAATCTCTTCCTCTCTCTCCCTCTCCCTCTTCCCCTTCCCCTCCTCTCCCCTCCTTCCCCTCCTCCCCTTCTTCCCCCTCATTCCCTCCTTCCTTCCTTCCCTCCTCCCATCCTCCTCTCCTTCCCTCCTTCCCTCTTGTCCTACCTTTCCTACCTCCCTCTCTAAAAATCAATAAAAAATTTAAATTATGATAGGCATGCCATTTACTGAATTGTTAAAATGTGGGGGGTAAAGTGTTAGATTCATGAAATACATAATTGATGTATCATTTAGAAGGTTAATGGGAAAAGGGAGGGGAGTCTTTGAGATTAGAGAGAGAAATAATGGGGAAGAGAATTAAAGGATAAGAATTTGTAGTCAAGGAAGGGATTTTGGAGTTTGAAGATTTCAGAGGTGCAGCTGCTCCAAGCTCAACTAATATCTTCCAAAAGGTGTATAGCCCCACAATATTTCTGTTGGTGGAGGGAGGTAGACAGGGTGTAAGAAGGCCAGAGTAGAGTTTCTTGAGAAGTATTGTGCCCCATCTGCTTTATTTTACTTTGCTAGTAATGAAAATGAGGCCATGTCCCCACAAGATCAAAGAACTATTTAAACTATTTCATGATAGAACCAGGATCAGGACATGGTTGAAGTTTTGTGACTGGCAAGCAGGGAATTTTTAATTGAAGGGTTGAACTTTTGATTCAAACGTTCCTGTATGAGATATTGCACATTGTTGTAGTTTAATTTGAAAACACTTTTTTTTTCTACACAGCCTCAAAGAGTTGCTGAGAGCTAAATTAATTGAATGTGGCTGGAAGGATCAATTGAAGGCACACTGTAAAGGTAATCAGTTTCATTTAGAAGATAAGCTAATTCCATTGTTCTCTATGTTGGTTTGAAGTTCACTAGAAAAATTACAGTCAGTATTGTAAAGGTATCTAAGTGGTCAGACATAATTTTTTAAACAAATGGAAAATTGACTCTTGTAGTGATGATTTCCTCCTCTGTGATAATATGTAGACCTAATTCCTAAATTTATAAAAAAAATTTGTGTATTTCTCTTAAAACAAGTGAAGCAGGATTTTCTATGGCTTTAAAATGTGGAATCTCACCTTTTCAGTGTGCCCGTTCAAAATGAAACATTCCTTATTCCTAATATGTTTTAATTAACCAACTGAGTACTTTATGGTTGTTAGACATTTAGGAATTATCTCTCTTGTCTTTGACAGTGTTATTTTGAAAAATTCATGTTAAAAGCTCCTAGAGAATTATACTTATTTTTTTAAATGTACAATGGGGGCTTGTTAAATTGCTTAATGTTGATGATGATTCCGTTAGACAGATTACACATGTCACTATGATGAGCCTCCTTTCTGGCTCAGCTTTTAGGATAATAGTATTTTGGTTATTTTTAATGATTTCCCATTGTATTGTAATGGTTTCTACAAGTAATGATAATAGTGACTATAATATTAACTAATTATGACAAATCAGTAAAAGCATAGACTTTGAGGTCATACAGATCTTCACTGATAAAAGGACTAGAGCTGTATTTCAACTCATGTTTGGATGAGTTATTTAATCTTTATGCTTCAGTTGCCTCATCTGTGAAGTGGGAAAAATGCCCAGCCCATTTCATTATTGTGAATATTAACTGATATAAAGCATCCAGCACACAGTAGGGGTTTAGTAAACATTAACTACTTTCCCTCTTGTTTCTTTTGGCCCATTTTGGGCTATGAAATTTTAAATTGGACACAAATAATAGCTTATTCCCCCTCCACACATTTAAGAGCTAGTATGATAACAGTGAAATAAGATCTGTGCAGTTATAAATTTCTAGCTTTTTATAACTGTTAGATTTGACCTTATAGTTCAAATTCATTCTGTGCTATATTTGTTAAGCTAAAGTTATTTAGCTGAGAGATGAACAGGCTTTTATGATATTATCTGGTGAATACTTAATGTGTTTAAAGTTGAACTAAATATTCATTAAAAAAGAAGTGTCCTCTTTTTTTTTTTAAAGACCAATCTGTACTCTAAAAACATGATCTTAACCCTTCCTCTATGAAAATCTTTCTTACAGATAATGATTTTAAATGATATGATTTGTTTTTTGCTTTTGCATAAGAGGTAATTAAAGAAAAAGGACTAGAACACGTTACTGTTGATGACTTGGTGGCTGAAATCACACCAAAAGGCAGAGGTAAGGAATATAAATTGTGTGAAAGGAAACGTGTGCTAAAGACATGATTTTTTTCTGTCATGCTGGTTCAGCTTTTCTTTCTTCCTACAAAGAAAAACAACTTTTCCAAAATTATTTGGAGAGTTGATGTTCCCTCATTGGGAACAATTATAATTGTCTCACTGCCTCCCTAGCATGATTTTGAGTAACAGATGAGATAAGAGGTGTAAAATGTTTTGCACTCTGAAACAGTATACAAAGAGATTGACATGATTGGTAAGAAAGATATTTTTTAAAATATGGGATCTTGTAGAGGTAAATATACCTGAAGCTACGATTTATAAACTATTAAATATGGCCTGACTTCACTTAATATTTAATAATTCAAAGTTTTACTCTGGTCCGTGAGTCATTGCTCTGCTATCACTTTGCTTATTAAAAATAAACAAAGCTCTGTCTTCTGGAATGTCTAATTAAAAATGTAGTAGCACCATAACTTCATATTCAGGGTAATCCATAATTAAGATTCCCCCTGCAACCACCTAGTGTCTCCCTTTAATGCCTTGTTTACAGAAGGCAAAGGAAAGAAAGGAAGTATGTTAACATCGACGTTATGTAATAAATAGTGTCAGGAAACTACATTATATTCTTATCTTAGATGGACCTACATTTTTTTCCCCATTTACTTTTAGAAAGTTTGAGTGAAACCAGGTAAATTAGATGACCTATTGTTTTCTCACACAAAAATACTAAAAATAATGTAAATGTAAATAAGTAAATATGTTTGAAAATTATTCTTAGAAACTACTCATTCCCCAAACTGCTTACCTGTTAGAAAGGAGCTAGGAATCCCTTGGTTCTTTCCGTCATATCTTTTGGCCTAGTTACAGCTACAAAAACCTGACCTTTTCTTTACACATATCTCAGATAAAGAAAAATAAAACCAACACTATTTATTGTTCCCCCCATGACTTTACATTTTAAAATAATTTTCCCTAAACTTGTTTTCTATTTTCCTTCAGTAATTTATGCCTAATTCGTTAACATTACTTAGGAACCGGTTATACAGGGTAGAAATTGTCCTTTGCTCCTCCTTGAACACTGGTATCTTGGACATATCAGTTCTTTGTAGCTCCCCTGCTAGAGAATGAGTAAATAAAGAAAAGAGAAGTGAAAATAAATCTGTTCTCTTAGTCTTCTTTATTGTGAAGAGTAGAAGCATTTTACTTTTTTAAATATACAGTAAAATTGACCGTTTTAGTGTGCAGTTCTGTGAATTTTATACACATGTATGAATTCATATACCCACCACTCCCTTCAAGCGATACCTTTGTATTCATTCACACCCTATCCCTACCCCCAAGGCAACTGATCTTTTCTTCATCACCTAAAAGTATGTTTAATATACATATTGATCACAGTTCCAGTGGACTTGAATTAACCATGTAGTCTCTATTTCTAGACAGGCTGAAACTAAACAATTTATAGAGGAGTATCTGTCTCATCTGATTTGTGTACTTATTTCTGAAATTCTTATAGAAATATTTAACTATATCTGAAGCTTTCCATTTCCTCTGAATACAAGCACATAGTGTTAGAAGTGTTAGTTAATTCTCTATTGCCCTTATTTATTAGGCAATTAGAAAAGGAACAGTAATGTAGATTTATTGATATTTAATAATAAAATTTCCAAGAGCAGGGCTTTTTTTTCTTCTTTTCGTTTTTTTTTTTTTTAATACTCCAAATAGATAGTACAGTCACATGGTTCGAATTCAGAAAGTAAAAATATAGGAAATGTAACCACTGTTGTGGTTTTGCATCTTTGCTGAGTCAGAGAGTATATGCATTTATTTCTATAAAATATTGTTGAATTACCTTCCAAAAAATGTTGGAACAGTTTATACTCCCACCAGCTAATATGAGAGTGCTAGTTTTTCCCTCAGTCTTGCCAACACAGTATATTATTAACCTTTGGATTTTAGCCAATCTGATTGGTAAAACATGTTATCTGAATGTGGTTTTAATTTTCATTTCTCTTGTAAGGTTTATCCCCTCTTATGTTCAAGAACTGTGTGTTTCTCCTTTTCTTCATCGCCTGTGCTTGTTTTTCTAACAGCCTGCTGATCTTACCAAATTGAAGAAATTTTAGAGTAGAGAGATTAGCCCATTTCTGTAAAAGTGACTTCGCAGTTTTTGTCTTTTGCCTTTGTTTACAGTGATTTTGACCAAGCTTATTAGGTTGCTGTTGCATTTGAATTAAATTTATTAATCTGTTATAGCCTCTGTGTTTTAAAAAGGCCGTTTTTCACTTCATTTAAAGAATTTTCCCATGTTTTCTTCTCTATGTTCAATGTATTTCGTTATTTCACTCAAATAATAAATGAAAATATACTTTATTTTTTCAGATGTTTATCTAATTTGTTATTAAAGCTCATGAGGGTATTTATAAAATGGATTATAAATTTTGGATCGGTCATCCTGAATAAAACATCAAACCTAAAATTGGCATATATTCATTGGAATCTTCTTACTCTTATATTTTTATTTTTATATTTCAGCCCTGGTACCTGACAGTGTAAAGAAGGAGCTTCTACAAAGAATAAGAACATTCCTTGCTCAGCATGCCAGCCTTTAAGATTGAATTAGATTGTGTTGTTTTGTGGTCTTATTTCTGAAAGTAAAACTTGCCATAAATTAGGAATCGCTTTCCCAAAATAAAATCCTTTTTTGTATGATGGTATACAGTTTTCAGTAATGATGTATACATTGTATTGATTTTTTTTCCCTAAATGTGTTATTTTAATAAATATCTCATGAATGAGTTTGAAGTTTCCTTGGATCTTGGAATAAATGGGACTTTTCAACAATGCACCAGATTTGTTGAGAGAAAGTCATCAAATAATACAGTTTGTTAAATATGTACATGTTTCTGTGCTAACAACTGAGGAGAAATAAGCTGCCTCTTCTGATTGTCTAGATATGGTGTGTTTCTCTGAATCCCTATACTATTTTATAATACATGTCCCATCTTGTACTACAGTTGTCTTATGTGTTATAAACTCTGGGAGTTAGGACTGAGTCTTACTCATCTTTATGTGCCTTCCTTATTCCTCAAAGAATTTACCATCCTATTGGAAGAGAGAACATTTGCAAACTGGCTTCATACCAAGCTCCTCTCACATATCTACTCATCTGAACTTTGAAAACAGAAACTCTAAATTACATCCCCACATACTAAGGTCAAGGAAGAACTTAATGGGAAATAATCTGCACCCGTAGCTTTACTCTGACATCAAGATGGCCAAATCCAATGGACTCTTGTCTGTACTTATGTGACCTCTGCTGGAAACTGAGAATGTTGAGCATCCTGCCACTGGGACTTTCCTCCCACTCCTCACAGTGTTTATTCCTACCACTGGAAGTTCCTTCTGTTTCTCGTGGAGTACCTTTTGCTGTATGGGACTGGAAATAATGGTATTTCTTAGGGCTTGCTCATGGGCCCTCTGCCTGACTAATGATACGCTTTTCCTGGGAAAATCCCAGGATACAGGTCGGACCATGACTTCAAATACTAACAGGTCAATAAATTGTAAATTGCATCACCAAACCAGACTTCAACCCAGCCTCCATGCCCATATGCCCATCTGCTATGGATCAGCTTCCTTGGATGTTCCACGAACACCTCAGACTGACCACACCTAAGATAGTGACTTTTTCCCTTCTAGTAACTATCCCTACTGTATTCCTTAATGTGAGCAGTACCTCCCAGACATACATATTACCTCAGGAGCTTGTTAAAATACTGATTGAGAAGGTAAGAGGTGATGCACAAGAGTCTATATTTCTGACAAACCCGGTCAATGCTTATGCTGCTGATCGAGGACCACTTTGAGTGGCAAGGTGGTCAGGTGTCCCCTCCCTGCCCTCTTAACTGCCTTAGTTCAAGCCCAAGTTAGTGCAGTAGGCATCTGATGTCTCTTTGCTCTAGTTCTCCATGCATCCTCCAGTATCTTCCACAGTTGCCTAAGTGACCTTACTAAAGTTCAAGCTTGGTCAGTTTATTCCCCTTCTTGAAACTTCCATGGTTTTTCCTGGTTTGCAGGGTAAAATTTACACTCAGCCATAGCACCTATGCCCTCTTGATCAGACGTTTACTAATTTCTCTAAAGAGTTCCCCAAAATGTCATGTTTATCCTCAAATACAGTTGAAAGTCCATCAAGCTAGAAAGCCCTTTTACTTATCTCTTACTTGGCATTTCTATTTGGATTTAGATTTCCCACTGCTGCTTTTCTATCAGAAACACCTGTGCATAATTTCAGTACAATAGTTTTAGAACTGCATGCATGCATCTCCTAGAGGGGAGGGAACTTTCTTCTCTCTCTCTCTCTCTCTCTCTCTCTCTCTCTCTCTCTCTCTCTCTCTCATACTTATTTGTGGGTGAACAAAATAAATGAATGAACTAGTGAATGAACATAGAAGCACAAAAGGAAGTAAAAATACAATTGAGTATATTTGAGGAAAGGCTTCACATTAATTTTTGGTTAAGATTCCAGAGGTACAATTTTACTGTCTGATGATTTATATTTTAAGTGTAGTCTTGGGACCAACTGGACTTAATTTTGTAAAATGTTGAACCTAAGACATGCACACACACACAATCACAAAACCTACCCCCAAAGAGTTTTTTGTTTCATCTCACAAAGCAATGATCTAAAGTTAAATGATAGTTATATTCGTCATTCTGCTACCCTTTATCAAAAAAACATGGTACAGGAAATGTTAAAAACAACTGGTAGTTCTTGTTTTATAGTATTGTATATAAAAGCAAACCAAAAATTGCTCGTAGCAATGCTATTTTAATAGTTCAGAACAAAATATGAGAAAAGGAAAAGTTGCAAAAATATTTTGAGATGGAACAAAAATAATTGAATTGAAAATACTTTACAGCAATTGAAAATGCTAAAGAGCATAGCTTTAAAATGATAGTGCCAAGAATTCCCCCCACCATCTCTAGGTGGTTTTGGGGGGGCATCTTCTAAATGTCTTGTAGTTTGCATCTAGAACCATTGCTATCTTTCAAATAAACCAACTTTGTGAACATCTTGACTCACATCATTGATTCATGTTAACCAAGAATACATTCTTTAAAAATCTTGCAACCTTTCATTCTCAGTGTTGGAAATTCAATAGGAGATTTACTGTTACGTGGCTGCATTGGGTGAGTAAAATACTAATTAGGGTTATGATAAGCTTTTTTTTTATTAGGATTAGAAGACCCAACTAAATTATTTAGGTATTCACTTTGCTTTGGCATTACAAGTGTATCATTTGGTTGAACAGTGCCAAGCGAGGGCCTGGGTGATGCTGGGGACTGGTAATTAGATATGGGACTTTTCATAACTTGATAAAAGGCTCCATCCAACTCAAGAGAATTGTGACAGCTGCTAGGTAGCTGATGTTGGAAGTGATCCAATGTGTGCGTTTGTGTTTTAACCCTTCTTGTAAATTGCTATCTCATGTTACTCAGTGACTTCATAAAACCCCACATATTTACCATTAGAAACCACACAAGGTCATAGGATGAATCCACCAAGAAAATGAACAAGCGCAATAAAACAATTCAAGTTCTAGTCTCATCTATGACACTGAATTATCAGGTAAGACTGCCTCTTCTGCCTCAGTTTCCTCATCTGCATATTAGATCTGATAATGCTGACCTGGCAAGAATTAAAATAATTTTAAAACTGTAAATACCATGAATAGGGTAGTCATAAAAAGTAATATGGATATTCATAAAAAGCAATATGGATTAATTTTACTCCTAGAAAGAACTCTAAAAATAAGTATTTACTATGTGTTTTCTAGATTTATATAGTTATATAAATTACACTTATGTGGAAAATAGCTGCTTTTATTTTTCAGGAATTTGTAGATAATATTAATTACCATGAGAATTACTACAAAAATAAAGATGACCAACATTACTTGGTTGGAATTTAATAAATACCACTATAATAGCACTTAGCAGGGAGGATTGAAACTACTTTTTCACCCACATTCTACTTACTATAAACAGTTCATGTCATAGAGGAGTTTATCTTTTGATCCTATTTATCTTTTTGATACATTTGACTTTGATCTTAAGTGCATAACAGGTAAATCTTGATAAAATTTTTTTAAATGAATGAATGAATAAATGAGATGAGGGAAACAAATTTGGCATGTGCCTGCCTGTTTATGCCAGACTCCAAATTATACGTACTTGGTTATTCTGCTTGTCAGCCACCAGGGGGCACTTGAAGCCTGTATTTTCAACCTTTCTGGGGCTCTGTAGAGGAAATGGGTCATCCCAACAGGCGTTATTGAATTAAAACTTAATTGTGAGGACCTCAGAACGTGCTGCTGTTATAAATTAAGGTGAAGCTACAGTGAGATGCAGATATTGTTTTACTGGAACCATTTTCCAAAGCCAATTCACTAATGCAGGAAGCCAGTTGATTTAAATAGCGTAACCGTGACTGAAATATTTCTATTTCAGTTACTTTATCAAAAAAAGCAGAATAAATTCTTAATAAAAAGTGAAATAAAATAATTTCCAGTGTCTAGTTCCTTGTCATTATGCTCCCCTTTCATACAATGCCCTCTTAAAGGAATAATATTCATGTTTTCCTTTTTTATACTATGTCACTGTGTGTTTTTTTTAAGAGTATAAATATAGAGTTATATAGTGCCCAAATCGTGTGGACATTCAATGAATGTTGGCTTATGATGACAATGGTGAAGAAAGGCAATAAATGAAAGCAGACAGAATCTCTGCTCAGGGTATAATGTTGCTCAGGAAATAGTTTTGAGTACAAGAGCTGGTGCCAGTACTTAGCACATCCATAAATGCTTTGGCTTTGTGCCTAGGATCACCAGAATGAAGAGAAGATAAATGGCTTTCAGTTACTGTGTACCTTCTCATTCCAAAATTACTTGTTGAGGGCACGCCTTCGAGAATTTATCCTCCCTAGATAGCTGCTATCCGGGTTCGACAGGGTAAGAAGCACAAAGTAGAGTAATTGAAATAGAGATGTCAGTGAAACCACAGCCCACCTGATGTGCAGGTGACTTAGGTAGAGGTGCACATTATGTGACTTGAGAAGCATTAAGTCTGGCAAGAATAATTTGTGAGGGAGTGCACTGGTTCTCAACTCAGTTTTACCATTAATGTGCTTAATGACTTCTTTAGTCACTATAGACCGTTGGCTATCAACCACACAACTCCTGTCTTCCAGGGATGCTAGGAGGGTAATCACATATGAGAATTATGGACGCTCTTCTTAGGAAGGATGACATAAAGTCTACGTTATGGTCAAGGACATCATAAGTCCTTACGTACTTCTCTCCTAGCAACAGTGCTCATGAAATAGTTTTGTGTATGGGACCTAGCTCCCACATTTGACCCCCTCCATAAAACACTGGGCTTTCAGCAGACATAGTGAAAAAGCACGGATGTATTCCCTGCCCAGCTGCATTTTCTATATTTCTTACACAATTTTTTTTCACTGTATAAAGACTCGGTAGAGATCTCCAGTCAACTACTGACCCCTCTATCATTATCTGTCCCTTCCTTCCCTCCTATTCCTGCTTCCTACCTTACCTATTTAGATTTGGTGGTTTATGATTAGAACTTCCTTACAATTACCCTCAACTGGTCCTTTCTTCACTCCTTCCCCCCACTCACCTAGTAATATACATTCCTGTTTAAACCTCCCTACCCTGAGGGGTCACTCTAGGCCTGCACCTGGTCACCTGAACTTGTGGAAGAAAATGATACAAGCCTTCTGATGAGTCCCATTCTAAAATAACAATCACAGCATTCTGAAAAGCAATTGGCAGGGCCTTATAAAAGTGCTAATGTCATGAAAGACTAGAAAGCAAAAAAAAAAGGGTTAGCTTGAGAACTGTCTAAATTAAAAAAGAATAAAGAGCCCTAACCGGTTTGGCTCAGCGGATAGAGCGTCGGCCTGCAGACTCAAGGGTCCCAGGTTCGATTCCGGTCAAGGGCATGTACCTTGGTTGTGGGCACATCCCCAGTAGTGGGTGTGCAAGAGGCAGCTGATTGATGTTTCTCTCTCATCGATGTTTCTAACTCTCTATACCTCTCCCCTCCTCTCTGTAAAAAATCAATAAAATATATTAAAATAAAAAAGAATTGAAGAGGTAATAATATTTAAAGCAATGTGTCATCCTTGATAAGTAAACTAAACACAACTATTAAGAACATACAGTGGGGCCTTGACTTAAGAGTGTCCCAACTAATGAGTTTTTCGAGATATGAGCTGTCTCTTGGCCGATTTTTTGCTTTGAGTTGCAAGCTAAAATTCGGGTTACGAGCCAGCTTCAGATACCCCACTGCTAGCTGGCGCAGTGAACGCCACAACATCAGCCCAGCATCACGTGTCTCACCCGTTCACTTTAATGATTTGACATACGAGTAATTTGGGTTACGAGCTCCGTCACAGAACGAATTAAACTTGTAAGTCAAGACCCCACTGTATTTGAGACAGTTGGAAAATTTTAATCAAGGACTATAGTATCAGCATTTTAAATTTCCTGAGTGTTCTGTTTGTATTCAAGGAGAAAGACTTTGTTCCATGTAGAAGTTCTATTATGGGGTAAGTGCCACCCTGTAACTAACTATTAAATGGTTGAACAACAACAAATACATATACTAAGTATGGAGAGAAAGGATAGAAAATGTGATCTAAGGGAAGGGTATATAAATACTTTTGCAAACAGACATGAAATTTTTCAAATTACCATTTTAAAAAGAAGTAAAGATCACCCCTGATCGGGTGGCTCAGTTGGTTGGAGCGTCTTCCCATATACCAAAAGGTCTAGGCTCAACTCCCAGTCAAGGCACCTTCCTAGGTTGTAGATTTGATCCCCAGAGTATAATGCTTTTATTTTTCAATTAAAATTTTATTTGGAAATATACTATTAAAAAAAAACAAAACACAGAGCACCCTAACCAGTTTGGCTCAGTGGATAATGGGCCTGTGGACTGAAGGGTCCAAGGTTTGATTCCGGTCAAGGGCATGTACCTTGGTTGTGGGCACATCCCCAGTAGGGGGTGTGCAGGAGGCAGCTGATTGATGTTTCTCTCTCATCGATGTTTCTGATTCTCTATCCCTCTCCCTTCCTCTCTGTAAAAAATCAATAAAATATATAATAATAATAAAAAACAGAGCCACAGAACAACTTTTTACCATTTCTAATATGTCAACAACCTTGGTAGTTTCAAAAAGAGACTCACAAAATAGGAATTCTTCCAGGCACGTACTCTATGGGAAACGGTGAGGCTGTCCATTCCTCCATTGCTTGTTTCAAAATGGTAGATATTTTGATACTTCTACAATATATCAAAACATGTGACATGAAAACCTCCATACATTTATGTTGGCTCACAACCTTGGGAATTTCTCAGGTGAGATCTAAAACTGAACCCTCATACACTCCAGATTGGTAGGTGGCAAGGCTTAATAAGCCGGAGGCTTGTCTTGTGTGACTGCAAGAAGAGCAGATTTCCACATCTACCTGCCAGAACCTTAAAAGTTCCTATAGAGGCCTTAACTGGGTTCAGCCACATATTCAGAGGAACAAAACAGCAGCTGGGTGTTTCTCTGAAAATTTAAGTTGGACCAGGTCACATTTCAGCTCAGGATTCTGCAGTCTATTCTCATCTCCCTCTGAGCCATGTCTATGATCCCCCATGATCTGCCCCACCGCCCATTACTTCTCTGTCCTCACATCTTTCACCACCTATTTGTTCACTGTGGCCACTCTGGCTTCCCTGCTCTTTGCACACTTCCTCCTGCCGGCATTGGCATTTGTTCAGATGCCAGAATGCATTCTCCCAGATGTATACCTGGCTGAAGACTCCTTTCAGACTTTCAGATATTTATTCATAATTTATCTCCATGACAACTTCCTGGTCATCTTATCTAAAACTTCATCACACTACACACACACACACACACACACACACACACACACACCCCACATTGTAGTCTTTGCTTTGTTTTTCTTTCTAGCATTTCCTTCTCTCTTTCTTTCTCTCTCCCTTTCTTTCTTTTCTTTTCCTTCCCTCCCTCCTTTCCTTTCCTTCCTTCCTTCCTTCCTTCCTTCCTTCCTTCCTTCCTTCCTTCCTTCCTTCCTTCCTTCCTTCCTTTCCTTCCTTCCTCGTACTCTTATCAGGGTAGTATATACCTGTGATTATAGTGTGATTATGGCCATTCATTTCCTACTTCAGTAGTGACATAGGAAAGGATTGTGTGATTAGGAGTCTGGGGACCAGGGTTCTAATCCAAGGTCTGATTTTATTGTCCTGTGTTTGTCTTAGGCCAGCCACCCTCTTTGGGTGATATTGCTTTATGTTTATTTATTTATTTATTTACTTTCTGACATACTATATATTTTACTCATTTATCATGTTCATTATCTGTCTCCATTAAGAGTATAAGTTCCACAAGGACAGGGATTTTTTAAAAAATGCTGTCATATTCTTAATGCCTAGGATATTGAATATTTGTTGAAGGCAAACTATTATCTTGTGGCACCTCATTTTGTTTGCCATCTCTATCACAATTAGGCCTAGATTCAAAGTCAGGTTCCAGCACACAGCTCATTTTCCAAGTTAAGTGAATTCCTTATCCCTTCTAGTTCTGCAGGAGTTCCTACTAACTTCTTACCACTTTCTTATTGCTTTTAAACTGAGAAATCAACATGTTCAAAATCTCTCTTTTTTCACCATAAAGGCAGGCAGGTCCAGCTACTTAATTGTGAGATCCCAAGCAAAATGAGAATGGGCCTTCTCTCATTCAAAAAGTATTAAGAATTTCAAGATAGTGACAGCCGAGCATTGAAACAAGCATGGGGTCCTAGGAGACTACAGGCAAGGCTTTGTTAGAGCTAGATTATTATTTTTTTTTAACTTACAAAAGAAACATGGGGTTTAGTGACCAGGATTATCCCTTCATGTTTCCCCATTTCCATGTTCCATGATAAATGTTAAAGTTTTTAAGATTCTGAAGGTTAGTACTATTTATTTATTTATTTACTTACTTACTTATAAATCTTCATTGTTGAAAGTATTACATATGTCCCTTTTTTTTCTCCCACTGACCCCTTATAGCCCTCCCCTGCCTTCGCCCCAGGCCTTCACCACCCTATTGTCTGTCTTCATAGGTAATGCATATATGCATACAACTTCTTTGGTTGACCTCTTCCCACCCACCCAACCACCCAACCACCTACCCCTTCTGATATTCAACAATATGTTCCATGCTTCTTTGTTTCTGGATCTATTTTGTTCAACAGTTTAGTTTGCTCATCAGATTCTATATATGAGTGAGATCATGTGATACTTGTCTTTCTCTGACTTATTTCGCTTAGCATAATACTTTCCAAGTCCATCCAGGCTGTCTCAAAGGGCAAGAGATGCTTTTTTTTTTACTGCTGCATAGTAGTCCATGGTGAAAATGTACCACAGCTATTTTTTAGCCACTGAGCTATTGATGGGCACGTGGGCTGTTTCCAGATCTTAGCTATTGGAAATTGTGCTGCTAAGAACACAGGGGTAAGGTCAATACAATTTAAATCATTATGTAAACTACATAACCACTTTCTCTGGCTCCAAGTTGACCTTTTGTTTATATAAATTTCCATCTAGTTATAATTATTTATTTGCACATTATCCCATACACTTCTGTTAATAATTCAAGATTAAAAATCTCACTGGCCGTAACCGGTTTGGCTCAGTGGATAGAGCATCGGCCTGCGGACTGAAGGGTCCCAGGTTTGATTCCGGTCAAGGGCATGTATCTTGGTTGCGGGCACATCCCCAGTGAGGGGTGTGCAGGAGGCAGCTGATCAATATTTCTCTCTCATCAATGTTTCTAACTCTCTGTCCCTCTCCTTTCCTCTCTGTAAAAAATCAATAAAATATATTTTAAAATAAATAAATAAATAAATAAAAAATAAAAATCTCACTGGTGTGATCTCTTTCAGGAAATTGATATATTGCATAAATAAGCACTATTTAGAGAGAGATGCTCATTCATTCCACAAGAGTTGAATGAAACCTATATATGCAAATTATAGTTCACTTTATAAGAAATTTAGGCTAATTTGCTGAAATATCAACTTTCCTAAAGATAATTAACCAAATGATCAATTTACTAAATGACCAATTTGCAAATTAAATGACTGTAGTTTAAAAAATATTTATAAGCTTTAACAGGATGGGATTTTTCATCTACTTCTGATTTCTTTCATAATACTTTTGAATGACATTTTCTACTTTTTCATACTAAATAATTTTTAACATTTTTTAGAATTATGTAGCCTATTATATTTCATTTTAATCTATAAATTAAAAAACAATCTGAGAAAATTGGAATTGTGAATTAAATTGCATTTAAATTACTTTTTAGTGAAAGCATCCAAAATTTAATTTAGGTTAACTTAATCTAACTTTAATTTGAAAGGAATTAACTTTAATCAGAAAGGAATTGAAATTAGCCAAACAATTATATATAAAAATTCCCACATGAAATTTTATTTTGGATATTGATATTGACATATACACTTTACACATTTCATAGCTATTTTGTTGATACTGCTAAATTATTCTTGGTAAGGCTGCTAAATATTGTTAGACATTACAATCTCTCTAAATTTTATAAATTTGCAAATAATTAATTGACAAATTGCCTTTGAACTAGCTGATTTTCTGCTAACTGGCCTGCTTTCAGAGAGAGGAGGGAATGAGGAAAGAGACCCTGCAGGAATGCCAGTTCCCAGAAAGAGATGGAAGAGAAAAATACAGGGTGTCCTAAAAAATGCATACACACACTTTGAATAATTATAAAGGCAGTGCTTATTAAACTACAGTTTATTTTTAAAATTGAGCTACCAGCAGTTAGAGTTTGTATACATTTTGGGGGGACCCCCTGTATGAGCTACAAGTGATTGGAGAGGAAGGAAGAAACCCAAGACTATTCAGAGGAATGGAATTTCAAGAAAGATGTTACCAGTGTCACGTGCTATGGAGTTCCAGGAGAAGGAAGGTCTGTGGTACTCTTGCAGACGCTATTTTCAGTAGAGTGGTAATGCTGGAAATCAGTTTGCAAAAAATTATTAGGTGAGTGTAATTAGCCAGATCTAACAAAATTATTTTCATAACCCCAGTGAGACAGATATAAACTCCTAATATTATTTATTAAAATGTAAGGACCCAAGCCCAGCTACTGTGGCTCAGTGGTTGAGTGCTAACCCTTGCACCGCGAGGTCACAGTTGCATTCCTGGTCAGGGCACATGCCTGGAGAGCCGGCTAGACCCCCAGCAGCAGGCAGCCAATTGATATTTCTCAGTGATGTCTCTATCTCTCTCCTTTGTCCCTTTCCCTTCTTCTCTTAATAAAAACATGTTTTAAAAAATAAAATGTAAGGACCCAATTTCATTTACTTATTTTAGAGTTCTCTTTTCATTTCTTCTGTTTTCCCTCCTAACTAGACTTGTCAGATTTATAACATAAAAATATGGGATGCTGAGTTAAATTTGAATTTCAGATAAACTATATATATATATATATATATATATATATATATATATATATATTTTTTTTTTTAATGTAAGTGTGCCATAAGCATTACAAGACCTCACTAGAATTCTGCGGAATTGGGGGCAGTGGAGAGGACACGTGCACTGGCTCTGGAGTCACTGTTTGAGTCCTCAGACTACACTTAGGTGCATGGCCTTAGGCAACTTAACCTTCTGTACTTTAGCGGGGCTAATAATAGCAACAGCAGTAGTAATAGTAATGGTAATGGTAATGGTAATGGTAATGGTAATGGTAATCGTCCTTTTGAGATTATTGTGCGTTGAAGTCTCTAGAGCACTAGACATGGTTTTGGGGACATCAGTAATACTAGTGTGATTGTCCATTAATGGGGAATAGCAGGAACTTATTTGAATGTAAAGGGGGAAATGTGTGAGGTTTGTGTATTCGTTGGACTTTCAGGCCCAGCTGGGGTCGATTAATAATCACAGCAGACAGGCCATGAAAGTATACAGGCCCAGAATTTTTGAAAAATTAGTAAGAAAGATAAGGCAAGGAAAGGGGGAAAGGGGCGAGACTCACGGAAAACTGGCCCATGGATCTCTCTTGTCAAAAGGAGTGGACAGCCTTAGGTTGTTGGCCCCCAGGTCTGAGCGTGGAGTGCGGGGTGGCCCCGCCGGGCTCGCCGCTCGCTCCCCTGCAGGATGCGTATCTGCGCGCAAATCCCAGGGCGCCGCCCCATCGCCGGGGGCGGGGCCGCCTCGCCTGCGCGTGGGAAGGTCGGGCGCGCGGGTGAGTGGCGATCCCCGAGCTGAGCGCAGGCGCGCGGGACTCCGCGAACTCGAGCGGCGATGGGACGCCTGTGGCTTTGGGGGACCTGGGGCTTCTGGGGGCTGCTCCTGTGCGCCGCGGACCCCCGCTCAGGTAACCCATGGGGGGCGCCAGGGGAGCGCGCGGGAGAAGCGCTTGTGGGCAGGTCCCTGCTCCTGGGGTCGCGGGACAGGCGGGGCCGCTGGACACCAGCTCGGGGCCAAAGCGATGGGTGTCGCCACCGCGCAAGCCTGGACCAAAGCACCTGGAAGGCGGGCCTGACCGAGACAGACCGAGGGAGAGGGAGCGATTGCTCTGAATTCATCCGTGTTGCTTGGGAGAGTTTGAGTCTCACCTCCTCCCCCCAAGTGACCTGTTGAAATGAGACATGTGGCCTGGGGAGTGGTGATGGGGGTCTAGGCCGGGGAGGCAGCCCGAGTCCTCCCTCTCTCTCTTCTTGGGTCCTTTGGCCCCACTTAGGGGAAGTCTCCCAGTGGGACAGAGTGGGTCTTTGCGGCGGTGCCAGTCACTTCCAGGGCCAGCTGCCCCGAGCCTTCAAAGTAATACCCAGGAGAGAGCTGGCAAGAGGCTGATAAGATAAGAAATTGGAGTTGTCCGCGGAGATAACTGGAGGATGAACCTGAGATAGGTGAGGAGCAGCAGGGTCCTGGAGATAGGATCCAGCTGGAGTTTCCTACGGGCGGCTGTGGGCTGCTGGAAGCTACCGAAGTGCCTGGAGCGGGAACAGCCGTGGGCTCTTGGCAAAGACAGGCCTAAAGCACAGAGGCTTTGGGTGAGGGGGCTAGTCTTTATGGTGGAGAGCTGTTGGCCTTGTAGGTGAAGTCCCTGCTAAACTTTTCTCAGGCAGGAATGAACCATACCATTATAACTTCATTCACCTTTCTCTTTCTTTGTGCCTCCCCCTCCCACCCCCACTTAAATTTTCCCACCTACTCTGAGAATTTGTTACTGGATTTACTAGTATCCAGATCTGTACAGTTTTTAGAAGAAAATAAACTCTACTGCTCACTGGGTATCTTTGAGTTGCTGTAACGCACTGCTTACAGTTCTCCAAGGAAGCCACTCACCCACCTTCTGTCTAGAACTCTTTGTCTTCCCCACAATTGGTCCAGTCTAAGCTAACTGATATTTGCCCTCCCAAATGCAGCAGGGGCACCTCTTTTCTCAATAAGGGGGTGTGACCCAAGACATATGGATGAATTGCCCCATCTGAGTCATCTATGGCCCCTGTGCTGTCTTGTGTCACTCTGTGCAGTGCAAGCTAAACTTCTGGGAAGTTGAGATTGTTATGCATTTTTATATCCTCAGGCACAGTAACACCTTTGGTTGAATGAATCCGTGACCTGTGCATTAAGAACTTGCTAACATCAGGAGGCTAGATCTTTCCTGAAGTCTTACTCTGCCATGGAAAACAATGTCTTCTTAAAACACAACATTCCTCTTTGCACCTGAAGTGTTCTTTGATTCTACTAGCTTTGCACTTCCTGTGTGCATGAATTTAAGGAATTAATAAGTGTTTTATAATGTGATAGATAAGAATGATGAAAATGATCAATGAGTAGTAACTGAGTTAATGACTTAACTCACTGTCAAGTCATTGGTTAACAGTAGAGCCAAAAATAAAACATTGGTATATTTACTTTCAGACTATAGCCTTCATGATACTTTTCTAACGATGTTGTAATACATGGTATGAAATTTGATGCTTGAAATGAAGTCCTTGATAATTTTCCCTCCACTGTATTTTAATATCTTTCAGATGGCTCTAAAATAATTCCTAAAGTCACAGAAATAATACCTAAATATGGCAGCATAAATGGAGCAACAAGACTGACTATCAAAGGAGAAGGTATGGTTGCCTTTTTGGCTTTTTTTTTTTTTTGCCAAGGTTAAGGTATTTTAAAGACTACTTCTTTCACATTCAGCGCCTTACGATTAAAAAAAAAATCCACTGGAGTTATTTCTCCACTTGGCCAGAGCAGTAGAACTCTATCCCCTTTAACAGTTAATGAAATTGCCAAGAGTGTTCTATCAACAAGATCATCTGAATTCATATTATAATTACTTGATTAATTCTAAGATCTGGGTTCTAATGACTAATCTACAGCTCAACTCGGCAATTGTTTGCTTTGCTCTTCATGGGTCTCTAATATTTAATTAGTTTTTATATCAAATAAAACATGTTGGGGGTTTAGGGGTGCAACGTTAGTAAGAGGGTATGATAGAGAAATAGGATGGTAATGGACAGAGAAAGGCAATTGACAGTAGAGCTTTGGATCCCTTCTCCTGCCACCAATCCTCATTATGTGCTTAATCAAAGCATGGGTTATGTATGACTCTCTTCTTGCCTGGTCTTGGGATGAAAATACAGTAAGCAATCAATGAATATATTTAATTACTACAATTAGAAAGAAATATGTGGTTCTTTTAACCACAAGGCCTTTGGGATCTAAATGGTTGTGGTACTTAGCTGCTTACAAATTTTTAAAGATGAGAAAGAAAATTTTAAAAAGAATATTAACAAAAGTGATTACTTAGTCTATAACAAGAAAAGAAATGAGAAGTTTTTGGAGTGAAAGAATTTACAAAGCAAGAAATGTAATTCTGATACATATATTATTTCTTTTTATTTTATTTATTTTTATTTATTTATTTATTTTATTGATTGAGGTATTACATATGTGTCCTTGTCCCTCCCTTACCCCCTTACCCCCCCCACTCATGCCCTCACCCCCCTGCTGTCTGTGTCCATTGGGTAGGCTTATATGCATGCATACAAGTCCTCTGGTTGATCTCTCCCCCTTATCCCCATCCTCCCCTACCTTCCCTCTGAGGTTTGATGGTCTTCTAAGTAATATTTCTGCAGAATTCAACCTTTCAAGGATATACTTAAAATGGTTTATGCCTCTAAGTTGTGAACAATATATTTTGAATTAAAGTGTTCTTTTTTAGAATTAAACACCTGGAGGCAATGTATTTGTTAAAGACTATTTTTAAAATGTCTTTATCTATAGTTCCTTTATATTGTAAATTGCTGTTAACAATGTGCTTGAAAGTTATTGGGTTTTTAAAAATATTTTTTACTTATTGATTTGAGAGAGAAAGAAAGAGGAAGGAAGAGAGAAAAACATCCATTTGTTGTTCCACCCACTCATGCATTCACTGGTTGATTCTTGTAAATACACTGACCAGGGATCAAATCCACAACCTTGGCTCATCAGGACGATGCTCCAAACATCTGAGCTACCCGGCCAGGGACAAAAGCAATTTGTTTTTTTAACATTGATTTACACGCATGAAAGAAATACCCAGATTAAAGCAAAAACAATAAAACAACCCAGCTATTTTCTTATCTTGAGACCTGAACTTTTTCTAATCCAGGAACCATAGCTTGAGTTTATGTACATAGATCCAAATCATCCCTAGTTAGAAATAGAAAAAACACTCTTCTCTTAAGGCAGTGTGGAAGAATATCCTTGTTAATCTAGCTATCACCTTTGCTCTTTTGTGTACTTTCTGAGGCTCGGGAATAATAATCCTATGAAGCACAAAGTGTCATGGTGAATGTCTAGTTTTCCCCATCAGCATCAATTTATAGGTGCTTTTGGCAGAGAATTCTAGAGCAGTTAAATCTTTTTGAATTGCAGATACCAGCACCTCCCCCCAGATTTGTCTTCCTTCTCCCTGCTTTAATGACACACTGTTGGTGACTAAAAATGTGTTAGCATGTGTCTTTCTCAGAGGCTGAGTCTAGTTACTGTTTTATGTAAGTTGGCGGGGTGGGGGGGGGGGCATGATATATATACAGAATGTGTATAAAGCAATGATAATGAATTTGCAAAACACACCACAGCTCCTATAGCTACATGAATATAGTACTTGAACAAAGCTTATTTGGAAGGGAATATATGCATGATCCATCAGTGTTGTCTCTACCTGATGCTCCATGTGTAGAATGACACATAGAGTTAAGTTATTAACCACACAAGAACACTTTCCAAATGAAATTGTAAATGTCAGATGATTACTCAAATGTTGGTCCCATATGACTGTTTAAGTGTTTTATTTTTGTAAACATTATGAAAAAATGAACTATCATAGAAATGTTTTACTTAGAGAGTGATTTCTCTGAAATTTCACCTTCTAGAAAGATCTACTTTAATATTTTGATGTATCCAAGTGACTTTTGGCTATTTCTACATGATACAGGCAATATTTGTTCTAAAGGCTGTGCTTCAGGAACCAAAGATACATGATTTTACAGTCATGATGCCCACGTAAAAGTGTTTTGTGCAATGGCATGATCATAGAAGTACTTCTCTGTCCTTTTAACATCTTAAATGGATATTAACTGATTTGAGAGGTTGTGTTATTATTTTGCTAAGTTCTAGAGTGTTTCTAACTATTGGTTTTATTACATTATATTCACACCTTGTGTTTATTAATTGTCTTCCTTAATATTTATCATGTTTCCCTTTATTTAAAAATATCAGTAAGATAGAAGGAGTAATAATTAACTTTTGGGTCTTTTTTCTGTATTTTGCTGTTACAGTGTCCGGCATATATATTTTTGTTAATGTGAAGTGTTGAATTACACAATTTTTATAACATTATGGCCTTCAGTTCCATCTTTGCCACTTCCCACTATGTGCCTGTGGACAAGTTATTGCTCTAAGCCTCAGTTTCCCCATCAGTAAAATGGTTTAGTAATTCCTACCTGTTGCGGCTATTGTGAATATTAAAATGGATGATGTATCTAAGGTGCCCATATATGATATATGCCCCATAAATTAGAGCTAACTTACTGTGATTATTCTTTTGCATTTATGTTATAGTTTTAGTTTCATTCTTTAGGAGTTCCTTCCATTACACTGCACCTTTTTTCCCCATGATTTTCAATATTACAGCTTTTAAGTAGCTTTATACACTCTCAACCCTGCTTTTCTGAAGTAGAGAAACTGTAACAGCCAGAATTGACCATGGCAGCTGGCATCGTCCATGAAGGCTGCTATCAGGAGGCCCCGGTTTTCGTGCCTGGCAAATCTTGTCTCCAGTTTTTCTGCAAAAGAAAAAAAAAATACATCAACATGTTAGGAATTTCCATTTGAAGTCTCAACCTTTTCTGTTTCCAGGGTACACCCAACCCTTCCTGTGATCTTTGTCCTTTGGAGTACTTCCAGAGGGATCTCTTTGTGCCCAATTATTTATTTACAATTATGCTTTTCAATTAAAATTGTTTTTAAAGGCGATACTTTTGAATTTTTTAAAAAAATATAATTTTAAATTAAAAGTCTTTTAAAAGGTGACTCCTCTGTATTTTATTAACTCTTTGGAATTAGCTGAAAAAAAATAGAAATATTTCTATGCTTTTTTTTTAGCAACATTTATAATGAAAATATTTACAAAAATCTTACCAATTTGGTTCACATTTTTTCCATAGATTTTACTCCTACGGTATATATATATATATATATATATAGAGAGAGAGAGAGAGAGAGAGAGAGAGAGAGAAACAACTCCTAAGCTAAAACAGCATCATCTTTTGTTAGTGTTATTTTTTAGACTTGTATTTGTCTTAGAAAAGCTGGAGAACATATCTGCATTACCATATCATTCATGTGACATGTACCTGATAGGAAAATAATACATACATCACATCCTGAGCCACATCACAATGAAAACGTTCCATTCTTTAGTTAGTTGCCAGCATCCCTTCCGTGTATTCCAAACTCAATGTGAGCTCCAAAGATAAGCAGGAGTTGGCAGAAGGAACATGCAGGTTTGCAAGTAGCTTGCTTTTCTGTGTGTTCATGTGTCTTCTCATAATTCCATTTTAGCAGTAACTTCCTTTCTAGATTCAAAACTGAGTTCAATGCAAATATCTTTTCAGATGTTAAATTGATGCTTATATTTGCACCTTAGTCTATGCTGGATGAGTCATGTTGAGTTAACGTTTAAGCTTAGAAGAAGAAAATGGTGTTTATTAAAATCCCTACCGTTTGTTGAGTTTCTACTTACTTTTTTTTATAGATAAAGGATAGCAGAGGAGACACATGTCTGGAGGAAGTTACATTGGGTAACAAGGGATAGCCTTGTAATGTGCATCTTTAATATTATTTTTCTCTGAATATCACAAATATGCCTGGTGGGCATCTACAACCCAGATCTGAATCCTGGGCCCCACTTACTAGTTTTCTGGTAGTTTTTTAAAGAGATATTAATACTGGACCTAAACCTCAGGATTTCTGTGACTAAGAATAAGAGTAGATATCAACTAAGCTCTAAACATATGAGCCAGGCACCATGTTAAGCAATATATATATGGCTGTGCATGGGCCAACACCATGGAATCCCTTTCACCAATGCTAAGCTCCCCATTCCTGTTGCTGAATACCTGACCTGCTCAGAGACCAACACCGAGCTCTCAAGAGAGACCATCCTTCACAAAGTTCACCCCCCGACTTAGTGACAAGTTATCTGCATCACTCTCCTTCTCTCATGGGAAGAACAGAGATTCCTATTGCTGAACTGGCACCTACTCCAGACATGAGTTTTGCCTTCTCTTTCCATAGCGCTTTTGCCAGGACTGTCTTCTGAGAGCCTAGGGAGCCTGATTTACTGCCAGGAGATTCCACAAATAGTGCCTCAGAACAAGAAATGCATTTATTGTGAAAAGTTATGATAACAGGTACATGACCCTGAAGCCTGCGTCACCCTGAAACATACGGCTTAGTAGAATGATGAATGTCCTACAACCTTAAGGGATGGATAAGTTCCCAGCTTGGGAACAACATCCTGTGGAATGGAATGCTGTCCTTCATCATATGCCACATGCAGTGAGCCAATGGCTGATGCATGCTGTTGTTTCCCAATAGATAGAATACAGGGAGCTGGAAATGAAGGGCTCCCCCCTCCCAACCCCCTATCATTAGCACTCCCAGTGATCCAGAAATTGAATCTGTGCTTTCTATCCTTGCAATTTTAGGTTCTTCCATGGCTCCCAATATGGGTTCCACTAAACTAAAACTACCACTACTACCTGATCATTTGAATCCATCAAACATAATTAGTAGACAACTAGAGGTAATCAATTCTGATGATCATGAAGAGGTAGGGCAGCTTTACCTAATGCAGATAAGGTGGAGTATGTCTGGAAGTCACAATATTCATGGAGGCAAATCTTGGCTTCCAAGTCCAGTGAATCGGCAGTTATGGTGACCACAACCTAACAAGGGCAAGGCAGCTAAGGGCTCAGATCTTGAGGATGAAGGTTAGTGTCACTCCATTAGCTGAGATGCTAGCCAAGGATAAGGGAAATCTACAATGGGGGATAGAGAGGGGCCAGGTGAACGTTCATTATAGCCTCAGGACCAGATGTATTAGTGTGGCCTGTAGCTTGTCCGACTAACACCCCTTGTATTAGAGCCTTAGCAGAGCTCTCATACAGTCACCACCTAAGAGTCTTGATAATGGATTGTATTTAAAGTGTAGAGCATGAGAATTTCTGGATGGTGCCATTTCTGGATGGGCTATATCAGGTGCCTTGTATGCTCAGCCTCACATCCTCTTGTCCTCACCTGTGGTTCTAGCCACAGTTGTGTCAAATAGTCCCCCCTGTATAGACTGTGACTCAATCTATACTTTCAGCTTCTTGCTTTAACTTCTCCCAGCATAGCTTTGTCTACTGTCCCCGGGCTTCTCCAATGGAGGGACTTGGGACATGCAGCCCACATGGCAGATATGCTGCCTGAAAGGGCAGTGGGTTATTTCCCCCGTGGGAACCCTCAGGTGATGGGGACAGGATGTGATGAATACATGCTTTTTGCTGTTGATTCTTCGATTGTGAAAAGCAGTCTCTATTTTTCTTAGAAGTTACCAGTAAGATTGAGTCTCAGTTGTCCTCAGTGGTGCCCACTTTTCTTTGTTCAGGTTTTACTCTACCTTGTCCCTAAGAAATCACCACCCAGATAAACTTCTTACAAGTCCTCACCTCAGACTTTGCTTTATAGGAACTCATGGTAAAATAGTGGTATAGTGTTACCCTCATGCAATCTTTCTATACCCTTTAGCATGCTTTATTTTTATAGCCGTTATCTGCACAGGATATAGTATATAGCATCAGGTGATGTATACATGTAAATATATATATATATATATATATATATATATATAAATTTTGTCACCCTGGCTGGTGTGGCTCAGTTGGTTGGGCACCAAAGGGTTCGATTCTGGTTGGGGCACATGCCCAGGTTGCATGCTCCATCTCAGTAGGGGATGTACAGGAGGTAGCCGATTGATGTTTCGCTCTCACATCAATGCTTTTCTCCCTTCCTTGCTCTCTTAAAATCAAGATAACTATTCTTTATAAAAATATATTTGTTTATTTGCTCCATCCCTCCCTATCCTACTACTGGAATATAAGCTGTTTGATTCCACCGCATTTAATAGCACCTGACAAATAATCAGTTCTCAAGAATTACTTTTATGATTTAAATTGATTAAAGTCTAACTTTTCTGCTCCCAAATAAGATTATAATCATAGGAATAAATATGAAATAAGCTAACTGCTTACTCAGTAGTACTATTCCCTATTATTTATTGAATAATTCAATACTTAATGACAATGGTTAGCACTCTAAAAACAGAATCCATTAATAATAATTGAGTGTTTTTACTTTCCCAGGTTTTGCTCAAGCAAACCAGTTTAACTATGGAGTTGATGATGCTGAGTTGGGGAACACTGTACAATTAGTTTCTTCTTTTCGATCCATTTCTTGTGATGTAGAAAAAGATGCAAGTCATTCAACTCACATTACATGCTATACTAGGTATGTTTTAAACTATCTTTAATAACATCATTTTTATCATATCAGAAGTTCAGTTATGCATATTAGTATTTTAATAGTTTTATCACTCTGGCTGTTAAAATAATGTTTATTCTGATTATCAGCTGTTTTTGATTTTGTGATTTTAGACGATTTTATACCTTTATTACAATCAATTATAATGCTCTTTCCACATATGGGCATGATAAAATATATTCTATATTCTTGTCCAGGTTATTAGAGCTATTATCATTATTGATCTCTTTTAGAAGATGAATGGCTACTATTAAATTGTAATGATGCTCCTCAAAATATCAAAATTATGCTTTCCTGTCAGGTTTGATTAATTTTGTTCAATATCTTGACATAGCCATTAAGATTAAAGACGATAGTTTGTATAGTGACATTTCAAGTTTTTTACTATTGGCCCAAATTACTGTTTGTTATTAGTAATTTAGTGAAAAAATTAATCATTTTAAACTGTAACTTTCAGTATTGTAACATGTAGCATATATTACAGAGGAATTCATCTACTTTAGGCTTGTTGGCTTTTTTTTTTTTTTAGCAAAAGCTCACTTAAGGAGAAACTTGATTAAAACTTCTTTTTAAACAAAGCAAGGTGACATATGACTTTTTAAAAAATATGTTTTTATTGATTGCAGAGAGCAAGGGAGAGGGAGAGAAACATCAATGATGAGAGAGAATCACAGATCAGCTGCCTCCTGCACACCCCCTACTGGGAATCAAGCCTGTAACCTGAGCATGTGCCCTTGACTGGGAATCGAACTCAGGACCCTTCAGTCCACAGGCTGACACTCTAGCCACTGAGCCAAACCGGCCAGGGCTATGTGACTATTTTTAATGATTATTATTACATTTGTTGTCATTGCATTTATTTTCCAATAAGCATCAATGCACTTAGAATAAGCATTTGCTCGAGGTCCATAATTTAGAATTTGCCGTGCAGAATTCAGGAGGGAATCATCTTTTCAAAATGTAAAGTAGAACTTAACCGTCCACCAGTTAAAATTGTAGACAGCCCTTCAAAAATGACATGTAGTCTTTTCACTAGTACTATACGTTCAGTAAAAGGGTCATTGCATTTCTTACATGTTCTTCCTTTGCCTTCCAGAGCAATGCCAGAAGATTCCTACACTGTTCGAGTCAGTGTGGATGGGGTTCCTGTTACAGAAAATAATACCTGCAGAGGTCTCATCCACAGCAGAGCATGCAGCTTCTACGTATGTGGGAGCTCGTCTTTAACTTACAGATAATTGATCTTACACTTCCCTTCGTGTGGAACTGGGTTTTTATCTTTTAATTTTTAATTTTACAGATTGTTATCTGTGTCCACATTTAAAGACATGTGAGCATGTAGCTAAGGATAATTTCACCCAGTTTTAATTATCCCCCATAGCAATAGAATCTCTTTTATTACTTCTGATCTCTTTAAAAGGTTTCCCCTTTTTAAAATTACTTTTATTAATGGGTTAAACTTTTATACATCCAAGTTATTTTCTTGTTTACACTTTTTTTTTTCTCTTTCTCCATTTCTGTTTTCGGCTTGATTCTTCTTTTTCCTATTTTCATTGGAGTCACCTTCATTTTGAATAGAAACATAATGATTTTTCTTTCTCCAGTAAGCCATTCTCTTCCTTACCATGAAAGTGTGAAATAATAAGTCTGAAGTTATCCTTAACCTCACATTTGAAAATCTGTCTCTTTTGTTGTTAGTCTAAAAATCTGTCCTTTTAAGTACAAATCTGGGCTTTTTTAAAAATATACATTTTTATTGATTTCAGAGAGGAAGGAAGAGGGAGAAAGAGATAGAAACATCAGTGATGAGAGAGAATCATTGATTGACTGCCTCCAGCACACCCCCCACTGGGGATTGAGCCCACAGCCCGGGCATGTGCCCTGACCAACAGTGACCTCCTGGTTCATAGGTCGATGCTCAACCACTGAGCCATGCCAACCGGGCCAGATCTGGGCATTCTTTAGGTTGTCCCTGAATGAGAATGGAGGGACACCTGACATTTATGGAGAACGGACTTTGTGTTAGCTTATTTTGTTTGTATTATTTTGTATCCACGCATCCCATTCTGCATCAACAGCGCCCCACCTCCAAACACTTGATTTCTAAAAAAATGTTGCCCAAGTTTCTGTGTTATTTCTGTTTTCTGCGGTGTCCTGTGTTTCTGTAGATGGACTCTTAATCTATTTCTAGTCCATTTGTTTTCCTCTACATTACAGTAGTTCCCCCATTACCCACGGGGGATAAGTTCCAAGTCCTCCAGTGGATGTTTGAAACTGCAGAGAATACTGATCCCCAATCAACTTCCTCAACTCTGCCAGAAATGTGGCAGCTGCTTCTTCATTGGCAAATGCAGTAATTTTTATATTTTTCAGTCCTAACCTCTTCCTGGCTCTGTGTAACCATCTCTGACTTGCAGTAAATGGCTTGATGTCACTCGATGCAGGGAATCCCTTGCTGAAGTCTTCCTATCATTTTTTTTTTTATTTCTTTACTAAATCAAGAACTTTCACCTTTTCACTAAAGGAAGTACTTTACAGTTTCTCTTTGTCATGTCCAAAGGGGCAGCTTCACTACTCTTGTGCTTGGGGCCATTTTAAAGTAAAATAAGTATTATTTGAACAAAAGCACTGTACACTATGACAGTCAATCTCATAACCAAGACAGATACTAAGTGACTGACGGGCAGGGAGCATGTACAACGTGGAGACGCTGGACAAAGGATGAGTCGTGTCTCAGGAGGACGCAGTGGGACTTGTGAGATTTCATCACAATCGTCAGAACAGCACATAATTAGAAACTATGAATTGTTTATTTCTGGAATTGTCTGTAATATTTTTGGACCCATGGATAACTGAATTATGAATAAAGGGGGACTAACTGTATTTGTTTTTAAGTGTAGAATTAGATTTGTATATCTCTCCGTTAGAGATAATTCTTTTTCTTTTTTTAAGTATGGAATACTTCACAAATTTGCATGTCATCCTTGCACAGGGGCCATGCTAATCTTCTCTGTATCATTCCAATTTTAATATATGTGCTGCCGAAGCGAGCACCAGATAATTCTCTATTTTGCCCATCAGCTCTGCTCTTTACCTATTGGGTATTAATTTTGTTTTTCACATTGTAGTATATTTCCCTTTTGCAGTAGTTATTTCTCATTTTGCTTTTGGAAAAGAAGTTGGCATATGTTTACCTGGATAATAATTGCCAATAATTAATATGTAATTGACTGTATTCTCTCTTTACTCTCACAACAACCCTATGACTGCATACTATTATTATTATCACTATTTTATGGATAATAATACTGAGAAATTACCTTACTTACCTGAAGTCATGCAGCGTGGCGGTGGTAGAGCTCATATTTTCATTTAGACAGCCGGACTCCAAAACTGGATTCTCAATCATCATTCCCTCCTGCCTAGTATATATGCTTGAATATCTCTAACAGTTGTGTGTTAGTTGCTATTTGCTGCCATAAAAAATTTACCCAAACTTAATGACTTACAACAACACAGCTTTATTACTTTTCCTCTTTGTAGGTTAGAAATCTGTAGATCTCAATGGGCTAAAATCAAGGTGCCAAGAGGTCTGCATTTCTTTGGGAGGATCTAAGGGAGAATTTGTTTCCTTGCTTTTTCCATCTTCTAGACCAATGCAGTTCAACCTTTTCCACCTCATGGCACACATAAACTAATTACTAAAATTTTGCAGCAGGCTAAAAAATACGTTTTTGTGCTGATCTGACCAAAAAATAGGTATAATTTTGACTCATTCACACAGGATGGCTATTGTTGGGTTGGCTGCTGTCATTTTTTTTTTTTTTTTTCATTTGACAATCAAAGGGAAAAGAGGTCAGTGCCTCTGACTAAAGAGTCAGGTATTGCATGTTTTTAAAATTCTTGCAGCCCACCAGCGTGCCTCTTGCGGCTCATCGGTTGAAAGTCACTGTTCTAGACTGAGGTTGCCCACAGTCTTTGGCTTGTGGTACCTTGCTCTGCTTTCAGAGCCAGCAGTGGTGGTTGAGTTCTTATCACACTGCCTCACTCTGACCTTGCTTCCGTTGTTGCATCTTCTTCTCTGACTCTGGCTATTCTCTCGTCCTCTTCCATTTATAAGGACCCTTGTGATCATATGAAGCCCAGATAGATAATCCCAAATCATCTCCCTCTTCTAAGATCAACACATTAGCAACCTTAATTCCATCTGTACTATCTGCCATGTAACCTAACATATTCACAGGTTTTGTAGATTAGAGGCATGGACATCTTTAGGGGGGCATTATTCTGTCTGTCACAAAGTATTAGTTTCCATCACACCGGTGGCCTCCTGGAATTCTGCTCTCTTCCAGTTCCCATTTGCTATCACAGTTCTTAAGATTTATGCCTGCACTGCTCCAAAAAAGTATCTTAAGCTCGCTTTGATGGACTTTTCCCAAGTTTTGCTTCATGTTTTTTGAAATATGCATTGTTGTTTTTCTTCTTGGGCTTAATCCAAAGTAGACTTTCTTTAATGTTATTCTACTGAATTCCTAAAGTCTTTATCAGAGAGTCTTATCACTGTGATTTGACTTACACTGATAAGGATGCTTGAATTTTAAAATTGCAAGCTAGAGACATTTTGAAATGAGAGAGGATTTTTAGGGGATAAGGAAAAGATCTTGAATAATCAGAATAATATTTTAAACTTTATTTAGATGTAACAAGGAATATTTTGATAGTGATCTTATGGATACTGTTTGAATAGAAATAATGTAAGAAGCAGAGATATTTCATAAAACTAGGAACAAATTAGAGATAAGACTGCTTAACGACAGTATTATTTTACAGGCAAAAAGTTTCAGAACTCCAACCATAAGGAGCATCACACCTTTATCTGGGACTCCAGGTCTGTTACATGGCAGCTGAAATATCTTTTTGGTTTGTGGTAATTAATTTACTTTTTAGTATGTAAAATTATTACATCTGAAAAATTATAAATAGCATTTTTCTGATTATACAATAAATGCCAATATTTTTTATAAAATGATTTTCAGTGTCTGCATAAGAATCTATATAATGTACTTAACTTTCCTCCTATTGGACATTTAACTGACTTTCAATGTTCATTATAATAACTATAGTTGTACCAGTTTATAACTCCAACAGGAATATATGAGAATGCCTTTTTCTGTAGCCTTGACAATTCTATGTACAAATTTTCAAGTATTTATATGAAAAATGTAAATTTAAAAAAACATTTCTAATTTTTTAATTTATGTAATTAAATTTACTTATATTTGCTGACTATTTGTATTTTTTCTTTTATAAATTACCTGTTTTTCTCCTTAGTTTAAATTAAATCTAGTCAGCATTTTAGATTAGATTATGAGAATTATTTATATTTTAAGGATATTAACCATTTATATGTCATATATGGAGGGAATATTTTTTAATTTATCATTTGCTTTTAAAATTGACTAGCAGTTTTTCTGTCATTCAGTTGCTTTTAATTTTTATTATCAAATCTGTAAATATTAACCTGTGTTATGTCTTCTTAGTTTTTATGCTATAGAAGATTCCCAAATACCAATTATATAAATATTACATAAATTTTCACCTACTTTTTAAGAGTTTTATTTTTTTATTTAATTCTTATTTCACCTAGGGTTGATTTTATTCTGTAGTATAAAGTAGGGACTCATTTATTTTTTTCCAGTTAAGTCACCCATGACTTCAGTGATATTTATTGAATAATTAACTCTGTCAGGAAGCACCTCTTTAATCTATAAATATTTATAGATACTTCCTTAATACTATAGGTACTCATTAATGTTTTATTGTATTTATTGTTTTAGAACAATGCTAAGCTGTACTGGTGAGCATAAATTATAAGTATTTGGATGCCCATTTTATTGAAAGACCTGCTAGTGTTTTGGTAGTAAGTGTGTGGGCCTATGGGTAGATTTTCTTACAGAATTTTTTGTTTCTTTTTAGGTACACTAATAACAATCCAAGGCAGAATCTTCACTGATGTCTATGGAAGTAATACTGCACTAAGCTCAAATGGGAAAAACGTTAGGATTCTGAGGTAAATTATTGATGTGGAAACATATCCGTATAAGTTATAGAACCAACATGATATTCCAAAAATAATGGTCAAATTACATTAAAAACCACTACAATGGAATTAACCAGTGTTTTGTCAGCCATATTATAGGAAGAAAAAGAGATTGTTGGATGATGCATTGACATGGAGACATCATTCTTTTTCTATGATGGATTTTAGTAATAAAAGGCAGATGGAGGCAAGTGCTAGAGCAATTGAGTTAAAGTCACAAAACTTTATTACTAGGGAATTTTGTTACTTCATTTAACCGCCTCTTTTTGCACACATAAAAAACAAAAACAACCCCCCCCCCAAGAATCCTAAAGGTCCAAAGCTTAGTCAAGGTCAGGAGGAGACTGCAAGTCTGCTAACGTGCAATTTGCCATGGTGTACAGAAGTGCGCTAACGCTGGAAACCATCAATAACTTATTAACAAGCTTGAATTTGAATCCTGGTTGTTCCACTTACCAACTGTGGACCAGATGGTCATATTGTCTACATTTTGGACTGGAAACCAGCATTTTGACTAGAGTTCTCATCCTGTAGCATAGGTGGAGTTATCCCAGTCCTGCCTTACAAGACTGAAAGACTGTTCATTTCCTACTGAAGCAAGTACAGAATCAGTACCAGGGCTTTCAAGTGCTTCTCCTTGTTGAATACATATACACAGTGGATAAATGGATAAATTAAACAATTTAGACAGCACACAGACATGTACACTTGCACATATAATTTTGTAAAACATGCAATTCAAAAGGTTTTATTTACTAAATGAAATAAAGTTGATTTATCAGGCATTTTATGAGGCATAACTCTCAAATAACCTTTGCATGCATCTATAATCTGGAAATGTTCATATTGATCCTTATATATAAGAAAATATGGACAGCTTAGCATAAATACAGATCTTGTTTGCTACTGTACAACTGAGTGTTATGAATGATTTCTCATTCTTACATGGGATTTTCTAAATCATCCTTTTCCATAATACTGCCAAGAAACAGGAAGTTTAACTTTCTAAAAGAGATTCCTTTTTCCCCCTGACTGTAGCTGAAGTTACTTCTGTTTAATACAAAGGAATGGATGGAAATTAGGTCATAAAATCACAGAATTACAGTCAGCAGGAACCTCAGAGGTCAGGCTACCCAGCCCTCACACTCTGGAAACCCTGAAGTACCATGTATAAATAAACATAGAAAGAATTTCACACCCCTATTCGTAGGAGGAGAGGAGACCTTAGACCTGCATTTATCTCATTTTCACCACATTAATTGTGACAGTAGGGTCCGAGGCATTTCACTGTGCCTGAATTCTATTAGCACGGAGCAGTGGACTGCTTACTGGGCAGGAAGGAAGGACATCCCAGTGCTCAAGCTGCTTCTGCTACTCACAAGTCTTGTCAATTTGCCCAAATCTCCAAATCCAGACCAGGTACAAATTATAGAGGACATGCAAATGACTACAATGAGCTAGTGACTACCAAGGAGATTTAGATCCAAAAGATCAGGTGAGTATTATCATAGACAGGCAAACCCAGACCAGTGTGGGAATTACTGGGTGTGGTTAAGAGCAAACAGGGAGCTGACTGTCTGGGTTTAGATTTTTGCTCTACCCTTACTGGTCACAGGCTTAGGCAAGCTACTTAACCCTCCTGTCTCAGTCTCTTCATCTATGTAGTGACAGGATAATGGTTACCAGTTTATAAAAGGTTGCAAGGATTAAGCATGGTAAGTGCCTATAAGTGTTTGTCAAAATTATTATTTAGGTGCAGTGAGGCAGGGGATTAGAGGGAGGATATGAATCCATAAATCTATAATGGGTACAATAATTCAGGTTACTTTCTTTATAAACCTAATGTACTCACCAAATGAAAGGATTTGTAGGTAAAAGTATATTTAAAAGCTCAAAAAGGGGACATCTGTAGTATTTTTAACGATAATGATATATTTTTTTTGGAATGTTCAAAATTCTCTACAAACAGAATTTCTTCTATTTTAAGTTCAGGTTTATGCCTGGCCTTATTTTCAGTCTGGGATTTGCTGTCACAGAAGCTGGGTGGTTTATTATGATGATGCCAAAAATACAATAGTAGTCAGTAACCTGCAGGCCTCCAATAGCATCAGGTTCTATCAGCCATAAAGCAATTGGTTGACTTTATCAGCTGCAGAAATGCAAAGACAGTTGTTCTCTCTCTCCAGCCTTCCCCTTCCCCTTCTCAGTTTCTTATTCCCATTTCCACCTTACTGATGCTGTTAGATATTCTTTTCATCCTGATTACTCTGTTATGGATCTTCTTTAATTCCTATAGTATGAAACTTACTGCAAAATTATGTTTCA